>NC_040083.1:63076803-63711329 GCF_003369695.1 Bos indicus x Bos taurus | reverse complement strand
TAGGAGAGCCAGATAGAGGACCCTGAAAGCCCAACATTTTCTGGGTCCTCAAGGTCCCCAGTGGGTTTTGGTGGGAGCGAGGTGTTTGAGGGACACATGGACCCTAAGAAGGAAGCCTAGGATCCCCAGCTACCCTAGGCACATGAATGGTGATCTGTGCCTTCCCCCACAAGGAGCCGCTATGGGCACGGACCACACTGGGTAGGAGGCTGCCTTCAAAAGGATTCTTAGAAACCTTGAACTTGAGTGGGACTGGCCAGTCTCCTGCATGCATATGCATGAACAGCATTTTTCACATTCCACCCAACGTTCCCATGCTCATGCACCCCACACACTTATTCCTGGAAAGGTAATTCCTGACTGAGAGAGGGAAGCCTTTTATAGCCACCAACACACATACTGTTCATTCAACTAGCATTTATTGAGCACCTACTGTATGGTGGAGAAGGCAATGGCACCCCACTCCAGTACTCTTGCCTGGAAACTCCCATGGACGGAGGAGCCCGGTGGGCTGCAGTCCATGGGGTCGCTATGAGTCGGACACGACTGAACGACTTCACTTTCACTTTTCACTTTCATGCATTGGAGAAGGAAATGGCAACCCACTCCAGTGTTTTTGCCTGGAGAATCCCAGGGACAAGGGAGCCTTGTGGGCTGCCATCTACGGGGTCACACAGAGTCGGACACAACTGAAGTGACTTAGCAGCACTGTATGGTAGCTCTGTTCTAAGACAGACAATTTTCTTCCCTTGTGGAGCTGAAAGTTCCAGTACAACAGCTATGGAGAATAGCGACTTCCATCTTATCAAAAGCTAAAAACACATCCATAGCCTTTTCCACACACAAGTGCACGAGGTAACTATCGATGGAGGAAATGTCTGTACAAGAATGGATTCTGGCAGCCACTACAATAATTTCAAGCCTCCCACCAGTTGGGGATCTCAAATCTATATGTAACATTATCTCCACTAAAGCATCCTACCAGCAGAGAGAGGGGACCCTATACCTTGGGGCCTGGGTCTACCCAAAGAGCCACCCTTCCCACCCCCTGCCCCACCCCCGTTCAGAGCTTGGAAATTTAATTAAAGTCTCCTGCTCTATTGTTAAAAGCACTTAAGTTTTGCAGTCCACTCCATAATAACTGTGGACTGTTTAGTATAAAAATGTTCTAAATTACTTCCCAGTTGTCACTGGACTCCCCAAGTTACCAACCGCTGGGTAAAATGGATGCAGAAATAAACAATGTGGCTTTGCACGTCACTGTCACACAGCCAAGGACCATGAGCACACCCTGTTTGAGACGCAGGTCTGTACAGGAACGGCCAGGACAGAAGTGGGCAATGCATCGCTCTTCTGCCACCATCTCTAAAGGACTTGGTCCCCAAGTGAAAACATCTAAAAACTTCCCACCTGAATTATTCCCGCGACCTCCATTCCCTGGCAAGAGAATTCTGCGTTGTGCTTGTGGATACACATTCTGAACACAGACATCCAGAGAGAGAAATCAGAAGAGATAATATCTGGATGAGCCTCAGGGCGGGTCCAACCCTTCATTTCAGACAGGAAGAAGCTTTTCAGAGCCAAGACTAACTGTAGACTAACTGCAGAGGGCAATTCTTAGAATCCTTTCCCCATGACCTTCCCGACCTCTCAGCTGGGCAGTTGGGTCGGCCTAGGAGGCTCTGTGTGGCCGAGGTGGGACCAGAGACTCTGCTCTGGGCTCTCATTCACCCCTGCTTCCCTATCATTTTACTGAAAGTCTCTCACAAACATGTCTCTTGGGCAACACAAAGGTGGAGACCCTGTGCCGTTCGCTGAAGCCATTAGCTTTTGGGTAAGTAGAAGCAAGAGCCAGGCAGGAAGGAGCACTCAGAGGCCCTCACCCAGGGCTATAAGCACTGGGCAGGACCCAAGGCATGGCAGAAGCCCAGAGGCTCGCCCAGAGCCAGGGTCAGAAAAGCAGCTACTGCACGGAGGCTCTGCTTTCATGCTGGAGACTGGAGACCACCCCCCAACATACACACACTCCAGCCCCATCCCGTCCCGTCCTGTCCTGTCCCATCCCAGCCTCCCTCCCTGCCTAGGCTTGGAGAATTAACTGCTCAGGCCACACACCAGGAGGCTGCTTCCATCTTCTTCTCATTCAGTCGCCTCTACCTAGAACACTCTCCTTCTCTTTTAGTCCATCATCCCCACCCCTTTCCTGGCTAAATTGTCATAACTTGGGGAGCGTTTCCTGACACCACAGTACAGATCAGAGTGGCCACGAGTGTGCTCTCATAGTTCCCATTGTATGTGTGTGCTAGGTTGCTTCAGTCGTGTCTGACTCTTTGCAACCCCATGGACTGCAGACTGCCAGGCTCCACTGAACAAGGGATTCTCCAGGCAAGAATACTGGAGTGGGTTGGAAAGTTCCTGTGCCCTTCTCCGGAGGATCTTTCTGACCCAGGGATCGAACCTGCATCTCTTATGTCTAACCTGCATTGGCAGGTGAGTTCTTTACCACTAGAGCCACCTGGGAAGCCTCTCACAGCTCCCTACTTCTCCATACCTCTTTTTACTCTTCACAGGTATTTAGGGCTTTTTGTACAACCCTTTCAGAGATGGCAATGGCAAGCCACTCCAGTACTCTTGCCTAGAAAATCCCATGGATGGAGGAGCCTGGTAGGCTGCAGTCCATGGGGTCTCGAAGAGTCGGACATGACTGAGCGACTTCACTTTCACTTTTCACTTTCACACAATGGAGAAGGCAGTGGCAACCCACTCCAGTGTTCTTGCCCGGAGAATCCCAGGGACGGCAGAGCCTTGTGGGCTGCCGTCTGTGGGGTCGCACAGAGTCAGACACGACTGAAGCGACTTAGCAGCAGCAGCAGCAGCAGCAGCACAACCCTTTGTTTAGTATCTATGTCCCGCATTAGAGTCTAGGCTCCACAATGTGGGGAACATGCCTACGTTGTTCATCATTTTATACCCAGGATGTACCACACTGCCTTGCACACAGTAAGCAGCTAATAAATATTTATTAAATAAAAGAAAGATGGTAACAATAACCCTGTGTACGAGACAGCAAAAGAGACACTGATGTATAGAACAGTCTTATGGACTCTGTGGGAGAGGGAGAGGGTGGGGAGATTTGGGAGAATGGCATTGAAACATGCATAATACCATGTATGAAACGAGTCGCCAGTCCAGGTTCGATGCACGAAACTGGATGCTTGGGGCTGGTGCACTGGGACGACCCAGAGGGAGGGTGTGGGGAGGGAGGAGGGAGGAGGGTTCAGGATGGGGAACACATGTATACCTGTGGCGGATTCATTTCGGTATTTGGCAAAACTAATACAATATTGTAAAGTTTAAAAATAAAATTAAAAAAAAAAAGTGAGGGAACAAATGAGTGACTGAAAAACCTACCAGGCAGTGACAAGCAGGATGACCATCAAGAAATTTTGGCATTAAATCTATCCAACTCATGCAACCATACTTCCAAAGTCCATGCTTAACTATATCTCATTTTTCCCACATTGGATTATGGCTGTTTATCTCCCTCCACTGCAAGGTCAATGACTCTGAACTCCAAAGACGAATGGCATTGCCCTGGCTCTCCCTATCCTTGGAGAGATGGACTTACAAGTGATTCTGATGGAAGAAACCAGGTACAAGCTATGCTGAAAGAGGCCACAGGAAGGTTTAGGGACCGTCAGTTAGTTTAACTCATCAGTTAGCATTGAGTTTGAACCTCATCACCATGGCCATTACCCTTCACTGAGGGTTCATGGTGTTCCAGGCACTCTACTAAGAGCTTTGGGGTAGAATTTCAGGTGCTGCAATGGAAAGCAGGGAAGGGTTCTCATGGGATGCGACATGATGGCATCTGCCACTCAGGTTGCAGTGAGAAGATGCACTAGAGGTCAGAAAGATGGGGGGTCTTAGGCCAGGACAGGGAGCTGCTGTGACAGTCCCTTACTGAGCATGACACAGGCCTGGACCCAGTGGGGTGAAGGAATGAAAGGATGAGATTGGATGAAACCGACCTTGCAGGGGCAGAATCAATTTCTCTGAAACAAAGTCACAACAGTCTTCCCAGGCGCTGAAAACTCAGTCATTCCATGCACTTCCAGCGACAGTGCAGAGATGACAAAGCTAATGGCAAATAAAAACTTAGGGGCACATGATTCCAACAAAGTTTCAAACAAAACTACTCTTAGAAACAGGGCCCACCAAACAGTCCTTCCCATGGGCCATGCAGTCTCTATAGTGACCCAGCCTTTCCCTCTCTTTGCAGATTAAGTGTCTGAGTCCAAGAGTGGAAGTGACTTGGCCAAGCTCCCCACAGAGGGTCCAGACCCCAGGAATCCTACTATTAGCTTAGTGCTGTGCACCTAAGAGCACTTCCTGCAGCAGAGAAAATGAAGACATTCAGCTGCAGCTTGATAGCAGCCCACACTTGCAAATGTTAAACAAGCAAAACCATTCCACTTCTTCAACTGGAAGCTCATATTCTAAAAGGGGAGGGGGAGACGCTGAAATGGCACCACCTACTCTAGACAGTTAAACCTGAAATAAAATTAGAAAATGTGTCACATGGAAAAACTCTGCAGTGAGAAATGGTTTCTTTTACCCTCCCTTTTTCGTCCTGTGAGAGAGTGAGTAATTTGACATTTTAACTCGAGAGGAAAGGAGAAAATCTGTGGTCGCCGTTTTGTACCAAATACACACAGCCATTGGGCACAGTTCTGTACCCTGACCCATGGAAAAGGATGTCAGGGAAGGGTGGGAACCAGACTGAGAGCTGCTGAGTTGAATCACCTCCCATAGCTGCCACAAAGTTTGGGCAAAGTGAACTCAGATATCCTAGAAAGTTCCAGTTAACAGTGCATTTAGGGTTCATCTAGTCCAATTCCTTTATTTCCAGGATATGGAAACTGAGGCTCATAGAGAGCCGACCATTTGCCCAAAATAAAAGAGCAGGGGAACATCGAAGCGGAGCCCCTCTGTTGCCATATCTGCCTCCAGCCTACTAGGGACCCTATGTGGCTGGTGGTGATCTGAAAGAATACAGCAGGCTTCCATTGGGTTATTCATTTAACGAGCATTGACCAAGTACCTGCCAGAGCCAGGGATGGGGCTAGGTGCTGGAGGTACAGGGGAGAATAACGTTAGTCCAGACTCTCAGGATGCCTCCCAACGTTCCAGCCACCCTGGGGACTGTGCAGTTTGAGATAAGGCTATGAGGAGGGACACTCCAGGAGATGCGGCTAAAACAGCATACTGGGAGGACTTCAGAGGGTGTCAAATGCCATGATAAGGAGAGTTAAAATCATTTTCTATGGTTGCTGTAACAAGTTACTGCGAATTATGTGACTTAAATCAACATAAATGTATTAGTGGGTTGGCCAAAAAGTTTGTTTGGATTTTTCCATACTGTGTTATGGAATTGACCAATACCTTCCTGTTTTGTAGGTCAGAAGTCCAACACAGATCTTAGATCAAAATTAAGCAGATCGTGCTCCCTTCTGGAAGCTTTAAAGAAAAAAATCTGTTTTTTTTTCTCTTTTGATTTTTCCAGGTTCTAGAGGCTACATGTATTCCTTGGCTCATGGACCCTTCCTCCACCTTCAACATCAGCAAATACAACTGATTTGCTGAAGGTCAAGTCCTTCTCACATCGCCTCCCTCTTCCACTTCCAAGGACATTTGTGATGACACTGGGCCCACCTGAGTAACCCAGGGTCCTCTCCTTTTTTGAAGGTTAGATATTTATCAATATTAACTCCATATGCACTCTAATTCCCCTTTGTCTGGGACCCTAACATATTCACAGTTTCTGGGGTAATATTAAGACGTGGACATATTTGGAGGGCCAGTACTTTCCCTATCACAGCTGGTCAGCTTGGGAAGATGACAAAAGGTTCTACAGCAGGGGGTGACATAGTAAGAGCTGGTTTTACACTGCTGCTCAAAGGTTAAGATCCTGTTAAAATGCGGATTCTAATACATTGGGTCTGTGAGCGGGACCGGAGAGTCTGCAGCTCAAAAAGTCACCAGGTGATACCGATACTGCTGGTTGGTGGGTCACACCTAAGTGGAAAGAAGCCAGAAGACTCCTAAGGCTGCAATACAGAGGGGGAGGTGGAGAGAACGGAGGCCAGGAGACACACTTGCTTGCTTGCCTGAAACAAAGACAGGACAAGCTAGCACTAAGACTGTACAGCTGGAAGGGGAGAAGCAGCTGGCTGACCCAACAGTGTGTGGCGCTGTTGAAACTTCATGGATTTAGGTTGAATTTGTCACCTTTTTTTGGACTCTGTTCTACAGAATGCAATGGTTATAACTTTTTAAGACTGGAAAAGCGTCCCTTCAATTTTCTTTCATGGAATGTGCTCCATCCCTGACGTATCTGTTGTACACAGCCCCTGCTCCCACCCTGCTTTGGCCCCTCCACCACCACCACCATCAGCAGCAGCAGCACCCTCATACAGTGGATGGCTGTGGGTGGTCTTCCAGCAGAGCTGGAGGTTCACACAGACTCCGCTATGGTCCAGGGTTCCTAATGCTGCGTTTTCACTCAGATCTCCACAGTCCCAGGCTTTGAATGATTCTTTCATAAATGTGTTCAAATGCTCATTGTGTCCATTCAGTGCCATGTCAGACGCTGAGGAAACATGGATAAATAACGTAGGGTTCATGCCCTCCAGGGACTCACAGAGATGTGGAAGCAGGAAGGAAAGAGGTACTGAACTGTACCAGTTACAGGCCCCATGCTTCCCTCATTATTCCTCATAGTAGGAATTATTGTCCCAATTGACAGACAAGGAAAATAAGGATAAGAGAGGGCACTCAACAGGGAGTAGAGTGCTGAGATCTGAACCCAGGGTGTGGGCTCCCAGAGCTCCTCTGGGGTCCAGTGGCAGCTCTGCCTCTCATTTGCGTTACAATCACAGGTAAGACCTTCCCTTTCTAGGACTCAGGACTGTCACCTTTGAAACGAAGTCACTGGACTGCACTGCTTGTTCTCAACTCTGGCCTCACTTTAGAATCACACCAAGACCTTTTAAAACCTGCAGAAAACCAGACCCCAGACAAATGAAGAACCCTGGACGTGGGGAGGACTGGGCATCAGGGTCTAAGGTACAGCCAGGGTTGAGAACCACCAAAGTCCTTGTGACCTGAGCTCCTGCATTCTAATTTCCTGAATAACCCTCTTCTCCTCTAGCCCTGCCACAAGGCCCATGCCAAACTGATGAACAAATGGTAGGGAGGAGGAGGAAATCCCCAGCACCATTCAGCTAAGGACAATTTGGAGCAGTAATGCTGGGCACTGTCCTTTGCCCTGTTGTCATTTTCTCCTTTCAGTGAGAAAAACAGCAGCAGTGGACAACAGTGGAGCAAGCTAGGCGGGTATTCTCTTACACGGTTGCAGGGAATATAAATTACTACACCTTCCAAAAAAAAGAGAACACAATGAAAGACCTTGAAAAAATTGGGCAAGCACCAGACCCAACAGTTTTAGGAGTTTGTGCTAAGAAATAATTACGGAAAAGATCAAATACAGAGATACAAGAATAGGGTCATCACTGGGCTTCCCTGGTGGCTCAGTGGTAAAGAATCTGCCTGCCAATACAGGAGACACAGGTTCAATCTCTGGTCCAGGAAAATCCCACATGCTGTGGAACAACTAATTCCGTCTGCCACAGCTATTGAGTTTGTGCTCTAGAGTCCAGGAACCCCAGCTACTGAAACCTGTGCGTCTAGAGCCTGTGTTCTGCAACAAGAGAAGCCACTGCAATGAGAAGTCCGAGCACCGCATCTAGAGAGTAGCCCCCGCTCTCCACAACTAGAGAGAAGCCCGCGCAGCAATGATGACCCAGTGCAGCCAAAATAAATTCATAAAAATTAATATAAAAATTAAATAAAATTTAAAAAAAGAATAGGGTTATCACAACAGTGTTTATGGAAAGAACAACTGGAGACAGCCTAAAGGATTAAAAGAGGCCTAGGTTAATTATGGGAAATCCACATAATGAAATACTCTGTCAATTACAAAGGATTTAGGGAAGAATATTCAATGTTCCAGAGGAAGTATCTAGATAATAGTTAAGGGAAAAAATGTCAAGCAACAAAATACAATGTACAGAATGATCTATTCATGTTATAACATATATATGTGCATATTTAGGCATGGAAAATAAACTTGAAAAACAGTCCACAAATGTTAGCAGAGTTTATCTCTGAGTCATGAGATAACATGTGACCTTTCAAAACTCCTTTTTTTCCAACCTAGATTTGTACAGTGACTATTATTTTTATTATCAAAATATTTTAATGTTAGTGAAAAATACAAATCTCTTCTTTCAAAGCCTGCTTACCTCCCTCCGCCTCCCCATCTTCTGGTGTAAATGGACACCCCCACTTCAGTGGTGCAGAGGCTTGCTTGCATCCACACTAGGACACTCGGGACAAGCTCCAGAGCATTCAAGCCAGCTGCTGCACCCCGGTCTCTACTACTAGATTATGAGTCCCTCCACGACGGACACAGGGTCCCATGTGGCTCTTTAGTCATCTCGCCACCCACCCCAGTGGGCCTTAGAGAGGGCAGGCAGCCAGGAAATACAGGAGAAGACAGAAATCTATAGTAGTAGCTAGAACACAGAACAGAGCTGACAGTTTTGAGGACCTCAGCAGACATTTACTTTGGGAGGAGATTAGTTGCCAAGACCTCCCAGTGGTGAAGCGGGCTTTTAAGCTGGGTCCTATCTGAGGCGCTCAGTGACAGGAGGGGTGACTCCCGGAAAGACCTAGGCAGCGCTGCTTTCTGCAGGCCAGATTCTAGCCAAGCTCTCCAAACTGAAAAAGGGCTCCCCCAACACCTGAAACCAAGGGTCCTGCTCACTCAAGAGAGACATGAAGGCCCTCAGAACAATTTTCTGCCCTGTCCAGTTCTTTAAGTGATCCATGTAACAAGGCATGTAACAAGTGTGAGATGAAATGGACTGGATACAGTTGGGTTGGGATGGATTGCACGGGGATTAGGTTGGGCTGAGTTGAGTTGATTCTGATTGGAGGTAAGGAGTGGGTTTACTCACTAGGTGACCTAAGCCTCATGTGTTGCCTCGTTAGATCTTGCCCAGAAAGAGGTCTGGGCCTTCTCTAGGTTCTGCTCTAACCCTATACTTTTTTTTCTCCTGAAAAGGAGAGGAAGAAGGAGGTCAGTGAGCAAACTGGGCCCCTCCCAACACCTCTGACCCATCTCAGCAAACTGTGCTCTGTATCAACAGCAATAACTCAGGCCCCACAACCTGCTCTTCTGACTTTGAAGTCTTAGTTGCTTATCTGTTCTCCTTACCGCATATTAAGGTCTTAAATTGAATCTTATTGTAAGATTACCTCACTTTTTATAATCCTCACCCACCCACCACCACTACAACACTCCCAGTATCCAATCATATCATGAGAAAATTATGTGATAAATCAGTCTATGCTAAGGATTTATGACTTAGTGAAGAAGGAAGGGGTAACTTCCCTTACCAGATTTTAAGACATATTACAAAACAATAGTTATCAGGACCATGTGGAATTTTTAAAAAAATAACACATATGCATAAGAATAGTATAAAGATTACACAAAAAAATTCTATCATGAAAAGGAAAATTTTATAAGATAACCAGAAGCAATGCTATGATAGAAAAATAGTTTACATTTTAATTAGTATTTCAGGGAATCCTGGGTACCAGTTTGAAAAAGAACTAACCTCAGCATATACTCTATGTAATCTATTTAATCAATGGTCCATTTTAAATGGATCAAGCTGTGGACATTCAAGGAAAACTTGAAAATAAGTTCATATATTAAGCTAGCAGAGAAAGATAAATGCACAGATTTTGACAAAATAGAGGCTTTTCAGGTATGAGCGGGATAAGCTAGAAAATAAATTGTTTACACAAATAGATGTAATGGAAAAAAGATAAAGAGCAAAGTAACATTAGGGTAAATTCCAGCATAACTAGTTATTAAAGTCATTAAATAAAACTAAAAGCCCTATAACGTGCCCTGATTACTCAGCCATGGCCACTCCACAGTTGGCAGAGCTGTGGAAAAATGGGGAGGACTTAGACCTGGCAGAGGACATGGTAAATGGGTGCATTCTCCCTAGACCACAGGCTGGACCTGCCCATTCCTTCCCTTCTTGAGTCATTGAGCACCTACTCTGTGCCAGGCCCAGTGCTAGGTTCTGGGATTCAGAATCTGGGCAAGGCCCAGTCCCTGGCTCACAGAACTCCCTGTGTAGTGGAGGGGGGGTGGGTGCGGGTGGCGAACAGATGAGTAATCAATGGTCATGGTCCAGCCTGGGAAGCCCTGTGACTGAGAGGTGGTGATATATAGTGTTCGCCCAGAGGAGAGACAGTCAACATGCCTGGTAAAATAGGAGGGCTTCCCAGAGAGGAATCCTAAAGGATGAATGAGAGGGTGCTAGATGAACAAGGGGAAAGGCATTCCAAAAAGGGACTGGCCCATGCAAAGACACAGAGGTGGGACACAGGGGGACTTGGAGGCAAGAAGCATTACTCCATCCTAGGTGCACGGGGAACCCAGCAGGAGCAATTAAACTAAGGAGCAACACGATTCAATTTGTATCTCAGAAAGACCCATCTAAATATATATTAAGAACTATCCAACTAGTCTGTTATTTGATGGGCAAATCTGTTTGCGGAAATCTAGTTAAAGGAAATAATCCCAGAAGAAAACAAAGGTCATTTGTCTGAAGATGTTCCCAACAGCACTGTTTATCATAACGATGAAATGGCCAAGGTCCAAGTGGCAAATTCTGGATGAATAAGGCATGATCCACACCCTCAAGGTGCTCTCATAGAAAAAAAGTGTGAAATAAATACTTTGTCAGCACAGGGTGAGACAGTGGCTGGTGCTGGAAAGATAGATGAAGGGCTGTGGTGGCTTAGTGATGAGAAAGATCAGCTGGGGAGACCTAGGGAAGGCTCCGTATAAGAGATGCTGTTTAAGCTGGGAGGAAGAATTAGACCCTAAAGAGAAACAGGGTGAGGAAGTGCACTCTAGACAGGGAGATTCATTCACATCTTGTGAACAGTCAAGGAAATTACAAAATCCCAAATATACATGGGGAGCTATGAGTGGTTCAGTGTGCCGAGGGTTTTCAGCCTCAATCTGCTGTAAAACAGTTTTCAATCTGTTATAAAACATATAAGCAGGACCTTATGCCACCATAGGCATTCCCAACTTTAGAGAAAACCAAAAATTCAGCCAGTAATTAAAATACTACAATCATTCATATTCATCACAACTTCTAATGGTACGTGGACAACAGGAACTCATTACAGGCTAGAGCATAGGTAAGCCAGGAGGCCAGTGATGTAAAATCCTAGCTGTGACTCCCATCCCCTTGTCTCTCACTCAGGAAAGCATATCAGCTGGCCACCAGCAAGAATCAGAGGATTAGCAGGAAATCCTAAACCTGCCCTGATTAGTATTCAGAGTTTCTCCCAGAAAAGACCCACAAATGGCCAAGAAACACATGAAGAGATGCTCAACATCATTAGTCATTAGGGAAATGCAAATCAAAACCACAGAAAGCTACCAGTAAGATGGCTGTAACCTAAAAAGCAGAAAATAACAAGTGTTGGAAAGGATACGAAAAAATTGGAACCCTTGTACACTGCCGGTGGGAACGTGAAATGGTTCAGCTACTATGGACAATAGTTTAAGAGTTTCCTAAAATTTAAGTGTGGAATTATGATATAACCCAGCAATTTCACTGTTGGGTATACAACCAAAATAACTGAAAGCAAGTACTCAAGTCCTTGTACCCAAATGTCGCAAAACCACTAACCGTAACAGCCAAAAAGCTTAAACAACACAAATGGCTCTATCAATGGAAGAATGGATAAACAAATCGCACTATGTCCATACAATGAAACATTATTTGGTCATAAAATTATGAAGTACTAATACATGCTACAACATCAATGAACCTCAAAAACATGCTGAGTGAAAGAAATCAGACACGAAAGGTCGATGTGGGGGACAAGGGGCCCATTGACAAGGGTCTTTTTAAACAGGGTGGGCCAGGAAACCCTTGGGAGCTGAGAAGCCTTGGGACTTTGGGCCTTGTTTCCTCATCTGAGCACAGTCCCAGTACCCAGCTCCTGGAGTGATTGTGAGGACTGGGTGAATGAAGTATGAACGTATCATACACACCTATGAAGTGGTTTACAAGCATTAGCCTCAATAAACTTCATGCAAGATTTGACTTGCAGAGGATATTCCACATCTAGGAAGAGTCTCTCCAGAATCCCAGAGGGACAGTGAATATTCATCAATTACCCTTCAATTGCAAATGGCCCTCTCCAGGCCCTTTTCATCTCCCGAGGGTTTCCTGGCAGGCCCTTTTTACATTATGGATATTTACAGGACTTCTTCTGTGTTAGAAAAACAGCCCTGACCTGGCATTGAGGGAGCCAGCCTACAAATGCAGGAGGAGAAAGAAACTCCAGAACCTTCTCCATTTGGGGGATGGGGTTACAGCAAAGTTCACAAAAGACCACAGAATCTGAAAATGCCCTCTGCCACTGAGTTGGCAGTACCCTATGTCACATGCAAAATTGCAACGTTCTGACATGGGCCACAGTGCTGAGAAGCCAAAACTGTGCTCCAGCTGCCCTTTGATCTGTAAGAAATGCCAGTCGGATGCTCTGGCAGGAAAAGTTGTCATGGCCTTTGAGTCTTGCTCCCAAGGAGACACAGTCTGGGCTGTCCCAGCTTTCCTCTAGCACACAGAGAGTTAAACACAGCCAGCGAGGCGGTTGTCAGTTTCTTTCAAGGGATAGAGGTTGTCTCCCCCACCACAGTATCCCTGCACACTGCTCACTTACTCCTGTTGAGAGTGTGTACTAATCTCCTAATTCCAAACGCAGTCAGAGGCTACTATTTGAGGCGTGGTAGTTCTCCTGCAAAACTGCATGGAGAAAGGGCTGAGCAGGGAAAGAAAGCCTAGAGACCTGGGCCCAAGCCCTGCCTTTTGCACAGAACAGTTTCTAAAGCCTGTCTCACCCTGAGTATCCTCTGCTGTAAAAATGCCTGCAATGCTTTCCAACATAGCTACTGCAAGGATCAACTTGCAGTTTCCATCACTTATTTTGTGTCATGGTGTGGAAAGCATATTATTTCTAATATCTCTTTTAATCTTCACAGCATCCCTAGGAGGAAAGGTGGTCTAAGTATTTCCCTTTTTCAGATATGAAAAGTGAGGCACAGAATAGTAAAATTCATTGTCCAATGGCACCTAATCCAGCCACACACCTTAGGTCAAAACTATTTTAACTTATATTCTTTTCATACAACCGCCTCTGGGTCTTGGTGGGGAAACAAAGACCCAGGAACAGAAAGTACCAGATCCCCTGGTTCCCAGTCTATAGCTCTTCCCATCATCCATAGAGTCACTGCCCACGATGGATGGGGTTCTCCAGGTAACTCAGGGCTAAGTTAGGTATCAGAGCAATTCGGTCCCGTTATTTCTTGCGCGGCAAAGCGCCAGGTGGTGGCGGTCTGCTTCCGCACCTGTGTACAGACGGGTCATCACATCTGCCCTTGCAATAAGCCAACCAGCACGCACCACCTGAGCGCGGGCGCTGGGTGAGCTGGAGCGAACTATTCCAGTGGAGACCGCTGGCACTGTTACTGGGCTTCCAAAGTCCCTCTATGCCCAAGATTGAAAGGGCTGCGCCTAGCTCAGACGCCTCGGGTTCCAGGATACTGCTCCGCCCGCTTCGGCCGCCCAGAGACTCTTTTTCAACCCTCGAATCCCCTGCACCGCCTGGGGAAGCCGCAGCCGAACCACCAGTGCGCCCCGAGCGGCGAGGACTCCCTTTTATGTCCAGGAATGAGGCGCGCACCGCAGCCGCTCCCGCCGCCAAGACCAACTATTCTGGGGCGCGGAGGTTGCCGGTGCAGCGCTCGGGCCGGGCTGCTTACCTGTCGCAGAGCGGGTCCGAGTGACACCGGGCAGAAGCGCGGAGGTGGAAAGCAGCAAAAGCAGGCGCCAGCACTGTGCGTCCCTCCTGCAAGAAGTGGTCGAGGGAGAAAGGTGAGGCGGGCGGTAGGGGGCGGGGGCTGGGGCGCGGGGTAGCGAGTCATACCTGGGCGCCATCCCGCCGTTCGGCGGGCCCCCGAGGGCACCGGGCAGCCGAGCTCTGCAGACTGCAACGGACCTTGCGCGCGGGCCGCTCGTCCTTCCTGCCTGGAACAAAGACGGCGCTGGGCAGGGGCAGCGGCAGCGGCAGCGGCGAGCAGGATCCCAGCACGGCCCGCGTCCTGAGTCACCGAAACCCGACTCCGCCGCACCCAGCGCTCCCGCGCGAGCCGCGCCGCGCCCCACCTCGGGCAGAGCCGCGCCCCACCTCGGGCAGAGCCGCAGCGGCGCACTCAAACCCCGGGACTCCTGGCTGCAATTACCGCCTGCCCACGCCCCTTTCCCCCTCGACGGATGCGCGCCCCCCAGCCGCAGCTTCCACCCGGGCGGCCTTGGGTAACCAAGAAAGGCCCCGCGCCCGCGCTCGTCTGGGTCAGCGGGCAGCTCCCTCCCGCCCTCTAGTCTATCAGTGTCCGGGCTGCCAGGCCGACGGAACACTCCCTTTTCACGGGCCAATGGAATCTTCTCACCAGCCAAGAGAGGCTGGAATCGCTGTGATTTCCCTAAATGACAACGAAGAACCTGGAGGCTCAGAGAGATGCAGGGAATGTCCCAAGGTCACACAGCTGGATTGGACCCTGCCCTGCACCCCTGACTCGCAACTCCCTTGAACACCCAGGAACGGCACATTTGGTGGGGGCGGGGTGAAGGGGAATAAGCGATACATGTAAATAAATGCAATAAAGAGAATCCTAATTTTTTAAATGTAAATATATCTAATATTCCAAGCTTCTCCTCTTTGTGCTTTGCCTGCACCACCATCTCCCGCCACCAGAACATAAGCTCCGGGAGAGCAAGAATTTACATCTGTTTTGTTCTCTGTCTAAAACAGTAACTGGCCATAGGAGATGCCAATAAACAGGGGAAGGAACACAATTTTTAAGTGAGATACCACTCCAGGCACTGTGATGACTGACTGGGGAAAGATGAACCAGTCTCAGTCTCCAAAAGCCATCAGGAGAGTTCACAGGGGAAGGAGGAGCCGAGGGTAGACTGTTCCACGTGCACTAGGCATAGCACAGGGCCTGGCACTGGCTAAACCCTCAAATGGTGGCTCTTTATTATGATTACCACCAGGCCCAGTAGTGTAAGATATCTGGGGGAGAGGAGGCGCAGCTGAGATGAGCTGAGACTTGGACAGTTCTGAAGCCAGGCAGGCGCAGGGTCCTCTCTCCCCCGTGTACGAAGTAGCCACACTGGGCTGTGGCTCTGTGGTCAGTTCCTGGTTTTCATTTCTAGATGACAAGTCACCACCTGCCAAGTGAGACAGTAATATGAGTTGGCCCTGCAGAGATGGGATGGTGGTGGACATAGTAGCTAACATGTATTGAGTGCTGACTGTGTCCCAGGCCCTGTGCTAAATGCTTTATTCACAAAGGTCAATCCATGCAACAGTCCTGGATAGGTGGTACTTCAGTGATCCTCATTTCATAGATTAGGAAGCTGAGGTCTAAAAAGTGCCCGAGCTAGTGCATGACATTGGCCAACACCCATGCTCTTCACCACTCTGTCATGCTAGCTGTCTGTAACAACAAGATTAGACCCATTTCCCCACCCTTAAGAGCAAAATCGCACTGGAGTTATGGAGCACTCAGGCATGAAGGGGTTAATACCCACACAGGCAGTAAGGGCTCCAAAGGGAGCTCAAGCCTGGAGTCAGGAGCCTGGATTCCCGGCCAGTTCTGGCCCACATTGGACAGATCCTGTCCTTATCTGACTTTTTATTTCATCATCTATAAAATGGATGTAATGATCTTGCTGTGAGTGCATGACTGTGAGTCTCAGTGAGATCACATGCATGCAGCAGTGCTCTGTCCACTGTAAAGTGCTGTACAGATGTGAGGGGTCAGGTCTGGAGTTAATGCACACAGTCTTCAAAACAGACAGAAAATTCAGCATGGCCTGGAGAAGGCCAGAGAGGCTTCAATAGAGTTGTAAAGTTAACCCAGACGGGGGTCTGCGAGTGCAAGCAGGAGGGAGCGGTAAAACAGCCAAGGCAACTCTAGAGCTAGGATGGCCCCACGTGAAACTAATACACCAGATCCAGTGCATTCTAACAGCACGATCAGGCTTCTTTCTTATTCTCTTCATATTGTCTGTGAAGATGAATTCTTTCCCACTTGCAGTCACAGTGTGCTGGACAAAGCATTTTATTATGGTTTACTAACCATAAGGAATTTGCCTTATTAGTTCTATATTTTTTATTCTTTATAAAGTACCATAATGACTGGGAATGTAATTGACTTTCTTAGAACTATAATTCTATATTGCTTCGAAAGAGCCACATCGACTATGATTATATAATAGTTCTATTGTTCTGTTTAACACTTAAAACTGAAGGCTATGAACTGGTGGCTTAGCTTGGCCCATAGATAGGTATTGTTCAGGTGCCTGGTATCGATCTCCAAATTAAATTAGTTAGCAATATATTTGATAATTTAGCTTGGATGGTAAAGCGTCTGCCTACAATGCAGGAGACCTAGGTTCAGTCCCTGGGTCAGGAAGATCCCCTGGAGAAGGAAATGGCAACTCACTCCAGTATTTGTGCCTGGAAAATCCCATGGACTGAAGAGCCTGGTGGACTACAGTCCATGGGTCACAAAGAGTCAGACACGACTGAGCGACTTCTCTTCACTTCACTTCATATTTGATAATTAGTTGGTTTACATTAAAATCCAGATTTCTGGCTTCTTTTTAAATTTTTGGAAAACCTGGTAAACGGGACTTGTGTTCCTTGTGCCAGTGGTTGATTTGCATTGAAAGGGACCACTACCTTCAGTCAAGGCCAATTTCTACAGTTTGCCATGGTCCCTACCATCCCTGGCTTCCCTGATAGCTCAGTTGGCAAAGAATCCACCTGCAATGCAGGAGACCCCAGTTTGATTCCTGGGTCTGGAAGATCTGCTGGAGAAGGGATAGACTACCCACTCCAGTATTCTTGGGCTTCCTTGTGGCTCAGCTGGTAAAGAATCCACCTTCTATACCAGAGACCTGGGTTTGATCCCTGGGTTGGGAAGATCCCCTGGAGAAGGGAAATGCTACCCACTCCAATATTCTGGCCTGGAGAATTCCATGGACTATATAGTTCATGGGGTTGCAAAGAGTCAGACCTGACTGAGTAACTTTCAGTTTCACTACCATCCCTATTGTTCCCCAACACCAAAGCTAAGAATCATTTGCCATTTATCATCACATATGCACTCTGCCTTTTATAAGAAAGAAAAAAGTGGAATAGATTGAGTGCTCGTGTCACTGTTAAAAATAGGGGGGGGAAAGATATGCAGATATAGAAGGGGGGCATGTTTCAAGAAAGATGTGGAAGAACATATTTCTTCATGTTTAATACACCAATTAAGTATATCTACATTGAAAGAATGAAAACTAAAATGCCATGATGAAACAAACCTGGTCCCCCTCAGTTATGCATGTTACCTGATGTGTGAAAGAACAGGTGCATTTTGATTGGTGGGCTTGATCGTGGTCCAATTTATCAGTCCAAGATACATATGCATAAGGCAGCAGTTTCCTTTACTACTCTGGCAGGGAAGTCCTGTGTACACATTTTATATTTTGTTGGTTCTGTGTAAATATCTGCTAATATCCAGTTCACTAGAATCTAAACATCCCAAGAGCACATTTCTTTCCTATAAATGACGAGATAGATGCATGTTAATATTTCTAATTTTGTACTTATTTCTCCTGGGAAGTCAGACCATGTTCATCAGCAATCAGGGCTCTCATTTTAAAGCTGGGCCTGGAGGGGGGAACTGTGAACTGACTGATGATGGAGGACAGAGAGGGTGTCTGGCCTGGGAGTTGAAGGGGACCAAACGGTCCCAGCTGCTCGTGGGCAGCATGCCAAGCAAGGCAGTTCGCCTCCTGCCAGACTGTGTTTTGAGGGTTTAAGCGATTTCCTTCTATTCAATATGAAGTTGTAGAAATAGCCAAGAGGAAGCTTTGTGTCATACTGGAACTGGTCTAAATTGTTTACCATGGCTTCAGTACAATCTACAAGATCGAGACGTGTGGAGATAGGGGATCTATGTCCCAGCTCTTCCAGGACTCAATTAAATTAATGGGCTGTTGCATTTTCCTATATACCACTCAAGTGACCCAGTAAACTCGGTCTCCAAAAGCATCCTCCAGACTGTTTCAATCAGTTAGAAGGGGCACAAAAATCAGAAGGATTCTGGGTTGTGGTTTGGGATAAAGTGGGGCTTCCCAGGTGGCTCAGTGGCAAAGAATCCACCTGCCAATGCTAGAGCTGCACGAGACACGGGTTCGACCCCTGGGTCAGGAAGGTCCCCTGGAGGAGGAAATGACAACCCACTCCAGTATGCATCCCTTGGAAATCCCATGGACAGAGGAGCCTGGCAGGCTACGGTCCATGGGGTCACCAAGAGTCGGACATGACTTAGTAACTGCGCACATACCCATATAAGCACATAGCACACCTCTTTCTGAACCTGCTTCCTCAGAACATGGGGATAACATCTCTCTTGTGGAGTTGTGGTGAGGAAGTTCACAAGAGACACTCAAAGCTTGCACCCTCATCTGGTTTCAAGAGCAGAAAAAGAAGAGACCTAGCTAGTGGACCAGAGAAGAATTAACTATTCAGAGAAAAGCACCGCCTTTTGGGTAATCAAGAGGAAACAATGACAGTGCAATCCCCAAAGTGCCTTCCACGGAGGATGCTTTAGTTCTGAAGAGCGCCTTGATGTGTTTGGATACACCAAAGGGGACCATGGGCTGAGAAGAGTCGATTTGTTCTTCATAAGTGAGTAAGTGAAGTCGCTCAGTCCTGTCCAACTCTTTGCTACCCCGTGGACTGTAGCCCACCAGGCTCCTCTGTCCATGGGATTTTCCAGGCAAGAATACTGGAGTGGGTTGCCATTTCCTTCTCCAGGGGATCTTCCCAACCCAGGGATCGAACTCAGATCTTCCACATTGCAGGCAGATGCTCTAACCTGTGAGCCACCAGGGAAGCCCTCTTCATAAGTGAGATGAATTTGAAAATCTGACAGTCTTAGTGGGAAGAGGGCAAAAGCAAAAGGGAAGAGTGTGTAAAATACCTCTTAGGTGCCACTGCCAGTGCCTACTCTCTGCCTCCATCACTCATGTGCAGTATAGACAAGGCCATCCAGCTGTCAGCGACTGCTGCCCTTCGCCTGAGTGTTTTCTCTGGCTGCTAGGGAATTAATGCTGACCTCCCCGCTGCTCTCAACCAATGGCCTGCAGGAGCTCATGGATAAAAAACTCAGCTCCCTTTCCCAGTTGGCGGGAATTTCCAGACCCCTGGAGTCCCTGCCCGTGTCATAGCCCCTGCCCTTTCTCCACACTGAGCACTTCTCCGTTCCTACTCAGGGCCGTCCTGTGGGTGCTGACCTGTGACACACTGTATAACCCACTCTGAGAAACCTGGAAGTAAGTAGAAATAACACCCCAGGAAGCAATATTTAGCCAATGGAAGCCAGAAAATATACTTCTCTCCCTATTTCTCCCAGATGCACTGTCCTGAGATGGTCATTTATGAGGCATCTGAGAGACACTCTCACAATACTAAGGGACCAATCATATAATCTCTCTCATCAGCAGTTTCTTCTTCCCTGCCTCATTTCCCTTTTCTTTACTTCTGCTCCCTAGGATTTTACTCCCTAATACCAAAGAGGCACCTAAGACTGAGTAACACTTCAGTGTGTGAGGCAGGATAAGCTAGATGGTGGAATTTATCTTTCACATTCATGATAATAATGGGGTTTCTAAACTGGTTGTCACTTCCATCTTACCAGGTCCAATCAGCATAATGTTACCCAGTAGGGGGTGAGCATTAAGATGACAAATAGCTCTGAAAAGAAGCTGTTACAAATAGCTGTGAAAAGAAGAGAAGCGAAAAGCAAAGGAGAAAAGGAAACATATAAACATCTGAATCCAGAGTTCCAAAGAATAGCAAGGAGAGATAAGAAAGCCTTCTTCAGCTATCAATGCAAAGAAATAGAGGAAAATAACAGAATGGGAAAGACTAGAGATCTCTTCAAGAAAATCAGAGATACCAAAGGAAAATTTCATGCAAAGATGAGCTCGATAAAGGACAGAAATGGTATGGACCTAACAGAAGCAGAAGATATTAAGAAGAGATGGCAAGAATACACAGAAGAACTGTACAAAAAAGATCTTCACGACCAAGATAATCACGATGGTGTGATCACTGACCTAGAGCTAGATATCCTGGAATGTGAAGTCAAGTGGGCCTTAGAAAGCATCACTATGAACAAAGCTGGTGGAGGTGATGGAATTCCAGTTGAGCTATTCCAAATCCTGAAAGATGATGCTGTGAAAGTGCTGCACTCAATATGCCAGCAAATTTGGAAAACTCAGCAGTGGCCACAGGACTGGAAAAGGTCAGTTTTCATTCCAATCCCAAAGAAAGGCAATGCCAAAGAATGCTCAAACTACCGCACAATTGCACTCATCTCAAACACTAGTAAAGCAATGCTCAAAATTCTCCAAGCCAGACTTCAGCAATATGTGAACCGTGAACTTCCTGATGTTCAAGCTGGTTTTAGAAAAGGCAGAGGAACCAGAGATCAAATTGCCAACATCTGCTGGATCATGGAAAAAGCAAGAGAGTTCTAGAAAAACATCTATTTCTTCTTTATTGACTATGCCAAAGCCTTTGACTGTGTGGATCACAATAAACTGTGGACAATTCTGAAAGAGATGGGAATACCAGACCACCTGACCTGCCTCTTGAGAAATTTGTTTGCAGGTTAGGAAGCAACAGTTAGAACTGGACAAAGAAGAACAGACTGGTTCCAAATAGGAAAAGGAGTACATCAAGGCTGTATATTGTCACCCTGCTTATTTAACTTCTATGCAGAGTACATCATGAGAAACACTGGACTGGAAGAAACACAAGCTGGAATCAATATTGCCGGGAGAAATATCAATAACCTCAGATATGCAGATGACACCAGCCTTATGGCAGTAAGTGAAGAGGAACTAAAAAGCCTCTTGATGAAAGTGAAAGTGGAGAGTGAAAAAGTTGGCTTAAAACTCAACATTCAGAAAACGAAGATCATGGCATCCGGTCCCATCACTTCATGGGAAATAGATGGGGAAACAGTGGAAACAGTGTCAGACTTTATTTTTCGAGGCTCCAAAATCACTGCAGATGGTGACTGCAGCCATGAAATTAAAAGACGCTTACTCCTTGGAAGGAAAGTTATGACCAACCTAGATAGCATATTCAAAAGCAGAGACATTACTTTGCCAACAAAGGTCCATCTAGTCAAGGCTATGGTTTTTCCTGTGGTCATGTATGGATGTGAGAGTTGGACTGTGAAGAAGGCTGAGCGCCGAAGAATTGATGCTTTTGAACTGTGGTGTTGGAGAAGACTCTTGAAATTCCCTTGGACTGCAAGGAGATCCAACCAGTCCATTCTGAAGGACATCAGCCCTGGGATTTCTTTGGAAGGAATGATGCTAAAGCTGAAACTCCAGTACTTTGGCCACCTCCTGCGAAGAGTTGACTCATTGGAAAAGACTGATGCTGGGAGGGATTGGGGGCAGGAGGAGAAGGGGATGACAGAGGATGAGATGGCTGGATGGCATCACTGACTCGATGGACGTGAGTCTCAGTGAACTCCAGGAGTTGGTGTTGGACAGGGAGGCCTGGCATGCTGCGATTCATGGGGTCGCAAAGAGTCGGACATGACTCAGCGACTGATCTGATCTGATTAGGATGACAAGGTCCCTATGGACTATATTATAACAGAGAACAGGACAGTTAACATATTTCTAGGAACAAAAAGTGAATATGGACTACACTACTTACCATATGAAAGCAAACTGCTTTTGATTTCCCCTTCCATGGAGACTGTGAGTGCATTTGCCAAATCATCATGCATCCATATGTCAAATGTGGTGATATGTTCCAGTAGCTACCACATCTGGCACGGCAGCTGCAACTGAGGCTACCATCTGGCCAAGTTTATAGCAATCCATTATTATCCACCATAATCCATTTGGCTTTTGCAAGGACCACACTAGTGAATTAGTGGAAATATAATGGGACCTATTGCCCCTGTACCATTTAAGTGTTAATAGTAGCTCTAAGGGCTTCCCAGGTGGCACTAGTGGTAAAGAACCTGCCAGCCAATGCAGGAGACATAAGAGATGAGGGTTCGATCCCCGGGTCAGGAAGAGCCCCTGGAGAAGGAAATGGCAACTCACTCCGGTATTCTTGCCTGGGAAATCCCATGGACAGAGAAGCCTGGTGGGCTACAGTCCATAGGGTAGCAAAGAGTTGGACATGACTGAAGTGACTTAGCATTTATGCAGTAGCTCTAAATTCTGCAATACTTCCTGGGATGTGGTATTGGTTCTGATTTACTCTTGGAGGTGGAAAAAGGGAGATAGATTCAAGGACTTCCACTTAACCTTTTTGTAAGTCAGGTAGTTAATATAAGGGTTCTGCTGGAAGCTAAGTATTATGTGATTATGTATAGGAATGGGCACAAAATGTGTTGGTCTTTGAATCTCATAGTGCTCACCAGAGAGCATCCAACACAGAGGAGACATGCAACAGCCAGGTGGACAGAGTGACTCATCCTGCGGATGTTAGCTCACCTTGGCTATCCCAGGGCTGACATGGTGGAGCCTTAAGAAGAGTGACAGTGACAGCAGGGGCAAATGGTGAGTAAAGACCCAGCAACATGGGCCCCATCCTTCTGAAGCTGATCTACCTCCTGACTTTGTGGAAAGGCCAACCTGCTGGCTACAGAGACTGACACTGAATCCTCAATATGGTACTATTCCTCAAAGAGACCACCTGGCCACTTGGTGACAAGTTGATTTCTTCAGACCCCTTCTGAGCAATTCCTCCTCACCGGAATCAACATCCTTCTGCTAAGTAGAGTATTCTTGGTTGCAGGTTCTTCCCTTTCATCACTTTAAATATATCATGCCATTCCCTTTGGGTTTGTAGAGTTTCTGTTGAGCAATCCGCTGATAACCTTATGGGAGCCCTTGAATGTTATTTATCATTTTCCCTTGCTGCTTTTAATATTTTATTTTTGTCTTTAATTTTTGTCAGTTTGATGACTATGTGTCTCCATGTTTCCTTCCTTGGGTTTATCCTGCCTGGGACTCTCTGTGCTTCTTGGACTTGATTGACTGTTTCCTTTCCATGTTAGGGAAGCTTTCAGCTATTATCTCTTCTAATATTCTCTCAGTCCTTTCTCTCTCTTCTCCTTCTGGGACCCCTAGAATGCAAATGTTGGTGTGTTTAATGGTTGTCTCAGATGTCTCTTAGGCTGTCTTCATTTCTTTTCGTTCTTTTTTCTATACTCTGTTTTGCAGCAGTGATTTCCACAGTTTTGTCACATATCCGTTCCTCTGCCTCAGTTACTCTGCCATTGCTTCCTTCTATTGTATTGTTCATCCTTCTCTGTTGGTTCTTTAGTTCTTCTAAGTCTTCAGTAAACATTTCTTGCATCTTCTCCATTCTTTTGCCAAGATCCTGGTCATCTTCACTGTCATTTTCTGAATTCTTTTTCTGGAAGGTTTCCTGTCTCCACTTCATTTATTTGTTTTTCTGCGGCTTTTATCTTGTTCCTTCGTATGGGATATAATCCTCTGCCTTTTCCCTTTGATTAACTTTTATGATTGTGGTTTTCATTCTGTGGGCTACAGGATTGTAATTCTTCTTCCTTCTTCTTTCTGTCCTCTGGTCAGTCAGTCAGTCAGTCAGTTCAGTCACACAGTTCTGTCTGACTCTTTGCGACCCCATGAATCAGAGCACGCCAGGCCTCCCTGTCCATCACCAATTCCTGGAGTCCACCCAAACTCATGTGCCATCAAGCCATCTCATCCTCTGTCATCCCCTTCTCCTCCTGCCCCCAATCCCTCCCAGCATCAGGGTCTTTTCCAATGAGTCAACTCTTTGCATGATGTGGCCAAAGTATTGGAGTTTCAGCTTCAAAATCAGTCTTCCAATGAACACCCAGGACTGGTCTCCTTTAGGATGGACTGGTTGGATCTCCTTGCAGTCCAAGGGACTCTCAAGAGTCTTCTCCAACACCACAGTTCAAAAGCATCAATTCTTCAGCACTCAGCTTTCTTCAGAGTCCAACTCTCACATCCATACATGACCACTGGAAAAACTATACCTTTGACTAGATGGACCTTTGTTGGCAAAGTAATATTTCTGCTTTTGAATATGCTATCTAGGTTGGTCATAACTTTCCTTCCAAGGAGTAAGTGTCTTTCAACTTCATGGCTGCAAACACCATCTGCAGTGATTTTGATAGATGAGGCTAAAAGGCTTGTGCAAGCTTCTTGATACCTTTCTGGGTATGGGTTTGCCTTCCCTGTCCAAGTACCTTAGCCAGCACCATCATTCAAAGAGTAGCAGAATGCTTGATATATCAATGTGGTGTCTCATATAACACTGTCTCAAATGAAGGGACCCATTTTATGGCAAGAGAGGTGTGAAAATGGATGAATGACCAAGGGATCCATTGGTTTTAGCTTTACCACATCACAAGAAGCAGCTAACTTAATACAGTGGTGGACGGGCCTATTAAAGGCTCAGCTAAGGCATCAGCTTAGCAATACAGTGCAGTGTTATGGCACTCTGCTCTAGAACATGGAACTCATGGTCACTGTATGGGCCTATGTCCCCAGGAGCTAGAATACTTGGGTCTGGGAATCAAAGGATAGTACTAGGATTGAGCCCTTTACCTCTTCCAGTGATCCACTGAAACCCTAGACTCTTTTGAGGTAAAGGTGCTGATTTTCAGGGGAAGAATTCTTCCAAGAAATATAGTAAGGCCACTCGAAGCTGAAAGTACCACCTGACCATTTTAAGTTGTTCTTGCCAGAGAGCCAGTAGACAAAGAAAAGTGTTGCTGTATTTGTGGGGATAAGAACCCTGATTACCATGAGAAGTATTACCAGTGACTACCTTATTGGGGACAGAGAGGAACTCAGGTAATTTGGGGGGGATTTCTTGGTGGTTCCATATTCCATACTGATGGTAAGTGAGCAAATGAAATAAACAAGGTAGCTAAGAGAGCAGACCCTTAAAGGATAAAAGTCGTAGTCATTCTGCCAATTAGCATCAGTCAGCCTCAGTCCAGACCAGTGTTTCCTAACCTGTGGCCCATGAGCATCAGAATCATTTCATGGAGAAAATATTAAAAGTATAGCTTCTGAGTCTCTACTCAGCACCTACCAAATCAAAATGTCTGTAGGTAGAACCAGGGATTTGAATTTTCAGGAGCTCCTCTGGTCTGTCTTATGCACACTGAAATTTCATTTCCATTGGCCTAAAATTCACATCTGTATTTCTTATAGCACCTGGTTTCTGACCTCTATCTTGCCATTTCTTGCCTTAAGACAGTTCACTGTTCAAATATAACCCCCTACAATGATGCCTTTGCAGTTTCTAGCTCAGACAGGGCTGCCACAACCTCTCTTGGATGAATTTTCCCATTTGCCACACCCTTGATAGAGCAAGAGATCCTGCATTGTTAAGGCCAAGATTTTGGAAACAAAGCAGCCCAAAATGGAAGGGACCTTGCACCTGATCCCCAAGTCCTATCAAATCCATCTCTGCTGTGCAAATTTAAAGAAATAAGGGAACCAGGGGGTCCCCTGTCTGCCATTTGACTGGAGAGGGAAACCTGTTGAAGAGGATGTGTAGGCAAATCTCTCCTCTGGGGGCTACCTATTTTCCACCCAACCCCAAACACCAGATAATAACTGTCCTTTCCCCAATATCTGTAAAGAATATGGAATATCTGTCATGAATATGGAATCATGCTATTTTTATCTGAAGGAGGATGAGAGTTGATAAATATGTCTTTGTAATAAGTCAGAGAGGGCAGGACTTGAAATCTGTCCAAAGTAACAGGGTTTTATCACTGACTAAAGACTGATGAACCCAGATGGCAAGGCCACACTTTCCTTTTGAGAGTGGCCAGTAAGTGGTACAGCTTCCAAAATCTATAGCTTCTCTCTCTCCTCCTTTATGTGCCTCCCGCCCTGGCTCTCCTGGCCTGGACTGCAAATCTGCAGAAGGTCTTAAATCAGCAATAGATTGTGTCTTCCTCTTTCCTCAACCCTACAGGTTCAAGTATTTGGTCAGTTGCACCTTGTGTTTGGAAACGTCCAAATAGGGAAGTTTCTTTTGTCATTGAATGAGGATGCCGCTGGCATTTGGCAGGCAGGGGCCAGGGATGCTGAGTTCTACAATGCAAAAGGCAATCTATATAACAGCAACAAAAAATAGCCCTGAAAAATTACCAACTGTGAATGCTAGCAGATTGTGACTTCCAAATTTTTTTGATCAAGACACTTGGTCTCACAGTCCCATAAATACACCCTTCTGAAACAAAAGTTTCATGGAACAGTATTTGCCCTTATTACATGTATGAACTTGGGTATTTTCTACTCTATTCTGTACTATTCCACTGAATTAAAAAGACAGAGAGAGACTGGTCAAAACCTACAAAAAAAAAAAAAACTTACCAAATAGATTTCATGACCTCCAAATGGGCCAAAAGTCATTTTAGGATGTGATCATGTCAAAATTGTGATCAGCAGCAGCAGTAGAATATGGAATGACTCTCACTGTAAGAATCATTTGCTTGCTGTCACCCACACTACTTGACATGGGAAATTTCAGAGCTAAAGTGAAATCCCCAGTGACTTCTGATGGGCTCAACTTGTCGTGCTCTGTCTCCCGAAGAGATGCCTAAAGAGAGACAAACAATGGTCCATCGTTGAGGCCTGTGGTTTTCACAGGACCCTGCTCTGCGATAAGTGGCCCATATGTTTTGCATTTCCCCACAGTGGGAACAAATGGGCCCAACAGTGAAAAGGCTTTTGCATCACAGTGGACGGTGGAACTAGCCACGGTGAGAGGTGTTGGCTGTAGGGCTGAGGACCCTGAATTCAGCTGAAAGGCTCTAAGACAGTTCTTCTCACCTTCTCTGAACTACAACCTGGCACCTATGGCAGAGGTCAACCTGGTTCTCCAGCTGGATCCCAACCTGCCCTGCCACTGTGTGCAAGAAGGCTAGGCTCTAAAATAGAGGGAAAAGTACAAGAGTAGATGCCACCTGGGAAGCCCAGGGCAAGGTTAGACTCAAGGGGTGGAGTTGTCACACTAACTACTGGGACACTCAGCTACCCTTTGACATCTCCTAACCACTAAAGTCAATCATAGACTGATCCCTTCTTCCAACTGCTTCCTCTAATATTTTATTGCACTCGTAACAACCATCATATTAACATATTACTTTAAATGGTTGAAATGATACCCGAAAATGTGGCCCTCCTCTTTCTTTTCCATGGAAAATCCCTCCCTATATTGGTTTATGCTTTTTCTGCTTCCTGGGTTTTGCGACTTGGTGCTCTCACATGCAGAACCTTGAGAAGAATATCACACTCTCTCTGCGGCACCTCATTGCCACCAAGGATTCAGACAACTCTTCAAACCCTCCCCTCACCCACTCCATGCTCTGGGGATCCCAGCCCTGCCAGGGCTCACATTCTTAATAACGCATGAAATGTCATACGTTTTCCCACCAAAAAGCTGACAAAATAAAATGTTAGCTTGCACTGACCTCAGCAGTCTGTATTCTTACAATCTGAACAAGGTTATGATGACCCACATATGTAGGGGCCTTCATAGCTTCCTTACCACTGATCTCATGTTATCATCACAATAACCCTGGAGGTGACAGGGCACATCTTGGTATCCCTTTCAGAGATGAGAAAACTGAAACTCAGAAGGGTTAAGTAACGGACTCTCTCAAGGCTAGTAGGCTAGTGAAGGGCAGAGCTGGAACTTGAACTTGAGTCTTCCGGCCCCCCATGAATATTCCATTCACATTTCACTGTCTCTACCACCTCAGTAAAGCACCCAGGCTTTATTCAGAACTCCATTCACCTACCTCGTTATCCAGAAGAGACACAAAAGGACAACTGGCAGTTTTTCACCTTCACGTGGGAAGTTGCAGGAGTCTCACGGGACTTCAGTGGGAGATGGAAGTTTCCAACAGTGAGTCCAGGGAAATCCCAACATGCAGTTTTCACCACTTCAGTATTTGTGCTTCACAAATAGTATTTGCCAAGAGGGACAATTGCTGATGTGGGTAGCTTGCTGTCTGATGGGAGCAGATCCTTCAGACCAATTCCAGTAACTGCCTGTGGCCTGTGAGTGAAAAGGAAAGATCAGAGCAGCCATTGGCATCTTTGGCCAGATAAGTCTGTGTCTGAGAAGGCAGCTCACTGCAAGTAGCCAGCAACTCAGATGCAGAGCCATGAAACTAGATTGGGACAGATTTCCAGAAGTGCTCCTGGTCTGTGGCTGTTTTGTGAAGGAGAGCAGTAGCCTCTCCACCTGAAAAATTCCTGAAAGCCCTAGGGTGTTCAGTCCAGGGAAACAGCTGATGGTGATACTGACCACGTGAGTCATCAAGAAAAGTTTAAACTGTGCTCTGTGGGTTCTTTTTAGAAAAGCTCAGAAGTGTAAAACATCTTAGCAAAGACTCTCGTCAAAAACAAATAGAATCAAAAGTAACTTTTAAATTTAAAAGGGCAAGCTTTAATAACTTAAAAAACTATTAAAACAGCTCTTTGCCCAAATTTTTATGTACATGTGTTACAAGGGATTTTTTTGAAGCAAAGTTTCCTCTTTTATGTTTGTGAACCTCATGAAATGGAACACCTACCTTCTTCAAAAGATGCTTTGAAGCCATAAAAAATGTTCATACACTCTGACTCCATAATCCCCTTCTGGGAAGCTAGCCTAAGAAAATACCCTGAAATATGGAAAAAGCCATATACAGAAAAATACTCATCAAAGAGTTGCTTAGTGAAAAACTGGAAGCAGCCCAAATATTCAAAAAGGGGAGAGAGGATGGTAAAATAAATTGGGGTATAAGCCTTGAAGAAATATTCTATAACCATTAAATATGATGGTATGAAGTTAATGAAGGATCAAAGAAAATACTTATGATAAAGTATTAAGTTAAAAAATGGTCTGGAAAATACTTGCACACACAATTTATAAAAACAAGCAGGGAACATAAAAATGTACTTGTCATTGTGTTAATATGGTAGTCTTATGGATTTTTTTTACCTTGTTTTCAAATTTCTCTTTTAGTATTATCAGTTCAGTTCAGTCGCTCAGTCGTATCCAACTCTTTGTGACCCCATGAACCGCAGCACGCCAGGCCTCCCTGTCCATCACCAACTCCCGGAGTTCACCCAAACCCATGTCCATTGAGTTGGTGATGCCATCCAACCATCTCATCCTCTGTCGTCGCCTTCTCCTCCTGCCTTCAATCTTTCCCAGCATCAGGGTCTTTTCAAATGAGTCAGCTCTTCGCATCAGGTGGCCAAAGTATTGGAGTTTCAGCTTCAAAATCAATCCTACCAATGAACACCCAGGACTGATCTCCTTTAGGATGGACTGGTTGGATCTCCTTGCAGTCCAAGGGACTCTCAAGAGTCTTCTCCAACACCACAGTTCAAAAGCATCAACTCTTCAGCACTCAGCTTTCTTCAGAGCCCAACTCTCACATCCATACATGACCACTGGAAAAACCATAGCCTTTAAAAAAAAAGTTCAATCCCTAAAAAAAAAAGAAGGCAATCAATGCTATTATTAATGCTTTAAGTAGGAAGAAATATCATTAGTAGAGGCTGGGGGGTAATCTGAGAAACTGCCCATCTTATTGCCTAAATACTGTGTTATAATAGTTTCATGTTTTATGAAATAAATATAAAATATATGCAAAAAGCATATATAAAAATATAGTCTTGTTTAAGAAACAAAAGAGTCCAAATTATATTACTGCAGAAACCATTCAGGGTTTAAAGGTTCTCTTATTTCTGTGTTTTCAGGTTGTTATGGATCCACTTACAAGGGGCTTCTTGTAAAGGAACATTGAAATGATACTTAGTGTCTAACTACAGTTTTTATATCATCTGCAGCACTTGATATGCCATGATCCAGTGGATATGGGTGTTGGATTTAGAAAACAAATCTCATTTTCTCCCTCTACCATCCAGGACACTTAGAATCATGGAAGAATTGGAAGGAAACTCTGGGTCATCCAGGTCATTCAGGTAGAAATCTCCTTGTTGCTGCTGCTGCTGCTAAGTCAGTTCAATCGTGTCCAACTCTGTGGAACCCCATAGATGGCAGCCCACCAGGCTCCGCCGTCCCTGGGATTCTCCAGGCAAGAACACTGGAGTGGGTTGCCATTGCCTTCTCCAGAAATCTCCTTGGCAGGAGCACATGTCCCAGTGAGTTGGGGGGCAGGCGGCTGGGGCATGCAGGGTCCCAGACACGATATATAAATGTGAATCCAGAGTCAAAGTTCTACTCGGGGGCAAAACAAGGTCAAATAACAAAAGTGAATGTGTGTGTGTGCTCAGTCACTCCAGTTATGTCGGACTCTGTGCGACACTATGGGCTTTAACCTGCCAGGCTCTTCTGTCCATGGGATTCTCCAGGCAAGAGTACTGGAGTGGGTTTGCCATTCCCTCCTCCAGGGGACCTTCCCAACCAAGGGGGTCAAACTCAAGTCTCCTGCATTTCCTGCATTGCAGGTGGATTCTTTACCCACCGAGCCACCTGGGAAGCCCGCAAAGGTGAATCAGTTCACTTCAGTTCAGTCGCTCAGTCTTGTCCGACTCTTTGTGACCCCATGAATCGCAGCACGCCAGGCCTTCCTGTCCATCACCAACTCCCGGAGTTCACTCAGACTTACATCCATCGAGTCGGTGATGCCATCCAGCCATCTCATCCTCTGTTATCCCTTTTTCCTCCTGTCCCCAATCCCTCCCAGCATCAGAGTCTTTTCCAATGAGTCAACTCTTTGCGTGAGGTGGCCAAAGTACTGGAGTTTCAGCTTTAGCATCATTCCTTCCAAAGAACACCCAGGGCTGATCTCCTTTAGAATGGACTGGTGAATAAAATCCCACAAATCCAAATCACTGGGAAAATGCAAACTGGAAATTTAAACCAAAGGAACATAGTTCTTAACACAAGAAACATACAGGGGAGGGCATAAAGGCACCTGTTCTAGTCTCTATTGTTGCATAACAAACCACCCTAACATTTAGCAGCTTAAAATAAGAACTGCTTTATTGTATTTCACGATTTTGAGTCAGGAATTCAGGCAAGGCTCTTCATGGCATCTGAGGACACTCAGTGGTACACAGCTGGCAAATGAGTTTAGAGGATTCAAAAGTTCCCTCACGTGCCTGATGCCTGGGGAGGCTGGCAGGCTGGGCTGGGCTGGGTATGTTGACCACAGCTGCTACACCAGGCCAGCAGTCTTCTCTGCAAGTTGGAGCTTTAACATGGTAGCTGGCATTGCCCAGAGCAAGCATTCAGAGACCTAGACTTCTTGCAAACTAGCTGGAAATTCTAGAACATCACTTCAGTCACATACCTATGGGTCAGATAATCAGTAAGTCTAGTCCAGGTTCAAGGTGGGGTGGAATAAGATTCCACCTCAAAATGAGGGAAATAGCAAAAAGTTGTGGTCGACTCTGATGTACAACAGCTTCATTTTACGTACATGGAACTGGGGGGAAGTCACAGGGAGGAAGCAGTGTAAAGACCTGGATGGAGAGTTCGTGCATACATTGCTGGTGATGATGTGAATGGGGACAACATTTTGAGAAGACTCCTTGTTGTAGGTACAGAATACATGAAACTGTTCATCCATTTTGAGCCCTTGTCTCACTCCTGGGCTCACTATCTACCCTAAAGTAATTATACCAGAGACATAAAAGATTTACTATTATCAATCAGACATACAAAAGTACACAAAACCTAAAAGTTCAACAGTAAGAAAATGATTAAGGCTTGACACCACTCTGGAATAGTAAGTAGCTAGTAAGAATGTTAATTATGAAAATTTTACATAGAAAAATGGAAAATATTTACAGTGTGGTGTTAAACAGAAAAAAAAAATCCACCAAAGGTTATATGCATATAAACAGGGATCAAAGGAGAACAGACAGGAATAAAAATAGTTTTATTAGGGCAATGGCATTAGATCATTACGTTTCCTATTAGACTTTTTTTCCTTTAAAATATAAAGAACATAGAATCACGTTAAACAACACTGTAGGGGATACAAACAGACAAATTCAGTTAGTGCATGACACTAACTCTATAGGACATGATGATCAGTTTTCTTTACACAAATAAATTACAAGGAAAAGAAAAAATAAGTAGAAGGGGAATCTAGAGGTTTGAAGAAACTTAAGAGATTGGTCAATCCATTGCAATAATGGGGCATTATTTTGATCCTGATCCAAACAAATGAATTGTTTTGTTTTTGTTATTCAGTTGCTATTGTGTCCAATTCTTTGCGACCTCACGAACTACAGCACTGTCCTTCACTATCTCTTGGCATTTGCTCAAATTTATGTCCATTGAGCCAATGATGCTATCTGACTATCTCATCTTATGCCGCCCCCTTCTCCTCCTGCCTTTAATCTTTCCCAACATCAGGGTCTTTTCAAGTGAGCTGTCTCTTCACATCAGGTGGCCGAAGTACTGGAGCTTTGGCTTCAACATCAGTCCTTCCAATAAGTATTTAGGGCTGATTTTCTTTATGATTGATAGGTTTGATTTCCTTACAGACCAAGGGAGTCTTAAGAGTCTTCTCCAATACCACAATTAGAAAGCATCACTTCTTCAGCACTCAGCCTTCCTTATGGTCCAACTCTCACATACATAAATACTGGAAAAATCATAGCTTTGACAGACCTTTGTCAGCAAAGTGATGTCTCTGCCTTTTAATATGTTGTCTAGGTTTGTCATAGCTTTTCTTCCAAGGAGCAAGCGTCTTTTGATTTCATGGCTGCAGTTACTATCCACAGCGATTTTGAAACCCAAGAAAATAAAATCTGTCACTGCTTCCACTTTTTCCCCTTCTATTTGCTATGAAGTGATGGGACTGGATGCCATGATCTTAGTTTTTTGAATGTTGAGTTTTAAGCCAGCTTTTTCACTCTCCTCTTTCACCTTCATCAAGAGGCTCTTTAGTTCCTCTTCACTTTCTGCCATTAGAGTGGTATAATCTGCATATCTGAGGTTGTTGATATTTCTCCTGGCAATCTTGATTCCAGCCTGTGATTCATCCAGCCCAGCATTTTACATGATGTACTCTGCATATAGGTTAAATCAGCAGAGTGGCAATATACAGACTTGTCATACTCCTTTCTCAATTTGGAACCAGTCAGTTGTTCCATGAACATTTAAGAGACTTTGGGGGAAATTTGAACTCTGGGCTTTTGTTCATCTTGAGGAATTGTTTTATCTTGTTAAAGATGATAATGTTTATTGTGGATACTTTTTACAAGTCCTTATCTTTTAAAGACAAATACAGAAATGTTTACAGATTAAAAGATATGAAATCTGAGGTTTGCTGTCCAAAATATGGAGCGGTGGGAGCAGTGGTTGGGGTGAAGATGAAAAGATGTGAGGAGCTGGTAGTTGGGGGCAGGATGTTCTATATTTCTTTGAAAGTTTCTGTAATAAAAAAAACTGTTTGTTTTCAATGTCATTTAAGTTTGCTGAATGAAGGAATAAGCCAGGCAGTGCCTTGGAGGGGTGAATCAGACATGATGTGGAAAGGATGCCATGAGGAACTTGGGGGTAAAGCATGAGCAGTGGAGATCTTAGAATTCTAGAGAGGTTCTTACAGACAGGGGACCTGGCCCTGGTCCCAGGGGAGCTGCCTCAAGCCCTATGCCCTCAAAGTCTCAGTTTCCTTAGCCATTAACCAAGGATAAAGATCTTATCTTGCAATGCACCAGTGAAGCTGTTTGACACCTTAAAGATTCTTTAAAGTATGAAAATGTTAGTCACTCAGCCGTGTTCAACTTTTTGCAACCCCATGAACTGCAGCCTGCCAGGCTCCTCTGTCCATGGAATTCTCCAGGCGAGAATACTGGAGCGGGTTGCCATTCCCTTCTCCAGAGAATCTTCCCAAACCCGGGTCTCCTGCATTGCCGGCAGATTCTTTGCTGTCTGAGCTACCTTTTCCAGTTTCCAAAGTGTGGATGTGTGTGGGGAGGGGTGGGTTCCACCTCTTATACCACCAAACAATTCTCTGGTACTAGTTGGATGTCCTAAAATTCAACTCAAGGTAGCATCAGGTCACAGGTGAAAGGTTTCATCTACAAGATTGCCCACTTCCTCCAGCCCTTTCAGAGGCCGTTGCACTTCCACGTTTTCACCTGTGCTTCTGACCGACCGGTTGTAGACAAGGTTCCAACTCTTCTTGGGTTCGAATTTGCTAGAGCTGCTCACAGAACTCATGAAACATTTTACTCACTAGATCAGTGGTTTATTATAAAAGGATATAACTCAGGAACAGCCAGATGGACAAGAGACACAGTACAAGGTCAGGGGAAGGAGTGTAGAGCTCAGAGCATACAAGCCCTCTGGGAGTGCACCATTCTCCCCACAGTTCCACGTGTTCACCAACCCTGAGGCTCTCTGAATCCCATCCTTCTGGGTTTTTACGGAGGCTTCAATCATAGGCATGATTGATGAAATCATCGGCCATTGGCAATTGATCTCAGCCTCCAGCCCTTCTCCCCTCCCCAGGGGTCTGGAGGTGGGAATGAAAGTTCCAACAGGCAAGGAGCCCCCATTCTTAGGTGTAGGTCTAAAAGTCGCCTCATTAATGTAACAAAAGTCACCTTTATCCCTCTCACCACAGGAAATTCCAAAGATTTTAGGAACTCTGTGCCAGAAATAGGGATGAAGACCAAATATATATTTAATATTATAAATATCACAACCTGTTTGGGGGAGAAAAGCTGTTGAGTGTTGTGCATACATTAGGAGCAGCATAAGGCACAAGCTCTGGCCATGCTTGGTCAGGTCACCCAGAGCCCTGGCTCCTGATCTGTGAGAGGACAGAGGACACGTGGTGACCTCAGCGGCTGCTGAGTGGCTGATTACTGGTCAGATCACAAAAAGGAAGAGGATGCCAAAAGAGAGAGTCTCAGGGAGAAGCCTGCAGGGCCCGTGTCACCTACCATCTATCTCACAGCGAGTCGTGGGGGCGTGGGGATGGGAGAGGAGTCCTGACCTAGACCTTTAGCTACAGAGGCCTAGAAGTGGAGCAGGTCATGAACTGTTTCCAAGCTGGGCACAGGGGTCCAGGTGGAAGGACAGAGAGGCGTTGCCTTACACAGGAGGGAGCAGGCAGAGGATGTCACAGGGACTCTCATCTCTCTCCTCTCTCCTGAGGAGGAAAGAGTGAAGCCTGCCTCCACATTCCCACTTTGCCACCTTGAACAAGTCACTTCACCTTCCTGACTGGCAGCTGTGTCCTCTACAAAGTGGACACAGTAATACCTGTCTTGTAGGGCTGTTAAGTGGCTGGGACAAGGCTGGCATCAGAAGATCTTCAACAAGTAAGAGTTCTCTCCCAATTCATCACCCCTTCAGTCAGAGCGCTGGGCAGTAGCTGTCTCCATATTCTAAAGCAAGGGGACTCACTTTAAGGGAGATATTTAGGATTCACAAGCTTCATTAGAGATCTGATGTGCTTGGTCTGGGAGGTGTCCAGGAGCAAAGAGATGTTTAGAAGCTCCCCAAGTGACTCCAGTGGGCCACCGGGGCTGAGCATTCCTTGTGATTCTACTGATAAAGATCAAGTTAATGAATAAAATTAGCTTTTTTTCTTATTGCACTTTAGGGACAAGTGCAGCTGAATGAGGGTCTTGGGGTCCAAAGACTTGGGAAATTAAAGAAATTTAACCCCTTTGGACACTAGGGTCAACTCTGAAATGTTGTTTAAAGCTTGGATGTTTTGCCAAACCCGGTTTAAGTTTGCTTTTTTTGAATAACATGATGAACAGTTCTGTGTTGATTTTTTTCCCCTCCCTATTATTTTGCAATGGCCCTTATTCAAAGGCCTGCAAAATTTGATGAATGATATCCCTCTGATACACATGTCTAAGAATAAATTAGAAAATATTTGAAATTCATTGAAATATATATAGGGGCAAGTGTCATTTGGTTCTACAAGGATTGAGGGTCTATAGAAAGACGTCTTTCAGAATAAATGTCAAGCATTCTTTTCAGATGAATAAGTCCCTACAGAGGTCCATCATGACTGGTCAGTTAATCCCTCAGTTCAACTAATAACTGTTCACTGATTCTTTGAAAGGAGTTCTGGAATGGGGTTGGGGCTCTAACAGACGCAGGAATGACATAGAAACTCTTGATCCAGTCCTGGGAAACTGATGCTTTCTTTCCTTTCATAAGCCAGAGGGATCTGGCAGTGTTTTCTCAGACTTCTCTCTTTTACTCTTGGAATCTTCATGCCCTCTGAGATTTAATGAGTAGTTTTCAAAGTGTGGTCCCTGGACCAGCTGCATTAGCATCATCTGGGCACTTGTTAGGAATGCAAATTGCCCTGCCCACACAGCATACTGACTGAATCAGAAATTCTGGGCTGGGGCCCAGCCATCAACGTTTTCACCAACTTCCCAGGAGATTCTGATCCACTAGGGTTAAGAACTAAAAGCACAGACGGATCGTGGACAAACTTGGCTTCAAAATCAGCTCTGCCACTTATCACTCAGGTAAGTCACTTCACCTCTGATCCTGTTTCCTCATCTGCAAAATAAGAATGATAATAGCACCTACCGCTGTAGGCTTCTTGAGGGTTAAGGGAAGCAATTCAAGTAGACTGTTTAGCACTGTTCTTTGTGGGGCTGGGATGACGGTGAGGTGAATGAGATGTCTGTGGTCCTATGGGTGCAGTGAAGTGAAGTGAAGTCGCTCAGTCGTGTCCGACTCTTTGCAACCCCATGGACAGTAGCCTACCAGGCTCTGCTGTCCATGGGATTTTCCAGGCAAGAATACTGGAGTGGGCTGCCATTTCCTTCTCCAGGGATCTTCCCAACCCAGGGATCGAACCCGGGTCTCCTGCATTTCAGACAAGATGCTTTACTGTCTGAGCCACCAGGAAATTCTGCATCCAGAGATGGTTCACTCAGCCCACCCTCGTCCCAGCCTTGATTCTTGATATTCTAAAAGTGCTCTGTAAATGGCTACTACTATTTTATATTCCTGAGGGATAATCCATCTTTGGGGCCTCAACCATGTGATGTTCTGGAGTCAAAGACTTTAGACATCTTAGTGTAGAGGCAAGAGCACTGGTTTTGGAGTTTGCCGGATAGGATCTGAACTCTAGGAACACCAGCCAAGGAGAGGGGTGCAGAGCAGAGGTGGAGCAAGCCCAGCTCCCCAAAACAGGCTCCTTTCACTGGGCAGGGCTCTTTCTTCCCTGTTTTCTTCTTTCTGAGAGAAACAGAGGCCACTCTTGAGTTTGGACTCTCTTCCATCTGTGATCATGGTATATTCTGTGTCAGTAGAAACCAATGAAGCATTTGACAAAATTCTTGATTTAAAGTTTCAGCAATATAAAAATTGAAAGGGAATAAAAGGGTACTTTCTCTTTCTGTCTAAGGACACCCACAAACTTCACTGCTAATATCTTCCTGGAAGACGCTTCTCTCTACCTTGGATCAGGAACAAGATAAGAATGTCACTCTCACTGTGACTGTATGCTATACCAGAGGCTCCAGATAGTTTATTAAGTCAAGAAAAAGAAATGAAAGGTATATACGTTGGAGAAGTAAAATTGCCTTTATGTACAAATGACATGACTGTTTACAGAGAAAAGCTGATGGAATCTACAGTAAAGCTACTAAAACTAAGTGAGTTTAGTGAGGCTGCAGGGTACCAAATCAATGTACAAAGATCAACATTATTTTTATACACTAATGGAAATAAAAATTATAACTTAAAATGTAAAAATCGTTATTTGTAATAGCATAAAATAGGTATAAATCTGCAAAAGATGTGGAAGACCTGTACTGAAACCTACAAAACATTGCTGAGTGAAACTAAATAAGATCTAAATAAATGGAGAGATGGCCCATTACCTAATCTAAGTGCCCAAGGATTGACCCTTATGTTTCTTCTCAGAGTCTTATAGTTGTGATTCATTTTGAATTCACTTTTGTATATGGTGTGAGGCAGGAGTCCAACTTTATTCTTTTGTATGTGGATATCTGGTTATCCCAATACCATTTGGTGAAGACCGTTTTTACCCACACTAAACAGTCTTGGCACCATTGCAGAAAATCAATTAACCATATATGTGAGGGTTTCTTTGTAGATTCTCAAATTATTTTCCATTGTGTATATGTCTATCTTTATGTGAGCACCACACAGTCTTGATTGCTGTAGATCTGTAGTAAATTTTGAAATCATGATGTTTGAGTCCAGCAACTTTATTCATCTTTTCCAAGATTGTTTTGGCTCTTCAATTTGGACAACTGATTTGACAAAGCTATGAAGGTTGTTTGGTGGAGAAAGCATAGTCCTCTCAACAAATAGAATTCTGGAATAACAGTATATCTATATGTCTTGATTTTTTAGCTCTCTTCTGTCTATGACCTCTGCTTTTGGCTCAACCCCTATTATTCTTCTAGAGATCTTTTTTCTTATTCCTTTTAAAAACCATAAATTTAATTAATATTAATTAAGTTTAAATCTTCTTGGCCTATGCTTTCTCTTCTTGCAAGCTATGCCTTATCTCTCCACTCATAGATGATTTCTGAAATCCGAGAGTGTGACCAGCTAAAAGGGCAAAGCTGAGGGAAGCTAAGGAAGCAGGCTGTGAATCTGTTCTCTGTGTCTTCCTCAGACAATGGCCTCCCCTCCCCCTGGCCAGCTCTGGGGAAGAGTCTGAGCAGCCAGAGCTACAATGATTTGGATAGCGGCAGGGCCATCAAGCACTGAGCAACTTCTCTCACTTCACTTCTGAAGAAGTCAGAGTCTCCTCAGCGTCCTCATCTATTTTGCCCATTAGTGTAACAAATGTCTTCATGACATAAATCAAATACCTTGTGCACACAGATGTCCAGCTCACTTGTGCAAACAGGCCTCAGAGATCCTGATTTAGACACTGATGGGGCAGGAAGTACCAGGAGAGCTCTGTGTGACACAGAATTCTCACCGTGTGGCCCCCAGTCCAGCAGCATCAGGGTCACCTGGGAACGTCTTAGAAACCAAATTCTCAAAGCTACTGAATCAGAACCTTGGGAGTGGGACCCAGCAATTTCTGTTTTATCCAGACCTTCAGGTGGTGTTGAGGCATCTGATAGTTAAAACGCTCATTTGCTGGCACTAAATTACCAAGACTTAATATTCTGACCCTGCCCTTTGCTGTCTGTTACTTAAAATCTCTGGGTGTCAGTCTCTTCATCTAAACTGGGGATGATAAAGGTACCAGCCTCCTAAAGGCTCTTGTTTAAATTAATGGAATGAACCATGTAACTCTTGTTCAAATTAATGGAATGATTCATGTAAATTACTCAAGAAGCACTTCATAATCATTAGCTTGTAAATGTGAATTTCCCTTGCCTTCCCTGCTTGTGAATATTCATTGTCATGTGTAACAGTTGTATAACTAATTCTCAAAGAAATTTATGTGTGATGGTCATGCTCATTTTCATAAGAAGCAAGGTAAGTATTATAATCACCTTCATTGTCCACTGGGCCACAAGGCTCAGATGATGACAATGAGACAGGAACCTCTTCTGACTTGAGCATCTGTGTATTTGCATCACATCATGAGTTCTCAGAGTGCAGGACTGGACTCTTAGTTGACACAGGTTTAGCTGTTTTAAGTGAGGTACCTGTATTTGTACATAATACAGAAAGAAAGATATGGTTAATGGTGATGTTGTTGTGCTTAGTCACTCAGTCATGTCTGATTCTTTGCGACCCCATGGACTGTAGCCTGCAGGCTCCTCTGTCCATGGGATTCTCCAGGCAAGAATACTGGAGTGCATTGCCATTTCCTCTTCCAGAGGATCCTCCCAACCCAGGGGATTGAACCCATTCCTTCTGTGTCTCTTGCATTGTAGGCAGAGTCTTTACCCACTGAGCCAAAGTGCTTTGCAGGACACTGCTTAGCACCTTACTCATCACCGCTCCCTGAGAGTCCTCATTTTTAAAGGGGCAAGACTGTTTGGTGAGGTGCGACAGGCCGACTTAGCTCCAGCTTCTGGCTCCATTTCTTAGCTTAGTGTGTGACCTTGAACAAGGTACTTGCCTCCCAGAACTTCCTTTTCCTCCTCTGTAATACAGGGCTTCATCCCTGCCCTGCATAGCTCCCAGGGCAGCCTTGGGTCTCAAATGAAATAATAGATGTGGAAGCACTTTGCACACTCTAATGTGCATGCACAAGTATGGAATTGGAAGTCAGAGGTAGTGAAGGAAGATTTGCTGAAGACAAATACCACTGGCCCCTGACTCCAGCACTCAGCAGCCCTGTGGAGTAGCAAGACCATAGTCTGTGCAGCTGGTGGGAGGTATGTGGGGACTAGTGGAGAATTAGTCAGGATATGTGGTCTGACCCATGTTGAGGAGCAGCTGCCGGCATGGGGGGAGCTCAAAGTCTCTGCCAGGAAGAGCCACAGGCCTATGTCATCACAGGTATGAGCCATCAGCTTGGAAAAAACCCACTGCTGGCCTGCTTCCTGGCTAGCCAAGGACACTCTGGAGTCAGGCCCAAGGAGTCCACTTGAAGTAAAAAAAAAAGTTCTTGTCCCAGTCACCAGTTCACAAGAATACCTTGGGCTAGACCTTCACTTCTCTGGGCCTTGGTTCTACAACACAAGCCAGCGTAAGGAGGCTGGTTCGCACTATCTCACTACCTCTGTTATTATTCGTCTTACACTGAATGCTGGCGTCTGAAAAACTTCCCTGCCAGTGCCTTTTCCTGAGTAATGACGAATGTCTTTCCCTGTTGCAATATTCAGAGACATGTAAGAGAGCTTCCAGGAGACTATGCCTAGTGGTTGAGGGTGGAGCTGGGCTCCAACCTGTCTGCGCTGGAATATTGGCTAGCTGTGTGGCCTTGGGCAGCTTGCTTAGCCCCTTGACACTCAGTTTCTCCGTCTACAAAATAGGAATCATGAACGCACCTACCTTGCTGGATTGAAGATCAGTGAGGTGATATGTGTAAGGGCTTTATCCAGTTCCTGGCAGAGGAGAGGCTCAATAAGAAGCTGTTATTGTTTTCTCCAAATGTGAGGGTACAGAGGGGCCATGCTGAATTGCCTTTGGAAACACAGAAGCACCTGACACTAATTAAGAGACTGTGAGCCCTCACATAGGGGCCATAGTCTGTTTCCTTTAGGCTTTTGAAAGAACTGGAAATAATCTGAGGAACTCAGCACCCAGAGGCTCCCAGCCTGGGAGCCCAAGTGACTGAACTGGGCTGAGACTGAACTGAGACTGCCCAAGAGTCTCAACAACTTTTCCAGCTCTGATAACACCTCCTGCTGAAAAAATAGCCAACCTTTTAAAAGAAATCCAGGTGGTCAATAGCAGCTGGGCTTGTGGCGAGTCCAAAGCAGACACCAGGAGGAGCGGCCACAGCCCAGAGTTCTGTCTCCCAGGGGCAGGGCCCTTGGACAAGGGGGCACATCAGAGGAAAGCTTGCAGCCTCCTGTTTAGTTAGTCCAGGAACTGAACCTCCACACCCTTCCAAACTCTCTGATCTGAAAATGCCAAGAGAGAAGGAAGTGGTTATTTCAAAGGCTGGGCAAGCCTACTTTGCAAAGGAACCTCAGTCCTGAGTCCCTCAAGGATTTGTTGAAAGAGAGAACATTGCCTGTTTCCTTTCCTTCATTTCCTCCTTCCATTCCTTGCAGACCTGTTCTAAATATATTTCTTAGAAGTCAGGATATAAGATGGCAAGACGCAGAGACCCAGCATCAAAGGTAGAGAGAAAACTTGGGATCTGGGTGGGGTGGGAGTCATTTAGGGGGGTCAGCCATGCGATGAGGTCTCCCATGGCAAAGGCCACAGCTGGTAGGAATAGAACACAACCCTCCTCTCTATGGGTTCAGTTCAGTTCAGTTCAGTCACTCAGTCTTTGAGATCCCATGGACTGCAGCATGACAGGCCTCCCTGTCCATCACCAACTCCCAGAGTTTACTCAAACTCGTGTTCATTGAGTTGGTGATGCCATCCAACCATCTCATCCTATGTCATCCCCTTCTCCTCCTGCCTTCAATCTTTCCCAGCATCAGGACCTTTTCCAATGAGTCAGTTCTTCATATCAGGTGGCCCAAGTATTGGAGTTTCAACTTCAGCATCAGTCCTTCCAATGACTATTCAGGACTGATCTCCTTTAGGATGGACTGGTTGGATCTCCTTGCAGTCCAAGGGACTCTCAAGAGTCTTCTCCAACACTACAGTTCAAAAGCATCATTCTTCGGCACTCAGCTTTATTTATTGTCCAACATTCATATTCATACATGACTACTGGAAAAACCATAGCCTTGACTAGACGGACCTTTGTTGACAAAGTAATGTCTCTGCTTTTTATTATGCTGTCTGGGCTGGTCATAACTTTCCTTAAAAGCATCTTTTAATTTCATAGCTACAGTCACCATCTGCAGTGACTTTGGAGCCCAAAAAAATAAAGTCTGACACCGTTTCCACTGTTTCCCCATCTATTTGCCATGAAGTGATGGGACCGGATGCCATGGTCTTCGTTTTCTGAATGTTGAGCTTTAAGCCAACTTTTTCACTCTCCTCTTTCACTTTCATCAAGAGGCTCTTTAGTTCTTCTTCACTTTCTGCCATAAGGGTGATGTCATCTGCATATCTGAAGTTATTGATATTTCTCCTGGCAATCTTGATTCCAGCTTGTGCTTCATCCAGCCCAGCGTTTCTCATGATGTACTCTCCATATAAGTTAAATAAGCAGGGTGACAATATACAGCTTTGACGTACTCCTTTACCTATTTGGAACTAAGCTGTTGGTCCATGTCCAGTTCTAACTGTTGCTTCCCAACCTGCATACAGGTTTCTCAAGAGGCAGGTAAAGTGGTCTGGTATTCCCATCTCTTTCAGAATTTTCCACAGTTTATTGTGATCCACACAGTCAAAGGCTTTGGCATAGTCAATAAAGCAGAAATAGATGTTTTTCTGGAACTCTCTTGCTTTTTCGATGATCCAGAGGATGTTGGCAATTTCATCTCTGGTTCCTCTGCCTTTTCTAAAAGCAGCTTGAACATCTGGAATTTCACGGTTCATGTATTGCTGAAGCCTGGCTTGGAGAATTTTGAGTATTACTTTACTAGCATATGAGATGAGTGCAATTGTGCGGTAGTTTGAGCATTCTTTGGCATTGCCTTTCTTTGGGATTGAAATGAAAACTGACCTTTTCCAGTCCTGTGACCACTGCTGAGTTTTCCAAATTTGCTGGTCTATTGAGCGCAGCACTTTCACAGAGCTATGGATGCCTCTCACCTGTACTCTCTGGCTCGTCACACCAACCACCTGAGATGTCTAAGCCAGGTGTTCTTAGTCCCATTATACAGAAGAAGAAACTGAGAGCCAGAAAGGAGGTGGTAACACTACACATCATGGTTAACTTATACTGAGCACTTATAATTTGCTAATAAGGTACAGCAACCCACTCCAGTATTCTTGCCTGGGAAATTCCACAGACAGAGGAGCCTGGTGGGCTACAGTTGATGGGGTCACAAAGAGTCAGACACGATTGAGTGACTAGCACTTACACTTTTCAATGAAGTACTGAGAACTCATAGGCTCCCCACAAGGATCCTCTGAGGAAAGCACTATTATTACTATCCCCATTTTACAGATAAGAAAGTTAAGGCACAGAGATATCAAATAACTGTTAGACGCCAGAGCCCACATTTAAAATTATTGGCTACACCAGCCCTGCCCAAGGAACCACATGAGTCAGTGGCAAGTTCAGTGGTCTTTCCCTGCCTCCCCTCTGCTTCTATGTGGTCAGTATAAGGCTGGCTATTTTAACAATCAGATCTACATAAAAAAGGGGTCAGTGTGTGAGAGGGAGGGGGCACCCCATCACTGAAGGGCATCCCAACCAAAAGTACATGATCCCTTGGTGGGGTGTTACAGAGATGATTGGGGTTGATCTTAAGGTTCTTTCCAGACATGGACATTCACACAGGATGGAAGCGCACGTGTGCATGCTCAGTCATGTCCGACTCTTTGCAGCCCTATGGACTGTAGCTCACCAAACTCCTCTTGTCCATGAAATTTTCCAGGCAAAAATACTGGAGTGGGTTGCCATTTCCTACTCCAGAGGATGGGACAATGAAATCTGTTGTAGGTGCTAAACAAACCTCCAAAAAGATTTCTAGGTCTCATCTTTTCCTTCCATTCTCGTGTCACTGATTCATTCTTAAGCTACAATTTATAATCTACTGAGCACCTATTATGCACCGGTTGCAGTGTCACGTAACAAGGGACAAGACAGACACAGCCCCTGCCCTCCTGGAGCTTGTACTCCAGGGACCTACACAATCCGGGCTGCCTTCCCACAACTTCCTCTCCTAAGCCAGTGTTTCCTGCTCTGGAACTTGTGTCCTACTGTTTCTCTTCTGCCAACTCCTCCTGCTGAAATCAAACCCAATTCAAATGCCACCTCTTCTAGGGCACCTTCACTGGTGCTCCCAACAGCAGTGTCATCCCTCCTGCCAGGCTCCTGTGACCAGTACAGGGTGTCTACATATCACATGGGGAGTTATGTTGATCTGTTTTGAATTTCAGATGTTATGGGGATGTGGGGGTGCTCTACAAGACCATGATCTCATGGTCAGCAGGGTGATTGTGTCCTAGTCTGGCTTTCCAGTGCCAGGCATCCTGACACACAGATGCTCATTCACCTATTCATTGAACAAGTATGCCCTGAGCACCTTTGATGTGACAGGCACTGTTCTGCCTCTGGGTTTACAACTGTGAGTAAAACAGACAAAAAGCCCTACCCTCGCTGACATTCCAGTGGGAACGAGTAAGTCGACAGATTGATAACTGAGTGAATATGCGTTGAATCCTGAAAATCCTTTTAAGACCTTATACCTAGGAAAAGGTACATTTTATAGGACTGTTTGTATATCCACAAGGCCAAATATTTAAGTAAACTAAGTGAGCTCTTGAAGGAAGCCTATCTTCCTCTGTGCTGTGAGTGTTTAAAAAATCACCGGAAAGAGATTGTGTTGAAATGAGTTACTACAAAATGACCCTGTTTGGGAATCCAAAACCATTGAGGTATTAGTCTGAGGCTTGGATAAAGTAAAATAAACTAAGCTTTAGAGTCACAAGAAAGATTCAATTTGAGGAAACACCAGACCCAGGGGCAGTAATAACAAAAACAATCATAGCAAACACTTACACAGCACAGCCTGTGTGCCAGGCCCGGGAGAAGCCCAGGTTCCCGACAGATGACTAGGCTGTGTCAGAAGGAAGGGGAAGCTACCAGAGGGGTGACCCTGACTGGAGCTGTCCCTCGAGATCGGGCCATTGTTCACTTGGGCTGTGACTATCCTGTGAACCTCAGTGAGCTTGCAGCCTGGTGCCTTTGAAATTCCTGGGGTTTCAAGGGCAGAAAAGACAGGTTTTTCCCAAATGAAAGGAAATTTGATTCCCTAAAATAGGAAAATCATGTTCAGGGGAGGAAATTCCTTGTTACTATGGAGGCATCTTTATTCCCTGAGAAGAAGACTGGAAGCACACTTATGGAGAGCCTGCTAAATACCAGGCGCTGTGAGGGGATCTGACGTGAACTCTCATTTACTCACTGTGGGGCGCTATTCTAGGGCTTCCCAGGTGACACCAGTGGTAAAGAACTTGCCCGCCAATGCAGGAGACATAAGAGATGGGGGTTCAATCCCTGGATCGGGAAGATCCCCTGGAAAAGGGCATGGCAACCCACTCCAGTATTCTTGCCTAGAGAATCCCATGGACAGAGGAGCCTGGTGGGCTACAGTCCATAGGGTAGCAAAGAGTTGGACGTGACTAAAGCAACTTAGCACGCATGCACAGGCATTATTTTAATGTGAGGTCACAGCCGGGAATGAAATATATACATACAGTCAGTCCCCAGGGCTGACATGCAGCCAGGATGTCCCTATATAACTGCCTACTTGTTAAAAATATTTACATGTTTTGTAATGCTCTGTTTTGCAGAGCAGCTGCCCTGAGCCCCCGAGTGTCTCCTTCCCTTCTCCAGCTGCCCCAGGCCCTCCTCCCATCCTTCCCCACTAACTTCCCTAAGATCCAGCCACTCCAGAGTTGACTCCAACACAGCTGCAAGCCCAGAAGACCTGGCACATGGTGGTAGCTCGGCCGGATCTGACTGGCCGGTGCCTGTTAAGTGTTCTGTTTATCACCTTAGCCTGACCCTCCCGAGCTGCCAGGCCATGAGTATTTCACTTAACCCCCGGCAGCCCAGTGAGCGGGAACATTGACCCTCTCGGTATCCTGCTTACAGCCCCTTAAATGCCGCTGTCCCCCAAACTTCCTTCTCCTGCTGCCCTCTCCTTCCTCACTGTGTCCTGTAGTGAGCTGATCCCAGCTGGTGGTTTCATACCTTTTCTACTTACTCACATCCCCTGAGTTTGCTTCTCCAGCCTGGACCATTCTCCTGAGTTGGCTATCTGGCCAGCTTCCTACTGGACGTCTCCCTGGGACGTTCCCCTTCTGCCTCAGACTCAAGGTCTCCCCAAGTAACAGGACAGCTTACTTCCCAGACCTTGCCTTCCTTTCTCATCTCCTCCTTGCCTCCTCCTGGGTTCCCATTTCTCTTACTCACGTAAGCACGTATTCGTGCCATAAACACCAAGAGAGTATCCATTACATGCCTAGTACCGAGGCTGACACTGAGGATGAGGAAGGGAACAAGATAAACCCTCAAGGAGCCTATAGCCCATCAGGTGCCCAAGCGAGAAAGTAACCTCCACTCCTCCTTCCTTAAAGCCCCAGCAGGAACGTGAAACAAGCCCTGCAATTTGCCCCTTTCCCTCCATCTCCACTCCCAAGTCCTGAGCCCAGATCTTCATCCTTATCCTCTCTCACCGAGGCCTCTCTCCCAACATGCTCAGCCTCCTTGCCCTGTGAACCCCTCCAGTTCTTACTTGGTCACACAGTCAGATGGCCATCTTAGCACACATTTAAAGCTTCCCATCCCCAGCCTATAGTCTTCATGGCCCCTCATTGCCCTCAGGAGAAGGTGCAAGCCCCCTGGCCTGGTGTTCACAGCCCCTCCTGACCTCATTTGCTCCAGTGGGGTTGGCCTGGCCGGTGATGAGCTTTTGGGTGGTGGACCGGTTTATTCCTAACCACTTGCTGTCTCCTCTCCAGCTGGGGTACATGTGCACACAGATCCCCATGAGCACATGAAAACATGCAGACACACCCATGCCCAGATTCACGTGAGACACAAATGAGCAAGGCTATTTATACCTGCACACATGCCTGCACATCTGGAGTTGCCAGATTTATCAAATAAAAACACAAGGTACCCAGTTAAATTTGAATTTCCGGTCAGCAACAAACTATTTTTAAGTATAAGTATATATCAAATACTGCATGGGACAGACTTACTACACTAAAAATAATTTGTTGTTCATATGAAATTGAAATTTAACTAGGTGTCCGTATTTTATCTCATGACCCTGCACATCAAGGAAAGCTTACACAAACAGCGCCACATACAGAACCCAGCTCATACACACATGTTACACACTGACAATTCAATACATTTGTGAGTGTGCATGTTTCATGTCACGCCTCCAGGACGAACGGGCATCTCACTACCTAGACTGAACTGCGGCACGGCCATACAATTGGCCAGCTGCGGAGAGCGCTTCAGGGAAATGTTTATTCCGTGAACAAATGCCTAATTGACAGGAATTCCTGGACGTCCAGGTTCCAGAATGTTGTGTGCCCAGAGCGGTCCCTGCGGAATTTGAAGGCAGACAGAATTAAGCTCTAAAACTTAACCTCAACACATCTGTACTGTGTGTCCTTGTGCAACTCACTCAGCCTCTCTGAGCCCCATCATCTCATCAGTAGAATGGAAATGTTCCATTAATAATCCAACTCCTTGGGGTCATGGCGAGAATTACTAAATGACATCATATATGTGGAAGACATTTTTAGAGTTTTGGAGACAAATCAGTTATGACTTACTGTCTTCCTGTCAAGTGCATATGCAAAATCAAAAAACATTCATTGCAATTGGATTCAGAGATGAAATGGCCCCTAAGAGCTTAAATAAAGCACAGAAGAGAAGGCAATTAAACGTTGGAACAATCAGGCAGTTAAAGAGGGTGGGAAGAAATTTTTGGAAGTGATCGGCATACTTATGGCATAGATTGTGGTGATGGCTCCTTGGATGTGTCAGTTCAGTTCAGTTTAGTTCAGTTGCTCAGTCGTGTCCGACTCTTTGCGACCCCATGAATCGAAGCACGCCAGGCCTCCCTGTCCATCACAAACTCCTGGAGTTCACTCAGACTCACGTCCATCGAGTCAGTGATGCCATCCAGCCATCTCATCCTCTGTCGTCCCCTTCTCCTCCTGCCCCCAATCCCTCCCAGCATCAGTCTTTTCCAATGAGTCAACTCTTCGCATGAGGTGGCCAAAGTACTGCAGTTTCAGCTTTATCATCATTCCTTCCAAAGAAATCCCAGGGCTGATCTCCTTCAGAATGAACTGGTTGGATCTCCTTGCAGTCCAAGGGACTCTCAAGAGTCTTCTCCAACACCACAGTTCAAAAGCATCAATTCTTCGGCGCTCAGCCTTCTTCACAGTCCAACTCTCACATCCATACATGACCACAGGAAAAACCATAGCCTTGACTAGACGGACCTTTGTTGGCAAAGTAATGTCTCTGCTTTTGAATATGCTATCTAGGTTGGTCATAACTTTCCTTCCAAGGAGTAAGCGTCTTTTAATTTTAAAGTCTGACACTGTTTCCACTGTTTCCCCATCTATTTGCCATGAAGTGATGGGACCGGACGCCATGATCTTCATTTTCTGAATGTTAAGCTTTAAGCCAACTTTGTCACTCTCCTCTTTCACTTTCATCAAGAGGCTTTTTATTTCTTCTTCACTTTCTGCGATAAGGGTGGTGTCATCTGCATATCTGAGGTTATTGATATTTCTCTTGGCAGTCTTGATTCCAGCTTGTGTTTCTTCCAGTCCAGCATTTCTCATGATGTACTCTGCATATAAGTTAAATAAGCAGGGTGACAATATAGAGCCTCGACGTACTCCTTTTCCTATTTGGAACCAGTCTGTTGTTCCATGTCCAGTTCTAACTGTTGCTTCCTGACCTGCATACAGATTTCTAAAGAGGCAGATCAGGTGGTCTGGTATTCCCATCTCTTTCAGAATTTTCCACAGTTTATTGTGATCCACACAGTCAAAGGTTTTGGCATAGTCAATAAAGCATAGATGTTTTTCTGGAACTCTCTTGCTTTTTCCATGATCCAGCGAATGTTGGCAATTTGATCTCTGGTTCCTTGGATGTCTACTTATCTCCAAACTCATCAGATTGTTTTCATTACATTGTACAGCTCTTTGTATGTCAGTCATACCTCAATAGGGGCTTCCCTTGTAGCTCAGTTTGTAAAGAATTGCCTGCAATGTGGGAGAACTGGGCTCGATCCCTGGGTTGGGAAGATAGCCTGGTAAAGGGAATGGCCTGGAAGATTCCATGAACAGTATAGTCCAGGGGTGCAAAGAGTCAGACACGACTGAGCGACTTTCACATACCTCCATAAAATGGTTTAAAAAAACAATAAAATCAGGCACTAGTATTAATACTATAGAATCACACCCTAACAAGTCAGGTCCTAAATTCAGCACAGACAGGGAAAACTATGTATGCTTAAAACAATTTGGAAACCCTTTAGCCTTGTATGGAGAAGGCAATGGCACCCCACTCCAGTACTCTTGCTTGGAAAACCCTATGGATGGAGGAGCCTGGTGGGCTGCAGTCCATGGGGTCGCTGAGAGTCGGACACGACTGAGCGACTTCACTTTCACTTTTCAAGTTCATGCATTGGAGAAGGAGATGGCAACCCACTCCAGTGTTCTTGCCTGGAGAATCCCAGGGACTGAGGAACCTGGTGGGCTGCCGTCTATGGGGTCGCACAGAGTCGGACACGACTGAAGCGACTTAGCAGCAGCAGCAGCAGCCTTGTATACACAATGTTTTGAGAAGTCAAATAATAGTTCTTGTGCACACGGGAAACTGAGGACCAAAGAAACACAATAAGGGAGGGACAAAAGAGACTGCTTTGCAAATATCTGAGCCTGTCCTGCTTTGCAAAGGACTAGCCACTCCCTAGGGGTAGATGACCGGGGTGGAATCTGCCTGCCTGCAGGGTTTCCTCCATTCTTCTAAAAACATTGAGATTCCAAGTGGTTGACAGTACTGTTGCTGTTCATCAGTTATCTCCCACCTTGAATACATTAGGATTGGATGTGCCTGTTCTCTTGAGGTTAGGCAAGATCATGTGACTGGCTGTAGCCAATGAAATATGAAGTGATGTGTGTTACACCCCGGCAGAGGCATTCCAGTTCTGCCAAGTGCTAAGCAGCACTTCTCTTCCCCCAGCTGCAGAAGTAAACAACACTCCAGATGGTGAACCCTGAGTATCTAAGAGAGGTCAGTGTTGGGCAGAGACTCCGCTGACCTACAATGGATTTGCAGCTTGAGGGAGAAACAAACTTTTGCTGTCTTAAGGATTTTGTATTTGGGAGGTGTGTGTTACTGCAGCAAAATCCAGCTGACCCTGATTAATATGCTTTATAATCTGAATACATATTCATTTATTTGTTTGTTGATAAGATTTTTTTAATGTCATTACCTCTTATGGGGGAATAAAGTAAACTTGTAAATTAAATAAGACTGCTGTGACTTCAGGTAATTATACCCTTCCTGAATAATAGACTAGTTCCAAGTAGGGAAAGGAGTACATCAAGGCTGTATATTGTCACCGTGCTTATTTAACTTATATGCAGAGTACACCATGAGAAATGCTGGGCTGGAAGACGCACAAGCTGGAATCAAGATTGCCAGGAGAAATATCAATAACCTCAGATATGCAGATGACACCACCCTTATGGCAGAAAGTGAAGAGGAACTAAAAAGCCTCTTGATGCAAGTGAAAGAGGAGAGTGAAAAAGTTGGCTTAAAGCTCAACATTCAGAAAACGAAGATCATGGCATCCGGTCCCATCACTTTATGGGAAATAGATGGGGAAAAAGTGGAAATAGTGTCAGACTTTATTTTGGGGGGCTCCAAAATCACTGCAGATGGTGACTGTATCCATGAAATTAAAAGATGCTTGCTCCTTGGAAGAAAAGTTATGACCAACCTAGATAGCATATTCAAAAGCAGAGACATTACTTTGCCAACAAAGGTCCATCTAGTCAAAGCTATGGTTTTTCCAGTGGTCATGTTTGGATGTGAATGTTGGACTATAAAGAAAGCTGAGCAACAAAGAATTGATGCTTTTGAACTGTGGTGTTGGAGAAGACTCTTGAGAGTCCCTTGGACTGCAAGGAGATCCAACCAGTCCATCCTAAAGGAAATCAGTCCTGAATATTCATTGGAAGGACTGATGCTGAAGCTGAAACTCCAATACTTAGGCCACCTGATGTGAAGAACTGACTCACTGGAAAAGACCCTGATGCTGGGAAAGATTGAAGGCGGAAGCAGAAGGGGATGACAGAGGATGAGATGGTTGGATGGCATCACCGACTCAATGGACATGAGTTTGGGTAAACTCCAGGAGTTGGTGATGGACAGGGAGGCCTGGCATGCTGCAGTCCATTGGGGTCACAAAGAGTCGGACATGACTGAGCGACTGAACTGAATTGATAGTATAGTCACCTTCTAGGTTTCGCTGGTGTCTCAGATGGTAAAGAATCTACCTGCAATGCAGAAGATCGGGGCTCAATCCCTGGGTCAGGAAGATGCCCTGGAGAGGGGAATGGCAACCCCAATCCAGTATTCTTGCCTGGAAAATTGGACAGAGGAAACATGGTGGGCTACAGTCCATGGGGTCGCAAAGAGTCAGACACGACTGAGCGACTAACACTTTACATTTTTTAGTCTCCTTCCAAACAAACTTTGTAGTAGCTTAGCAAGTCAAAATATATATTGGTAAACAGTGTAACTAACATAACCACGGAGGAGAAATTGGAATCCACTCAGGGAAAAACCAGAGAAGACTGTACCTGGAACTTTGCTAGAAGTCAAGAAAGAAATATTAAATTATGGATCAGCAAAAGCATTTAAGAGTGGGTAATAGAAAAAAATAGTACCAAAAAGCTCTGGACCAGAGGACTGGGAGGGAAGAAACCAATATTTATAGAGTGCCTGCTGTGTAGCAGATACTGTGCTACATGCACTGAAGATATAATTTATTTATCGTTCTTACTAAGGCCCAAAGAGGTCAAAGAAGTTGTCCACAAGCAGAGGAAGGATTCAAACTCACATTGGCCTCACTCTTACATCAATGCTTGTATTGGAGCCATAGAGAGGCTGAGTTTGGCAGGGCATACTGGTCACCATTCTCTCAGGGATGGTTTTAATTTAATGTGGAAACAGGCTAGCATTCAGTTTCCCAATAGCTTAGACGTGACGGTCTCTTGGTGAGGACTGCAGTGTCCAGAGGGCTTGCCCCACACAGGGCGGCCCTGTTTTATGACTTCCTGCTCTGCACCCACAAGGGTCCCCGATTCTTGGGAGTGTCCTCAGAGGAGGAAGCAGCATTCCAGGTCCAGATGCAGACAGCTGTGAACTAGGGTGACTCATTTTGGGGCAAGAAAGCCGCTTCTTTGCTTGGATTCCCTATCCCCAAATCCTAATCTAGGGGAAAGCTTCCTTAAGCTCCCTGAACACAAGACTCAGTCTGGGTGGCTGGCGCATGAAAGGGGTGGGAAACCAATGACATCCAGAGAGAGCAAGGTCCAGAACAAAGAGGAAATTCAGGGTGGGAGATCAGTTTTTCTCCCTGGCAAGGCTTCTGTGGCCATCTGGCTGAGGGGGCTGTTATTCAAACCTCTGGATCGTAGTCTGTTTGTTTTTGAGCAGTTTGCAGCTGATTATTTTCATCAAATTCCCTATGACCAACTGCGCTGGCTCCGATAGCAGGCAAACCTGTGCAGCCAGCACGTCCTGTCAGCTGGGTTCACGGATCCCCTCCCAGGGAAGCAGCAGCATTCGTCTCTTACCAACAAGTAGCCCCTGGCCCAGGACGGAGCTTTCACCTCTGGATGCCCGGGCAAGCCTTCCAGCTCTTTCAGTGGACATCAGCGGGACAGACTGGGGTGAAGGACAGCATCTGGGAGATCAGAAAGCCCCAGGTGGTCAGACCAGCTCCAGGGGCCTTTAATATTGTCATTCCAGCTCTGAAAAGGCAGCACCAACCTTTTCTGGATGTCATCAGTGTGCAGAAAGGCTGGGTGGAAAGATCTCAGAGAAGACTGAATTGAACATTCAGATCCAATCTCCGTTACTCTTGCTATCAAGCAGCTGAGCTTCCTTTTCTTCCTCTGGGGATCAGGGAGAGCCCAGGATCTGTCCCTGGGCTGTTGTATGCAAATGCATACACACATATTACAGGCGCACGCATGCATGTGCATGCTGTCGCTTCAGTCGTGTCCGACTCTTTGAGACCCCCATCGACTGTAGCCCGCCAGGCTCCTCTGTCCATGGGATTCTCCAGGCAAGAATACTGGAGTCGGTTGCCATGGCCTCCTCCAGGGGATATTCCCAACCCAGGAATCAAACCCACGTCTCTTATATCTCCTGCATTGGCAGGTGGGTTCTTTACCACTGGCGCCACCTGGGAAGCCCCTGTATTACAGGCAGACCTCTTTTTATTGCACTTCACTTTGTTGTACTTCTCAGGCATCACTTTTTTTCTTTTTAACAAAGTGAAGTTTTGTGGCAACTCTTCAACACTGAGCAAGTCTGTTAGCACCATTTTCCATCATTTATTCATTTAGTGTCATGTATCACATTTTTAGTAATTCTTACAATATTTCAAACCTTTTCATCATGATTATGTTTATTATGGTGATCAGTGATCTTTGATGTTACTACTATAACTCTCTGAAGATTCAAATAATGGTCACCAGTTTTTGTTCTTCAGTTGCTAAGTCATGTCCACCTCTTTGTGACCCTGTGGACTGCAGCATGCCAGGCCTCCCTGTCCCTCACTATCTCCTGGAGTTTGCCCAAGTTCATGTCCATTTGAATCAGTGATGTTATACAACCATCTCATCCTCCGTCTCCCTCTTCTCCTTTTGCCTACCATTTTTAAGCAATAATGTATTTTTAATTAAAGTACATACTTTCTAAAAAACACGTAATGCTGTTGTACACTTATTAGACTATAGTGTAGCGTAAACATAAATTTTATATGCACTGGGAAACCAAAAGATTTGTGCGATGTGCTTTATTTCAGTATTCTCTTTTTTTCGGTGGTCTGGAACTGAACCTGAGATACCTACCTCCCAGGTGTGCTTGTGTATGTGAAAGCCTAAGACCACACCTGTACAAGCAGTTAGGTATGTGTCCCCAGTCGTGTCTGGCTCTGCAACCCTACAGACTACAGCCCACCAGGGTCCTCTGTCCATGGAATTTTCCAGGCAATAATACTGGAGTGGGTTGCCATTTCCTTCTCCAGGGGAAGACCCAGGGATCGAGCCCAAGTCTCTTGCATCTCCTGCATTGGCACATGGATTCTGTACCACTAGCGCCACCTGGGAAGCCCAGTCTTTGAGAAATACTATTAGTTTCCTCCTTCCATTTCTCTAAGCATGTCCTACGCTGGCCTCTCAGCTCTCCTGGCTGGAAGGATGAGTGAGGCCTGGTGCTCCTTGCTTTGGGAAATGGGATGCAGGGACGTTGGTGGGGGGGCTTTCCTTCCAGAAGCCATAAGAATGATCCATGTCTGCAAAGTAACTGTAGTGGCCACAGACTGATAACTTTTTACCCAGAAAGTAAAATCCAAATGATTTAGTAAGATGTAAGCTCAGTTACTCAATCTGCCTTCTGGACGTCAGCCTGTCCTTGGGGTTAAATGAGCTCTTAGCAAGCCTGACATTTCATTATCTGCTTTCTCTGGCAATTGTTTTTCAGTAAAGAAACCCCACCTGTGCAACAGGAACACAGACTCAGGGTCCTTCAGAAATGTTCTTGCCAGGTAAGCTCAACGACATGGTGGGTATGGATGGGGGTGTCATTTTAAGAAGAAAGGAGGGAGGGAAGTGGGGAGGGAGGGAAGGAGGGAGGGGATGCTGTCTGAGGGGAAGGGAAATGCTCACACTTGCCCAGTGCTAAAGGAAACTTGGGGAGGCAGCAGGTGTATACACACCACTGACCTGCCCCCGACCTCTCCAAGAGAGGCCCAGGGCAGGAGAACTCTGTAGGGAAAACAGAGCTGGAAGTGGCTTTCAGTTACTTTCAACTGCCCTATGTGGGAAGATAGGAAGAGAGTGATCAAAGCAGGGAGCTCTTGGAGACAGAGGTGCTCAGAGCTGGCAGGAGACCCACTGACTTTGGGGGTGGGCATGGACAACTATGGAAGAAAGGCCCACCGCTGACCTGGCAGAAAGAGACACGTCCTGAGCTGGGGCTGAACCGAGGGTGCCGAGGGAGCAGTGTTGGATCTGAGTTGGTGATGTGCTGTGTGCAGCCCGGGTCAGGTTGCTTCCACCAGGACTCATGAGAAGCTAGAGGATTAGACTGTGCCATCTCTAAGCAGTTCCCAGAACCAACTCACATCGTCTCTGATGCACTCGTCAGGTGAAGAAACCAAAGGAATGGAGGTCACTTGAGTCCACACCCCTTTTCTCTGTCCACTAGATGTTCCACATTGTCCACATTCATTTATCAAGTTCCTGACAAAAAAAAGACTGCTTCACCAACACTCATACAGTTTTACAGGTCTGTCCACCATATGATCCTGTAGACTCCTCCCAATAACCCTGTAAAAAAAATAACTACAGTTGGTTGGGTAACATTACGTGCTGAGAATTATCCTAATCCCTTTACATATTTCATTTTACTTAATCCCACCATAATCACATGAGACATGGGTGTTATTGTCCCTGTTTCACTAATGTCCACTTGCCCTGGCACGTGTGAGCTCCTCTAGATGCCTGATAACTAAATGGAGTCTCTGAACCTGACCCATGGATTCTCCATTTGGGCCCTTGGCCCTGGGCCAGCTTCTGCCTGTTTGTGTTAGGCTCCTGTTTCTTCCCAGCTGTGCTTGGCTCTGGTCTCCCTCTTACCAGAGGGGGCCTTGAGAAATCATTCTCCTGGTGCAGCAGGAAGAGGCCACTCGGGTGGGCTGGGTGCTGAGGGAGATGCTGAGTTACTTTCCATAAGTCTGCTCCTCCCCAGAGAAGGGCTGGCCCATCCAAGTCTCCCAGGATGGTCTGAACAAGTATCTGATCTAGAAATTTGGCCCAATGGTCTTCCTTCCTCTCTGGCTCAGAGGATCCAGGGTCGTAGCTGCTGGGCCAAGCCCTCCACCTGTGTCCTAGATCCCGAGGCCTCCCTCTCCAGCTCAGCCTTCCTTCCTGCTCTGTTGGCTCCTTCCCATTGGTTGCAGCTGAGGGGCAGCAGAGAGAGTCCAGACACAGAGTCAGGAGACAGGGAATCAAAGATGCTCTGTCACTTATTAAATGCACAACTCTAGAGACGTCAGTCACCTGCTGAGTCTCGGTTTCCTTTCCTGGAAAGTGGGGTAGTGAAGGTGGTGGGCATGATTTCCCAGTCTGATTTCCAGCTGCTCCCCTTTTTGCCATCTCTGCTCCAGCCATGGATTATTTAACAAATCCATTCAATAAGTAGGTTGGGCACAGAGCACATTCCTGTGAGAAGCTCTACACAGGCTCTGCTATCAAAGAGTCTGCAGACTAGTGGGGCAGAAAAGTGACAGGCAGCTATAAGACAGTGCTCTGAGAACTGAGATGCCAGAAGTCAAGGGTGTCGGGGGAACGTGAGGAAAGGCATCCAAGTCCACCTGGGAGGCTTGCAAAGACCTCCCAAAGGATGAGACATCAAGCTGAGATCTGGTAGAAATCAGCCCTCTGAAGAAGAAAAAGAGAATATTCCAGGCAGAGGCAGTACCTTGAACCAAGGCCCAAAGACAAGAGAAGTTTAGGGACATGAACAAACATGGTTTGGTTTGGTTGGACAGTAGCCCATGAATGTGTGTGGGTGTATATGTGTGTGTATGCATGCATGGGTTTGTGTGTGCACTCATGAGTGTTGGAGTAGGAGAGGATAGAGAGGTGACCCTGGAGAAGTGGGCATGGACGAGCTTTTGCAGAGCAAGACTCTGGGTGGTACACAGAGAGAGAAGCGGGGGAGGATTGGCGGGATTATAAGCAGGAAGACACACGGTCAGGCATGACTTTGGAAAGATCCCTCTGACTGCCATGGGAAGAGGGTCTCAGATTAAAAAGAAAAAAGATTGACAATACCAAGCCTCTCTGAGGTTGTGGAGCCATTGGAACTCCCATACTCTGATACAATGGGATATAAACATGTAACCTGCACCATCAATTTAAAGAACCATTAGGCAATACCTAGTAAAGTTGAAGGTCGGGGTATTCTTAACCAATTCTTTGGTTCCTACCCAAAGAGACATATGTGAGGATATTCACTGAAGCACAGTTTGTCTTTAGTAAAAGAATTAGAAATAACTTATCCAGGTATTTGTGGACAAACAACTCTGCCAACTGCAATTTGCTTATTGCTGGAATACTACCCAAAAACTAAATGAATGAACTGGATCTCCATGTATCAAGGACAAAGCTGAAAATATAAAGAGCAGTGGGGAAAAATATGCAACTTGCAAAAGGATATGAACGTAATACCCTGTGGTTTGTGGATCATAAGTAGAAAAAGATATGAAAATACATGTGAGAATCTATCACAACAAATTAGGATATTATTTACTCTCTGGAGGGAAGGTTGGGCTTCTCAGTTATAAAGAACCCACCTGCCAATGCAAAAGAAGTAAAAGATGAAGGTTTGATCCCTAGGTTGGGAAGATCCCCTGGAGGAGGGAATAGCAACCCACTCCAGTATTCTTGCCTGGCGAATCCCATGGACAGAGGAACCTGGCAGGCTACAGTTCACAGGGTCGCAAAAAGTTGGACACAACTAAAGCGCCTTAACATATATGGATGGAGGGAGGGTTAAGGGATAGTGTAGGAATTTAGCTGAAATTATATTCTTATAATTCCGTAAAAGACAGAATTGAAGCAAATATAGTGAAATGTTATTATCTATTGAGTAAAAATGGTTACTATCTTGTGGCTCTTGCATTGTTCCCTCTCCTTTTTGATGTTTGAAGTTTCTGGCGATTGAACTTTTTACTGAATTTGTGGACAATGAGGCAAGGTGGTGGCAGTTCTGCTGGGGAGGCTTTTGCTGTGTCTAAGTGAGGGGAGCTGGTGACATGGACCAGGGGAGGGCACAGTGGGGAACAGAGAGAAGTGGATATAAACAAGCAATACCCAGAAGACAGAATTCAGTGTAAATTTCTGCCTGTTGGAATTCTTCCTTCTTTCTCTATCCTCAAACACCTAATCAAAGTTCTGCCTCCAGGAGGCGTTTTCAATCATGCCAGCCTGCAGGTATCTCCCTCTACTCTGACATCTAGCCCTCCCAATGTCGGTCACTCCTAGAGTCATTTCATGCAACATTGCCTGAACCTGTGGTGTTCGTATGGTATGTCTCATCTCCAGTAAAACTGTATGTTTGAGCAGGGCAGGAATCCTCTCTTATGCTCTTGACAAGTGTCCTTCTAGACATGTCTATGTGGTTAATTACTGCATCCCACACCCTCACGTAATGCCAGACATGTGGTTGTTGCTGGAGAAATTTTAGTTGAATGAATATAAGAATAGATGAGTGAGTGACTAAATGAATTCCAGAAAGAATTGCTGAGGAAATGCAGGAAGTCAATGTGGCAGTCTTGAATCCAAACTACAAGTTTGCCATTAACCACCACTAACTTTGGCAAAGTCACTTCACCTCTCTAAATCTGTTTCTCCCAGATGGAGAAAATGCCCATCTTCCAGGATTGATGTTTATGGATATTTTATATTGCTTATGTATACCTATGGGTATTACATATCATGAAGATTACATCTATGATATATCTCTAAGATGCCTACCATTTCCTCCCCAATGTCATTCATACTCCTCATGGAGCTTTCCTTGTTTCTAGTTCAAAAACTGTGGCTTTTCATACCAGCAGATGCAGCCTCTTGTGAGATGCTGCAAGAGGTGATGGAGCCAGGTGGACCTTACACCCAAGCTGAGCCAATCACACTCTCTCCCAGGAATTTGGAACACAGAGACTTAGTCAACTGACATGCATTCATCAAACATTTGATGACTAGCCTACTCTAATCAGGGTTTCCTTAGTGGCTCAGATGGCAAAGAATCTGCCTGCAATGCAGGAGACCCTGGTTCAATCCTTGGGTCGGGAAGATCCCCTGGAGAAGGGAATGGCTACCCACTCCAGTATTCTTGCCTGGAGAATCTCACGGACAGAGGAGCCTGGCAGGCTAGAGTCCACGGGGTCACAAAGAGTCGGACATGACTGACTGACACTTTCAATTTTTCTACTCTAATCATGCCCTGAGATTGTATAGTCATGTATTTTAGCCAACATGCTGCACTGAAAGATGAGAACCTTGGAGATCTGGGGGAAATAGGAGACTGTCCCTCCTCTCTCCTGTCCTGTATCACAGCCCATTTTCTTCGGCATTTACAGACAAGCCCTCTCTCTCTTACAAGACCGAGGCTGACTTGCTCCTGTCTTCCCCACAGCACTAAGCCTAGTGACTCCTGGCACTGAGAAGGTGCTCAGGTGACATTGGTTCAGATGAGTTGTGTTGATGTGGATGGAAATGGACTAGGACTGATGAGGGAAAGAGAACATGAGCTGGTGAGTGCAGAAAAATCCAGATCATAGGAGGAATGTTTTAAGTTAACTGGAGATGTTTAACTTGTTGCAGAAAAAGGTTCAAGGACAGCAAACAGAAAAAGGGATCTCCTGCTCTCTAAAAGTTACAGAGAAGCAGGTGTGGCTTCACACCAGGAAAATCTTGCTGTTGGAACTGCTCACAGGTGTGCTGGTTGTCTTCTAAGGCTCCGTTTGGGGACATGTACAAGCAGAGACTGGGTACTGCTTAGCAGCTGTTCAGGCACTATATGAGAGGACTGGGCTAGTCACCTCTAAAGTTCTTTTCAACTGGAAGCGTCTAGGTCTATACTTTAATTTATTGATGCACCCTAGATGAAATGGCTAGGCAAAGTCCTAGCTATTAATAAGACCTCTCGGAAACATGGCCGTGTGTTCTGATATACATATCAGAAAAAGAGCAGCCATGGAATAACTGCTGTGATTTATCATTTCAGTTTTCTTTATACAGTTTTATTAATATTGGATAAAGTTTTAAGAGAAGTGTTTTTTCATCCTAAAAATGTTAATGGGTTGCCTGTCAACTTCAAAAGAAGAAAAATGGCTAACAGAAAAATTATGCAGTTATAGTGTTAACCCTGAAGTAGAAACAAGAAGTGAAGTTCCAGCAGAGTGCAGGGCATGTGCTCAACACATAGGCATGTCCCACTGTCTCTCCTTTTAGTCTTCCTGAAGTTACCAAGAGGACAAAATCAGGATGAAGGTCAGGATGCAGAATCCAGTGGGACCTTGCTGTGTGTGTGTGACCTTGTTCTATGTGTGGTACCAGCTAACTGAAGACAGAAACATTTTCAAAATTGTTATGGAAAAATAATTCCCCCTGCCCCACAGTAATACCTGCACTGGTCCACTTCCAGCTTAACACTCCCATCAGCATAACAATCCACTCCCTGCCAGGTGGCTCAGAGGTATAGAATCTGCCTGTCAATGCAGGAGATGCAGGATCATCCCCCTGGTTTGGGAAGATCCACTGGAAAAAGTGGAAATGGAAATCCACTCCAGTTATCTTGCCTGGGAAATCTCATGGACAGAGGAGCCTGTGGCTACAGCCCATGGTATCACAAAGAGCTGGATGTGACTAAGCATTCCATTGTATGGATGTGTACAATTTATTTCTCCATTCAGCAGTCAATAGACATTTTGGTCATATCTGGTTTGTGGTAATTCTGAATAAAGCCTCTATAAACATTCACAAGCAAGTCTTTGTGGGGACATACATTTTGTTTCTCTTGGTTAAATACCTAGAAGAGATGTTGCTGGGTTATACCGTAAGTAGAGGTTTAACTTTATAAGAAACTTCCAAACTGTTTTCCAAACTGTGCAAATTTTACATGTGTTCCAGCAATGGATGAGAATTCCAGTTGTTCCACATCTTCACTATCACTTGTTATTGTCAGTTTAGTTTTTTGAATAAATTTTTATTTTAGAACACTTTTAGATTTACAGAAAACAATTGTAAAGGTAGCTAAGAGAGCTCTTATATATCCTGCACCAGTTTCCCTTATTATTCACACCTAACATTTGCTACACTTAGTCAACCATTGTAAGCATGTTATTCTTATTCAGGTTTCCTTAGTTTTTATCTAATGTCCTTTTTCAGTCCCAGAAGTTCACTCACAATGCCACATTGCATCTAGTCAGCATGTCTTCTACCAGTCCCCTCTTGGCTGCGACGGTTTCTCAGATTTCCCTTGTTCTTGATAACTTCGTCAGCATTGAGAAGTGTTAGGTATTTTATAGGGTGTCCTCAGTTGGGATTTGCCTTATGTTTTTTATCAAAATTAGATTTGGATTATAAATTCTGAGAAAGAAGACCACAGAGATAAAGTATCACTGTCATCACATCATATCAAGGGTACATACTAATAATGTGACTTCTGACAGTTGATGATGACCTCAATCGTCTGGCTGAAGTACTGAGAAAAAAGTCTTTCAGTGTGTCCATATATTTATATACCTTTTCCATTGGTCTTTATTCCTCCTGCAGTGTACAATTTGTTGTTATCCAATCTAGTGAGTTTTAAAATTTCTGATCTTGTATTTTTTAGTTCTAGAGTTTCTATTGAGTTTTTTATTTGTTTCCATTTCTCTGGTGAGATTTCTCCAGCTGTTTATTCATTTTGTCCATCTCTTCCTTTTCTGAGCATATTGATAATAGCTATTTTTAAATTCTTATCTATTAATTCCATCTTCTCATCATCTCTGGACCTGTATTTACTAACTGTTCTTTCTTTTAGTTTGGTATACATTTCCTGGCTTCTTCATGTTTCCAGTCATTTTTGTGTTGCTGGACATTGTAGATACGATGTTAAAAGTCTAGATTGCTATCTCCTTTAAAAGAGTCTCATTTTTTTCTGGCAGGCAGTTGACATTATTTTAAAGACAGAAAGGCACAGCCTTTCTGGGGTCTCAACTAAATAACCAGAGCATTCAGTGATGTCTCTCTAAAATGGCTAGACAGAAATCCAGTATCCATCAGCACTGTGAGACTACTTAAATCTCTGTTGAGCTCATAACCCTCCAGTAACTGTTTCCTGCCATGTCTCTCAGAGCCTTGCTCTGTGCATGTACAGCTTAGTACTCAGCAAAACACTTAAGGCCATGAAAATTTCCCATCAGTAATTTTTAAAGCTCCCTAAGTGATTCTTATTTACAGCCAAGGTTGAGAACTATTGAGTATTAATTTCCTGATTGTGAAGGAGCTGGAAAAAAAATGCCCTAATACCAAAGAAATTGTTGAACCCCCCCAAGGTGGCCTGGCCCTGGACAAAATTATAAAAGATGTTGATAAAGAGCTCTATACTAAAATGGCTAACCTGGGAGACATAAAGGAACAGAATCCAAGATAAACCAATGAGGCAAGTTTTGAGTACCTACTGTCCTTTAAAAGTATCAGCTATTACAGCTCATTCTTGCTCTATTTAAGTAGCCCTTCTTTAAGACTTTCTTATCACCTAGACTGATAATTTTTGAGCTGGGTCTCATTAAGGATAAAAACTGTGAAAGCAGTGAAGTGAAGAAAGAGAAGAGAACATATGAAGGGAGAATAAAAAGAACACTAGGAAATTCGGTGAGTTCTTTAAGGGAGCAATGAGAAATAGAAGTTTAGTTTATAAAAGAGCAGAAATAAGATGACTTCACTCTTCCCCATCAGTTGAGATGAATCAAATTTAGGAAATTTAAAAAATAACTTATAAATAGTTCCTGTTGGTTTGTAATGAATCTCACCCTCTTTGGGCTGGAGTAGATCTTTAGCAGAAGTTTAATAAAGGTCTGTCATAAGTAGGGAAATCTAAACAGTGTACAGAGAACTGGAGATGTCTAACCATGCAAATCTAATCTGAAGATTGTAAATTCACTAAAGTTACATGTGGCATTTCAGCATAAAATTGCAGAGAGTGAGCTTTACACATGGACGGAGATTATGCTCAATGTTTTGTATATGTACGGCACTGCAAAAAAGCAGTAATCACTGAGTAGACAGGGAAGCTTATGGATCAAAGACACTTGGCTATATATGATTTAGAGATCTTCCCTGAAGCCAAGAAACAAGTCTGAGGTCTAAGGTTGCCATTTACTGTACACCATGCCCTTAAGAAAATCCTTTAATTTCTTGGACAACTACGTTCCTTTTTCTACTAAAGAAATGGGTATATTAATGCCTGCTGATCCTCCAATCTCCACAGACTCTCAGGAAAGACCAAATGACCTACTTTGTGTGGAAAAGCCTTATAAGGTTAGAGCCCACTTATGATGCAAAGTTATTATTACTAATAATAAACAAGAAGAATGTGTGACAATGCCCAGAATTTCCTGTTGAGACAACAACTTCACTAAACCATTAAGAAAAGTAGGATGTTTGTTAATTCCACAATGAGAGTTATGCACTTGTATTGTTTCAACAATCTCCAGGGAATAAAGGGTTTGATAGCAGTAAAGAATGAGCCAAAAAAAAAAAAAAAGAATGAGCCAACTTGTCCTAAAGATTCTTGTTCTCTTTAGAATCATTTCAGCAGCGTTGGTGCCTTACCAAGACTTTCCCTGCCAATTCTGCCATGACTGAGGAGAACTGGGTATTATTGAATTAAATTTTTCCTTAAAAAATTTAAGGGAAATCTTTTCCACATGCTACTACTCATACAATTTAGGTCTGTGATTTCCCTGCCTCCTCCCAGGCAGCCCTGAGGCATAATACTGGAGCCCCAGAGAACATCAGTGATCATAGAAGTCTCTTTTACTCACCAAGGAAAGAGGGAAATTCATGCCTGACACAAAACCAGTCTCTCAGAAACCCTTCCCCCTTCTGTCAGCTCAGGACAAGAGGTTTTCATGTGGATACCAGTTGGCACTTATGAATTTGTTGAAGAACTATGTGGGCAAAGCCCTCTGGAGGATACACACTGCTCTTCAGAAATGCAACACAAGGATCCTTTCTTGTTGGGCTAATGATGCCTGATTTTGATGACCTTTGAGATGTCTTTATTTCATGTCATCACACACAGTAACTGACTGCCCTTGCTCATGTGTGTATCTGTTTGTGTGTGTGTGTGTTAGTCTCTCAGTAGTATCTGACTTTTTGCAAGCCCATGGACTGTAGCTCCTCTATCCATGGAATTCTCCAAGCAAGAATACCGGAGTGGGCTGCCATTCCTTTCTCCAGGGGCTCTTCCCAACCCAAGGATCAAACCTATGTCTCCTGCATTGCAGACGGATTCTTGACTACTGAGACACCTGGGAAGCCCAAGCTTCCCCATATCCCCATAGCCACAAAGAGCCCGTGGCTTCTAGTCCCAAAAAGTGACCTAAAGCCTTGCATTGAACTTCTTCCAAATTTACACTACTCCAATAACAAACTACGGTAATAATGGGGAAAGTCTGAAACTTGGCAAGAGCAATTTTATGGCACCACACAAATCACCTAGGAGTCTTATTAAAATGCAGATTCTGATTCAGTAAGTCTGGGATGGGACCCAAGAATTTGCATTTCTAAGAAATCTCAAGTGATGCTGATACTGCTGGTCCCTAGACCACACTTCAAGGAGTAAGAAATCAGAAGACACACATGGACAGTTCTCCCAGAATGCAAAAGAAATAGTTAAAGAGAGAAAAAATGGTGAAAGAAAAATTGGAGAACCAATAGCTGCAATGGAGTTTCTACATATAGAAGAGAACAGAGGAGATAAAAAAATTGAAATTGCATAAATGTTTCAACTTTAGGAAAACATATTAGTCTAATTCATCATACCAGTAAGGCAAAGCAGAAATATCACAAAAATTTTTGATAGGTGACAAAAAACACTTGAGAAAATTCAATATTCCATCATCATCAATCATCATTATCTTAAGAAGCAGAATATTGTCTTAAGGTGACAAATGTATTCTATAAAATCAAAGTCATTGGGATTCTTAATGATCTGTTCCATTCACATAAGTAACCAGAGGTGTTATTAACTCTGTTCTGCAAATTCTAATCCAGCCAACCAAATACAAAAATGAAGTTAGAGGTGATATTAATGAGGGTTATGTTCAATTTTATGTAATCATTGGCCTAAACAAAACAGAAACGTCTTTGACACTCGCCTAAGTTGGAGGGAGCAGACCTGGCTGGTGGAGAAGTGATTCTAGGACTCCAGAGACCCGAACCTTCCAGTTCTCTGCTCAGTCATCACCAAGGTGGCTCTCATATAGTAGCTCTATTATAGCTGTCACATATATCTGATGTCTCAGACCTCATGAATATTTAGTGCTTCCTTGGTCCTTCTGTCCTTACCATCAACGTAAGGCCTGTACATGCTCTACTAACTTCATCTGTAATATGTCACACTGCTGCTTGTTTCTATTGTTCTCTGAGTCAGAGTTTAAAATTTTTAATAGCATAGTAATACACATCATACAAAATAAGTATGTCATTTTAACAAATAAGGCTAAATTAGAAAAATAAACATATGATAATAACAAGGCATGTTTTTAAAATGAGTGATAATATAAACACATCCAAACAATTATTAAATTGTATTATAAAAGGGCAAAAGATTTAACAGTATGCTAGCAGCTTAAGAAAAGACAGATTAGTGCAGAAAATAAAGTTCTGAAATAATCTCAACTGTATATAAAAAGTAGTAGATGCTAATGCTATTGTTTCCAAATCAATGAGAAAAAGATGTCTGGTGGTGCAACTTGCTAACCACACAGGAACACTTAAAATTAGATGCCTACCTCACATCATTCACAAATTCCAGATAAATTAAAGTTATAAATGGAAAAATAAAGCCATAAAACTATGACAAGAAAATACATGTACATTTAAATAATCTTGGGTTGGGAAAAAAAATTAAACCTGCCAGCAAAGATGAAACAAAAAATTCATTAACTTGACTTAATTTTAAAGATATATATAAATCTTTTAAAAAGGCAAAAAATGGAACTGGAATAATGAAGTAAGGAGAACCTAGCTAGCCTTGTTCTTCATTAGGTCTACAAAGATGAGCTGGTGATCTCACCAAACTCACACTACAGTTTTGCCTCTGTGCTAGCTAGAAGTTGATACGCATATGTAAATTTTACTTGTTCAAAAAGTATACAGTCAAGGTGCTACTACTAAGTCACTTCAGTCCTGTCCGACTCTGTGCGACCCCATAGACGGCAGCCCACCAGGCTCCCCTGTCCCTGGGATTCTCCAGGCAACGTGGATGAACCTTAAAACATTATGCTAAAATGAAAGCAGTCAGACCTGAGAGGCCACATGTTGTAAGATTCTTTTTTAATGAAAAGTCCAGAATAAGTAAATCCATAAAGACTGAAAGCAGGTTAGTGGTTGCTGGGGACTAAGGTGAGAGATGAATGGTGTGTGACTGCTAACGTATTCTTTGGGGTGATGAAATGTTCTGGAATTAGTGTTGATGGTTGCATAACTTTGTGAATATACTAAAAACCATTGAACTATACACTTTGAAGGGCAAATTTTATGGTATGTGAACTATATCTCATGTGCTTAAAAAGTAAATGTTGCAGTTCACTACTGAGTGGGCTCAGTTCTCTACTGACCCTGTTGTTGCCTCTGTAACAGTGAGTTAGAAGAACTTTGTCACATAGCAAATTCCCACTGGCTATTTTGCGCATGGTAATGTATGTTTCCAGTTTGTCTCACCTTCCCTCCCACACTGTGTTCACAAGTCTATTCTCTGGGTCTGCATCTCCACTGCTGCCCTGCAAATAGGTTCATTGGTACCATCTTTCTAGATTCCACGTGCTTGTGCTCATGCTAAGTCACGTTAGGCATGTCCGACTCTTTGCAACCCCATGGACTGTAACCTGCCAGGTTCCTCTGTCCATAGGCTTCTTCAGGCAAGAACACTAGAATGGGTTGCCATTCCCTTCTCCAGAGAATCTTCCCAACCCAGGGATCGAACCCACGTCTCTTTATGTTTTCTGCATTGCCAAGTGGATTCTTTACCACTGGCGCCACCTGGGAAGCCCTCTAGATTCCATACACATGCGTTAATATACAATATTTTGTCTTTCTCTTTCTGACTTACTTTACTCTGTACAACAGGCTCTAAGTTCATCCACCTCATTAGGACTGACTCAAATGCATTCTTTTTTTAAAGCTGTATGGCAGAAACCAACACAATATTGTAAAGTAAATATTTTGAAAAAAAATTTTTTTTTAAAAAGAACTCCTTTAGGGTGTCATTAATACCTGGTGCCTGAATAAGACTCCCTTAAGGGATTTTTACATTCTGATGGCCAGGGTGGACTCACCAGGGATACGCTTCCTCACTTTACGATCCAGAGAAGCTCTCCCTCATTATGATGAGTCAACCCAAACATCCACTACCAGGTTATATCTAGCCATGCATCCTCCCAGCAACTCAAGAAACTCTGCATTTAATTTACATATTTGAGTGAGTCTGTGCTTAACTTCCAGTGGGTGGATTTCGCCATCTGTGGTTTCAGAGCATTTCTGAGCTTTTGGCCATGAACTCACAAGGACTGGGATTCTCTCCAGAACTTCACATCACTTTCCAGCAACTCAGTGTCATGGGCTTTTGGTCAACTTGATCATGTAAGTTACAGATATGGCTTATCAGAGCTGGGGAAGAAACCTTGCTGCTGCTGCTGCTGCTGCTAAGTCGCTTCAGTCGTGTCCGACTCTGTGCGACCCCATGGACTGCAGCCTACCAGGCTCCTCTGTCCATGGGATTTTCCAGGCAAGAGCACTGGAGTGGGTTGCCATTGCCTTCTCGGGGGAAGAAACCTTAGAGAGTAATAATCTGTCTCACCACCCTAACTCTTGCCTCCTACAATCACTACTAGGTCCAGAAAGGAGAAAGAGTCATCCCTAGGTCACCCAACAAATAAGTGAGGAAACTAGAATTAAATAATTAAATTTCTGTATCCCAGTCCCCAAAGCACATGTGGTTGTATACCCAATTATTTCTGTTGCAATATCAGCATGAGCAACTCCACTTCCATTTAAATAGTCTCTCTCACAAAGTGAAAAGAGAATGGAACAGCATAAGACCAGCACCAGGACAAGGGTCTTAACCCTTTCAGGATGCTCCTGGTAATGTTAGCAACTTGAAAGCCACACTCAGGAGAGCTTTCTCAGGCAGATACTGCTGCGAACATGCACTTTCTCCAAGTTTCCAATGATTATATAAACTTATCCTTGTCCATAAATTAATTAGTAGGAGGGATCCAACTATCTGCAGAGCAGATAAAACACTGTTACAGGAAGGAAGCATCCTTCTACTTCGTCTCCCTGTCAATGCAGCAGTTTCTCCTATGATGTCAGGTGCCCCTTCATTCATTCATTCATTCATTCACTCATTCAACCACAAACACTTCTTAAACATAGACAGTGCACCTGGCCCTGTGCTGTCACAGAGACATGGAAATGGGTCAAGCATATACTTGCCTTCAAGGGGCTTGCAGTCCACTGGGAGACGTTTCTATCTGATCAGCTCTGATGGAAGTGGAAAGGCTAGAGTCAGAGAGCTTGTGCAGAGCACTAGAGACAATGGTGAGGTCATAATTTGGGGATCAGGAAGGCTTTACAAGGTTGATGCTGTTTAAGATGCATCTTGAAAGGCTTCAAATGGCAGAAAATGGGGGGAAGATTTATTGACAAAAGGAACAAGTGAGCAAAGGCATGAAGTATGATATTATTAATATTAATATTATTATTGTTATTCTCCTTTAACAGAGGAAATGACTAAGGCAAAGAGGGGTGAAATAACTTGCCCAAGATCACACAGCTAGTAAGAGGTGTAGTTGGTCTTCAAACCTAGACCGTCTGTCAGAAGAATGTACTCTCTGCTTCATGTCTGTCTCCCCACTACCCTAGGGGCCAAATCTGTGTCTAGTCCCTGAAGTTTGTTCTCTTAAATGCTGCGCTCTCACTGTAGTGAGTATGAATGGTAGGAGACGGAGGCAGGAGCCAGGTAGTAAAGAGCCTTGACTACCAGGCTCTGAACTCAGGACTTGATGAAGGTTTAACATAAGCCAACAGGGGAATTCCCTGGCAGCCCAGTGTTTAGACTCTGTGCTTGGATGTTGTCGTTTAGTTGCTAAGTCGTGTTCGACTCTGCGACTCCACGGACAGTAGCCCACCAGGCTTCTCTCTCCATGGGATTTCCCAGACAAGAATACTGGAGGGTGCTGCAAATTCCTTCTCCAAGGGATCTTCTTGACCCAGGTACCAAAGCCACATCTCCTGCACTGGCAGGCAGATTTTTCTGAGCCACTAGGAAAGCCCTTTCATTGTGAAAGCCCAGGCTCAATTCCTGATCAAGAAACTAAGATCCCACAAGCCGTACCATGAATTTAGAATCCAGGAAAGATTTCCTGGGAAAGGGAAAATGGAAGTTAAAACTCCTTTGCTTTGTGTCAAGATGGGCGCTAGCAGATAATCTGAGAAGTGGTGAGTAGGACAAATGCCCTAAAGGGTTAATTCTTCCTCCATGTGATAGTCTCAAACATCTGGCTCTTTTCTGTGCTCTAAATTTGGAACAACTAGCTATCTACTTCCTCCTAATCAAGATAAGGTCTGGGTCGAGAATCCAGGCAATTGTGCTAGGTCATTTAATTGCCTTCCTCTTGAAAACCTTGAGCCAGCCATAGGGAAATTCTCTGGCCAAGGCAAAGAATAAAGGTCAACGACATGTCGCATCCTGATGCCTTTTACAGACCCCAGGAGCCACAGGAGAAATCAATTCCAGTCAAATGAGTTGTGAAATTCTTTTAAAAAGTAGAGCCAATATTTTAAGATTCTCTAGGTCATGGAAAAATATACACTAAGAACATGAAAACAATACCAAGTGACTCCAACAGCACATAATTTACTTCTCATTGTTGTCTAAATAAAACCAAACTAATTCAATCAGGGACTATGTTCCCTAACCCACCATAAAATGATCCTTATGAAGTATTAATGGGAAAAAATAAGATTACCAGTAACTCCTACTTTTCCCGGCTGCCCAGAATTTTGTTATTAACCACGCTTTCTTTTTCAAAGTTCTTTTTTTTCCCTGACTATAAAAACTGTACATATTCATTGTTAAAATTTTGGAAAATAAGGAGAAAAAGAAATAAAAATCACTGTAACCCACCATTAATAACTCAGTTTTTTTTCTTACAAAAATTGAAGCTACACTGTATGAGTTTTATTTTCTTTTTTTCACTTAGCATTTATTAATAGCTTAATCCTATATACACAATATCCTTCAAATACGTCGTTTTTATAATTTATACCAGATTGGTCAGTGTGAATGTGCCATAATTAATTTAACTAGTCATCTGTCTGTGGACAATCAGGCTGTTTCCAGTCTTCTAATTCTATAAGTGAATGTGCAAAATGTCCTGATACAAATATAGTAAGTCCCTTACTTGTGGGTGCAAGCTCAATCATGTCCGACTCTTTGCAAGCCCATGGACTATAGCCCACCAGGCTCCTCTGTCCATGGGATTTTCCAGGCAAGAATATTGGAGTGGGTTGCCATTTCCTATTCCAGGGGATCTTCCTGATCCAGGGATCAAACCCACAGCTCTGGCATCTCCTGCAAAGGCAGACGGATTCCTTACCACGAGTGCCACCTGGGAAGCCAGTCCCTTACATAAGAGACTTCAAACTGCAAATTTTCTAAGTTGCAACCATGCCCAGATGTTGTACTGGGATACTATACAGTATCTCAAGATGCTGTACGATAAGATTTAAATGTTTTCTTTATTTTTTGTGTTTGGTTTTTTGTTTTGTGTTGTGTGAAAAGTATTATAAATCTACTACAGTACAGTATGAAAGTGTAAGAAAGTGAAAGTGAAGTCGCTCAGTCGTGTCCAACTCTTTGTGACCCCATGGACTGTAGCCTACCAGGCTCCTCCCTCCATGGGATTCTCCAGGCAAGAGTACTGGAGTGGGTTGCCATTTCCTTCTCCAGGGGATCTTCCCGACCCAGGGATCGAACCCGGGTCTCCTGAATTCCAGGCAGACGTTTTAACCTCTGAGCCACGAAGGAAGCCTCACAGTATAGTATAGTACCGTATAACTGTCTGTGTTAATCGAGTACCTAGGTTAACTTTTGAACAAATTGGACTTACAAACATACTCTCAGAATGGAACTTGTTTGTATGTAGGGGACTTACTCTATCTTTGTCCTACTCTTCAAAGGTCTCTTTTTGAAGTAAAATTAATACAGCAAAGGGTATGAAAAACTTAAGATTCTTGATCAGTTCAGCTCAGTTCAGTTCAGTCGCTCCGTCGTGTCCTACTCTTTGCGACCCCATGAATCGAAGCACGCCAGGCTGTCCTAATATCAAGATTCTTGATAGATACTGCCAAATTGCCTCTGTTTGTTCAACAAATATTAATTTGGTGCCCAATGCCAAGCATGGTTCTGGGCCCTGGAAATACAACAGAGAATAAGACAAACTTTCTGCCCTAGGAAGCTATGCTCTAACATGGAACCACCTTATCTTCCCACCAGCATATATGAGAGTGCCTGGCTTCTCCTCCCCTCCAGCATGATATTCTTTTAAGAATCAACCTTGGGTAACCAATAGTCAAAAAATTGTTCTGTCAACCATTGTTTTAATTTGCTATTTTCTGATTAAGTTACTTTCCCATAGATGTAACAATCATCTCCATTTGTGTGCATAAATTGTTTGGTCATGTTCCTTTTTGTATTAAGACATTTGCCTCTCCTTGTTACCAAAAGTTTTTAATATGTTCTAGATGTTACTTTGCTGCCTGCCATATTTTATGAATATTTTTCATTTGCATTCTGGGTATCTATGGTGCTTTCTAACTTCATCTAGCCAATCCTGAGACCCCGCCCCCAGGCATCAGGGATGGAGTTGTGGACAGAAACACACGTGGTCTCTGATGAAATTGGCAGCACCATGGGAGGGACAGACCTGCGTTATGAGAGAATGAGGCAAGAGAGTGAAGTATACTGTGCGAGGACCTGTCTGGTAGCTGAGAGGTGGCAGGTGTCTTAGAGAGAGCTACTCAGGGATGGAGCCTAACAAAAGGAAGTATCCAGGGAGTAATTGTCAGGAAAAACCTACGGAGAGTGAGGGAAGCATAACAAGAGTGAGGAGGTACTGGTGGGTAAAGTCTAACTGGCTCTTGATCCATGGCTGGCTTGGAACCATAAATTGCATAGCAGAGCTTCTCTCCTTGAGGTGAGGGTGGGCGGCCTTTTGTGGACCCACTCACCCAGTCAGATCATGGCTACAAGATGCTTGTGGAGGGCTCCTTGGTAGGTGGCTCCCCAGAAGAGGCAGCTGTGGGTGTCAGCAGTGAGGGCTGCTGGAGCTGGAGCTGGATCCTGGAGAAGTGTCATCGTGGGGCACTGTTTTGTGTCCTACCCATGGCAGAGAAGCAGAAAGGCCAGGGGGGCAGGAGAGGTGTGGGGAGGGCAGGAGACGTGGTCAGGCTGGCAGTTAGAAATCACTTTGGCTTTAGTTTGGAGAATGGACTGCAAGAGTCCAGAATGACTAGGTTTGGGGCTTGCAAAATGCTTGATCCCTCATCTTGAAGAGTCGCTGTGACCATGATTAGCATACTGAAGAGAAATCCTGTAACACAGAGACCTGATTAACATTGTTCAAATCCACATTTCTCAAGAAATCACAGAGGAACAGATGAGTAGAAAGAACAGCCTAACCATACAAAGGGTCAACTCCCAAGTGAGAGAGAGAGGCCTAGACACAGGCAGAGAAATAGGTATACTGAAAATGTATTTAGGAACTGAAAACCACAGGACTTAATTGAAGATTGATTACGGAGCAAGAGAGAGGGAAATGTCAAGGACAACTCCTGGATTTCTAATCTGAGCATCTGGATGGTAATGCGTCATTCTTGGAGAAGGACTGGGTCTGAGATCAAGTGGAAGGCTGAGTATGAGAGGTGAGGAGAGGACCATACATTTGCAAGTAAATGTTATCCTTAGATATTTTAAGTTAATTAATGCCAGTGAAATTTGGAGCCCTGAGAAGAGCCCTGGACTAAAGACTCGGGTTCTTGGTCCAGTTCTACTAACAAGTAGAGAAGGTCAAAACAGCCCTGAAAAATAAAGATAATAAATCCTATTCTAAATACTTCACAGTGTTGTCATTCTGATCAACTAAATGGATAGAAATTAAAAAAAAAAAAAAAGATAAACAGCAAGGACCTGCTGTATAGCACAGGCTTCCCAGGGTCTCAGTAATAAAGAAATCTACCTGCAATGCAGGAGACGCAGGAAATGCAGGTTTGATCCCTGGATTGGAAAGATCCCCTGGAGGAGGGCATGGCAACTCACTCCAGTATTCTTCCCTGGAGAATCCTATGGACAGAGGAGCCTGGCAGGCTTCAGTCCAGAGGATTGCAGAGTCGGATATGGCTGAAGCAACTGAGCATGTACTCATGTAGAGCACAAGGAAATATATTCAATATCTTGTAATAACTAACAATGGAAAAGAATCTGAAAACGAATATATTTATATATATATAACTGAATCACTTTGTTGTACACCTGAAACTAATACAACATTGTAAATCAACTGTAATTTAAAAACATGTACTAAATTAAATTGTAGACTGCAAGGCAAACACAAAGCTATTATTGTGATTATCACTAGCAGCCATTAGGGGTTGCCTCAGCCATGATGCCGCAAGGGATTAAGTCAGAAAAGGACAGAAGGTCAATAGACCCTGAGACATAAATTTGGGGGGTGGCTACGATATAAAACCATTTACACAACTTCACTTATTATCATCCCAACAACATTGTTTTTTCAGACAGGAATTTTTTTCCTGTTGTTAATGTCTCTCCCTCTCTCTCTTACTCACCCAGTGCTTTCAACCAGGGTTACCCCAACCCCCTTCAAAATCTGCTCTCAAGAAATCATCCACTGATGGGCATTAAAGAAAAATTGCCAGTAACACCTGAAGTGTTTTATTCTCAGGGCATGTGCCCCTCTTCAGCAGAGAATCAGATCCTCTGCCAGAAGTGGGGCTTCCTAGTGGTGGAATCGGGGCACAGGCAGCGAGGGACTGAAAGTGAAAGAAGCCAGTTACAAAGGGCCAAATACTGCAGGATTCCACTTCTGTGACAAAGAGTGAGTGTGGAAGTCCCAGAGACAGGAAGCAGAAGGGGTCGCTAGGGGCTGCAGGTGATGGAGGGCAAGCATTTGATGGGTACAGAATTTCAGTTTTGCAAGATGAGAAGAGTTTTGGAGATGAATGTAGTGATGTTTGTACAACAGTGTGAATACTGCTTAAAAATGGTTAGTCAGGATGGCAAATTTTATGTGTATTTCACCATAATAATAATAAAGAAGCATTGAGGAGGTTCAGGGTCACATCACTATACATTCGTCAAAACCCTTAGAATGTACAATACCATGAACCCTGAACCTACGAACCTATGAACCTACGGACTCTGGGTGATAGTGATGTGTCAGGGAAGGTTCTTCCATTACAACAAACATACAGATGACCCTTGAACAACACCAGGTTTAAGGGCGCTGATGTCTGCACAGTTGAAAATCAGAGGATAACTTACGGTCAGCTCTCCACATCCGAGATTCCTCTGTTATGGTGGTTCTACATCTGGCAATCCTGTAGTACTATAGTATTTTTATTGAAAAATATCCACACATAAGTGGACCCATGTAGTTCAAACCTATGTTGTTCAAGGGCCAACTGCTTAACTCTGGTGCGAGGTGCTGACAGGGAGGGAGGCTGTGCCTGTGTACGGGCAGGGGTATGTGGGAAATATCTCTGTACCTTGCTCTCAGCTATGCTGTGAATCTAAAAATATTTAAAAATAATTATCATAATAAAGAAGTATTGAGGAGGTTTGTGGTGCTTAGGCAATCACACCCCACAGATGGAGCCTGTTACCTGCTCCCCCAACCCGCTCACACACACATACACATACACACACACAACTTTCTGCAGTCAGCTAGGCTAGGAAAGCTGGTCCCAGTCATTTGGGCCCATTTGGAGTTCACTCTGGAACTTTTAATATTCAAAGCAATCTTTGTTCTTGATGTGGAACCATTTCTCATCCCATTTAGCTCTTACATAAGACATACTTTGGATCTGATATATGGGAAAAAAAAATTACCCATTTTATTCATTTTGAATAAACTAAAAATAACTATCTTCCCTATTTCCTGGAGCCAATAAAGCTTGTTTGGAAAGGACAGAGGAAAGAAAGACATAAAGTATGAAAAAGAACCTCAAGCTGGGCCTATAGAAGCCTGGGTTTAAAATCTGGCTGTGCTCCTCGTCTGCTGTGTGACTTTTAGCAAGTGCCCGCCCCTCTCTAGGTCTCAGACACTTGTCTACCAAATAAGAGGGTTGTGTTGGAACCTCTGGCCTTTGAGATCGCTTCAACTCTGACGTCGTACTTTTCTGAGAGAAAGGAGTTGAGGCATCATATTTTGCTAGCCATCCAGTAGATGAATCATTTTTATTATTCAGAAATTTTTTTGATGTGATCCTGTATGGCAAGAAATAGCTAATAGCATCTCTTTTGCCATTCCTGCTCTAGTGTCTAGAAACAGTCATTAAGTCACAGCCCCCATTTCCTCACTTCCTGCTAACTCCTCTGCAGTCTAGTTCCCAACTCCTTAATCCTTTGAAACTGTTCTCAAGGTCACCATGACCTCCCCTGGCAGACTCAACAGACATGTCTCAGACCTTTACTTCCTCCCTGCACCTCTCAGAAACATTTCAACACAGGGGACTTTCCTGTCTTTCTTGAGATACTCTTCTCCTGGGGCTCAGAGACTTTGCCCTCCCAGAGACCCATGTTTCAAGGGCAGGATTTGTACCCACAGAGTTGGTGCCAAGGCCTAGTTCCACAGCATTATTTGCAGCCATTTGCCTTCCCATTGTCATCATTTTACTACTAAACTCTAGATTCTCTGGGCAAGTTATTCATTCATTCACTGATTCATCAGCTGTTTATCAAGTCAGCTATTTACTGGCACTATACTAGGCAACGGGAATACAATTTACCCCTGCATAACATGGGTTTGAGCTTCATAGGTCCACTTCTATGTGAGTTTTTTTCTATAAATACTACACAACTACACAATCAATGGACAGTTGAATCTGAGGATATGGAACTCAAGAGCTGACAGTAAAGTTATACACTGATGTTCGACCCCAGGGGGAATGGGCTCCCCTAAATGCCCCCGGCCTCATGTTCAAGGGTCAACTGTATAGCAAGATAGGAGTCAGGCATTAAGGAAGTAAGTACAAGATACAGGTGTAATTACAAATGTGATGAGTTCGCTGAAGAAAAGGACCAGATGCTGTGAGAGAAGAGAGAGCAGGGGGACCGGCAGGATGTGCGAAAATGTCATTTGGAAGAAGGATGGTGGCAGGAAGATCTTAAAGTAGGGGAGGAGCGATACAGGCAGAGGAAATGCCATTGTGGGGCCTGGTTGGGGGGCGGGCAGCATTTTGAAAGGGTGATCTGGGGAACATGGCATTGTCCTGTACCAACAGCACCCTGCTTTTACTTGGATTAAGGATTTGGGAGTGGCTTTGGAGGAGCAGATGAAGACTCTTTCCATTGTCATCATTCTACCACCAAATTCTAGATTCTCTGGGCGAGTCGTTCATTCATTCACTCATTCATTAATTATTTATTGAGAGTCATCTATACTATCCTAGGTTTCCCTTGTAACTCAGTTGGTAAAGAATCTGACTGCAGTGCAGGAGACCCGGGTTCGATCCCTGGGTAGGGAAGGTCCCCTGGAAAAAGAAATGGCAACCCACTCCAGTATCTTTGTCTGGAAAATCTCATGGACAGAGAAGCCTGGTGGGCTGCAGTCCATGGGGTCACAAAGAGTTGGCCACGACTGAGCGACTAACACATACATACATACCAGGCAATGGGAATACAGTTGACCCCTGCGTAACATGGGTTTGAGCTTCACAGGTCCACTTCTATATGGAAGAGCTAATCCACCGCCCCCACCCACAGCCACCCCTTGGCACCGTCACTGGGGCATCTATCATAGACCATTTAGGGGCCTGAAATGGGCCAGGGCAAGTGAAAGGGCAGAGAAGTGTTTGGGGTATCAGGAGGGGCTGGATCCTACAGGACCTGGGAAGATACCCTAAGGAATCATAAGATTCTTGCTTTAGAAAAATGGTGTTTTGATCTGCAGAGACTCAGTCATGTGGGGCAGAAGGCAGAAGGGTAACTGGTGGAGGCCAGTTCTTTCGTGCTGACCCTGCTTATACTCACCAGGCACAGAATTAGAAAGATTTACCATGAGGAAAGAATAAAATGCTTTTCCTCAGTTGCTTTATGGAAGGCAGACGCTCCCATCATTATAAAGCCCTCAGGGACCTTGGGGGTGACTGGGTCCCACCTCTCTCAATTCACAGATGAGGAAACCATGGTTGGTGAGGTGCAGGGCCTCCGAGGTAGGACCATGAGGTCAGCACAGGGGGGATGCAGACCTCGTCTGCTGGTCTCTAAAAATCACACCTTGAGCATGCATTGTCCCTGGATGCCACCTGGACTAACCCATTTTCTTTTATAGGTGAGGAGACTGAGACTCAGGGAGAGAAGGCAGCTTTCCAAGGGCTAGAACCCGATCCCTAAAGGTGGATCTCTCCTCCTTACTCTGCTCCAAGCTGCTTTCTTATGGGTAGCAGAAGGGAAAGTGTCCCCTAAATAAATGCCATTAGCACTGGGCTGTGAATGAAACAATGTCCCCGTGGCTGGGAGCGGCCCCAAGCCATATGAGGAAGTTGCTTTCCTGGAGCAGCTGGTGTGGGAGCTGGAGCATTTGCTGGCCGCCCTCTCTCCTAGGAACAGCAGACTCAGGAACCACGTTGGGCAGGAGCCCGTGGGAACGAGGCCTGCACTCGCCTCTCCAGGGGCTGCCTCAGCCACTGATTATGCTCCCAGTGAAAGTCTTGTTGAGCAGAACATCTGTATTGTGCAGAGAACTGGTGCCAGGGCGGCCCGGCTGCCACAAGGGCTCTGTGGGAGTCCACCAGTCCTGGGGCTGTCACCTATGATCCCACAGAGACTGTGTCTCCATCTCCCAGGGTCCACATTCTGACCCTGGAAATCTGGAGTGAGTTAGGGGAAATTTAGACAGATGTTGCTCTTTCCAGCTTCCTGTGGAAATTAAGTGACACAGGGAGGCATATTATTCAGGGGAGGAGATGAGATATGTGAGGAGAATGGAGGAAATAATACATGAGGTGTTTGTTTGCAAAGCAGTTGTCTCTTCCTTGCTCAGGGCTTGTCAGAAGGAAGTTGATCTCTCACAAAGCAATCACATGCTTTGCTTTGCAAAGCAAGTCCTTCTTCCAAAGAACATTTACTCAACTCTCATGGACCAACTCAGGCCCCTGCTTCCTGCCTGCCCAAGCCAAAGTTGTGGTTGGGTTCATCCGTCATCCTGTACACACCTCCACAGTGATCTTGTGACTTGAAGATAATTAGTTATTATATCTCTCTCCCTGGCTAGCCTTTGGCAGGCACTGTGCCTTAATCATCCCTCATCCACAGTGCCAAGAAGAGGGCCTGATACAGAAAAAGAACCCAATACATTCTGGCGAACGGGATGGAGGAGAGAGAAATGAAAGAAAGAAAGAAAGAGGGAAACATAGGTTTCTTTAGGGTATTTGCAGGTCCCTAACTCTTCCCTGCATATCTGAGGTTATTGATATTTCTCCCGGCGATCTTGATTCCAGCTTGTGCTTCTTTCAACCCAGCGTTTCTCATGATGTACTCTGCATATAAGTTAAATAAGCAGGGTGACAATATACAGCCTTGATGTACTCCTTTTCCTATTTGGAACCAGTCTGTTGTTCCATGTCCAGTTCTAACTGTTTCTTCCTGACCTGCATACAGGTTTCTCAAGAGGCAGGTCAGGTGGTCTGGTATTCCCATCTCTTTCAGAATTTTCCACAGTTTATTGTGATCCACACAGTCAAAGGCTTTGGCATAGTCAATAAAGAAGAAATAGATGTTTTTCTGGAACTCTCTTGCTTTTTCCATGATCCAGCAGATGTTGGCAATTTGATCTCTGGTTCCTTTGCCTTTTCTAAAAGCAGCTTGAACAACTGGAAGTTCATGGTTCATGTATTGTTGAAGCCTGGATTGGAGAATTTTGAGCATTACTTTACTAGCGTGTGAGATGAGTGCCATTGTGCGGTAGTTTGAGCATTCTTTGGCATTGCCTTTCTTTGGGATTGGAATGAAAACTGACCTTTTCCAGTCCTGTGGCCACTGCTGAGTTTTCCAAATTTGCTGGCATATTGAGTGCAGCACTTTCACAGCATCATCTTTCAGGATTTGAAATAGCTCAACTGGAATTCCATCACCTCCACTAGCTTTGTTCATAGTGATGCTTTCTAAGGCCCACTTGACTTCACATTCCAGGATGTCTCGCTCGAGGTGAGTGATCATACCATTGTGATTATCTTGGTCATGAAGATCTTTTTTGTACAGTTCTTCTGTGTATTCTTGCCACCTCTTCTTAATATCTACTTCTTCTGTTAGGTCCATACCATTTCTGTCCTTTATCGAGCCCATCTTTGCATGAAATGTTCCCTTGGTATCTCTAATTTTCTTGAAGAGATCTCTAGTCTTCCATTCTGTTGTTTTCCTTTATTTCTTTGCATTGATCGCTGAAGGCTTTCTTATCTCTTCTTGCTATTCTTTGGAACTCTGCATTCAGATGCTTATATCTCTCCTTTTCTCCTTTGCTTTTCACTTCTCTTCTTTCACAGCTATTTGTACATTCAGAAAACTAAGATCATGGCATCTGGTCCCATCACTTGAGTGGGAAATAGATGGGGAAACTGTGGAAACAGTGTCAGACTTTATTTTGGGGGGCTCAAAAATCACCACAGATGGTGATTGCAGCCATGAAATTAAAAAAACACTTGCTCCTTGGAAGAAAAGCTATGACCAACCTAGACAGCATATTAAAAAGCAGAGACATTACTTTGCCAACAAAGGCCTGTCTTTTCAAGGTTATGGTTTTTCCAGTAGTCATGTATGGATGTGAGAGCTGGACTGTGAAGAAAGCTGAGCGCCGAAGAATTGATACTTTTGAACTGTGGTGTTGGAGAAGACTCTTGAGCGTCCCTTGGACTGCAAGGAGATCCAACCAGTCCATTCTAAAGGAGATCAGTCCTGGGTGTTCTTTGGAAGGAATGATGCTGAAGCTGAGACTCCAGTACTTTGGCCACCTCATGCGAAGAGTTGACTCTTTTTTTTTTTTAAACTTTACAATATTGTATTAGTTTTGCCCAACATCGAAATGAATCCGCCACAGGTATACCCGTGCTCCCCATCCTGAACCCTCCTCCCTCCTCCCTCCCCATACCCTCCCTCTGGGCCGTCCCAGTGCACCAGCCCCAAGCATCCAGCATCGTGCATCGAATCTGGACTGGCGACTCATCTCATACATGATATTACACATGTTTCAATGCCATTCTCCCAAATCTCCCCACCCTCTCCCTCTCCCATGAACATGGAAGCAACCTAGATGTCCATCAGCAGATGAATGGATAAGAAAGCTGTGGTACATATACACAATGGAGTATTACTCAGCCATTAAAAAGAATACATTTGAATCAGTTCTAATGAGGTGGATGAAACTGGAACCTATTATACAGAGTGAAGTAAGCCAGAAAGAAGAGTTGACTCTTTGGAAAAGACTGTGATGCTGGGAGGGATTGGAGGCAGGAGGAAAAGGGGACGACAGAGGATGAGATGGCTGGATGGCATCACCGACTCAGTGGACGTGGGTTTGGGTGAACTCCGGGAGTTGGTGATGGACAGGGAGGCCTGGCGTGCTGCAATTCATGGGGTCGCAAAGAGTCAGACACGACTAAGTGACTGAACTGAACTGAACTCAACTCAACTCTTCCGTATTAATTTAAACCAACACTTCCCTCTTAAAATTAACATGCCTCAAGAAAATTCAATCATTAGGCTGGGATAAAACTGAGCTGAGTAGCACAAGTAATAGTGGCTTAAAGGAGATAGTGTTGCAGGAAAGGGGACCCCTTCCAGGGCCCGAAACTGGGCTCTTGTCTAACACTTGGAAATGAATTGTCTGAGGAGACACATCTGCTGACAAAGCAAGAGATTTTACTGGGAAAGGGCACCCGAGTGGAAAGCAGTCAGGTGAGGGAACCCAGGAGAACAGCTCTGTCACATGGCTTGCAGTTTTATGGTGATGGGATTAGTTTCTGGGTTGTCTTTAGCCAATCATTCTGACTCAGAGTCCTTCCTGGTGGTGCATGCCTTGTTCAGCCAAGATGGATGCCAGAGAGAAGGATTCTGGGAAGTGGTCGGACAGGTGGTGTCTCCTTTCGACCTTTCCTGAACTCTTCTGGTTGGTGGAGACTTATTAGTTCCCTGTTCCTTAGCAGGACCTCCTGTCGTAAAACACCTCATGCAAATAGTTACTATGGTGCCTGGCCAGGGTGGGTGGTTTCAATCAGTGTGCTTCCCCTAACAATAGGGTGGCACTAGTGGTAAAGAATCTGCCAGCCAATGCAGGAGACGAAGGAGATGCAGGTTTGATCCCTGGGTCAGGAAGAGCCCCTGGAGAAGGAAAAGGCAACCCACTCCAGTATTCTTGCCTGGAAAATCCCAAGGATAGAGGAGCCTGGTGGGCTACGGTCCATGGCATCGCGAAGAGTTGGACATGACCGAAGCAACTGAGCGGAGCACACACACAGAGCATCACAAATAATAGTGGCTTAAAGGAGGTAGGGGTTCTTTCTCACTCACATAAAAGTTGTCCCAAGTATGAGGAGGCTGCTCTTTGAAGTCATCACAGACCCAGAAACCTTCCTTGTTCCTTGTCTTGTTGCTCTGTCATTCCAGCGGTGCTGTACTCATACTTGTGGCTCAAAATGGCACACCACCCTGTCCACAGCCACAGGAGGGGCAGAGGGCAGGGAAAGGCACACTCTCCCTTGAAGGCACGACCGCATTTTGACTGCACCATTCCTCTCACTTTCCTGGTGGCTCAGCTAGTAAAGAATCTTCCTGCAATGCAGGAGACCTAGGTTTGATTCTTGGGTTGGGAAGATCCCCTGGAGAAGGGAACAGCTACCACTCCACTTTTCTAACCTGGAGAATCCCATGGACTGTATATTCACGGGGTCGCAAAGAGTCGGATACAACTGAGCAACTTTCACTTCACTCCTCTCACTTCCCAGGGCCACACTTAACACAAGGCAGGCTAGGATTTATGATCTTAAGCTGAGCACCTGTGTGCTAAATTTCTATTCTTATGAAAAGGAGGGGAAATGGATTTTGGAAATGTGAAATGAAGTATTTTGTGCTCTACACTCTACCAGTAAACAAGCCTTTCCAAATGCAAATTTTTGAGCTCAGGTGAAACAAAGCCAGCTATTTGGAAGCCATCAGCTACTTCCTCCAGGGTAAATTCTGAAGCGGCCATCCGCCACTTCCGCCGCCATCTCTCTCAGTAAGCAAGGAATTAGTGAATGAACAATAAAGCAGGATTGGCCCCAAATAGCTAGATGCATATGAAAGAAATAATTTCAGCAAGCCCAGATGCTTGCATCTTCCTGAACATAGAAGATCACTAAATCTCTTCATGTGAGAGATTTAGTTTTCTTTTAATTAACAGTAATCTTTTAATATTCAGATTACCTGCTCCTTGCTGCAAACTTGTACATAACCTGGCTCCTCCCCTGCCTCCTCGGAGTCAGTTCTCTCCTGCTCGCCTGAGATACTGTCTCCCTGACTCAAGCCCTAACATTCCCACTGAATAAAACCTAACTCTCAACTTTAATGTTGTGTGTGTTTTTTTTTGGTCGACAAAAGCGACCAGAAATCTTTTCCGAAATAACAAGTAACAGAAAAAATTCTAAACATATTTCAAAGCCCCAGTATTTCCATTATATATTTGACCAGCCCACAAACCTGTGAGGAAATGGAGGCTGGGTGGGGAAGGGATGGAAATGTCTTTGGGTGAGGACACTATGGAAAGTTAGTGAACGGGACAGAAACCTGAGTGTGTCATCTAACCTGAGATTTCAGTTTAGAATCCTCCAAATCCTAGAAAAAGGGAAAGTGAGACAGGAAGGAAGAGGGCAGAGAACACCTATTAAAAAAATGACACAACCATTAGGAAGAATAGAATACCACAGAAACCAGTTAGACCCTACTAGTCCCAAGATGGCAGAAACTTCAACTCCCAGCAGACCTTGAGCCTCATACTGTGCTCATTGTAATGCATTAGCATATGCTAAGTGACATGCCCACAGGCACCCTGACATATACCCTTCCTTTGTATATGTGTGTGCATGCTCAGTCCTCTCTGACTCTTCGCAACCCCATGGACTGCAGCCCGTCGGACTCCTGTGTCCCTGGATTTCTCCAAACAAGAATACTGGAGTGTTTTGCCAGTTCCTCCTCCAGGGGATCTTCCTAGCCCAAGTGAAGGAGGAAACAGAACAGGCTCCGTCTTGAAAGCAGGACTCCATCTTGGGCCAGACTGTGGACTTTGAGCTAGATGCCCAGTATCTATGGAAAAGACATACCAACTGGAAAACCAGGCCCCCAGAAGGAAGAGCCCCAGGGCTCTCCATCGCCTAAAAGAATACTCTAATTATCTGTCATGGGTTAACTTTGATTTTATCTTTCTTTTCCTTTGTTCAGACTAGTTTCAGGGAATTTGGGGAGGCGGGTTTGGGCACGTTCGCTTAAGTTATATAAGGTTTTCACAAAAACTTGTCGGGGTCCTTGGCTAAGAGGAAACTCTGCCTTGGGCCCGCCGGTGTGATCAACTTCACTCCACTATCTGCATTGTCCTTCTGAGTGAGTTTGTTTCCTGGAATGCGTGGCTACAACACAAGGATCGAACCTGTGTCTCCTGCATCTCTTGCACAGGCAGGCAGATTGCTGGCCATAAAAGATCCGAAAGTTGGTGACACCCAAATTCTGGAAATCCCTGCCCTGCCCCTTCTCCAAGATAGTTAGAATATTCCTCCCACTCCCTAGCCAATGAAAGTACCCAGCCCATAAAAACTAACCACCCACACACCTCAGTTCCACTCTCACTTTTTGAGACAGATGGCACTCTGTCTATGGAATGTGAATCTCTCAGTGCAGCTCTCACCTTCTGAGATGCTACACCCATCAATGGAGTATATATTTCCCCGAATAAACCTGCTTTCACAATCACTTGCTCTTGAATTCTTTCTGCTGGAAGCCAAGGACCCTCACTTGGCAGCCGACCCCAGGGACTCACTCGAAACCTGGGACATGACCCTCCTCTTGTGCCCCATTTTATCCTACAACAAAAGTAAGTTATGACCAAACAGCTGTTTACAGGAGAAAATCTGAGGGATCTGAGTTGAATTCTAGCTCAGTGTATCTGCTGTTGTCTGTCTGTCCCCAGAGGTAGTGTTCAGAACAAATGGGTGTGTGGTCAGCTTTCCCCAGAATGGGCAGGCTGCACCTAGAATGCTGTGTTCTGGGACCAGCCTTTAATGGGAACACTGAGAAACAGAGGGTAACTGGGGCCAAGATGTGCAGAGAAGGGTCTGGATGTCCCATTCTGTGAGGAAAGAGCAGCAGCCGAACGTCATGGAGAAGGGCAGATTCTGGGAGATTTAATTCCTTATCTTCTCATCTCTGTCATGGGAGGACTAAGTGACCTCATCTAGGTGACCTTGAGGAGCAAGACAAGGACCAGTGGGAAGAAGTCACTGGGAAGCATAACCAGTTCCAAGAAAAGGCAGCCACAAAGTGGAATACAGGTGTGGAAGGTGGTGAGAGCCTGGAGGATTCTCAACAAGGCTTGAGATGCTGAAAGAAGGATTCTTCTAAGGCAGAAGTTTTTCCCTGGAGGCTCCTGTGGGTATGTGCAGTCAGCAGTGATCGTGTTCCAGGCAGCCACACACACACCCATGCATGTTCTCCTAGAGATGGGGCCCATAGCTTCCTTGAGATTCTCAAAGGTGTCTGTGATCCACGCAAGGTTCAGTGGGCTGGTCACTGGCACCTCCAGGGCACCTCTGCCTACTCTAAGATCCCACAACCCCAGTGTAGATGCATAAACATCCCCAGGGATGAGGGATACGGAAGGAGAATCCATTGGCAGAAGGAAACAGGGGCTCTCAGGACTGAGGAAGGCACCGTGAGTGCCCCCAGCCAGGGTATGCTGCAAAGCCCAGCTACACAAACCTCCTACTTGGCAGAGTTGGTGCCTCCTTCCTGAGGCTGGACTAACCCAGCCCCTCACCTGCAAAGGGTCCTGGCATCCCACATTTGTCACACAACAGACCCAGCACGTGGGATATTGCCAGCAGATTTCTTTTTATGGGTCACTTCTCCTTCTTTTTTAAATATATTACTATTACCTTTTCTTTTTTTTTTTTGGCTGCCCTGGATTATAGTTGTGGCATGTGGGATCTTTAGTTGCAGCATGCAGGCTCCTAGTTTTACATTTTTTAACATATGAAATTATCGTATTTATTTGGGCACACTCCTGGAGTTCATATTCTATTCCTGTATCCAGTCCTGCTCTTTCTGGCTATAGAACACACCTTTTAAATCAATGTAGCTCTGTAAGTCATACTAGCTGCTATTTTTTTGTTTGTTTGTTTTAAGCTGTATTGAATCGGTTTAGGAACAAGGCAGAACATTAATACCATAAATATTTTTTAAAATTAATTAATTTATTTGGCCATACTGGGTCTTAGTTGTGGTGGGGAGGATCCGTTTCCCTGATCAGGGATCGAACCTGGGCTCTCTGCATTGAGAGTGCAGAGTCTCAACTGCTGGGCCACCTGGAAAGTCCCTGTGTATCACTGTTTTTTGTCTTTCACAATGAGAGACCCTCCCAGCATTTATATGATGTCAGTGTAAAGGGACTTCTACTGTGGCATCCTGAGGAGCAGTGCAGGGATGTGGAGAGGGAGGAGAGAGCAGGGAGAACAGTCCCCTGAGTCTTGAACCCAACTCCAGCACCAATGCCCTGAATGACCTTGAGCATGTCCCCTCTCCTCTCTGGGTCTCAGTTTCCACATCTGTGATGGTGAGAAGGAGTGCCTGTTGGGGACTCAGTGGGATCGCTTAAAAACATGCCTGGCCCAAGTTTACTGCAAGGAAGATCTCAACAGTGATTGTTGTAGCTCTCAGGGCTATTTGGGGATTTGGTGAGAAAACAGGCCCAGAATACTTTGCTCCAAGTCTGGCATAGAGAAGGTGCTGATGGCTCCTGCTCCCTGTCCCTCCTGTGTACACCCTGTCTTATGGGCTCAAATTATGGGCAATTTATATGTTGAAGTTCTAAGTCTCAGTACCTTGGAACGTGACTGTATTTGGAGAAAAGGTCTTCAGCAGATAATGTTAACTGAGTTCATTGGGGTGAGTCCTAATCCAATATAACTGGTGTCTTTATAAAAAGAGATGAGGGCAACATTCTGTCCTATATATATGCCACACTTTCTTTATCCATTCAGCTGTCCATGGACACTTAACGTTGTTTCTATGTCTTGGCTGTTGTAAATAATGATGCAATGAACATGATGGTTGAATTATCTCTCCAAGATAGTGAATTAATTCCCTTTGGATAAATACCCAGAAGTAGAATTCTGGGGACATATGATAATTTTATCATTAAATTTCTGAGGAACTTCCACTTTGTTTTTCATAATAGCTATACCAATGGACATTCCCATAGTGTATAAGGATTCTTGTTTTCCACATTCTCATCAGCTTATATGTAAAATATCTCTCCATAAAATTGGGGGAAAAAGAGAGATGAGGCTGAGAAACACAGAGAGAAGATCATATGAAATAGAAGACAACCACTTACAAGACAAGGAGAGAAGCATCAGAAGAAATCAACCCTACTAACAGATTGATCTCAGACTTTCAGCCTCCAGACCTGTGAGAAAATTTCTGCTGTTTAAGCCACTCCATTTGTGATACTTTATATGGCAGCCCTAGAAACTAATATACTCTGATTTTTCCGAGGTGATTTTTTAAACAATTTCTGGAGGATAATTGCTTTACAATGTTGTGTTGGTTTCTGCCATACAGCAACATGAATCAGCCATAAATGTACATATGTCCCCTCCCTCACCACCCACCCCCATCCCACCCCTCCAGGTTGTCACAGAGCACCCTGTTATATAGCAACTTCCCACTAGCTGTCTGTTTTACATATGTTAATGTATATGTTTTGTCCTAGTCTCTCCTTCCCCCGTGGTGTCAGCAAGTCTGTTCTCTATGTCTGCCTCTCTATTCCTGCCCTGTAGATAGGCTCATCAACACCATTCTTCTATATTCCACATACATGCATTAACATACGATATTTGTTTTTCTCTTTCTGACTTCACTCTGTAACAGGCTCTAGCTTCATCTGCCTCGCTCAGAGCTATATCTTCCAAGTTTAATTCCAACAGAAACAAAGAGCTTGTGTCCTAGCACTTGCATGAATGTTCTGAGATTCATAAGCTTAGGTCACATGCTCACCTCCGAACCAGTTACGATTATGATAATTGACTTAGACCTGATCCATGAGTTTTGCTGGAATCATACAGACTACAGAGAACTAAGGGGAAGGGGTGGATCCTGAAGAAACACTGGGGCTCCTGCCAGAGTACAGGGAAGTGGAGGTCAGGGAGATAAACCACATCTTTCCAGCTCTGTGAACAGCAAGGGCAGAGGAATAGCAGGGTAGGGAAAGAAATGATGATGAGTCCACGTTGGAATGTGTTGTGTTTGCAGGGTGGATGGGACAACCAAAGAAAGCAGGCAACAGGTTGGGAGAGACCCAGGCTGGGGGGAGATCCGTGAGTTGCTGCTGTGTATGTGGTGAGAGAGAAGCTTAGGAGGCCAAGTGATGCCTTGGGCTTTGGAAGCCATCCTGGGCTCCCTGGCTCAGGAAGAGCATGTGAAGTCTAGTCACCAGTGTCACTGCCAGTCAGTGTGGTCTCTAACTTCATTACCTTTACCTGGTAGTCCCTGGATTACAACTATTGAAAAAAGTCCTGCCAAAGTGGGCCTACTGGATTTCTGCTCTTCCCTACTTCCTCGTCATCAAAACCTTGAGTTTGTTTAGGATGGCAAAACACCAGCCAGAAAGACCACACTTACCAGCCTCCTGTTCGGAGAAGGGATGACAGGACACAAGACTGGATGGAGACTGTGTGCACGTGGATATTACTCCACAAACATGCACTCTCCTCTCCGCTTGTGTATGGAGGCTGAGTACTCACCTGCTGTTGATGGCGTTAGCTCCATGACTTCCTTTGAAACATTAGCAGAAGGAATAAGCAGAGATCTTAAATCTGCTTGCACAGTTTGGCCTTCTTTTTGTTCTGGTTACTCTCCATGAGAAGAGTTTGCCCTGGGTCATCTCTGCTTGTTCAGCCTAGGATCCAGAGCTAGTGCAGTAGGAGCTAACCTAGATCAAGATCAGCTGGTGCAAGTCTGGAATGCTCCCCAGCTGAGCCTGGCCAGAATCAACTTGTTACACTGAGTTTGGGAGTGGTTATTACAGAGCAGCTTTGTGGCCATAACTGACTAATATAGAAATGGGAAAAGTCTTCTGGGAAAACTCTTTAATGGGTGACAGACTTAGCAGGCCTTTTGCTCTTTACCCTTCTCCTTGAATGAAGACAAACTAGATGTTTGGTGAGAGTGGGGTCAGGGGCAGACATGTTACAACCACAGGGGGATAGACACAAGCTAAGCATGGCTGAATGGGAAGATAGAATGAGCACCATCTCTAGTAGCACCATAAGCCACCAAATCAGCCCTGAAATGTCTAACTCTGGACACCCTCTCATGTAAGAAAAAGAAAGCCTCGAAGTTGATTGTTGCTGTTGCTGAGTTGCTAAGTCATGTCTGACTCTTTGCAACCCCATGGACTGTATAGCCTGCCAGGCTCCTCTGTCCGTGGAATTCTCCAGGCAAGAATACTGGAATGGATTGCCATCTCCGTCTCCAGGGGCTCTTTCCGGCCCAGGGATCAAACACACTTCTCCTGAATTGGTAGGCAGATGCTTTATCACTGAGTCACTTGGGAATCCCCTTGAAGTTGATTTTGCCACTGCTTTTCAGGTTTCCACTACTTGCAGCTGATTATAGTTCCTAACTGATGGTAATCATTGGCATTGAAGCCACACTTGTGTCAGAGATCTTGGGCAGAGAGAGAACATAAAGGGTCCCTTGGAATCCTGGGGAATGTGGCTCAAGGATGTTGTAGAGGAAGCCCACAGAAGTCTGGGGTGAGTGGAGAACTGAAGATGTGGTGGCACCAGAGGAGAGAGGGCCAGGAGACAGGCATGGACCAGGCCAAATGTGGCAGTGAGATGCAGGAACATGAGGAAGAAAACTCATCGGTGGATTTAGCAAGCGAGAGGTCCTGGACCTTGGCAGGGGAGATTCATGCAGGGTTGTGGAGAGAAGCCAAACCTCAGAGGGTGATAGAATCTGCAGCTCTCGGGATGGACGCTCTTCACATCCAGGCAACACCACCACCTGCCATTCCTGGCCAGGCTGCCTTCCCCTTGGTCCGTCATCCCCCTGCCTAGCCCCCTGCCTGCTCAGCCCTTCAAGATGGCCCAGCTGCCAGTGCTCTCTGAGGAAGACTGGACCACTCTATCCCCAGGCTCCTCCCATCTCTCTGTGTCTACCTTGAATCATATTGCCTGGGTCCAGGTGGGAACAGGGTCTGTGCAGTCTGGCACTTGCAGGGGGTCACTTGCCTTAGTGAGTGTCATCAGGGGCAGGTGACAGATGGTCCGCCCTCCATGAAATTCTCAGGTCAGAGAGACCACTCCTGTCCCTTCTACTCCCCCAGAGTGGGCTTTCAAGAGCTCAGGAAGGAAGCTGAACAATCAGCAGGGAGCGTGAGGACTTTCTTCCCTTCTCCTCTCTGGAGCATTCCAAGAGGGCAGCTGCTTCCTTTCTCTCTTTTTAGAACAAGACGACATGAGTGACCAAATTTAGAAAACAACCAAAAATTACAATACAACCCATATTTTAAAATCCATTTTGACAGCTCCACCCCTCTGAAAGGAATGTCTCCTCCGAGGGACCAGCAGGAGGAGTAGCAGCAAGGCAGGCTGCCATGTCTGGACTGGGGGGCTGGTGGCAGGGAGGGGGTCTTCTCACCAACTGACGGGTGGGATGCTGAGACTTCCAGGGGAAGGGTGGGGTCAGGTGTGGGGTGGAGGGGCCCACATTCAAGGGAGCATCTTCTGGGCTCCTTGTTTCTGCCAACAGCTGGAAAGGAAGGATGCTTCTGGAAGCCACCTTAGAGACCAACCACTGTGGATGGGCCCCTCCTTAGCACGATGCTACTTTTAGCACATTGTTCTGTGTTTTGTGGGCAACAGAGGGAAACCCAGGGAACCAAACAAACAATGTCACCCACCCTATATAATAATAATAGCAACCAGGTACTGAGTGAATGCTCTGTGCTAGGCACTGTGCTAGGAGGGTTTTCTTTTCTTTTTTTTTTATTATTGCTAGGAATTTTACATGAGTCATGTTGCGTCAGAGAAACTGTCACGAGGGAGAAAAAAAGATCTTTGTGGGCCAGAATGAAGGAGCTAAATTTATCAGAAACAAATAAAAAGGCTTGCTTTGCATGTCTGGCATTCAAGATGGGCAGTTTTAGTAAGATCATATTAATAAAGATAAAAAGACCAGATTAAGGGAGGTAATGATCTCTCTGAACTTGATTCCCCTTAGTTCAGAGGGGACCCATTCTCTCTGAGCCTCAGTTTCTTCCCCTGTGAACTGGAGCTAGAAAATACCTCTTTTGTGATGTTGTTGTGAAGATTTAACGATGTATGAAAATCAGTCACTATAGTGCCTTTTAAGTAGTTCACTCTTAATAAATGGCAAGGATCAGACTGTTAAAAATCTTGGCATTGAAAATGGAGTTGTTTTCTCCTAGAGGAGGGAAGAATCTGGGGGTGTGTATTGTCATCATCTATCTGCCCTCCTGTTATAGGCAGAGGAAGGAGATTAATCCTGTATTTCCCCAAAGGACAGAACTGCATTTGTTTGGCAAAAGCTGATACTGAGCCAATTTCAGCCAAATCAAAGGAATTGCAATAATGAAAAAAGGCTAGAAGGAAACACTACCAAATGGTGCTGTCTTCAGGTTGTGAGAACTTCAATGATTTTCTATTCTTGTGCCATTTCCAAATTTTCAGCTGAGCATATATATTGTGATAAATAGGAAAAGGAGTATGTCAAGGCTGTATCTTGTCACCCTACTTACTTAACTTATATGCAGAGTACATCATGAGAAACACTGGGCTGGATGAAGCACAAGCTGGAACCAGGATTGCTGGGAGAAATATCAATAACCTCAGATATGCAGATGACCCCACCCTTATGGCAGAAAATGAAGAGGAACTAAAGAGCCTCTTGATGAAAGTGAAAGTGGAGAGTGAAAAAGTTGGCTTAAAGCTCAACATTCAGAAAACGAAGATCATGGCATCTGGTCCCATCACTTCATGGCAAATAGATGGGGAAACAATGGAAACAGTGGCTGACTTCATTTTCTGGGCTCCAAAATCACTGCAGATGGTGACTGCAGCCATGAAGTTAAAAGACACTTACTCCTTGGAAGGAAAGTTATGACCAACCTAGACAGCACATTAAAAAGCAGAGACATTACTTTGCTAAAAAAGGTTCATCTAGTCAAGGCTATGGTTTTTCCATAGTCATGTATGGATGTGAGAGTTGGATTATAAAGAAAGCTGAGTGCCAAAGAATTGATGCTTTTGAACTGTGGTGTTGGAGAAGACTCTTGAGCGTCCCTTGGACTGCAAGGAGATCCAACCAGTCCATCCTAAAGGAGATCAGTCCTGGGTGTTCACTGGAGGGACTGATGTTGAAGCTGAAACTCCACTGAAACTTTGGCCACCTGATGCAAAGAATTGACTCATTGGAAAAGACCCTGATGCTGGGAGGGATTGGGGGCAGGAGGAGAAGGGGACGACAGAGGATGAGATGGCTGGATGGCATCACTGACTCAATGGACGTGAGTTTGAGTGAACTCCGGGAGTTGGAGATGGACAGGGAGGCCTGGTGTGCTGCGGTTCATGGGGTCAGAAAGAGTTGGACACGACTGAGTGACTGAACTGAACTGAATCTGGAAAAAATAAAGCGTTTCATAAAAAAGAAGAGATATGTCAGGAGTGTCGTAGGACAAGAGTAGATCAGACTGATCTGAGATTCTGCAAATGTGATTCTCATTTCTAAGTTTCAAAAAAACTGAAATCCATTCCCAATACAGACAGTGCAGCAGGAAGGGATCCCGTCCTCACCCTAAAGGAACCTGACACCTGACAGAGGAAGAGGCCCTGACAAGGCACCGCCAAGGCCAGCTCTAGGAGCGCAGGGACCAACTGCTTCGATGGAAGGTGTTGCCCAGGGTCTCAGCAGCCAGTGAAGTGGGGAGGGAGCTTCCTCCCCGCCAGCATTGGTTTCAGCCTGGTCTCCTCGTCTCTGGGCAACTCACCATCAGAGTGTGGCAGAATTAAGCCTTCCCTCAACTTCTGACTAAGAAAGCAACCTTGGGCCGGATTCTAAAAGGAAGGGGCGGGTGATGAGACAGATGTTGGAACTGGCAGCAGCAGATGTGGGATCTGGTTCCAGCCTTGTCTGTCCTCACTGTGTGATGCTAGGCGAGCCCCTTCCCTCTCTGGGCCATGGGGTCCCCATCTGTAGTTTCGAGAGGTTGGACAGAACGAGTTGTAAGCTGTTAGCAGCTGGAAGCCACGGCTCTTGGCCATACTTTCTTGAAGTCTCCATGGCCCAGTGGACCTCAGAAGTCTTTCAACCCCATTGTTCCACCCTTGCCCTTAATGAAGCCACATCTGGAGTGTATCTCCTCTGATCCCTGTTTTGTACAGCTCCTCACAGCTGGATCCCCATAAATCAATTTGTTCTGCAGACCAGTTCCCAGAACTGTCCAGAATCCTACCCAGAAAAAGGCAGTTTTATTTCGCTTCAGTTTCTGGTTCCAAAAGGATTGAGCTGAGCCTAGTCCATCTTGGGACAAGCTCTCGAGTCTTCTGAAGCCCGTGGCCTGCTAGGGTTTTGCAGAGCAGCCAAGGCTCATGCTTCTGTCCCCTACTTGCAGGCACAAAGGATGAACTGGCCTGGGGGCCCCTTCCTGGCCCCTCTTGAGGACCACTGCCCCCACTCCATGGCAAAAAGATTGGACTAAAGTGATCCCCAAGCCCCTACTTGCTTTGGATTCAAAGTTTTCCTGGAGATAAACTTGTTACAACAGAAGGGTTAAAAAGTTAAAATCCTTGAGGATGGAGAGGGGAGGAGGTCTGCGGACCACCAAGAGCTCCTGCTTGTTCTGCCACAAGGCCCTGAATCCAGGACTTTCATGAAGAGCAAACATTCTGCCGGTGGGAACTGAGATATGCGCTTTTTCTGACAGCTTCTCTGGTCCTAGGGATATCTCTGGGCTTGAGAACAAAAAATCTTTGGCCAGGAAATGGTCCCCGAGCCCCTATTCTTCAGAGTGCCCTAAGCCTGCCTCATCTCATTTAATCCTCATGCCCCCCTAGAGTTAGGTCCTAGCACTGCTTCTATTTACGGATGAGGAACTGTGGTTCAGAGAGGTTAAGTAACTTGTCACAAAGCTGGCAAGTGCACCAGACTGAATTTACATTCAGGTCTGTGTTTCTACATATCCTGACCTCTTTTGTGGATAAGTGTCTACTGCTGAACACACACACACACACACAAATGCTGCTAAATGAAGACAAACCTAGGTCCCTATTTGTTTCCCTACTAACAAAGACTTTGGGCTCAGACTCCATTTGGGAGAATTTTTAAAAGATCATAAATATACTTAGCTTAAGTACATGTACTTAGCTTAAAAAGCCTAATTGTACTCAAGGTTTATAATAAAATCAGCAGTCCCCAGTTCTGCTCCTCCCCAACCCCACCTAGATTTGGTTCTCAAGACAGTCCCTCCTCTCAACATTTCCAGTAATTTCTTCCAGTATTTGCCTCTGAATTTCAAATAACATGTTAGCTCTGCTTTCTCATGATTTTTCAGACCATTATTACTGACTTCCTATTATGGAAAATGGAGCTTCTCTTGTGCCATTTCTCTCCCCCTTGCCCTCCCACTAATTTCATTTTACTGTCCTCAGAGGATCTGGGGGAGCCTGAGCTAGACTAGACGTCTCTGAAGGGATGGGGGATGGAGTCCTTTTTTAAAAAAATTTTTTATTAATTGATTTATTTGGCCGTACCAGGTCTTAGCTGCAGCGCATCGGGTCTTCACTGTCATGTGGGACCTCTCATTGCAGTGCTCGGACCCTCTAACGTGGGCTTAGTTTCTCTGTACCACGTGGGATCTTAGTTTCACGACCAGGGATGGAACCCACGTCCCTTGCACTGCTAGGCAGATTCTTAACCACAGGACCACCAGGGAAGTCCAGGGAATGGAGCCTTGACCTTCAGTTAAATGCAGCAGGTTTAATGCAAACGTCTATCTTTACTCCTCTCAGAACTCCAGTATAAACCACGTCCCAGAACGATGGTTTGAGGAAGGGAGGGCAGACAGCCTGGAGCAGAGATTTAGACACATAACCTCTCTCCTGGAGTCTCTGAGGGACAGGGAGAGCACACACACTGGGTGGCCTCCAAGGGGGGTCCAGAGTAAGAAGGAAGCTACAGAGAGACAGATTTCAGCTTCATAAGGAGTCATCCAAGAATACAACGGATGGCCTGTGAAGGGGGGCACATCCCCCCACTGGCAGTAGACAAGCTAGGGCTGTCTGGAGAAGAACAGGAAATCCTGCTTAGGAGGGAGTTGAATACACGACTTATAAAGTCCCTGTAAATTCTATAACCCAGTAACTTGCTTCCTTTTGTAACAGCTTGCAATCAGAATCCAGTGGTGCTCTGCAATCACTCGAGTTAAAAACCGGAGCTGCCCAATAGTCACACCCATCTGCAATTTCTTTTTAGGACACCGAAGTAACCATCTTAACAGTCTGATGAAAAATCAATTCCACTGACTTTTGCCTTGTAAAAGAAGGTTCGAGATGATTCACAGAGCAATCATGACATGGCAGATGGGATGCAACTCTCAGTCCCATGGGCTTTAAATCCTCCAAAGACAGCGAAGCGCTGGATGGGGCAACTTGTGGATCTGGCCATGTACTTTGGGCCTCCTGGCTCTGCAGCAAGAATCTCAAAGAGGAAACTTGAAGAAATGCTCGCCGCCCCCCAACCTCCACAAGTCCCGCCTTCCCATTCTTACCTTGTTTTAAAGAGAAACAGGGCTGAGTGTGGGCAAAATGGAGCTCCCCCTGGACAATGGCCCCTGGAGGAACCGGTCTGGGCCTGGGGCTCTGTCCCTTGTTCTGTCCCCGACTGGGCACTTACCCAGAGACACAGCTCTTCTGTGACCTCTGTACTTTCCAAGCAGGACAGACTTTCATTCATTCTGGTGCCATGACTGGCAGTGTGGTGTAACTGGACTAAGAGTGAGGGGAGGGCTGTGGCCAGGGCATCCGAGCCGCCTGGCTTGGGCAAGTCACCTCCCCTCCCTTTCAGGAGGCACCGGGTCACAGCAGTTACAACTGAACTTTTGGAGTAAAACTGCTGCTGCTGCTGCTGCTAAGTCACTTCAGTCGTGTCCGACTTTGTGTGACCCCATAGATGGCAGCCCACCAGGCTCCCCCGTCCCTGGGATTCTCCAGGCAAGAACACTGGAGTGGGCTGCCATTTCCTTCTCCTGGGTTCAATTCTAGCACTGCCACTGATTAGCTGTGTGACCATAGACAAGTTTCCCACACTCTCTGAGCCTGTGTCCTCACTTTTAAATTGGGGGGGCGGTGCTGGGAAGAGTGAAGGGGAGGACCAATACCTACCTCACTGGGTGTTTTCAGCATTAAATTAGCTCATTTCATTAAGTGTTTAGAAGAGCGCCCAACTCATGGTATTATTTTCAGCAGCAGCTAATGATGATGAAAAGGAGACAGCAATCCTCATTTGGTTGACTTTACAGGAATGAACAAAATAAAACTCTTGAAAACGAAACTCTGCAGTTATATATAAGTGAGAAATTTGATGTGTGGTGCATTAACTCTCACAAATATTAGGAGACTGTAAGAGGCTAACATTTCCAACTCTACTTGCTAAATAAACATTGTGGCTATGATACAAGAAACCACGCAGCAAAGTCTAACTTTTTATTGAGATAGGAAACTAACTTTCTTTTATAATTTAATTTAGCAAAGCCAATATTTGAAGATACGATTTTTAAGAGTACCAATTTAACACTTTAAGAAAAACACACCCAGCCCAAATTTAGAACACTGATTACTATATAGAATGAAAAGTACTGACAAAATGCTGTCCCTAACTTGCTATGTGATCTCATACAAAGCCCTTCCCTCATGGGCCTCGTTCCCCACTCCATCAGCTACAATGGGTACAGAATGATCTCTGGGTGCCATCCAGGTCTGCATCCCATGGACCCGAGACAGGAGGATTTTTTTAGACCAACAGACATGTCCACAGCTAAGGCATTGTATTTCCTGAGCTGACACCCCCACCTAGTGTGCGTGTGAGAACAGACACCAGTGACCAGCCACCCAGGACCTTATTCTCTCTTGAATAACCCGCTACTCAAAATCTGATCCACAGACCAACAGCACTGGCATCATCTGGGTGCTTGTGAGAAATGCAGAGTCTCAAGGTCCGTCCCAGACCTAGTGAATCTGAATCTACCTTTTGACAAGATGCCAAGGGATTCCCAGAAACATGAAATTTTGAAAAGCACTGCTTTAATAGGAGGAGAAAAGGGAAGCTAGTCAGGACAGGGATTTAACTTTAATATACATTCAGAATTGACCCATATAATGAAACAAATCCTTCCCAACTGACACTTAAGAAGACTATCATGCAATGAAGGTTTAGGTTCTTGGGAATTTTTATAAGTTTTCAAAAACGAACCTTCTGGAATGTTAAGTAGGCATCTGATATGGGCATCCCTGAACCAGAGTTTCAAATGCACTTGCGCAGTCTACATTGTTATTAATGGAATAATCATACTGATGAGTCTCTGCTTCCAGAAATTCAAAATTCAAAACTCAACCATTCTGAGCTCCCAGAGGCCATCTCAGGTCCTAACCACATGGCCCATCATGACACGACAGCTGATTTCTTCAAAGCCAGCAGGACAATCTCTCAGCAGGTGACCTCTAGAAGCTGAGGTTCTCAGTCCTACAACCTCGAGGACATGAATTGTGCCAATAAACTGTGTTTGGAAGAAGAGCCCAAGTCCCGGCTGAGACAGCAGCCTGGTCAACACTTTTGATTTCATCCAGTGAGACCCAGAGCAGAGAATTTAGCTAAGCCATGCCCAGACTATAACCTACAGGAACTGGGAGACAATAAATTATGCTGTTTTAAGCCACTCTGCTTGTGGCAATCCATTACACAGCAATAGAAAACTAACACAGATTTTGGTACCTGGAAGTGAGATGTGCTATAACAAACACCTAAAATGTAGGAGCAGCTTTAGAATGGGGCAGTAGGAGGAAGCTGGAGGAATTCTGCAGGACAGGATACAGAAAGCTTAAATTTCCTTGATCAGACTGTTAGTAGAAATATAAATGTTGAGGACATTGTTGCTGAAGGTTATGAAGGAAGAGAGAAACATGTTATTAGAAAGTGGGGAAAGAGCCTTATTACATAGTGGCAGAAAGTTTAGCAGATTGTCTCTGGCAGTTATGAAGAATTTTTAAGAGACGAACCTGATTAGATAGCTAAGGGAACCTAGTTCTGTTGCTAAGGAGATCTCCAAGAAGCGCTGAAGATGCTGCCTGGTTTCTTCCTGCTGCTTACAATAAAGTGCAAGAGGAGAGAGAGAGGGGGGAAGTCATAACACAAAAATTAAGCAGGACTGAATTATTTAGGAAAATTTTCAGCTTCTCCAGTTGGCAAAAGATGCTAAAAGTCAGAATGGCTGCTGAAAATGTGGCACAGAGATAAGGCTGAGTACGTGACTGTATAATCTTCCGTTAAGACCTCAGAGAGATCAAAAGGTCACAGTCACACAAAGGATCTTTTTAAGAGATTAAGAGTGTGTGCACGTCACGGATCTTCTTGACTAAACCGGGGGCATCCAGGAAGCTTAAGGTCATTTTCGCTCAGCCATCTAAATAAGAGGCCAAGAGAAAAAGGGGATTTATTTGAAACGATTTGTGGATGTGGCTTCTGTCAAGTGGAGTGAAAAGCAGTGAATCCATGCAAGGCTCACCAAGTTCTTGGGGATTATCTCAGCAGAAATACTGCCAGCTTGGACCAAAAGGAACAGAGAAAAAGAAGAAAACAGAAAGAGACGGCTGGACACCCAAAATTCTACTGGCAAGAAACAGGCTCAGAAAACTACTCCACTGCAGATGTGTTACTTGTCATAAAATAGAAGAATGACAAGAAGATGGAACCACATCCCCAGAAGAAAGAGCCAAGAGCCCCCAAGGATTAGTCCCAGGTCTTGAAACTGAATCAAGAAAAGTCGAACACTTACCTGATTTCAAAACCATTATGGACCTGTGTTTCCTTTTGACTTTCATTTCCTCTTTTTTGAGCCAGAGTATCTATAAACATTATCCTATTCCTTCCCACCACTGTATGTTGGGAGTGTTGGGGTGGATAAATGGCCTCTTCAGTGTAACACGTCCACAGATGGAGAGCAATTGTGTCACAGCAGCTGCACACGCTGAAATGATACCCAGGAGCCACACCAGGACCTGAACCTGATTTAGACTTTAGACTTTTTTCTGATGAGATTTAGACGATAGAAAGATGGACTTTGAACTCATATTGTGATAAGATGAGACTCCTGGAAATCTTGGGAGGGAATGAATGTATTTTGCATGTAGAAGGGATGTGAATTATTGGGGACAACATGAATTGTTAAAACTGTACGGTAACACATTTAATGTTTTAAGTTGCTAAGTTACAAAGGCGTCAAAGCAACTATTAAAAGTATATTCAAATAATTAAAAAAACTAAAATCAAAGAACTAAAGGAAAACATGCTGACAATAAGTCAATATTTAGGAAATCTCAGCACAGTAACAGACACTACCAAAAAGAACCAAATGGATATTCAGATTTGAAAAATAATTGAAATAAAATAACTACATAAGCTCAAGAGCAGTTTTGAGTTGGCAGAAGAAATCAATGAATTTAAAGACAGAAATTACCCAATTTGAAGAACAGACGGGCAGAAAAAATGTTTGAAGAAATAATGGCTAAAAACTTCCCAAATTTATTTTTCAAAACATTAAATTACGTTCCAAGCTCAACGAACTCTAAGTACAATAAATACAAACCACATTTAGAAATATCTTAAACTGCTGAAAGACAAAGAGAAAATCTTAAAAGCAGCAAGAGAAAAATCACTCATCACATAAATGATTAATGGATGATCTCTCATCCAAAACAGTGGTGACATTATAGTGGTGTAATCCCAGATTCATAGTGCTGAAAGAAAAAAACCTGTCGGCTAGCATTCTATATCCAAGTAAACTATCTTTCAACTATTTTATTTATTTTATTTATTTCAAACTATTTTATTCTGATTAAAATCATTCCCAAATAAACAAAAACACAGAATTTATTGCTAACATATCTATCCTAGATGAAATACCAAAGAGAGGCCTTATAGTGAAAGAAAATTATACCAGAAGGTTACTCAGATTTATAGGAAAAAATGAAGAGCATGGAGTATGGCACATTATGTGGGTAAACATAAAAGACTGTGTATTTTGTACATATATATTTTTTCTTTTTATGCCTTACTAAAACAATAGGCAAACCACTCTGTTACTGAGTTTATAACATATATGTCCATAATAGCACAAGGGAGGAAATAGGAGCTATACTGCTACAAATTTGCTAAGTTTTATGGGAATTAACACAATATTAAGAGTGAAGAAGACTGCAATAAATCCAGGAAGCATAATGTAATCCCTTAGGGCAACCACTAAAAATGTAACTTAAAAATATAACTGAGAACTTAACAGAGGACATTGCTCTCCCTATTATGCAAATGAGGAAACGAGCGCTGGCAGGTGAAACCACCTACCCCACTGCGGCTGCCCCCAGAATCCTGACTGCACACACCAGGACCAGAGGCCAAGCCACACCTTCCAGTGGGGCAGGCGGAGACCTGCCCAAGCTGACTCCTCATCCATTAGACAAGGCAACTATCCTAAAAATATTGAAAACTGTCTTCCAGTCTGTGAAAGTAGTTTTCTTGACACCCTGAATATTTTCATTAGTTCTTCCACCCTAAAAATTACCAAGTAGAAGCTGCTGGCAAGAGTAAGAGGGATGACTTTCAAGCAAAGCTAATTACCATCAGTGCCCAGTGAACACACACAAAAATACTTGTGTAGCCTCCCAGCACTCATGATAAGTTTGACTGGCATTCACCTTCTGTCTGCCTGAACTGTCTTCCTATACCTTGGGAGGGGCTGACGCCCCTTCAGCAGAGCTCGGACTGACACTGCAGGAAGTGGGGGAGAGGGTGCAGGGCAAGACTTCTCACCTCCATTACAGGCTGAGAGGGCATCTCCCCTGTTTTGTAAGTTACCCCAATGCAGGAGGGAAGCTTTGGTTCCATTGCATATTACATTTACAGGAGAACTGAGCTGTGCTGGAAGGAGTTCATACTGTATTCCTGCCTGCTATATTTAATCCTGTAAAGATAAAATAACTGAATTATTTAATACTTATTTTTTGATAAATGCCTATTGATATTTATTGTGCTTCACATTTTATAAAGTGCATTTGTGAAAGTGAAAATGTAATGAACTCGTACTGCATGCCAGGGACTAAGCTAAGTCCTATCCTGTTCTATGCTATTTAGTCCTTGCAACTACTCCACGAGCTTGCTTTCATTCTTCTCATTTCACAGATGAAGTGAAGTTCAGAGGGGTTTAAGAGGCATCAGATTGCTCCAAGCCAGGTCAACTGGGATTTGTTCCTGGTTAACTGTTAAACTGGATCTCTCGGAGGGAAACATGTAGAAAAGAGCCTGAGACAAAAGTTGAAAGTTGATGCTTTTTCATCAGTTGAAGACATGTGTCTTCATCTCTCACATCTGCCAGACTGCAAAACCAAAGATTAGCAATGCTCTTGCTTTTAAAAAAAAAAAAAATCACTCCTCTTGACTTCATCAGGATGACAAGATCTCAGAATATCAATAGATCTGGAACTGTTCACAAATCATAATTATGAAGAGAAACTGTAACAGTTGCTGCAGCACAAAATCCAATATGGATTTCAATGACCAATTATTAATAATGAACAAATTTGAAAACTGAATTTCACCAAGAGCATTAAATTTCTCCCTGACACTAATGTGTGATAAAAATTAAAAATGATATAAACATGTTTTAAAGTCATCCTGGTGGCTGCTAAAAGGAGCCATCCATACAGCAGTTAGGCATTGTCAGAAGCCCACTCTGTGGGGTAGAAGATTGTATTAGCCCCCTATGTCAAACTGTTCCCTTGAAATTTCAGCTTTGGTTAGTCCTCTTTGGCTAACATAAACTTTAACAGCAGTTTTGACTATGGCAGCAACACATAACCAAGGAGCATTCTTAGTTAAATAAATGTAGATTATCTCCAGGACCTGAAGGAATCAATATGTTCCCAGTGTCCACACACCTATACTGAGAAAAATCTAACCCAAAGTTTAAGGTATTGTCAGTTTATGCAAACTCCATTACATGAGTCTATTCTCCAAGCAGACGTCTTCATATCTGGGGATCCTTTCAAATATGAAAATAAAATATTTACCTTTTTGCTATGGGGAATAAAAAGACATGACAGTAGAAAATACATCCTGATAGAAAAATAGTTAAAGTTTTTAATTCTTTAAATACCAAGAGTTAACATTTTGTGACTACCCTTTGAAAACAGGGTATTTGGGAACAATTCTGTTTTCAAAATCAATACGAATTGTTATTCACATTTTTACTAAAGACAACATTCCTTTCACAAATCACAAAATGATTTCCTTATAAAAAGAAGAGCAGCCAAGTGTTTGGTGGGTCTGTCTCTGTGCTTAGCTAAGTGTCTGTTAAATACAGTCCAGGGCTTCCCCCATCCACTGACGGGCTCCGTCGTACGGTGACACTTCACACAATGTGTTCCCTGAAGAACCATTTCTGATGATCCGAGTTGGTACAGTCTCGTAAGAGTGGTACGAAACTGTCACTCAAGTCCTTCCTCTCAGCCTGAACACATTTCTTGGACGGTACATGAAATAGAGAACCATCCTACAAAAGATAATAGACATTGTGCGTTCAAGAGAATTACAAGCAATTCCTGAGAAAGTACCTTTTCCTTAAAATGTGTTAAGTGCTCAGGGTGATTTTTATCATTTCAGGAATACTCATTGAGCAGTAAGTGTCTGCAGGTATGAAGGCAGCCCACGACCGTCTGTGCATACAGGAGAGGTGCGTGGAGGCTTGTGTCACGCTTGCCTGTCCTGGGAGCTCTTCAGGGGGTCCTCGACTCTACCATCAGGGCCGATAGTGCCACCTGCTGGCTGTTCTGGGATCAGTCAGACCCTATATCTCCCCTCTTAATTCTTTGCGACCCTGTGGACTGTAGCCCACCAGGCTCCTCTGTCTAGGGGATTTCCCAGGCCAAAATACTGGAGTGCGTTGCCATCTCCTACTCCAGGGGATCTTCCCAACCCAGAGACTGAATCTGTGTCTCTTGCATCTCCTGAATTGACAGGTGGATTCTTTATCGCTGTGCCACCTGGATCAGGACCCTATCTCACCCCTACTGATGTTCTTTTCCTTCAGAGTAACCAGGTCCAAAGGTCCTTTATTAATCTCTTCCACTTCTCTTAGGTCTCTGGAGGCCTCTTTCTCCTGTATTTAAGTGGAGAATGAGGGAACTTGGCTTTAGTCCCAGCTCAGCCACAGACCAGCTGGGTGAGGAAACAGGTCACCAGAGAGGAAACAGGGCCCGCAAACGATGCCAATGTCCAAACCCCAAAGGACAATGGCCCTCTCTAAGTCCTCTCCATCTCTTCTTTTCCCCAACTGTTGCTGAGCTCACTTTCCAAGTCTCTCCCCAGTTTCTGGAGTTAATCTTTCCCTCTATCTCTCTCTGTTGTAAGCTCAATATTAATCTGGAAAGCCCTTAAAAGTGTTCACAAGTTGCCTTCAGAATAATGTGAAAGTAAACAAATAAAGCATCCTTCCTGACACCCCTCTAAAGAAACTTGCTTAAATGTTCACTGAAATTTAAGATTTTTAAGATAAAATTTTAATGGCATTTCAAACCAATTTTGTGATTTCTACCTTGCATTACTCTTCTTTGAGGTCTTACAATGGCTTCCCATTGGAAGAAAGAAGGGAAGGGCAAAACTTTTGGGGTTTACAGAAATATTTTCCCTATTATTTTTTGTATCACATAGCACTACAGTGCCTGGCTTTTCCAGGAAACCTGAGAATTTCATTGCTGATCTTAACACTTTCTACAATAAAATATATTCTGACTTCTAATTATACTTAGAATTAATTCATTTATAAGTAGTACAGATGGATCTTTCCATCCCTGGGGCCAGGCTGGGAATGAAAGCTCTTCATGGAGATAAAAGTGACCTAATTGTCTCTTTTGAATTATTTTCTTCAGATTTATGTCCTCAAGTGCTTTTTAGTGAGTCACTAGATATGACTGATGGATGAGTCCCACCGTGAGCTTCTTACAAATGTGCAAGAGGCAGTGCCTCTCAGACTTGAAATGACACCCAGTTCCAAGTCAGCAGTGACTCTTCTGACGGAGAACCAACTCCATCAGAGAGGTTTTCTTGGTTATTGCACCACAAGTTAACAACGTAGAGCTTTACAGCTTCCAAGGACTCTTTCTGGCTGCACATCTATTCTTCACTAGAGGTAGATAAGGCTTCGATTATTATCCCCACTTTAGAGCTGGGAAAGATGAGCCTTAGACAACAGGAGTGGCTTAAACTTGGGTCTAATCTCATGTCCTTACACTTGATGGCCTGTTTCATTCATCTGAACCCCTGAACCCCAAGTAATCTCCAACTGCGCTGGGGACAGCGCCCCTTCCTATTCCAGTCAGCCACAGCTCAAGGTGGAAGGGGGACAGGAAAACTGACAGGGAGCGGACAGGGAGCAAAGAAGGGAATTGCTACTGGTGCTGGATGCCATGGGACCCCTCGGGTTCACTGTGAAGTGCCTGGCCTCCTGTAGGGGCCGCATCCCTGAGACTTACTAGGGACTCACTTTACCTCCACAACCCCCTCTGCAGTCCATGGGATGGGGCGCCACAGAAGGAAGGCGTGAGATGGGTCGCCTACCTCCTGAAGGATGAACTTCTGGTCCTCTGGGGTGGTGTTCTCACACAGATGCATGATGAGGACGTCTGTTCCTTCCACCACTGCCACGCAGCCTTCTGGCTGGTGGGTGTTGTAGCGTATTTCATTCTGGGATGTGTATTCGAAAAACTAGAAATGGAGTAGCCAACATGCACCAGTCAGCCTCTGATGTGCAAAGAGGGCAATCTTTAGAGAGAGGAAGGAGAACCTGGGGTTACCGGGGCATGGGTGCTGGGGTCCTCACACCAGCCTGTGTCCCTGGAGCAGCCTGTACACCTCTGGAGAGGTGTGTAGCCAATGTGAATGGAGGGGCCCTTCTCGTTTGCAAGAGCATGAGGTGGGGGATGGCCCGGGTCACCCCGCACCTGCTGTGCCTAACCCCAGGCTCGTGCAAAATGGCAGGAAAGAATATAGACTGGTTCCAGCCCTTGAGGGCTTTCTGTGCACTTGACCAGCCACTTCCCCTCCTTTTCTTCAGTCCTTTCCTCCTCCTTCCCCCGAAATGAAATGGATGCAACCATGCCTTGGAGACCACAAAGTGCTGTACACAGCAGACAAAGGACGGCTAATGGGAGGACTTGCTCTTCAGAGCAATGGTTTTCTTACCCTAGGTGCCTAGGGAAAATGCCGATTCAGGCTCCTGGTCCCAAAGAGGAAATGAGGGTTCCCTCCGTCTGAGATGGGGCCGAAGAAGCTGCACTTTCACACTTCTAACAAGACAGGCAGCTGCCCATCTGCCCCGCTCCACCCCCTTGCTTCCAGGAGATTCTGACACAGGTGTCAGGTTCCCAAGGCACATGAAGTAGTGCTTCTGAAACGAATCTCCCTTGAAAACCAGTCAAGACTAGAGGTGGGTTGGGGAGGGATGGGGTGGGTCTGGGAATCTGCATTTCTAAGCTCTCAGGTGATGCTGATGGTACCACCTTTGAGGAGTGCTGTTCTAAAAGGGGTTGAAGAACCTGAAAAATTTAAGGCTGTAGGGTCTGAATTATGAAAGTTTACTGTTGACCATAATGGGGCCTAATATTCAAACAGAATCAGAGTGACTCCAGGTTAGAGGAAAATCTGAAAGCCCACCCTTCGTCTCCGGTATCTTACACTTTACTTAGGACAGCAGTCTTTGAACGTCTAGAACCAACGCTTTGTTCTCTCCTGCATCCCCCCTGGCCCCGCCCTGGCAGTGTGCCTGCTTCTCAGTCCAGGGTCCTACTCCAGTACTCAGACCTTCCAGGTCTTGCTCCCCTGCCCAGCTGCAGTTCAGCATTTAACCCAGACATATCCACCTGGGCCCTGACTGAGAAAACTGCCCTAAAAATTGCTTTGCAATGTGGCACTACATATCAAATCCTATAATTCCATATAAGATTTAATTCTGAATAAGTCATCTGAAATGCAGATCTGCTTTCCTTCATTTTTTCTTTCTGACCAAAGATGTTAGCAGCAGGGTTATTTATAATTACAAAAACAGGGAGGAAGGAATTGGTTACCTCAACAGTAATTAATACAGTCACACAAAGGACTAGCAAGAAGCTGTTATGGATGATGTTCTCAAAGGATGTCTAACAACACATGAAAAGTATGATTAAGTAATGGACACGACAGACTATAAAACATGCAGATATTACAACAACCATTTAAAATACATAATCCCAAGGTTATGCATTAAAAAAGATGGGAAGTAAATATATCCTAATTATAATGGTGGTCATTCTGGGTCTTGTCATTTACTACTTGCTTCTACTTTTTATATTTCCTAAATGCTCTATTACGAGTACATATTACCTTTATAACAAGAAATCACATATTTAATGTTTTAAAAACACACAGACTTCCCCTCATCTCCCTCTTTAAAGGCCCACACCGATGATCCCTTGAGCACAGGGCCTCCCACTGTCCACTGTCCTTCAGCCTGGGAAGGTCAAGCTGTTAAAGCAGCAGCCCCTACCTGGTTCTGACCCATCCCGTGACAGCGGTACAGAATGACCTGGTGTCCTGTGATCTCGTGCTCATTGGGAGGATTGTAGTCAAAGCAGTAATCTCTCAGTCCTTTGTTCTGGAGCTAAGCAAAACATAAAGGTGGCATTTGGTCCAGGTTTATACACAACAGGTTCCACCCAGGGCTGTGAAGGCAGGTAAATGGAGCGAGAGGAGTGGCTGCCCGAAGAACCGGTCTCAGAGCTAAAAGCCCCTTCCATTTCTAGTCTTAAACGTCTTTCCCATTCTATACCATAGGCAGGAATCGTAACCCCCATTTTTTAAAATTAACTTTCACTGGAGTATAGTTAATTTACACTGTTGTGTTAGTTTCTGCTGCACAGCACAGTGAATCAGTCATACATATATTCAGTCTTTCTTAGTTTCTATTCCCTTATAGGTCATTGCAGAGGACTGAGAAGAGTTCCCTGTGCTATATAGTAGGTTCTTATTAGTTATCTATTTTATATATACAATTGTATGTATATGCCAATCCCAATCTCCCAATTTATCCTTTCCCCTGCTCTCCCTACTTGTAACCGTAAGTTTGTTTTCTACATCTGTGACTCTATTTCTGTTTTGTAAATAGGTTCATTTATGTCATTTTTTTTAGATTCCATATCTCAGTGATATCATATGATTCATACACATTTTGGGAAGATAAATTTGAGGAGCAGAGAGATGAACTCTTCATGGCCTGAGAGCTCACACTGCTTCATGTCTCATTAGTGCAGGCTTATTGCTTTACTAGTTCAATAGCTGGGTCGTCACCTCACATATGCACCAAGTGTGTGCTCAGTCCTGTCTGACTCTTGTGACCCTAAGGACTGGGCCCACCAGTCTCCTCTGCCCATGGAATTTTACAGGCAAGAATACCGGAGTGGGTTGCCATTTCCTACTTCCCGACCCAGGGATCGAACTGCATTTCCTGGATCTCCTGCACTGGCAGGTGGTTTCTTTACCACTAAAACCACCTGGGAAGCCCTGTGTACCAAGGAGTCCCTGATATTACATTATCTTCAAAGGACACCCCAGTTAAGAGACCTGGACTTCTCAGATCCGAAGTCCACCACTGTAGACTACAAGGACAGTATAAGAGAGAGCCGATGGGTTGCACACAGGCCATACAACACGTAAGTGGAGACACCTGAGTCTTGAATCCAGGACCTCAGAATCCAAGTCCCGTGCTCTATCACTCAATATTCTCTAATCTAAGGTCATCTCTAAGGCACTTTTGGATCTAAATCCCTTTAATTATTCTAAAAGCAAAAAGCCCTGGAAGGTTCCATGCTTCCACTCCCTTCCAGGAGCCTCCAGAAAGAGACTCAGTTCAGTTCAGTCGCTCAGTCGTGTCTGACACTTTGCGACCTCATGGACTGCAGCATGCCAGGCCTACCTGTCCATCACCAACTCCTGGAGTTTACTCAAACTCATGTCCATTGAGTCAGTGATGCCATCCAAACATCTTGTCCTCTGTCATCCCCTTCTCCTCCCACCTTCAATTTTTCCTAGCATCAAGTACCTTCCAAATCCCTTTCTGGAGAGTTTAAGGAATCTTCCCTGGTGGCTCAGTTGGTAAAGAATCACCTGCAATGCAGGAGACCCAGGTTCCATCCCTGAGTCAGGAAGATCCCCTGGAGAGGGAAATGGCAACCCACTCCGGTATTCTTGCCTGCAGAATCCCATGGACAGAGGGAAATGGCAACCCACTCCAGTATTCTTGCCTGCAGAATCCCATGGACAGAGGGAAATGGCAACCCACTCCAGTATTCTTGCCTGCAGAATCCCACGGACAGAGGGAAATGGCAACCCACTCCATTATTCTTGCCTGCAGAATCCCATGGACAGAGGGAAATGGCAACCCACTCCAGTATTCTTGCCTGTAGAATCCCATGGACAGAGGAGCCTAGTGGGCTACAGTCCATGATGTCGCAGAGTGGACACAATTGACTAACACTTTCACTTTCAAAGAACCCTTCACTGGCTTCTTCTGAATCCCACTCTGGCCCTGGCCTTTGTCCACCTTTGTCTAGCTTCGTTCTGGGAATAAGACTCAGCCATATAGAAAGAAGGAATCCATAATCCACTGGCTCATAAAACAGAGACCTCCATGTTCTTGAGGTCCCTTAACTTTGTGAAGGAACCTGGGAACAGGATAGGTGAATAATCAGGGCATCTTAGGTTTAGAAGAACTCAAACGTTATGAAGCCAAGTTGGTACTCTTGACCACCAAAGGACCTCAACCTCAGATGAGTTCCCAGATTCAAAAGAATCTGGAAAGAAAGAAAGAAAAAAAAAAACTAAAGAAGAAAAGGGAGAAACCCCTAATGATTAAAACTTAGATTAATTAAGCTAACTCTATCAAGTTGGTGATAGACTTAAAGAATGATTTTGAGTAACTTTAGAGCATAGTGTGTTTGACTATACCTTCTTAGTGAAATATATTCTATAAATAAATAGAGCTGCAAAGGAATCTTTAACTTTATTCAGGGTCACACTGTCAATGGGAGGGTGGAGCAGAGGAAAGGGAAAGCAGAAGATGCAACATCTTCTCGGTAAACACAGAATCTCAGGGACAGAATTCATTATATCACTCTCTCTCTCTCTGCATTTCTGCATGTTTGAACATTTTTATAATGAAAACTGAAAATACCCTGCTTTGCAATTATCAAAACTTGCAGAATGGAACACCAGCTCTTCTGATGAACACCACAGAGCAGAGGAGGCCTCCCTAAGTTGGTGGAGTTCCAAGCAAAAGCCAAAGGTGCTGGACACTTGAGTTGACCTCATCCCACCAATATTTCTTCTAGGTTTTCTGAAATAACAGAAGTGACTCCTCTTCCTTACTATGGCTTTTGTGGATCCCTGAGTCGGGAATTAGTAACTGGTCCAGTTATTGAGATTTGAAGTCATGTGATAAGGACTTAGTTAAAAAAAAGACTTGGAAACACCAATTGATCCTCAGTTTCCATCTGTAAAACAGGAGGCTGTACTCACCAACTGAGAGATGCTTCCAGTGCTGACGTTCTGGACCTGAGGCCCAGACACTCAAGGGGAGAAAGAAGGACACTGGATGAGAAGGGGGAGCGCTATGAGAGAAGTCAGCTGTCCCCGCAAAGGGGCGTTTCTTTTGCAGGGTTGGTCACTCAGGAGACCAGGTCACTCCTGGAGGGCAGAAGCACATTGCCCAGCACAGGCCCACCTCGCTCACCATCCCAAAGAAGCCAGGCCTGTCCTCGGGCACGTGCAGCTCTGGATACACGGTATTCAAGAACCACTTGAAGTCCTTACACCCAAGCCTTGCACGGAGCTGTCTCCTCTCTGTCACGTCCCCAAAAGGCTCCTGAGAAAAGGACAAAACGGTGAGCCCCTGCAACCCACAGTGCTTCCTACTAAAGCCTTTCATTCACCCAGTAAGCCTTTATTGAGCACCTATTGTGTGCAGAGCCTGCACAGGAAGAGAAGATAAGAAACAGTCTCAGACATAGTGGCAGCACCCCAGCAGGAGATACTGTTGCTCAAACAACGACATCCCCAGGTGCTCTTGCTGCAGGGAGGTGTGGCCAGGTGCAGGAAGGAAGGACACAAAGCCCCTGCTGATGGGTCAGGAGCTGAATCCAGGGGCTGCACTGGCATCCCTGGCCCCCTGTGGTCACAGACCAGCGGCATGTGAGTAGCACACGTATGTCATAGTGTTCTGATAGTTTTACCACTGATACCTGGACACTCACTTCCAAACAAAGGTAAGTATTCTAGAGGCAATTATGAATGAAAACTTTCTTATGTGCCCAATCTATTCAAGTCTAAATATATTTTTCCAATAGTAAGAGCAAAATGCTACAGTGATAAATACTTGTTTTATGGACAAAACCAATGATTACGAATTTTTGAATAATCAAATAAAGCGAGCATCTATTTAGCACAGCAAATGTACCACCATGAGAGCAACGCTGAGTGCAGAGATAGGACTGTCCCTGTGTTATGCCGTTAAATGGTTAAAATTTGACAAGTTAAAATATTTAACAAAATGACAACAATAAGGAAAAAGTCTGAATAAAATTTCAGGTTTCTGCTTATTTTCCAGAAGTTCATTTTTCAATGAGAGTCATTGTGACCTCATCTTCAACCAAATATCCATTTCAACACTCTGCCACTGGGCATTCAGACAAAAGGTGCATGAGTGCCCCTCTTTCTAACATATTATTCTTTGGGAACCCTCAGAAAGAGGGATTGATCTGTGGGTTTTAGACTGGGTGACAGGGAAGAGCAGATATTTCTAACCCGCAGCCTTGGGCAAGACAGAGTAAGCAGTGACCCTGTAGCCCAGAGGCAGAGAAAGGCCACAGTGGAGGTCAAGGTGAGTGTCCACAGGGCTCCGCAGAGCAGAGAGAGTGCCACTGGAGTAGACCCAGTTCTTCCCACATCTGCTACGAGCCCTTGGGCAAGTTCCTTAAATCACTCTCTCTGAACTTCAGTTTTCTCATCTACAAAATGAAAATCTCCAAGTTACTCTGAAGGACTGCTGTAAAGATTCACAAGAAGAAATTTACAAGTGGCCGGGAAAGAGGCCTTGGAGCCAACTTTCTTGTCTTGTCACGTGGACCCTTAGTTATGTGAAGATAGGTCAGTGGGAGCCCTGTCCTGGCGTGTGTGGAGGGTGGCCTGTTAGTGGCAGTGGGGCTCTCTGATAAAATGTTATTTTTAACACTAAAATCAATACTTGTGGTGTCTTCACACTTTCATGGTCATTCTCAGACATGAGGGTCCCACAGCACGCACGTGTTCCCAGTTGAGGTTATAGCTCAGCCCTCGTCCTGAAAGCAAGTGTCCTGTTTACTACTTAGCACCAGGGTTCTCAGACTGTTCTGTACTGTGGTGGTGACTTCACTGTTTAAAATGGCCCCCAAGAGTGGTTAGTGCTGTCCAGTGTTCCTAGTGCAAGAAGGTGGTGATGTGCTGGAGGGAGAAAAGAGGTGTGTCGGATTAGATTCACCTGGGTGTGAGCTCAGTGCAACAAATCAACAATATACGTTAAATAGATTATTTAAACAGAAGCACACATAAAACCAAGTTATGTATTGGTCAGTTGATAAGAATGTCTACCTGCAAGAGGTCTGCAGTAACCTAATCCTGTATTTCCCCCGTGATCAATGGCTAAGTAGTCAGTTCCAAATTCAGTGATTGTGGTTCGGTGACTGTATGGAGCGTAATTATGGTAAGGAGTGAGAATCAACTGTCTGTTGTTTATTATAAGTGAAGGAATACAGTTTTCCTCTTGGGTTGTGAGCACCCGATTTCCTCTCTATTTCTGGAACCAGATCTACCACAGTAGGAGGCCAGAATCAGCTGCTTTTGTTTGGATGTGGCCAGAAGGAGTGTGGGTGTACAGGGGGGACTCACCAGGCGGGCCTGGGGATTGCGATGGTAGTAGAGCTCTTTAAATTCATCCATCCACACTTCAGCTGCGCGGACACTGTTGGCCAGGGCCTTATTGCGGGAGTAGGGAGCTTGCCTGGGGAAAACGTGGCCAACGTGCGAACACGGGTGTATCTCCAGGGTCCCCCCGCACTGCCAGATCTGTGCACAGAGTGGGGAGGAGGCGGGGTGATGGGGTTGAGCAGGGAGTGAGCTGCTGGTCCACAATGCCTACAGTAAGGAGGCTGGGCACACAGAGGTCATGGTGAACACTGCCAAGACCTCACCCTCCATGAGGCAGGTGGCCACTTCCCCAGAATATTCAGGACCAGGATGCAGTCAAAGAGCAAGAAAGCAGCCGCAAAGACAAATAAGCCATCGGAACCCAGACCCCAAAATCCATGCACGAAGGCTCATGCACTTGACGCCTAGGAGCACCCAGAGTGGACCTCACTGGGAACTCACTTACTTATTAGGTAAAGCACATGCTGATTACCTGGTCTCCTAGCCATAGAAGATAGGAAAGCAGCAAGTAAGAAGAGAGGTTTGGAAGGGGGAAAGGAAGAGCTTCTAGAGGCAGGCAGAGCAGCCTGACACCTAGGGAAGAGGCAGAAAGACTGTTAAAAGCACACCCCAAAACTCAGCACACAGCCATTTGGAGCCTTTTCACGGACATATGACCAAAGATAGCTGCTGCCACTGCTAAGTCACATCAGTTGTGTCCGACTCTGTGCGACTTCATAGACGACAGCCCACCAGACTCCTCTGTTCCTGGGACTCTCCAGGCAAGAACACCGGACTGGGTTGCCATTTCCTTCTCCAATGCATGAAAGTGAGAAGTGAAAGTGAAGTCGCTCAGTCGTGTCCAACTCTTTGTGACCCCATGGACTATAGCCTACCAGGCTCCTCTGTCCAGGTAAGAGTACTGGAGTGGGTTGCCATCTAGTGCTTATAATGGGGGGCAGGCGTGAGTCCTCAGTGGAGGGCCAAAGTCTTATTTATTAATTCTTTTAAAGCAGCAGACCATATAAGATATTCCTCAATTTGAAAATTTTCCATTTAAAAGCACAAACATCGACATAAGGTTTTGATACTTAAAATGCAAGATTCAGTTAACTAGGAAATCTACCAGAATGCTTAAAGCTTTCCCAAAGGGGCATCTATGTATCACACACAGCAGAATCAATGTATGGGCTTGTTACAAAATGCAGACACCCAGTCCCTACCGTAAGTCTATCAAATCTGACTTTCCAGAGACCATGCCTATGAATCTGCCTTTTTAACAAGTCTCCCTAACAAATCTTATATATGTCAAAGTTTGAAAGTCACTGTGCCCAATAAACGGAGAAGGAAATGGCAACCCACTCCAGTATTCTTGCTGGGAGAATCCCATGGACAGAGGAGCCTGGTGGGCTACAGTTCATGGGGTCGAAAAGAGTCGAACACAACTGAAGTGATTTAGCACGCATGTGCCAAATAAAGAGGCTACTTTATCAAGAAGCCAAGCAAATTAAGGCTCCAAAACATGGGCTCAGGAGGCGCCTGTGTTTAAGTGCAGAGTCTGTCACGCGCTCTTTAATCTTGGGCCAGTCACTTCCCCTTCCACCCCCCATCCCTCCCCTCAGTAAAGTAAAAGAACTAGGTGACTTCCAAGAACTTTAGCAGCCCCAAATCTATTAAATGTGTATTTTAAGAGTATTTATAGGATGTGTGTGGCATTGTATTCTTTCAGGATTATTGGATAAACTGCCAATATAGACGAAAAGTCCACCAGGCTCTCCTACCAAAGCCATCATTCCCAGAGAGAGACAAAAAACAGGTTAAGAGCGAGTGGAAACAGAAGACTAGGGTACTTACCCGAAAGGAGAATTCGAGGTTTTCTCCACCCCAAACTTCCATTCCTATATCATAAGACCCCAGGTATTCAAAGTATTTCTTACTCACAGCAAACAGCCCACCAGCCATCGTTGGAGATCTAGAGGCATGTGAATCATAATTTGAGGTAAGCAGCAGAAAATCATCACAGTTGGTTTCTACCACAAACCTTGAGTCCATTCACTCACATAAGCACATCCCGAGTTCACGCTCTCTGCCTAAGAGAGGCCAGCAGCTAAGATGGGCCAGCAGCTGGATGTTCCCCACAGCCCTTGCCCCATAGCCCCTGCCCTGCGGAAGCTCATGGACATCTCACTAGGCAACACAGAACTCTGTGGGTGACTAAGGTCAACCTGGGACCCTGTGGAAATACAGAAGAAGCCATGAGATAGGGAGGGAGGCAGGCAGGGCTGAGTTTCTTGGAGGAGGCATGGTCTGCAGAACAAAGGGGAGTTAGCCCAGAAGAGGAATGATTGGTTCTCTGAGAAGACAGGAGCATGACCACAGGCCTAAGGGTGAGTGAAACCCCTGAACTTCTAGGAGCACAGACAACAGAGAGAGATGGGAAGTGAGAGGCCGAGTTCTGAGAGGCTGGCAGGAGCCAGGCTGGGTGGCACTGCTCAGGAAAATTCTTAAGGAAAAGAAACAAGACACAAAAGGATAAATATTGTGTGATTCTATTTATATGAGGTACATAACATAGGGAAATCCAGAGATGGTTAGTTAAAAGGGGTTGGGCGAGGGGAGGAAAGTGAGGTACTGCTTCATGGGTACAGAGTTTCCATACAGGACTTCCCAGGTGGTGCAGTGGTAAAGAACCCACCTGCCAAGCAGGAGACCCGGTTCAACCCCTGGGTTGGGAAGATTCCCCTACAGAAGGAAATGGCAACCCACTCCAGTATTCTTTCCTGGAAAATCCCATGGACAAAGTAGCCTCGCAGGCTATAGTCTAGGGGTCACAAAGCATCAGACATGAGTTAGCGACTAAACAACAACAACACTGGATGATGGAAAAGTTCTGGAAATATATAGAGGTGATGGTTGTACAATACTGTGAATGTGTGTGACGCTAGTGAATTGTGCATTTAAAAATGCTTAAAAGGGTAAATTTTATGTTATACATACTTAACAAAATTATTAAAATATAACAATATAAATCCACATATATAGCAAAGATTTTTATCAAAAATAAACAAATACTCTGGAAAATGAAAACAGAGGCAACGGCTAACCATCCCTCCCGAGAGCCTTAACTGACAAGTTGGCCAGATGCGGTAAGGCACTCAAAGAAGTAGCCCCCAACCTGATGACATCGATGGGGGACCGCATGCGGATCCTCTCCTTTTCGGGAACCGTGTGCCACGTGAACACCAGCCGCCAGTCAAAACCGCCGATCTGGGGCTCCCCAGCATTCCCCAGGTACTCGAAGGTGTTCCAGTCAATGACATCAATCACAGGGCACACCACCGCTGACTCCTTTTCATGGATCCTGGAAACAGTCAGAACACCCTGACATTCTACCATGTACGGGCAGGAGGAGGACCACCAGGAAGCCTGAGAATCGAGTCTCCTCAGCCTTCCACTAAAAGGAGGAACGCCTGTGTGGAAAGGCCTGCTTCTTTTATTCCAGGTGTCTGCAGCCAGGTCAGCCCCGGCAGGTGAACATCATGGGGGTGCTGGGTGGAGGAGGGGCAGGTACAAGGATTCTAGCCCTGGTATGTAAAGTTCCATAGCTTCAATAGTCTGATTCCATCTAAAGATATTCTGATTAAACTTGAATCCTTCTATGAAACTCACAATGTCAAAATCCAAGCTAACTTTTAAAGCAGAAAGCAGACTTTCAGTTTCTCAAGACTGTAAGCGATTTCTTCCTGTAATCCCAATGAAACACCTTAAAGTCAAGAAATAATTATTTTCTTATGAACAGAGATGCACCCAGACTAAAGGGTCTGCTTTGGAACAGCAAATAAATTTTAATCCTGCCCCTTATTTGCTGTGTGACATTAGTGTTGTCATCTAACCACTCAGAGCCTGATGCCTCTGAAACAATAATACATACTTGGAGGGTTAATGTGGACTCCCCAACAGAATGTTTGTAAGAGGCTGGCAGAGAACCTGGGAACTACAGCTATACTTTTCTTTTAATCTTCTTTATGATTAAATGTTACATATAGTGGAAAACGTGATAATTTCTTGTTGCAGCCATCAGCCTGTGCACAGGCTTCAGTGATTCTCTCCACAATCATTCTTACAAGCCCAACCATCTTTCAGCAGGCTTCCAGACTGTGTTTCTTTGCATCTGACAGCACACCAGGAAGCATGAACTGAGACTGGACCATATGTGAACATTAGATTTCTCTGGATTATATTTTGGGGGCAGTTCTCTAGAATCTGCCTATAAACCCATAAACCATAAACTTGTGACTTCCATCTAGCAGGTTGGAACCAGGGGTAGCCTAATTTCTACAAGAAAGGGAAAACTGGAGGGAGCCAGTACTGGAGTAAAGGATTCTAAATCACAGTTAGAGAATGTGCTGGCCCAGTTGCAGCGGTTACTGGGTAGAGCTTCCTGGCATCTTGGGAGCCAGGGACCAGGGACACCAAACATCCCACAGTCCAGTCCTACACAGCAAAGAATGGTTCTGCCCCAGATATCAACAGCAGCTCATAATGCCAAGAGCACAACCTCGTTAATGTGACAACCAAGAACATCTTCCACTTTCAAAAGCCCCTAAAGGGAAGGGGTTACTGTGCCTGGCTGAGACCACACCTGAGGGACAGTCTACAGTCCAGTGTCTCAACTCTGAGGCATACCCAATTCCCCAGGGAGCTTTTGAAACATCCAGAAGGCCAGGAACCACCCCAGAAATTCAGATCCAAATAGTCTGCTACAGGACCAGGACTTTTTAAAGTTCCCCAGCTATTTCTAATGGGTAACCAGGGGAGAATCCCTCTGACTCCAGGTATGGAACAAGGATGTGATTATGTGGAATGCCACCTCACTCTCTCCAAAGGGTGGACTGGAGTGGATTGGAATTCCAGATGGCATTTATGCATCAGCTGAAGGGGAAAAGCGTGCACCCCCACCTATGATTTTAGATAGGACTAGAGGTGGCCCTCTGTAGGCAAAGTGCAGGCAGGAGGGAAGGGTGAACCCATTAGGCCAGATTGCAGAGGGAGCACCCAGCTGTCACTATGTTTTAAGTGATCTCAAGACTCTAGCACTAGCCTGAGGAACCCTGAGTCCTTGCTGCTGCTGAAGCCCATTAGAGCTGAGGGAGGAGAATGAGGCATCAAAGGTCCAGGATGGCAGAAGTGTCAGAGCAGAGCCTGGTCTCATGCAGGAAGGAAGGCGAGGGGGTCCTCAGCTCTTCCAGATAGACCTTGGCAACCAAGCACTGGGGGCCAGGGAAAAGTAGTTTCCCAAATGCACAAACTCTGATCTTCCAGCCCTCTACCCACTCCCCACAGTGGGGACCAAGCAGAGAACCTGCCCCTCCTTAGACATTCCTCTTGCACCTGGAGGAGCTCAGGGCTTGCCAGCCCAGCTCCTGATGCAGAATCGGTAGGATAAGGAGGGAAACAGGGAAGAGAAGAGAACAAAAGTCAGCCAAGCGTGAGCCATAAGAGGCTGTGGGACAGCAGGAGAAATGGCGTTGAAGACGTGGCTGTATTTATGCTTCCGTGACTCCATAAAATTAGATATTAAAAATAATATTTTATGACTATGGTGGTGGTGGTGGTTTAGTCGCCAAGTCATGTCCGACTCTTGCGACCCCATGGACTATAGCCTGTCAAGTTCCTCTGTCCATGGGGTTCTCCAGGCAAGGATACTGGAGTGGGTTGCCATTTCCTTCTCCAGGGGATCTTCCCAACCCAGGAATCGAACCCAGGTCTCCTGCATTGGAGGTAGATTCTTTACCAACTGAGCTACAAGGGAAGCCCATATTTTATGACTATATTATAGGCATAAAAACGACCCAGGCTATATTCATTATTGTGATATTCACTTTCCATTCTGATTTTAAAAGAAATTGTCACAATTTTTTGGGGGGTCCCTTAAAGTTTCACAGGTGGGCCCTAGGCATTGTTGGTACTGGGTGTAATGGTTACTGGCTTGAAGGAAATACATCAAAACATATTCTCTAGGAGTACAATTCTACGTGACTATTTTTTTCTTGGTTGATCATACTAAGTTTTCTACAATAAATGTGTAAAATAAACAGTAATAAAAGCAAACACTCATCTGGGGCCTCCTGTCTACTGGCATGTTCTAAGTGCTGGCTATATATTAACTAACTTAACCGCCTCCACAGCCCCAGGACATCCTCTCCACGTGGGAGGACATATCCCCTCCACGCCAGGGGCAGAGGCTCTGGCCGAGGAGCCGCTGAGCCCAGCACCCCTACCTCCCACGCCAGTTTGTCGGGGACCCCGCCACCCACAGACGCACCTCTGCAGCAGTGGCTCCAGCCACCCCTCATGGCACTCGCAGTGGCAGTCCAGAAAGGTCAGCACGTCGCCATTGGCCACGGAGGCCCCTAGCAGCCGTGCTCGCACCAGGCCCTCCCTCTTGTTGGCGCGGATCAGGCGGACCTTGGGCAACCCCGCCAGCTCAGTGGCCAGGCGCTCCTTCAGGTGTTCTGCAGAGGAAGCAGGACAACGAGGGTCACCTCCACACATCCCCAGCCGCGTCCTCCCAGGGCCTCCCTGTCCCCAAAAGAAGACTAAACAGACATGAGCCTCCTTTGTCCTGCACCAGGGATATCCTCACTGTGCCGGGAATCAAGCCTGGAAGCCCCCGGAAGGCTGGGAGGCAGGGGTGGAGGACTCTAGAACCACTGAAGAAGGGCTCCCGCTCAAAACACAGGTAGGTAGATCTATATTCTTGCAAGGGGTGAATGTGGCATGTGGATCTATCTCAATAAAGCTATCCTCCCCACCAAAAGTACCCTGACTTGTAAACATTTAAATAAAAGCACAAGAACCATCCATTCACAATTTTTCAAAAAAATTCTTATATGAATGTTAATTTATGTTAATATATAATACATCATAAAATTTTAATTTACATGGAACTATGTTAGCACAGATTTTATTTATAATTACATTAATCCAAATTTTCTCAGAAGCACAATTCAGTTGACACAGTAATAATAATAATGGTGGCCAACATTACAAGGCTTAGTGTGCTAATTACTACTGTCCGAGTGATTCACATAACTCATCCTATGAAGTAAGTACTACTGTGTGTGTGTGTTCAGTCACTCAGTCATATCCCACACTTTGTGACCCTAAGGACTATAGCCTGCCAGGCTCCTCTGTCCATTGGATTTTCCAGGCAATAATGCTGGAGTGGATTGCCATTTCCTCCTCTAGGGGATCTTCCTGACCCAGGGATCAAACCTGAGTCTCCTGTGTCTCCTGCACTGCAGGCGGATTCTTTACCACTGAGCCACCTGGGAAGCCCCTACTACTACAGTACTACTACTGTACCCATTTTATGGATGAGAACATTGAGGCTAGAGAGGCTAAGTGATGAGCTGAGGTCCCAGACAAGAGAGCAGAGGAGCTGTGATATGAACCCAAGGACTCAGGCTCGAGTCCACAGCCTTAACACTTCCTCCAGAGCTTTCTCCTACAGTCTCTCATCCTTATTAAACAAATCCAAAACTTGTCAGGAGGACATGCTTACCCCATTTTGCAGAAGAGAAAATGAGTTCTTATGAGCTGAAAGGACGGGCACACAGCTAGAACTGGCCCCGGGACTCCTGACTCCACACACAGGCCCTGGAACTAAAGGCCCCAATTCACATCCCTCAGTGGGTCAGGTGGGAACCACTCAGCAAAATAAAAAGGACAGCATCTCCCCACATTGGTTAATACATGGGTTTTGTCTCAAAGTCATCCTCAGTCATCAGTGAAGGGGAAAACTTTGTAAAATGTCCTAAGTTGCTTTGTTGTTGGTGAAATGTTTCTCTAAATATTCTTGATACTCAAACAAAAAACAAAAACAAACATTCATTGATTGATTTTTCAACCCTAAATATAATTGCGTACAAGCGGATAGCAGGAATAAGGGAGGAGACTTCCCAAGCAAAGCTAATTAGTAGCAGGGCCCAGTGACCACACAGGAAAATGCTGGTGCAGCTCTCCACTACTCATTATGGGTTTGGTCGGCATCAATCTTCTGTCTGCCAGAACTGTCTTATCCCATCCTGGAAGGTGCTGACAACTCTCATCGGCTCAGGCTGACACTGCAGGAAGGGTGTGAGGAGGGTGCAGGAAGTGTGGGAGGAGAGCGCAGGGCGGGACTTCTTCCTCCAGTACAGGCTGAGGGGAGAATCCTGGTTTATACGTCACCACCATGGGGACGGAGAACCTTGGCCCCACAGAACCTTGCATTTACAGGAGAACTGAATTGTACTGAAGGGGTTCATACCATATTCCTGCCTGTTGAGCAGTGGCTTCATCCCATAAAAAGAAATAATCTGATGTCTACTTCTGAATGAATACATTTCTGAAAGTTTCAGGCACTTTACAGTTTTTAAAATATTTCCTAAAAACAGAAGTTATCATTGAACAAGTGCCAGCAATGTGCCAGGTCCTAACAAGCTACCACCTCATTTAATCCTCACAATGACCCTGCAAGGTAAGAACTACTATTATACCATTTTATAGGACAGGGAGCCAAGGTTGAAACTGGTTAAGCTCTATGCTCAAGGCTATACAGCTGTAAAGTGTTGGAGCTGGGATTCTAGGCTATGCGGTGTGACCCAGAACCAGGGTCTACATAGACATATTTAAAACAACCCTGGGAGGAAAGAAAATGGAGACACATGCCTACTATATGCTGGCTGCTACATGAGGTTCTGTGCTACACGTGATCTCATTCATTCCTCACCACAAATCTCTGATTTAAATGTGCTATGCTAAGTCACTTCAGTTGTGTCCAACTCTTTGCAACTCTGTGGACTGTAGCCCACCAGGCTCCTCTGTCAATGAGATTCTCCAGGCAAGAATACTGGAGTGGGTTGCCATGCCCTACTCCAGAGAATCTTCTGGACCTAGGAATTGAACCTAAGTCTCTTATGTCTCCTGTACTGGCAGGCGGGTTCTTTACCACTAGTGCCATCCGGGAAGCCCTGATTTAAGTGTAGATAAACTCATTTACAGATGAGAAACCAAGAATCAGAAGACAAGTGACTTGTCCAAGGTGTCGTGACAGGTTATGGTAAAGCTCACCTACAGCCGCAGACCCCGTACCTCAGTGCCTTGTAGACTACGTAAACCTCGGCCTCCAGCCTGGCTTGCGTGCTGCCAGGGGGAACGCCAGCTGTCCCCTGACTCACTCTCCCCATAGAGATGATGTTCCCAGTCTCCCTCACAAGCAGCTGTTGCCAAGTGACCCTGTTCTACTCAATGGGATGTAAGGGTGACTTCCAAGTGGACTCCCAGTCCCCTGGAAACCCTTCCACTGACAGGAGTAAACAGGAGGTGAAGAACCAGCCTGCCATGCCATCCTTGAGAAAGGGGAAACGCAGGACAGCAGGAGCCGGGCCTAACACCATGGAGCTGCCACACTCGCCTCAGTCTATTATCCCAGATTTGCAACAGGAGAGAGAAATTAACTTTTATCTCATGGAAATCACTGTTATTTTGTGTTTCTGTGAGAACAGCACACCTACCAGTCAGGACAGATACACAGGCTCTGAGGTCAGACAGACCAGCCTCAGGGCCTGAAGTGGCAGATAAGCAGCGGCTCTACCTTAAGGGGGTGCCCAGAGATTGGTGACTGGGTCGGAAACAGGCTCAGCACCACACCCACAGCTCTCCCTGTGGTAAGGCCCTGACATTTCCCCTCACTTAAGCTTATCTGACTACTGCTTAACTGATACCACTAACCCCAGCCGGGCAAGGCCACAGCAGCCCCTACACATATCCTCCTTTTATCCTCACCCCCCATCCCTGCTCCCCAACCCCCAGCATCAGTCAGCCTGTCTCAACAGGGCAGCACAGAGTCTCCCCAAGACCTAGCAACCTTACAGCTCTCCCAACAGCCCTCAGGCAGCTCCCTGCAGGCTCCTATTTAAGCTAAATTCCTTCTATTGTCCTCCGAAGCCCCACCTGACCTGGCCCCATCCACCCCACAATCCCAACCCCCAGGTCACCCTCCACTGGCTGGTGGTCTGACCCTGAGAATGGCTGCTTGTTTTAGCTTCTGCACCTGCTGCTCCCAGCCCGGCCCCCCTGCCCAGACCTTCACTGGGCTGCCTCCTTATTCATACTGTTGTGGTTATTCAGTCATGTTCGACTCTTTGCAACCCCATGAACTGCAGCACACCAGGCTTCCCTGTCCTTCACTGTCCCTGGAGTTTGCAGCTTTTGGCTTTAAAGAGGTCTCCCTGATTTCCATCAGATAGAGTAGTCCTGGTCCCCACGCTCTAGGTGTTCTCCTATTCCCATTATTCTTTCAGGGCACTTTCTACTCATGCTGTAGTATAGTATCATGTTCTATTATGGTATGCTGTATATTGTATTATGTGATGTACGTGTGATATATATATATATATATAGTGTTGTATTATGTGATGCATGTGTTATGTTCTTCATGTGTTTACTGACCATCTCAACCCACAGCTCTGGAATGTGAGTTTTATGAGGGCAGGGATTTATCTTGTGTCCCACGGAATCCCCAGCACCCAGCAAACGCTCAAAAAAAAGCTTCCTGAATAATAAAGGGCCAGCCTCGGACTGCATGTGAATTGCTGGATCCCAGGTCACTGGTCAGGCCTGCAGGAACACCGACCATCCTTTCAATGGAATGTCTCGCCCTGGCTTCAGTTCTTCTGTCTGGACTGCCCCTTTTCTATTTCACCTCAAAGTCAGTATCTTCAAGGCCAAAGCCCTGTGGTTTTTCCAGTTTAAGGAGGGCACCACCACTTACCCGGAGACCCAGGCCGGAAGCCCGAGTGTCCTCCTCACAGCTTAGCCAGGCCTGTAGATGTTGCCTCCTGAATATCCTCCTCCCATCTGCCTGCCCTCCCCATCCCTCCAACCTGGTCACCTCCATGGCCCCCTCATCTCCCTGCAGAGCTTCCCAGTACCCCATTCTCCACACTCCAGTCCAGAGGGTTTCCCCAAAGAGCAGACGGGTCTCTTGCTTGAAATTCTGCCTTGGTCTCTCCCTCAGGACAAAGCCCCAACTCCTCAGGCTTGCGTATAAGTCCTGCACCCTCTTCCTGTTCCTGCCTGCAGCAGCCAGCTCTCTGTCCTTCCTGAACTACTTGCAGATCCTACACAGTCCACACAGCACTGCAACTCTAAGGCTTTCCATATCCTGTGGCCTCCACTTGAAACGCCCTCCCTCCTCATTTGCAGTCCACAAACTGCCCAGCCTTCAAGACTATGGTCAACCACCTGCTCCTGAGCACCCAGGTGGGTGAGTGCTCCCTCTCTGCCTCCTATAGCACTGAGTGGTAGAGCACTCTGCCATCATGTCTGCATCCCCCTACCCAGCTCTGAGCTCCCTGAGGGCAGGGGCCAGGCACAGGGAGACACAGGAAGCCCATCTTCCCCGGCCTGTTCTATGCACCCATGTCACACCCGCCTCGCAGGCACAGTCACCAAAGGGCAGGCTCCTCCAAGGGCCCAAGTCAGGGGCTCACCTCGATCACTGTAGTCATCTACAAGGATAACTTCTTCTAGCAGGGTGTCTGGGGATGTCTCGAGGACACTGTAAACCGTCCGAAGGAGAGTTGACCAGGCTTCATTATAAAACGCTATGACGACAGATGTTGTGGGCAATTCATCGTAATTATATTTCTTCTCTTTGCACCTGTAAATACAACACAATTTCAGGAATTAAGACCCTACTGGTGACTTGTATACCAGGCCCAGGCTGGTGCTGGGTTTGGAGTGAATGGAACACAGGTCATGGTCTCAGGGCCTCCCTCTGGGGAATGGTAAATAACCTGCTGGGATCTTCCAGTCACCCATGATCCAGTAGGAATCCCAGCAGATTCTTTAAAAGGTTCTAAAATGATACCTAATGAGCTTGACCTGCAGGATGCTGTTTCTAAACTTTAAAGCGATTTTCAGATTTATGCAACATTCAAACTCAGCAGACTCAGAAAGGAGAGGGTACTGTCAATTCTCCCCGCCTAACACCTACCTCTCCCATCTCTCCACGCCTTTCCAACCCCACTGCTGGACCTCTGCTCAGACTGCATCCTTTATTTCTTTTTTTTAAAGGCCTTTTTGATGTGGACCATTTTTAAAGTCTTTGTTGAATATGTTCACCCTTTCTTTAAATTGAATAAATTTCATTTGGAAAACCTCACTGTCATTATTTCCACCATTTCTCTTTGGATCTGTGCACATGTGGAACTAAATGTTAGCTTTTCTTTGTTTTAAAGATTTAAAAAGTCTTTAGGTTTCAGAAAAATACATTTTTTTCATGTAGTACAAGCAATTAGTTCTTTCTGATGCTTCTAGTGGGCTATGGCAGCTTTTCTATGCAACCTGTCTACTACTCAGAGGTATGCTAAATCCAGACATAATTAAGCACTAGCTGTGTATTAAATCATTTCATGGCCTCCATAGTCTCAGAAGGTAGGTACTATTACCAGAGAAACACTTATATGTGGAATCTAAAATATGACACAAATGAACATATTTACAAAACACAAACAGACTCACAGACAGAGAAAACAAACTTATGGCTACCCCACGGGAAAGCAGGAGAGGGAGGAATAAATTCGGAGTTTGGGATTAGCAAATACAAACTACTATAAACAAAGGAGATTAACAACAAGGTCTTACTATATAGCACAGGGAACTGTATTCAATATCCTGTAATAAACCAAAATGGAAAAGAATAACTAAATCATTTTGATGTATACTAGAAATTAATGCAACACTGTAAATCAACTATATTTCAATGAAAAAAAAAAAGATAAAACATCCTTTAAATGCATTCTCCTTCATGAATTTCAATATATCCTCCTGAACATCTCTAAATTTGCATCCAGGAAAAACATTTCCCTCTTTTTCTGGGCAATAAAAAGCTGTGTATCGTTCAATTAGACAAAGGCAGACATGTATCACTCAGGGTTCTACTTCTGGAAAGACAAAGAGAGTTCAGAACCAAATTTACTACGAAATCATAGTAAGCCATCTTTGCCTTAACTTTCTGGTATAATCCATATGCTTTGTGAAGGCAGGGGCAGAGTTGTGTTTTACTCTGTATTTTCTGCATGCTTTGCACTGTATCTAGTAATAATAGTAATATTTATTGAGTGTTTACTATATGATAGGCAGTGTGCTAAACATTCCACAAGCATTATTGCTTATAATCTTCTTTATAATCTTCATAAAAACCCTTCTGGATGAGGATACCATAATCTCCACCAGTACAATATATGTCTATGTATTTTATGGTTATGAGTAAATGGGTGTGGCAAACACCTCCTGATCTTTTATGTTTATATTTAGGTTATCACATAAACATCTTTAAAACAATGAAAATTTACCTCCTTTGGAGAACAGGCCAAGAAGGTCACAGTGGACACAGGTGTGTTTTATTGGCCCAGAATGCTTTCTCCTTTCTTCACCTTACTGTACTTTGATTTCCCTTTCAGGAACCATGCCTCCTGGGCTCTCAAGCTGTATGTTTTTGCAGGGCTGGACATATACACACATATGGATACATACACAAATATACACATCCCTCTTTGGGAAGGTTACATGTCCCAGGTCTGGCCAATCAACATTTTCCTGATGCCATAAGTTGAGTCCCTATATCCAGGGCCCAGAATAATCTGAATCCAGTTCAAATCCTAGATCTTTCTGTCATAGAAGTCAATATATTTTCTTTTATGTTTAAGTCAGTCTGAACTGACTTAGTCAGTCTAATCAGAAGAACCCTATGTAAAAGAGAAAGTTTTTTTTTTTTTTAAGTGAATATAGGACTTCCATGAGCTTTCCTGGTAGCTCAGATGATAAAGAATCTGCCTGCAATGCGTGAGATGTGGGTTTGAATCCTGGGTTGGGAAGATTCTCCTGGAGAAGGGAACGGCAACCCACTCCGGTATTCTTGCCTGGAGAATCCTCATGGACAGAGGAGCCTGACAGGCTACAGTCCATGGGGTTGCAAAGAGTCAGACATGACTGAGTGACTTTCACTTTCATTCTTTCACTTTCTTTAGGACTTCCACTCATGGCAGTATCAAAGATTAGGCTTTTCTGGTGGCTCAGATGGTGGCTCTGCCCAGATTTGATCACTGGGTCAAGAAAATCCCCTGGAGAAGGAAATGGCTACTCACTCCAGTTTTCCTGACTAGAGAATTCCATGAACAGAGGAGCCTGGTGGATACAGTCCATGGGGTCGAAAAACAGTCAGACACGACTGAGCGACTAACACTTTCACACGTAGTAAAGGACACTCAAAAAATTCTTGATAAAATACTTTTAAAAAACTTTTAAATGTATGGATCAGCTTACAGAAAACAAAAGAAGTCCTCAGAGTCCAGGAACAACAAGAAAATATATATACCTGGATATTAGAAGTAGCAGACACAGAGCATGAATAAGTATGCTTCTTATGATTAAATAAATAAGAGAACCTCAAACGAAGGACAAAGAAACAAAAATGACAGGAAAATTAACTCAGTATAGATAGACATCTCACAGTGATGGAGCAAGCCAGGGGACAGTGGAATACTATCTTCAAATGCCAAACTATCAACATGGAATTAAATACCCAACCTATTTTTCAAGAACAAGAACAAAAAAAGAAAACATTTTCAGATAAGTAAAACTGAATGTTTAAAACAATAACTTTGCTTACAGCAAGAAATACATGATATATTTCAGGAAGAAGAAAAGAATTCCAGAAAGATCTCCAACATACAAAGACCACCATTCAGGAAAGAATGATGAGAAGAAAAAATAAACTTGTGGATAAATGTAAACAAATATTGCATTTAAAAAAATGTTTAATGTGTTGATTTAAAAAGCAAGACAGAATTAAAATACTGGAATAAAATGACATACAAACTGGGAAAGAAAGTGATCAATGTTAAAGCATTCCAAGATCCACTGATTAATTTAGACCTTTTTGAGTTGAATATATAAATATATACTTTCTTTTTGTTGTTGTTTTTTCAATTTTTAATTTTTTAAAATTTTAATTGAAGGCTAATTACTTTACAGTATTATGGTGGTTTTGTCATACATTCACATGAATCAGCCATGGTTGTACATGTATTCCCCATCCTGACCCTCCCTCCCACCTCCCTCCCTATCCCATCTCTCAGGGTCATCCCAGTGCACCAGCCCTGAGCACCCTGCCTCATGCATCGAACCTGGACTGGTGATCTATTTCACATATATACATGTTTCAATGCTATTCTCTCAAATCATCCCACCCTCGCCTTCTCCCACAGAGTCCAACAGTCTGTTTTTTATATCTGTGTCTCTTTTACTGTTTTGCATATAGAGTCATCGTTACCATCTTTCTCAATTCCATATATATGCATTAAATATACTGTATTGGTGTTTTTCTTTCTGACTTACTTCACTCTGTATAATAGGCTCCAGTTTCATTCACCTCATTAGAACTGATTCAAATGCATTCTTTTTAATAGCTGAATAATACTCCATTGTGTATATGTACCACAGCTTTCTTATCCATTCGTCTGCCGATGGACATCTAGGTTGCTTCCATGTCCTGGCTATTGTAAACAGTGCTGCGATGAACATTGGGGTATATATGTCTCTTTCAATTCTGGCTTCCTCGATGTGTATGCCCAGCAGTGGGATTGCTGAGTCATATGGCAGTTCTATTTCCAGCTTTTTAAGGAATTTCCACACTGTTCTCCATAGCCGCTGTACTAGTTTGCATTCCCACCAACAGTGTAAGAGGGTTCCTTTTTCTCTGCACTCTCTTCAGCATTTATTGTTTGTAGACTTTTTGATAGCAGCCATTCTGACTGGCATGAGATGGTACCTCATGGTGGTTTTGATTTGCATTTCTCTGATAATAAGTGATGTTGAGTATCTTTTCATGTGTTAGCCATCTGTATGTCTTCTTTGGAGAAATGTCTATTTAGTTCTTTGGCCCATTTTTTGATTGGGTCGCTTATTTTTCTGGAATGGAGCTGCAGGAACTGCTTGTATATTTTTGAGATTAATTCTTTGCCAGTTGTTTCGTTTGCTATTATTTTCTCCCATTCTGAAGGCTGTCTTTTCACCTTGCTTATAGTTTCCTTCATTGTGCAAAAGCTTTTAAGTTTAATTAGGTCCCATTTGTTTATTTTTGCTTTTATTTCCATTACTCTGGGAGGTGAGTCATAGAGGATCCTGCTGTGATTTATGTCAGAGAGTGTTTTGCCTATGTTTTCCTCTAGGAGTTTTACGGTTTCTGGTCTTACATTTAGATCTTTAATCCATTTTGAGTTTATTTTTGTGTATGGTGTTAGAAAGTGTTCTAGTTTCATTCTTTTAAAGTGGTTGACCAGTTTTCCCAGCACCACTTGTTAAAGAGGTCGTCTTTTCCCCATTGTATATTCTTGCCTCCTTTGTCAAAGATAAGGTATCCGTAGGTACATGGACTTATCTCTGGGCTTTCCATTTTGTTTCACTGATCTATGTTTCTGTCTTTGTGCCAGTACCATACTGTCTTGGTGACTGTTGCTATGTAGTATAGCCTGAAGTCAGGCAGGTTGATTCCTCCAGTTCCATTCTTCTTTCTCAAGGTTGCTTTGGCTATTCGAGGCTTTTTGTAATTCCATACAAATTGTGAAATTATTTGTTCTAATTCTCTGAAAAATACCATTGGTAGCTTGATAGGGATTGCACTGAATTTATAGATTGCTTTGGGTAGTATACTCATTTTCACTATATTGATTCTTCCAATCCATGAACATGGTATATTTTTCCATCTATTTGTGTCATCTTTGATTTCCTTCATCAGTGTTTTATAGTTTTCTATATATAGGTCTTTTGTTTCTTTAGGTAGATTTATTCCTAAGTATTTTATTCTTTTTGTTGCAATGGTGAATGGAATTGTTTCCTTAATTTCTCTTTCTGTCTTGTCAATGTTAGTGTATAGGAATGCAAGAGATTTCTGTGTGTTAATTTTATATCCTGCAACTTTATTGTATTCATTAACTAGCTCTAGTAATTTTCTGGTGACATCTTTAGGGTTTTCTATGTAGAGAATCATGTCATATGCAAACAGTGAGAGTTTTACTTCTTCTTTTCCAATCTGGAGTCCTTTTCTTTCTTTTTCTGCTCTGATTGCAGTGGCCAAAAATGCCAAAACTATGTTGAATAGTAGTGGTGAGAGTGGGCATCCTTGTCTTGGTCCTGACTTTAGGGGAAATGCTTTCAATTTTTCACCATTGAGGATAATGTTTGCTGTAGATTTATCATATATGGCTTTTATTATGTTGAGGTATGTTCCCTCTATGCCTGCTTTCTGGAGGGTTTTTATTATAAATGGATGTTGAACTTTCAAATTTACCACTAAAGATTGGAAAGAGATAATTGTCAAATCAGTAGAGTCAGAAAAATAGAAGCAGAAGGGGAGGAAAACCTCTATCAATTCAAAAAAGCAGTATAAAAAAAGAAAAAAAAACATAGAAAAAGCATAATAAACAGAAAGCATAAATAAGACGGCATAATCAAACACTAAAGTTTCAGTAAGCACAGTAAGTATAAATGGACATAAATATTTAGTTAAAGATTGTCAGTCTGGATTTTTTTTTTCAGTGACAACACAAAATCTAGCAACATGTTGATTAGAGACATGCCTAAAACCTAAGGTCACAGAAGAAGTGAAAGGATAGGAGAAGGCATCATGAAACTTCTAACTAAAAAGAACCTGTTCTATAGGCTTAAAGTACTGATTCAAAGAATGGAACCATACTGACAACCACAAGATGGGTCTAATAAGACCCAGTAAAACAGCCTCAGTTTACAACTTTACTGGGAAAGCAGAGAAACAAGTCTAATAAGCTCCACCCCATGTGTGATATGTTTTTCCAAAGGTAATGTTGTTAAGAGAACAGACAAGCAGGCTATCTCTCGCAAAAAGAGAAATCCCAACCACCTCCCTGCAAGACACAAACATGACCTTTTGCTGAATTATCTGCTTGGAGCTATGTAGAAACTCTTTGCCATCCTAGCACCCAAGTCCTAGTCCTTAAACTCAGACACACACCTGCAACTATAGCACTAATGAGGCTAAAACCAGGGCAAAACATTCGAGAAACGCAAAAACCTGTGTGTATTATTTACACACTTTTCTAACCAGTGGTTCACAACTTGTCAGCGATGGCAGAGAACAGCTGACATTCACACGCGTGGCATCCCCATACGTGTGCGGTGGAACTGCACAGCCCCAAGGGTGTCGTCACTCCAACTTTCTAGCCTGCTAAAATAACAGGTCGGAATGCAAATGAGAATGACAGAAGATGATTATCTCAAGAACTGATCAATGAAAACTGAAACTTTCTCCAAGTATTGGTACATTATTAGCCACCATCTATTTTGTAAACTGGATGTGATTTCACCACTAGTCTCAGCTGCATTTAACTTGTTATCAATCCCCATTTTATCTAATTCTGGTATTCTCCCACACCCTCAAAAACACCCATCCTTCCTCTTCGGAGTGAGAAATTCACAGGCTCTCAGTTTTCAACCCTAGTTACACATCAGCCCCAGCCTCGGCCCAACTCAAAACTCTTCCTAATTTTTCTGGGGTCCCTTACATAACTGTTCAGTTTCCCAAGGCCACAAACCTAGCTACCTGATTCCCCACTTTGGCCTGTCACCATCTCAGAGTGAAAATTCCCTCTCTTTGCCAGGCTCAAATATGACAGTATTTGTGAAAGAGTTTTTCAAACCCTATACTTTCTAAATTACCATGCAAAGACGTTCTGTCATCCTCCTCCTCCTCCTTTTCCTCCTCGATTCAGTGCTATAACTAAAAATAAATAAATAAAAGCTGTGACCTAATCCACTGGCATGTGAATAATGAGCCTTGCAGAAGGGCAGGGGTCTACGTCAAATCTCAAGGAATTAGAGTCGATACTTCCAAGTGTCTCTAGCAGCTATCAAGGCTTGCAGACACCAGAAGAACCAAGCCAAACAGTCCCATGGTAGCTCCTAACTCTTTGCCTATGATAACAGGTTTATCCCCTGTTGGTTAAAAATGTGTGTGGGCCTTGTATTTACTCATGTCTGAATATGTTCTCACTCACACACCCATATATATCTTTTTCAAAATCTATTTTGTATACCTAGAAGTCTAGAAGGATACACAGCAAAATGTTAACAGTGGTTCTCCTCAGGGTGGTATGTTAATGGATGATTTTTCATTTTCGCTTCCCTGTATATGAAAAATTTTCTAGAGTGAACATGTACTGTTTTGGTAATTAAAATTAATAGATAAATAACTGCCTCCATCTTGAAAGGGAGGAGGGAATAAAAGACCTCAGTTCTAGATTGACTCTGCTACAGATCTGTGTGTTACTTTGGGGGCACAGATTATCCTCTCTAATAAGACTGGATGCTCCCTCAGGGCCATTTCTGCTATGACTTTCAAGGATCCTAACCACACCTCTGCTTGTTACTAATTATAGTTCCAACCCTCCATGACCCTGACTGAACTCCTAAGCTGCTACTCCAGTTTCTAAAGCTAAAATCTCAAGACCTTATCAGGTCCTCCAAGCCTGTATGGAATAAACAAGTGAGTCTTCATGAAAGGCCCTGACACTACTGGCTACACCTCAGTTATATCAGAAGGCCTGGCTGGGCTGAGACTAACACAGATAGAGCTCACCTTTCCAGCTAGGCAAGAATAACCCAACAGGCTTTGCTGCAGGAATTAAAAGGCAAGAGGCCTTCACATTCCTTATCATGCTGGGTTTGGATTAACTTCCCAGGGTCAAAGCAACAGCAGGATCTATAAGCAAATCCTGACAGGACACAGGGCAGCTGTGTCACCATGGAGACGGGATACCATAAACCCCACAATGTTTCAAAGAGATTTCACAACCTCCAATGATAAAGGAAGTCAGAACCTGGAAAAGAAAAACTTTATGACCACTCCCTGGATGACTGTTAATAGCACCCTCCTGAGGGTACTGTTGGCAGTACAAATAAGAACCGAGTACACAGTGCGCTCCCAGGTATCAGGTGTTTCATCAACTCCTAGCTTGTGTTTCTACTCATCCCTTATTTTGTAGATTGGGAAGCTGAGGCTCAGAGAGGCCAGATAACTTGCCCAACATCACAGAGCTGATGAGCAAAAGAGCCAGGGTTTTATCTCATAGGAACTGGGTCTGAACCCTGAGTCTGACCTGAAAGCTTCCCTAGACCTTGCCTCCTCAGTGAGTACCCCTGGAGTTTCAAGGAGATAAACATGTGTTTAACCATTTGGTTGAAGGGGAGGAACTGCTACCAACCCTAACAAACAAAGCTCTACTCAAAAAGATAAACATTGAAGATGCCTAAGGTAAAAGCATAGGCTAGACACAAGTAGATCCTGAAAAGCAGTGGAGACAGTGAGGTGCTAACCATTTACACTTTCCGATGGCTGCAGAGCTGGGTCTCTCCCTGCAGACATCCATGCTCTCTCTGGCCAAGAATCCACAGGGCAGTTCCCTAAAATCCCAATCAGCACAGTGCCCAAGGGGCCAGGAGGGCCACGTCCCCCAAGCCCAGTTAGTCACTTTCCAGCTCTGGGCCCTTGAGTGAGTCATCTGACCTAAGCCTATTTCCACACCTGTAAGCAGGAAGGACAAGGAACAGGGAAGGGTGGTGCCTGGTGCACACAGCAGCTGTCCCACTGGCTTCTCCCAGAATCTCCTCTCTGAGCCCTCTTTCCCACCAAGTCTTTCAGGAGGGGACTCCAGCAGGGACCTGAAAGACCCCTGCCAAAAGAGCAAAGGTGATAGGCCAGGCTCCACCCGCCAGCCTGTTCCCTTCCTAACTAAGCCCTGGGCACAACCCCTCCAGCCAACAGCTCCAACAGGAATGAGGCCTCTGACCACACAGGTCCCACAGCTGTGTCACCCACAGGAGCAAGCTAGGCTGAACCAGTGCCAGAAGGACCTCTTCCCACCAGCTGCTCCTCCCTGTCTTCCTTGTAAAGCTGAGGAATCCAGCTCCCAGAGAGGGGGAAGGAGGCTTGCTGCTTCTAACCTGCCCTTCTTGCTGCCCTGACCTTTCACCTCACCTGCCCGGGGCTCCCTTCACTCCTGGTTCATTTATGGGCCCTGGCGCACATAGGTAAGTGAGTGAAGCCTGTCTGAAACCCACGGGTCCTTAGTTTAGCCAGAGTAGAAGGTTTCAGGAGGAATTAGACTGGGGATTGGGGGTCCCTTACAACCCAAGAAGGGCGCCCTAAGGGTCTCATACTAAACCTATCTGCAGGTTTGTCGGTTTCCGAGATTTTTTTTTTTTTTTTTTTTGGTCACTTTTAAAAACTTTCCTGGTAGCTCAGTCGGTAGAGAATCTGTCTGCAGTCCAGAAGACCGGGGTTCGATCCCTGGGTCGGGAAGATCCTCTGGAAAAGGAAATGGCAAACCACTCCAGTATCCTTGCCTGGTAAATCCCATAGACAGAGAAGCCTGATGGGCTGCGGTCCTTGCGGTCGCAAAGACTCGGGTACGACTGAGCGACTAACACTTTTAAAACTTTCTTCACTCCCAGCCCCCTGTGAACACTTTCACTGCCCACTTGCGAGTGACTCAACAAGACACGAGATCCCCAGGTCTTTGGAGAGCCGTGTCCCACCCCGTCACTTCACCGCCGCGGAAACTGAGACGCGGAGACTCAGCGGGCGATGCTCCTCCCGCCACCTGCGGACTCACAGAGGGTTCCAGCGCTCGGGCAGGCGGCGGTGCAGCGAGATGCGGTCGCTGAGGTAGATGTTGATCTGGTGTAGCCGCACGCTCTCCTCCTGCAGCCGCAGCTCCTCGCCCTGCAACTGCAGCCGCACTGCCTCGCCGTGGGCGCCCAGAGCGTCCTCGGGCACCGGCGGCCGCGGCAGCACCGGGTCGCGCCGCCCGGAGCGCTGGGTGCGTCGGAGTCCAGGCTCGGCCGCCCCGGCCCCGCGCCGCGCCCGCAGCACCGAGGCCAGCCCGGCCAGTGCTAGCAACGCCAACAGTGCCAGCAGCGCCTCCCGGCCGCGCCGCAGCCCTCGCGGGCAGCGTCTCCGCGCCGCACGCCCCAACATGCGCCCGCCAGCTGCGGCCAGCGCCCGGCGCGCCCCAGGCGGCAGCGCAGCCCGAGACCCGGATCCCGGAACCACCGCGCCGCCCCGCCCCCTCCCCGCCCCACCTGCGCCCCGCCCCCTTCCCGCCCAGCCCTCCTGCAGAGGGGGCGAATATTTGCAGGGTCCCCTCGGAGAAGGCAATGGCACCCTACTCCAGTACTCTTGCCTGGAAAATCCCATGGACGGAGGAGCCTGGAAGGCTGCAGTTCATGGGGTCGCGAAGAGTCGGACACGACCGAGCGACTTCCCTTTCACTTTTCCCTTTCACGCATTGGAGAAGGAAATGGCAACCCACTCCAGTGTTCTTGCCTGGAGAATCCCAGGGACGGGGGAGCCTGTTGGGCTGCCGTCTATGGGGTCGCACAGAGTCGGACACGACTGAAGCGACTTAGCTGCAGCAGCAGCAGCAGCAGCACGCCGGCTAGCTGAGACGCGGACCTTCCTCGCCGAACTGTGGGCTTTAATAAAAAGGTATAGACTTAGTTCAACTCCTGGCACGTCGTAAGTACTCCGTAAGTGTTGGGCTGAGACGCGGACCTTCCTCGCCGAACTGTGGGCTTTATTAAAAAGGTATAGACTCAGTTCAGCTCCTGGCACGTCGTAAGTTCTCCGTTAAGTGTTGGGCGAATACGCTGTGCTGCTGCTGCTGCTAAGTCGCTTCAGTTGTGTCCGACTCTGTGCGACCCCATAGACGGCAGCCCACCAGGCTCTGCCGTCCCTGGGATTCTCCAGGCAAGAACACTGGAGTGGGTTGCCATTTCCTTCTCCAATGCATGAAAGTGAAAAGTGAAAGTGAAGTCGCTCAGTCGTGTCCGATTCTTCGCAACCCCATGGATTGCAGCCTACCAGGCTCCTCCGTCCATGCGATATTCCAGGCAAGAGTGCTGGAGTGGTTTGCCATTGCCTTCTTCGATGCGCTGTGCAGGGCGCTACAAATTTCACTGCCATTATCTCCTCTGACCTTTGTGCTGTTGTGTGCTTAGTCGCCCATCGTGTCCTACTCTTTGCGACCCCATGGATTGTAGCCCACCAGGCTCCTCCATCCATGGGGATTCTCCAGGTAACGATACTGGAATGGGTTGCCACACCCTCCTCCAGGGGATCGTCCCAACCGAGATCGAATGTAGGTCCAATAAGAGAGGATTGGACTACTCCGTTTTACAGATGAGGAGACCCAAGCACAGTGAGGCTAATTGACTCCAGGCTATTTCATTGAGGCCTGCAGGTATACCGACCTAGGACTTATTGCTCCCATACCTTGCATAACAAACCCTCCACTGGCTCCCTGTTAGTCAATACCTACTCTGTTTCTTATTCTTCACTTTACAGATGCCTCCAAGAAAAATGGCAACCCACTCCAGTATTCTTGCCTGGAAAATCCCATGGACGGAGGAGCCTGGTGGGCTACAGTCCATGGGGTCGCAAAGAGTCGGACAGGACTGAGCGACTTCACTTTCACTTTCTTTCCAAGAAACTGATCAAAGGAATGAACTATCCCTTGAGAAAAACATGCATAGGCACCCATAACATGATTGCATACATCCCCAGGCCTTCATGTTAAGTACCCTGGGCCTTGGCTCCAGGTTTTCCCTAGGGAAGCTTGCTAGAAATATTTAATAGGGTCTAAATTATAGTGAGGCATGAGGCTCTCTCCAAGGTGGAAAATTCAAATGTGGGCCAAATAAGCCTAAGTAATCAAAATAAACAATAGTTTTCAAAATCAAAATGAATGCCAAAAGTCCATGATGAACAAAATATCAAAATCTTAAAAGCAAAATCTGACCCTGTGCTTACACAGCTCACCTTACTCACCTCATCCTGATACCAGCCCAGATTCTATATCTTGATTATAGTGGGGATTACATGGATATATACATATCTAAAAATTCACCAAGTTCTTATTTAAAACCTGTGCACTAGACCTATGAAAGTTATATCTTGGTGTTTTAAAAGCAAAAAATAAAGAGATACATAAAAAGAACAAAAAATAAAGCAGATTCCCTAGCCTCCAGGACAAGTGCTGAAGTCCTCAGTTTGCCAGGAGAGGCCCCCAGAATGTGACTCCAAATTCTGTAAGCCTATCACTGGGGGTAGAGGAGGCATGGTTTCCAGGCCTTTGCACAGGCTGTTCTCTCTGTTGGAAAAGCTTTTTCCCACCTAACAAACTCCTACCCATCCTTCAAGGCCCTGCCAAAAGCCACCTCCTCCATGAAGCCTTCAGCAATTCCACAGCTTTTTAGGTAAACGTATTTGAAGTTCACATTATCCTTTTGTATATTAGTCAGAGTTCCACACAAGAAACAAAGCAGTAAAAGATATATTGAGATTTATTGCAAGAAACTGGCTTATGCAGTTGTGGAGACTGGTCAAGCAAGTTCAAAATCTGTAGGGCAGGCCATCAGGAAGGACAGGCTGAAACTCTGTGACAGTCCACAGGCAGAATTTATTTTCTAGGGCAATCTTAGTTCTGCTCATCAGGGCTTTAACTGATGAAATCATGCTCACCTAAACAACCTCCTTCCTTAAAGTCAACTGATCATAAATGTTAATCATATCTACAAAATGCCTTCAAGACAACATCTAGATTATTGTTTGATTGAGTAACTGAGGATTAAAGCCGAGCCAAGGGGTCGGGAAGATCCCCTGGAGAAGGAAATGGCAATCCATTCCAGTACTATTGCCTGGAAAATCCCATGGACAGAGGAGCCCGGTAGGCTACAGTCCATGGGGTCACAAAGAGTCAGACACAACTGAGCGACTTCACTTTTCACTTTCAAGGTGACACGTCAAACCGGCCATGTCTATTAGTTTCCGAGAACTGACATATCAAAGTACCACAAACTAGGTGGCTAAAAACAACACAGATTTATCCCCTCAGTTATGGAGGCTGCTGCTGCTAAGTCGCTTCAGTTGTGTCCGACTCTGTGCGACCCCATAGACGGCAGCCCACCAGGCTCCCCCATCCCTGGGATTCTCCAGGCAAGAACACTGGAGTGGGTTGCCATTTCCTTCTCCAATGCATGAAAGTGAAAAGTGAAAGTGAAGTCACTCAGTCATGTCCGACTCAAAGTGAAAAGTGAAAGTGAAGTCACTCAGTCATGTCCGACTCTTTGCATCCCCATGGACTGCAGCCTATCAGGCTTCTCTGCCCATGGGATTTTCCAGGCAAGAGTACGGGAGTGGGGTGCCATTGTCTTCTCCGTTCTGGAAGCTAGAGATCTGTAATCAGTCTTATTAGCAGGGCCACAGTCTCCCTGAAGACTCCAGGGGAGAATCTCTTTCACCCTTGTCAGCCATCCTTGGCATTCCTTGACTGCTTTACTCCAATCTCTGCCTCCAAACTCATATGACACTCTTATGATTTTGCCTCTTTGTCCCTTCTACTTATCTTCTAAGGGCTCTGGTCATTGGATGTGGGCCACTCTAATAAAGGCAGAATCTACAGGGCAAAGACTAATAGAGTTTTGCCAAGAAAATGCACTGGTCATAGCAAACACCTTCTTCCAACAACACAAGAGAAGATTCTACACATGGACATCACCAGATGCTCAATACCGAAATCAGACTGATTATATTCTTTGCAGCCAAAGATGGAGAAGCTCTATACAGTCAACAAAAACAAGACCAGGAGCTGACTGTGGCTCAGATCATGAACTCCTTATTGCCAAATTCAGACTTAAATTGAAGAAAGGAGGGAAACCCACTAGACCATTCAGGTATGACCTAAATCAAATCCCTTATGATTATACAGTGGAAGTGAGAAATAGATTTAAGGGCCTAGATCTGATAGATAGAGTGCCTGATGAACTATGGACTGAGGTTCATGACATTGTACAGGAGACAGGGATCAAGACCATCCCCATGGAAAAGAAATGCAATAAAGCAAAATGGCTGTCTGGGGAGGCCTTACAAATAGCTGTGAAAAGAAGAGAAGTGAAAAGCAAAGGAGAAAAGGAGAGATATAAGCATCTGAATGCAGAGTTCCAAAGAATAGCAAGAAGAGATAAGAAAGCCTTCCTCAGCAACCAATGCAAAGAAATAGAGGAAAACAACGGAATGGGGAAGACTAGAGATCTCTTCAAGAAAATTAAGAGATACCAAGGGAATATTTCATGCAAAGATGGGCTCGATAAAGGACAGAAATGGTATGGACCTAACAGAAGCAGAAGATATTAAGGAGAGGTGGCAAGAATACACAGAAGAACTGTACAAAAAAGATCTTCACAACCCAGATAATCACGAAGGTGTGATCACTGACCTAGAGCCAGACATCCCGGAATGTGAAGTCAAGTGGGCCTTAGAAAGCCTCACTATGAACAAAGCTACTGGAGGTGATGGAATTCCAGTTGAGCTATTTCAAATCCTGAAAGATGATGCTGTGAAAGTGCTGCACTCAATACGCCAGCAAATTTGGAAAACTCAGCAGTGGCCACAGGACTGGAAAAGGTCAGTTTTCATTCCAATCCCAAAGAAAGGCAATGCCAAAGAATGCTCAAACTACCGCACAATGGCACTCATCTCACACGCTAGTAAAGTAATGCTCAAAATTCTCCAAGCCAGGCTTCAGCAATACATGAACCATGAACTTCCAGATGTTCAAGCTAGTTTTAAAAAACGCAGAGGAACCAGAGATCAAATTGCCAACATCTGCTGGATCATGGAAAAAGCAAGAGAGTTCCAGAAAAACATCTATTTCTGCTTTATTGACTATGCCAAAGCCTTTGACTGTGTGGATCACAATAAACTGTGGACAATTCTGAAAGAGATGGGAATACCAGACCACCTGACCTGCCTCTTGAGAAATCTGTATGCAGGTCAGGAAGCAACAGTTAGAACTGGACATGGAACAATAGACTGGTTCCAAATAAGAAAAGGAGTACGTCAAGGCTATATATTGTCACCCTGCTTATTTAACTTATATGCAGAGTACATCATGAGAAACGCTGGACTGGAAGAAACACAAGCTGGAATCAAGATTGCCAGGAGAAACATCAATAACCTCAGATATGCAGATGACACCACCCTTATGGCAGAAAGTGAAGAGGAACTAAAAAGCCTCTTGATGAAAGTGAAAGTGGAGAGTGAAAAAGTTGGCTTAAAGCTCAACATTCAGAAAATGAAGATCATGGCATCCGGTCCCATCACTTCATGGGAAATAGATGGGGAAACAATGGAAACAGTGTCAGACTTTATTTTTTTGGGCTCCAAAATCACTGCAGATGGTGACTGCAGCCATGAAATTAAAAGATGCTTACTCCTTGGAAGGAAAAGTTATGACCAACCTAGATAGCATATTCAAAAGCAGAGACATTACTTTGCCAACAAAGGTCCGTCTAGTCAAGGCTATGGTTTTTCCTGTGGTCATGTATGGATGTGAGAGTTGGACTGTGAAGAAGGCTGAGCGCCGAAGAATTGATGCTTTTGAACTGTGGTATTGGAGAAGACTCTTGAGAGTCCCTTGGACTGCAAGGAGATCCAACCAGTCCATTCTGAAGGAGATCAGCCCTGGGATTTCTTTGGAAGGAATAATGCTAAAGCTGAAACTCCAGTACTTTGGCCACCTCATGCGAAGAGTTGACTCATTGGAAAAGACTCTGATGCTGGGAGGGATTGGGGGCAGGAGGAGAAGGGGACAACAGAGGATGAGATGGCTGGATGGCATCACTGACTTGATGGACATGAGTCTGAGTGAACTCCGGGAGTTGGTGATGGACAGGGAGGCCTGGCGTGCTGCGATTCATGGGGTTGCAAAGAGTTGGACACGACTAAGCAACTGAACTGAAATGAACTGAACCGAACTGAAGCTTGTGGTTACACAGCTCACCTCATTCATCTCACCCTAATGCCAGCCCTGATCCTATATCTTGATTATAGTGTAATCTTAACTTGATTACATCTGTAAAGATCTTTGAGGGGGAGGGGCACAATTCAATGCTCTTGCTACATTGTGTGCATGTCTGACTTTTTAGGACCCTATGGATCTTTATGACCCTACAGACTGTAGCCCGCCAGGCTCCTCTGTCCATGTGATTCTCCAGGCAAGAATACTGGAATGGGTTGCCATGCCCTTCTCCAGGGATCATACCCACATTTCTTATGTCTCCTGCCTTGGCAGGTGCGCTCTTTACCACTACCGCCACCTGGGAATGGATTGTATTTAATTCACAACCTGGCCTTGTAACAAAAAGAATGTAAAGGACTAAGGCTGAGACCTCCCTGGTAGCTCAGATGGTAAAGCGTCTGCCTGCAATGCAGGAGACCTGTGTTCGATCCCTGGGTTGGGAAGATCCCCTGGAGACGGCAATGGCAACCCACTCCAGTACTCTTGCCTGGAAAATCCCATGGAGCGAGGAGCCTGGTAGGCTACAGTCCATGGGGTCGCAAAGAGTCGGACACAACTGAGTGACTTCACTTTCACCTTTCATTAAGGCCGAGGTAACTTTATGATCCCAGAACTTGGTTCAGTGTCAGACACATCATAAGTGTTCGATTCACGGCTGACTTTGTGTCACACACTCACTTCTGTAGGCACCTATTTGAATTCAGTGGGAAAGTATTAATACTTGATGGAGGGCTCAGCCTGGTTAAGTGCAGAGAGAAGTTATTCCCAAAATGTAACAGACATGAATTCTTTAGGTCTTCTTGCTGGAAAGAACTTAGCAAATCTGTTTGGGAGTTTTCAAAATCTGCTCCCAGATATCCCAGGGGAAAACCACCCAGAAAAGTAGAAAGGAGGCTGACTGGGTGGTGCTCCAGTTCTTGTCCCTGAAATCAGAGCCTTGACACTTTATTTGCTTAATCTTTTAAACTTCTTTATTAGATTGCAGCATCCTCCTCCCTACTTACCAGAGAACTTGGTAACCAGGCCAGAGGAAGCATCTTGTTCAGGCCCACTGCTGATCAGTAGCAGAATAGGAAATAGAACAGGATAAAAAGGTGTGGCAGAGACTGCTAAATATCTGCCAAAATCCAATCTTCTCATTTTCCTTAACAGTAGAATCCTTTTTTAAAAAAAATTGCTTGTTTTTCTGGACCCATGATCTTCCAAAATAGAGACTAGATTTCCCAGCCTTCCTTGCAGCTAGGCATGGCCAAGTGACTTAAGTGTGCCAGTGATGGGCCATAAATGGTGGTGTCAGATGGGGCTTCTGAGTCACATCCTCAAAGGAAACTTCCTTACCTTTTCTTCTTCTGGCTGGATTGTGGTTATGAAGACGAGCTCAACCAACCTCCTTGGGTCATCCACTGAAAATGGTGAAACACCATGGAAGGAGTCCAGTTCCTTAACATTGTAGACACTGAACCAGTCCAGATGGCCTCCTTCCAGGCTTTGTTTATGTGAGAGAGAAATAAACTTCTATAGTATTGAAACCACTGTTTCTATCAGTTTTCTGTCCTAGGCAATCAAGTCTAATCCTCACTGATACAGAGGATTAGTTGCAAGAGAATTCTTCCCAAATCTGACTCTGATACTATGGTGATTTTAAAACCAGGTTGCAGAACCTCCCTTGTGCTCCAGTGGTGGAGAATCTGCCTGTCAATGCAGGAGACATGGGTTCGATCCCTAGTCTGGGAGGATTCTACATGCCACAGGGCAACTGGGCCTATGCGCCACAAACCACTGAACCTGCACCCTAGAGCCCTCGCCATAGCAAAAGAAGTCCACATGCTCTAGAGCCCATGCTCTGGAACAAGAGAAGCCACCAAAATAAGAAGGCCGTGCACCACAACACAAGAGTAGCCCCCGGTCACCGCACCTAGAGAATGTCCACTCACAGAAACAAGACCCAGTACAGCCAATAAATAAACAAAAATAAATAAAGCAAGGCTGCAAATTCTTTGAAACTCCCTCCCCTTGAATCAAGGCAGACTTATAAGTGCTTCAACCAATAGAATATGGTAGCAAAGAAGTTAGGTTTATACTAGAAAAGAAGTTAGCAAAGAAGTTAGGTTTAACTTCTTAGGTTAGGTATAAAAGGCCATGAAGTTTCCACCTTGGGAAACTTCACGGGCCCACTGTTCTTGGAGTCTTGAGCTGCCAGGAAAGAAATATGACTATCCTGATGCCATCATGCTAGAGAGGCCACAGGTAGACACCCAGTCAAACAGCGTCAGCTGAACCCAACCTTCAGCCACCCCTAACAGCCCAGGCATCAGACAGGTGAGTGAAGAAGCCATCTTGGAAGTGGATCCTCCTCAGTCATTTCACATCATCTCAGCTGTGTCCCCAGACATCAGACCAGAGAAGTGCTGTCTTCAAACCCCTGACCCACAGAATCCATGAACATAATATTGTCTTACACCATGAAGTTTTGGGATGGTTTGTAACACAACGATAGATAACTGGAACAAATGGGTGATTTTAATCAACATATTTCAACAGGAAATATTATTGAGCATCTGTGATGTGCCAGGTACCACACTAGGGGATAGGCATGCTATAATGAGCACGTGTCAATGATAAACAAAGCTGGACTAGTTAAAGTGGGAAGAACAGATTTGAATCAGTAACACACTATTGCACTAGGAAAGAGGGTCCAGTATGAACTCATTCAACTTTGACTTGTACAGAGGTAACTGGGAGCTTTAAGTAAACTCGAAGAAGTGAAAAATTACAAAGGATTGGTCAGTGTAAATGATCAGCCCAGACATGTCTGTTGGCTGGCAGTCATCAAAGTCAGATTCTATGTTCCCGCTATGGCTGGGAAACAGAGGCCCTGTCCTTTCTGATGATTGCATTTTAAAAGAATGGCTTTCAGGTCTTTGAGAAAGATACTCCTGAATTTTAGGAGATATATACACATCTTAAGGGACAGAGAAAGATTTACAACTGTAAGCCCCTTTTAGTAAATGCTGTAAGAAAAGGTGGTCAGGGGCCTCTGGTTAGGTGTTGGACAGAACAAACAGCAAATTCTTTGGATAGCCTTGAGCTTTCTTAGGCAGGCACTTAAGGGATCATAGTCTTTCTTCTTTCTTTTTTTTTTTTTGCCTGATCTGCATGGCATGCAGGATCTTAGTTTCATTCCCTCCTAGGGAATCAAACCTGCTCCCCCTGCAGTGGGAACCTGGAGTCTTAACCACTGGACTGCCAGGGAAGTCCCAGGGTCATAGTCTTTGAAACTATGTTAGTGTTTAAGTCTTTTTAATGTGAGGGGAAATGGGTGGATAAAATCATTTGTGTTGAGTCTATAGCTTTTACAGCCCATGGTTGAGCCCTAGTCAAGAAGAGGGTTTGGAGGAACCTGTCTAGAGTTTGGTCATGGAGAAAATCTTTGTCATAAGACAGATACTTTTGACATCATGGTGTTGAGAGTGTGTTGAAATGGATAGATAATAAAAAAGATAACTTATTAGGATTGTGATAAGTATTTTGAAGAAAAATTACAGGGTGCTAAAAGGACTTATACTAGTAGAATCTGGTTTAAGGGTTTAGGAAGGCTTCAGGGATGGGGGAGCCTGGTGGGCTGCCGTCTATGGGGTCGCACAGAGTTGGACACGACTGAAGCGACTTAGCAGCAGCAGCAGCTGTGAAGAAGTTACCTGAATGTTAAAGTGATATCAGAGATTTGAAATCATATATTGGTTAATCTGGAACTCCTTCTGCTGGTGCCCAACTCAGGGAAATTGATAGTCTTGTATCTCCTATAGAAAGTTAGAGTGTGTAAATTGGTAAACTAGTCCAAAGGTTTTTATCAGATATTCACTATTTTCAAAGGGATCACAGCCAAAAAGTTAAGAAGCAGAAGTCTGGTCTGATTCTCTCATTTTACACATGGGGAGCCTGAGACACAGAGGGGAGATGGTGTCCAACAAGTTGATGGCTCAGGCAGAGTAGGATCTAACTTGCCATCTGCTTCAATTTACAGTCTCTAGTAACTGGGCTCCCTGGAGGGTATGGCTCTTCCATGAGTCATGTCCCCCAGGGCTCCAGAGGGGAATGGGGTTTGGAGTGAACCAGGGAACGCAGCTTCGACCCAGAACTGCTGCTGGTATCAGACTAGTGGGAGATGACTCCACCCACAATAGAGTCTGCTGGTTGGAAGGCAGGTGTGATAGGAAAGGCTTGGAGCTGTGTCTTTTGGCCTCTGTCCAAACACTCAACACATTTAAGATCTGTGGTCAGATTAGAAAACAGACAAGGATTACAACTTGGATTCGTTTACCAGATTGGAATACTTCCCAATAGAGGTTCAGTTGCAGGGAAAAGAGTGATGGAATTAGGCCTTATAAGACCTAGGTTCAAGTCCCAGGTAATGCATACAAGCTATCACTTATTGAGCATCTATATATATACAATATTGAGCACCTATATAGTTTTATATATATATGTATATATATATTCCCAGGTTGCGCTAGTGGTAAAGAACCCGTCTGCCGATGTAGATAAGAGATATGGGTTTGATCCGTGGGTTGGGAAGATGCCCTGGAGGAGGGCATGGCAACCCACTCCAGTATTCTTACCTAGAGAATTCCATGGGCAGACAAGCCTGGTGGGCTACAGTCTATAGGGTTGAAAAGTGTTGGCCATGACAGAAGGGACTTAGGCAGGCATGTTTATATATATAAAGCCTAGCAATTTATCATATACATATGATATACATATATACATACATATGTACATATGTATACATATATATGCATAGACTTTATAATACGCATATATATATAAACTGCTGCTTTTTATTTATATATATGCATATTATAAAGTCTATGCATATATATGGATATATAAATTCCTAAACTTTATATAAACTGCTAGACCTCATCTATATCTGCATATATATATACATATGTATATATAAATGGACTGCTAGACTTTATTTTTCATGTATAATCTCACTTTACCCCCTGACAACCTTGCAAGGTAGTCAGATGAGAAAACTCGGGTTCAGACATAGTTTATCCATGGTCAAACAATGCACAAGTGGCAGAACAAGGATCTGAGTCCAGGTCAAGGACCTAGTTCAGGATTTTCTACCACACACCTCAATGGCAGGCAGCTGTGAGACCACAGGCAGCTTAGCCTCGTGGCAGGAGCACCTCCTTGGAGCCCACTTGCTTGAGCTCAAACCCCAGCCCTATCACAGACTGCTGTGAGGCCTTAGGAAAGTTACTTAACCTCTTTCAACTCAAAGTGCTGACCTTTAAAATGCTGCTGATAATAATAGTACCTGAGTAAGGTTTTTGGAAAGGGTGGAAAGAGCTTTTGCAAGAGCAAATGGAAAATGCCTAGTGCTTTGCTACTCAAAGTGTGGTCCTTAGATTAGCAGCACTGGTATCACCTGGGAATTATTAGAACTAAAATAGTGTGTTAATAGAGGTAAAGTAACAAGTTACTCTGCTTACCCAGAGTATTATGTAAATACTACTAATGATGATAAGTTGGCACCCATAGAGGGCAATTTCAGTGGGGACCTTAATTCTTCTCATACCTCTTCCCAAATTGAGTAGCTTACCCTCTCCTTGGGTTTCTTGTTAGTTTGAGGAGCTTATTTGTTCTTTGATTACACCATCTTATTTGCTGCTCAACCAACAGATTTCTGCAGAAGGCACTTTTGATTTGTCATATTAGTTCCCGTCACAGAGGGTCATTACATTTCTTTTAGAGTCTAGTAAGATATACGGTAATGGTAATTCAAACATTAGTGGGAAAAGATAGCTGATACAATCAGTGATCAGGGCAACTTGATAAACATTTGGAAAAATAAAGTTAAATGCCAGCCTCACACCTTGCATGCAAGCTAAGTCTCTTCAGTCATGTCCGACTCCGTGTGAACCTATGGACTATATAGCCTGCCAGGCTTCTGTGCATGGGGATTCTCCAGGCAAGAATACTGGAGTGGACTGCTCTGCCCTCCTCCAGGGGATCTTCCTGACCCAGGGATCGAACATGCGTCTCTTTTGTCTCCTGCATTGGTAGGTGGGTTCTTTAACACTAGTGCCACCTGGGAAGCTGCAACCTCACACTTTACACCAAAGCAAATTTCTAACGACCTAAGAATGTCAAAGTAAACAAAAAAATAAAATAAAATCTAATGACGAAAAAGTTTTATAAATTTGACTACATAAAATTTTTAAATTCTGTAAGGTCCAAAATAACATAAGCTCAAGACAAAAGACAAGTCAGAAAGACATATTTGCAGATGACATTTACTCAATATATAAATTAACAGAGAAATAAAAAGAAAAAATAGAAATAAAAATGACCAAAGGATTTGAATAGACAGCTCCCACAAAAAAGAGATCTAAAAAGGTCTATAAATATATCAAAATATCTTCAACTTCTCTACTTAAAAAGCATGCAAACTAAACTTACTCCAAAATAGTTTTTCACCTATCAGATTGGAAAAGATAAAACAGGTTATCAATTCCAGTGTTGTCAAGGATGTGAATAAACAGGCACTCTTATCCAGTTGGTAGGAATGCAAACTGGTATAACCTTTTGGAAAGCAATTAGGCAAGATTTATTTGCAATGTTAGTATTGATATCCTGTTGATTCTGCAATTTCACATCTACCAATTTATTCAACAGAAATAGATTCATAAGTGCTCAAGAGATAAGCTTACAGGAAGCTTATTGCAGTATTGTATGTAAAATCAAAAAGTTGGAAACAACCCAGATATCCACTAAAAGGAGATTACAAAATAAAGTCCTGCACATCCATACAGTGTCATTAACAAGAATGACATTAATTCTGGGTGTTTAACATACAAATGAGCTTAAGCTGCATTGTCAAGTAAAAAAAAGCAAGTTGTAGAGCCGAATGAATAGTATGATCCTGTTTGGGTAAAGTATGTTGATATGAACAAAGGAAAAACTCTAAAGAAATATTCACCAAACCACTAATCATGTCATACTTATTTCTGATCAGTGAGATTCTTTGGCCCTTTCATCTTCATTCCATTTACTATTTTTTCAACAAATATTTATTGATCACCTACTACTTGACAGGCAATGTACTAGATTCAAGGGATATGATGGTAAATGCCCAAAGTCATGGAGCTAAAGAAGCCAACATTCTATATTTCTACAACACTGGAATTCTTAAAACAAATATTATCATCTTATCAGGAAAAAAAAGATATTTTAAGGTAAATCAATATTCTTTAGAGATTACTTCCACACTTCTTACCTCCCTGCTAATCCACTGCACCAATCTCTGGATCCCTGTTCTCTTTTTCCAATGTTATTTCCTCCCTTTTTGTGTAACTACCCAGATCACATCCAGTCTTTCTGCCCAACTTGTGGTCAAGCTCTCCCATGAAGCTGTCAGTGACACCCCTGAACTCTGACACTTTACTCTGAATTGACGACGAAAGCTTACAGTCTGCCCTGTTCCACAATCATGTGGGATTCCCCGGGGACCACCTTAACACACATAATGTCTGGCACACAGGAGGCACTCAAAGTTGGTTGAACAGGGATTGTGTCTGTGATGGAGGTGCACTACTCAGCTGGCCCTTCAAGAGAACCTGCTTCAGGGAGAACAGCTGACTGAGAACCTCTAGCTGTGATATTCTTCCTGAGGCTACACTTCCTTTGGTTTTTCCCAGTGACCAAGCATGGTAGGACACAGAACCCAGCCATTTCTGTTTGATGCACGAAGAGTTAGCAGACTTCCTTTGCCTGGGCACTCCCCATCAGTCTGGTTGAGTCATCCCCAAAATCGCAGGGCAATCTGAAGCTCTTTCTATCCAAGCCTCCTTCCCTCCCACTCTCTTTTCCCAGTTATACCTGCATCTTGGTCTGAAGGCGCTCCTTCTCTTTCCTGATTCCTTCCACCTTTATCCTATATAAGCATTTCTCCCAGGCAAAAACCATTATGGCATTTGATTCTCAGAGGACCCAGATCAAAATAAGGATTTGTGAAAAAGTCCTAGAAGAGAGCTCATAAATAATAAGACTGTAGATACACTTGCAGAAGAGATTTATGTACCAAGATGTGCTGGATCCATTCTTCAAAATCTCTGTGTACACAAATCACCTGGGAATGGTGTTGAAATGGATTCTGGTTCAATTGGTGTCTGGTGGACCCAAGATGCTATATTTCTAAGAAGCTGTTGGTCCAGGGACCAGTTTGGGCAGCAAGGGACTGGATTCTTTATTTGCCCCCTCAGTCTCTCCTCCCTGGGAGGGGCTGACTGTGAGGACCACGTCAGTAGGCTCTGAACCTCTGGCTAACAGTTAGGTTTGGCCAATGAGGAGCACTGGCAAGAGATCAGGGGGCAGGAGGAGGATGAGGCCAGAGGTTTTTATTCCTCTGGGGATTGCTTCTGCTGGGTTGCCATAGGCTGGCTGCGCCCCTCTATTAGAGACCACAACCCCCATCAGGTACATTTCTCCAGTTTTCTCTCTTGCAGAACTCCAGTAACTGCTCTCTCCCTTCCCCCTTTAGGCCTGGATTGGTAATGGCTCCCTACTGTCATCAGCCTCTGAGTACTGCATCATCCCTTGTGGCTCTTAGTATCTGCCCACATATCTGTAATTAGTCCGTTAGTAAATGGTCCTCATTTCCCCAGCCAAATGTACCATCTGTCACCTGCTGGGACCCTGACTGCTACAAGTGCCATTCAATGAAGACTTTTTTTTTTAATAACAGCAGAAAACTGGAAACAACCTAATTGTGCATCATTAAAAAATGATTAAATAAATTATGGTACATCTGCTTAATGGTGTTATATGCAACCATTAAAAAGGATGCAATAGATCTATATTCACCTACATGAAAAGATGCCTAAGCCACTTGTTCAATGAAAAAAAGGGTGGAGGGGATGTTCAAAATAGCATGCATAGTAGGAACCCATTGCTTTAAAAAGTTAAAAAAATGCATTTGTTAGCTTGGATTGCAAATAACCACCACCCTGCTCAAGACAAACCTAACTGAAAAGAACTGGGAGATGGGGAGCAGTTATGGCTCCATCTTTTTCTATCACTTGTCTCTGCTTTTCTGTATAGTGGCTTCACTCTCAGGCAGGCCATCTTTAAGTGGGACAGAGCAAGCCCCAGCCTACTTATGACAGCTGAGGACCTCAGCAGAGAGGGTCTTCTTCCCAGCTGCTTTGACAAGAAATCCTGGGCTGAAGGAATTGGAATGGGCTTGGACATACACTAATCACTGAACCACTCAGACTGACAGTGGGGGAAGGAAGCTCCCCCAAAAGAGAGGGTATCTCTTTCCTGAGTAGGAGAAGCAAGACAGGTATAAACAACAGAGATCCACCCTAGAGGGAATATTTGTAGTAGACCTTTGTTATCCTTCTTGGCTGCCCAGCATCATAACCCTTTCCTATCCAGGTGCCCTACCTTCTGGGGCACCCACAGTGGAGCCTACCTCCCATTATGCATGCTGAAAATACAAGAAATGCACTTTCCCAGCCCCCTTTCTGCAAGGCAAAACACATGACCTGGCCAGGCCACTCTGATGCTCCCATCTCTGGCTCGGACTCTGAAGCCAGTGACACCAAAAAGGGCCTGTGTAGAATCCACCCTGGTGTAGGATGCAGCTTGGCATGATTTGGGGCACTGTTCTTGGTTGTGGAGCCTTCGGGGCTGGTTCTCTGGCCCTTGTGGGATCTGTGAACTATGAACAAAACCTCATATTGAATCCCCTTTCTTCTTAAATTATTCAGAGAGTTAATTTCTGCTACTTGCAATCAAGAAGCTTGATTAATGCCTATAAGTAGGTGTGCATGTTAGAATACATATGAAATATCTTTGTAAAGATAAAATAAATGTGAATATTGGTTACCTGTGGGAAGTAGGACTGGGAAAGTGGAAAAGGGAAAGGAGCTTTTGCTTTCACTTTATGCCCTTTTGTACCGTTGGAATTTTCTTTTTTGTACCATGTATCTTATTTCTATAATGAAACAACTAGTTATTAAAGTATAAGAAAAGACACCTTAATAAATAGAATAACACAAGGAAGCAGTTGCTCAGGATTTTCAAGGAACCAAGTCTTCATTAGACATTGCGAAGGAAGTTGTTCTCATCTCTATTGGTGAATGAAGCCAAATCTGGAAATGAGTGACTGTGTACACTCACACCTTGCTTTGTTGTGCTTTCCTTTATCGTGCTTCCCAGATGTGGCATCTTTTATAGAGTGAAGGTTTGTGGCAACCCGGCACGGAGCAAGTCTATGAGCACCATTTTCCCACCAGTATTTGCCTACTTTGTATCACTGTCACCTTTTGGTAATTCTTGCAGTATTTCCAACTTTTTCATTATGATTTCATCTTATGGTGATCTGTGATCAGTGATTTTTGATGTTAACTATTGCAAAAAGATTACAACTCACTGAGGCCTTAGATGATGCTTAGCACTTTTCACAATAAAGTATTTTTAAATTAAGGTATTTACGTTGTGTTTTCAGACTATGGCACACTTACTACAGTATACTGTAAACATAACTTTGGTATGCGCTGGGAAACCAAAAGTCACGCGACCCGCCTTTCTGCAATGGCTTGGCACCGAACCCACATTATTTCTGATATATCACTGTACCACCTCCAAAACTGCCAAAGTGATTGGCTCTGTCCCCGTTAACTCATCTGCTCAAACATGTTCTATGATTATCCATTAGTCACAGAATAAATCCCTGGTACTGAAGCATTTTGCAATCTGAGCCCTGTGTACTTTCAAGACGTCCCCTCATTTTACTCTTCATCTAAAAGACTCTCTTCCAGCCCACCGGCCCAGACCCTAAGGGCATTACCACCTTCTTTCGATCTACCAAAGCCATGACCCTTATTCCTTCCTCACACCCTCAACCAGTTTTGTTCTGTATTATAATTCTACATACATGACATAGTCCTTTTAACAAACACCTACTCAACATATAGCTTTTTGCTAGACTTTGGGGCCACATCTCACAGTCTATGGGAACCAATTACCCCAGATCAGAATGTTAACCTCTGTTACCGTGATGAATGGGAATGTAGCGTAAAGCAATTTGCTGGCCGGGCTGCTCTTATTAGAATCTTTGTCTTTCCCTCTGCCTGTATTGCACTCTTTCCACATATCAGCGTTACTTGATCACTCAATTCCTTCAGGTCTCTGCGAAAATGTCATCTTTTCAGTGATTTCTTTTCTACCCAATCTATTATAAAACGACATCCCATCCTTTAGTCCATTTACTTGGATTTTGTTACGTTCTGTTTCTTGTTTAAAAACACACCATAATTTAACATACAAGTTACTTACTTGCTTGTACCTGTCTCTTTCCACTGTCAGGCCCAGAATGGCAGGGAATTTTCTTTTCCATTCCCTGAAGTTTCTCCAGCACCTAAAACAGTGCCTGGCACATAGTAGGCACTCAGTAAATACTTCTTGAGATAGAAAGAGAACTGGACTAGATGTCAGAAGACCTGGGTCCCAGTCACAGCTTTCCCGCATGACAGTTGTGTGGCCTTTAGCAAGACATAATGTCTTCAAGCCTTAGTTGTTGTACAGTTGCTAAGTTGTGTCCAACTCTTTGTGACCCCAAGGACTGTACCAGGCCAGTCCTCCCTGTCCCTCACTATCTCCAGAGTTTGCCCAAGTTCATGTCCATTGAGTCCTTGATGCCATCCAACCATCTCATCCTCTGTTGCCCTCTTCTCCTTCTGCCTCAATCTTTCCCAGCATCAGGGTCTTTTCCAATGTGTGGGCTGTTCATATCAGCCTTAGTTACGCTGTAAATTGGAGGTGATAGTCTGGGCCCTTCCCCGTGGCCGACAGCATTGCTGTTAAGGATCAAACAGTGGGTCTCAAACTTCAACGTGCTTTAGAATCACCTAGAGGGCTTAGGATACTAGTGACTGGACTCCATATTCGGTTTCCGATTCAGTAGGTCTGGGTAAGATGAGAAAGCCTGCATTTGTAAAATGTGGCAGATGGTGGTGCTTCAAGAACCACTGATGAAGAGACATGAAGGTACAGGAGGTGCTTGTAACCCTAACGCCTGTCCCAGACAAGAACGGCACTGATGGCCGGGCAGGACACTGTGGGAAGAGAGAGTGGACCCAACTGTACCTTAACTCAGTCAACGACCATTTAGGAGGCGCCGGGTTAGTGCTGGGTGCTGAGGGTCAGTGGCGCGTGCCACAGGCCTATGAGGCTGTGGTCTCAGACCTTGGCCCAGTGATCAGGAACTCGCAACGTTGAGGAGGGCTGGAGAGGCCGCTCCGACCTCCGTATGGGGCAGGAAGTCTCTGGAGCTGCGAGGAGGACCCCAAGCGGGCGCCGAAAACTCAAAGTCGAACTCGCGAGCTCGGCGGGCGGACGCTGCCCGGAGCTTCCCGGAACCCGCGGTCCACCTCCGCCCGGTTCCCCGCCCCCGGTGCGGGCGATTGAGGCGCGCTCTCGCCCCGGGCGCGCGCCGGGCACACAGTAGGCGCGCGCCCCGGCCCTCCGCACACGGCCGGCACACAGTAGGCGCGCGGGCCGGCGGAAGTGGGCGCCGGCGTGCGGTATCCGGGGGCGGAGCTGGCGCGGCCCGCCCGGCAGACAGGCCCGGGCCGCGGGCCGCGATGGGTGAGGGCGGGTTGCCCCCGGCCTTCCAGCTGCTGCTGCGCGCCTGTGATCAGGGAGACACGGAGACTGCGCGGCGGCTGCTGGACCCGGGGGCTGCGGAACCCGCGGAGCGCGGCGTGGAGCCCGAGGCGGGCGCGGAGCCGGCGGGGCCCGAGGCGGCCGGGCCCGGGGCGGCGGCCGGAGCGCCGGTGCCCGTGGACTGCTCGGACGAGGCGGGCAACACGGCGCTGCAGTTCGCGGCGGCTGGGGGCCACGAGCCGCTGGTGCGCTTCCTGCTGCGACGCGGCGCCTCGGTCAACAGCCGCAACCACTACGGCTGGAGCGCGCTCATGCAGGCGGCCAGGTGAGGGGGTCGGGGGTCCCAGGGAGCCTGGGTGGTGTCTAATGACCCCCTGGGCGCGGGGTGGGCTCAGGCGGTCGAACCTGCCCGGCGGCCCCCAGCAGACGCTCCGGGAGGTTAAGAGTGAAGTACTGGTTCGAGAGAGTTGAAATCGTAAACTTTGAGCAGCTAGGGATACGAACTAGAAGCGGACGCGCTTTTTAATAACGTAAAATCAGAATCCTAAAAGCATCGGCCTTTCAAACACAGAATCTGGAGACAGCAAATAGAATCTTAGAGACTTAGAAGCTTAGTGATATTCATTGCAGCAAGGTTTTCCCAAAGAACCAACCTACCCACCCTGGCTTGGTGTTGGGGATGCTGCGGTACCCAGATGAAGTCCCCACGGAAGCGGTGCATTTGCCAGTGGGCGGGCCAGGCAAAGGAACAGACTGCTGGGGGGACAATCTGAGGGAGCTCTTGGAGAACCGACTCAGTTTCAGGAAGTAAGGGAAGCTTTCAGGTAAGGATGAGGTATATATTGTCGAGACCTAAGGATACCTAAGTGTTGACCTGGATAGAGGGAGTGAAAGATGGATGATAGGTGCAAAGGTTTGGAAGCTAAAGTGAAATATGCATTCGTAGGACTGCTAGAATGATGTTGTGGCTGGAAGGGCTTTGGAGTAGTGGGAGATGAGTCTTCTCTGGAGAGAAAGAGGCAGATGCTTGGTGGCAAGGCTGGGAAAAGTGACAGTTCATAAGGGCACTGGGGAGTAATGGAGTGTTCTAGGCAGAGCAAGTGACAGAATGAGATTTATGTTTGGAAAGATCACTTTTACTGCAGTTTGAGGATGGATTGGAGGAGTGAGCTAGAATCAGAAAGTCTGGTTAGGAAGGGATTGCAGCAACCCAGAAAGAGGTGATGGTGGCCTGGACCAGAGCAGAGATGGCTGTGGGAGAGCAAAGAAATGAGTTTGAGATGTATTCAGGAAATAGGATGAACCAGACTTGAAATTCTAGTATAAAGAAACTCTGGGGGGACTTCCCTGGTGGTCCAGTGACTGAGACTTCACACTCCAGTGACTGAGACTTCACAATGCAGGAGGCCCGGGTTCAATCCCTGGTCAGCGAGCCAGTTCCCACATGCCACAACTAAAGATCCTGCGTGCCGCAACTAAGACCCCATGCGGCCAAATAAATAATTTTTTTAAAAAAAGAAGAATCTCTTTTTTTTATATATACTGTGAGGTATACTGTGAGGTCTCACTCCTGTCAGCCATCTACTTAGATCCCACCCAGTTTCTTGGAGAAATTTCCCAAGGAAGGAACAAAGGTCATTTGTAATTTTGGTGAAAGTGAATGTCACTCAGTCCTGTCCAACTCTTTGCGACCCCATGGACTATATAGTCTGTGGAATTCTCCAGACCAGAATACTGGAGTGGGTAGCCGTTCTTTTCTTCAGGGTATCTTCCCAACCTAGGGATCGAATCAGGTCTCCCGCCTTGCAGGTGGATTCTTTACCAGATGAGCCACCAGGGAAGCCCACGAATACTGGAATGGGTAGCCTATCCCTTCTCCAGAGGATCCTCCTGACCCAGGAATTGAACTGGGGTCTCCTGCATTGCAGGTGGATTCTTTACCAGCTGAGCTACTAGGTAATTTTGATGGATATTGCCAAATTGCTCTCAATGCAAGTGTATTACTTTCCAATGGCTGCTGTAACAACTTATTACAAAGCTAGCAGCAACCACATCACTCTGACCCCTGCTTCGTCATCACATTTTCTGACTCCTCTACCTCCCTCTTCCACTTTTAAAGATCGCTTGTGATTCCACTGAGCTCATCTGGATACTCTCTCCATCTCAAGGTCAGCTGATTAATTTCCCCTTTCCCACAGAATTTAACAGGTTCTGGGAATTAGAATCTGGACATCTTTGGGGAACCCATTACTCTGCTGACACAGTAGTGGTACCGGTTTACCCTCCCCGAAACAGTGTCTATGAGTGCCTGTTTTTCTACAACCTGTCCAACAGAGTATATTATTAAACTTTTGGATTTTTGCATCTGATGAATGAAAAATATTTCAGTGTGGCTGTGATTTGCACTTGTTAAACTGAGTGAAGTAAAACATCTTTCCATATGTATGGGCCATTTGATTTTCTCAAAGGCATTGAAATCACAACATTCTTACCCATAATCTTCTCATTATGACCTAGTTATATTTTATTTCTGAGTTCATTTCCAAGTGTCACATGGTTGTTCTAACTTGTATTGCAGGAAAATTTTTATTGTGCATTATTTTCAAATATGTCATTTTCAACTGCTTTGTGATATATCGTCCATGGGCAGTACTGTGCTTTGGTTACCCATACCTTAGCCCTCGGGCATTTATTTCAGTCTATAAACACACCTAGGGAGTGCATCCCAGCTGTAACACTCAGCTGCCCATTCGCATGGGTAATGCAGTGTGTTATGCATCTATCAGTGTGTCAGGCACCCTTTGTCTTAAGACACCTGATTTCTTGCCTGGCACTCTCTGGGGGTGCTCATAATGTCTTTTGGGCTATGGACCTTACTTCTGAGGTTCCCTGTCTCTTTTCGTGGCCCCATCCACTCTTCCAGGCTTTAAAACTCCAGGTAAGTCCTCATTCCAGTACCTGTCTGTGCCATCCTGTCTCTCCTTCCCCTCTGTCTTACTTAGTTCAGGGCACACATTTATAAGTGGCTTCCTACTTCTCTCTCTTCTTCCAAGTGTGCCTTCTGTAATCCCTCCTCTGTAGAGCTTCCAGATCTTTCTGAAATGACTGGTTGTGTGTGTCCCACAGTGGCTCCCTTGGATCAGGATGGCCAAGCACATGGCTGTGTGCTGACACATTCCAGTCTTGTGCTTTTCCTCCATGAAAGTAGACGTGCCTCAGCAATGGTGCTCCCGGCAGCCACCACTTTCAATGAAGTGAGCATCTATTTATTGTCACAGCTCTCTGTGTTCCAGAGCTCATCATTGGATCAGGACCACCAGAGACCCTGTGCCTGGACTGCAGTTGGGTCTCTTGTGAATGTTTCAGCATCAGAGATGGTGTCATTCATGTTTTTTTTTTTTTTTTTCCTGTTCTTAAAACAGCCTTTATTGAGTACTTATTTTGTGTCAAGCTCTGTGCTAAGTGCTGCAAATGAGTGAATTCATTCAGTCTATGCAAAATCTGAGGAAATGCTACTGCTGTCTTCCATTTTACAGATAGAGAATCAAGGCTCAGAGAAGTTAGTTCACTTGTCCAAGGCCACACAGCTACGAATGGATAGAGTCAGATTCACACCTAGGCAGGTGCTCCAGAGCCTGTGCTCCTAGCTATGAGTCCCATAACTCACTGTTTTCCTCTTGGTATTGGCCACAAGGAAGCCACTTGCCAAATTTGCTTAACACTAAAGGGACAGGTTGTGTGGTGTTTATTTTGGCTCCAATTTTACCCTTGACTTCCTTACTTTCTGCCTGCCAGCGTGGCAGAGCTGGCTTCTCCATCCAGGGCTCTCTCAGAGTGGGAATATATGCCAGGTCTTTCAACAGAGGTGTTAATTGCTGAAATTAATTGCTAATCGTAACAGCTGCTCAGAAAGCCCCGAGCTTCCCTATCTTCAGTAATTACCTGTTAGAAAGTTAGCATCCCCCAAATTATCTCAGCCTTCATTGAATCATTTTTTATATTTTCAGCCTAATTTTCAATGGCCTCTTGGGCTACTCCTGAATTCAGAAAGCATCTCGAGTGTCAGCATTCCTGCCTAGATTTAGGCCTTTCCTTCCTCTGTGAGTTTGTTATACCAGAAGAACTGGAGTTTCAGATCTTAGGGTCTAGGTTCAAGTTTTGACTCAATCACTTCCAAATTGAGAGATTCTGGATTATTGCTTTCCATTGTAATCTTCAGATTCCTCATCTGTGAAATACATTATTAGCAGTTTATCTCAGGGCTTACTAAGATCCAATAGATAAAAACAGGACAGTATCTTGTTATCTGCTGCTAGATTTTTATCTCATGCTTGATGACTAAATAGCGTAATCTTTTATAATTATCTAACCAGTTCTTCACGCGAAGAGTTGACTCATTGGAAAAGACTCTGATGCTGGGAGGGATTGGGGGCAGGAGGAGAAAGGGACGACAGAGGATGAGATGGCTGGATGGCATCACTGACTCGATGGACGTGAGTCTGAGTGAACTCCGGGAGTTGGTGATGGACAGGGAGGCCTGGCGTGCTGCGATTCATGGACACGACTGAGCGACTGAACTGAACCAGTTCTTCAGCTGTTTCTGTTGCCTGTTTTGACCATCCTCTTTGGTTATGCCAAGTGTTCATTCACTCATTCAGTTGACAGAATTGCCTGAGCTCTGCTGGAGTGCAGTCTAACAGGAAGACATAATTATAGAAGGAGGGCCCAGGCACATCAGTAAGGGTGAAGACTGGGGATTGTGGGTTTTCAGGTGAGGTGTACCTTAGTTGATGTGGGGGCATCATCTGGAAGCTGCTCAGAGGAGATGGGATCCGAACTGAGTCCTGCAGCAGGATAAAGGATGTGCTTAGTCAAAAAGGACAGGAGGGTCAGAAAGGCAGGATGGCAGAGGCGTGGACAGAGAATAATTGCCCAGTGCAGGTTAGCACGGCCAGAGTACAGCGTGGGAGTTGGGAAGAAATGAGGTTGACAAAGTTGGCAGTCCTTTCCGGGCAGTGGGACGTGGGGCAGTAGCCATGAGATTTAGGCTTGGAGAATATCATCGTGAAGGACAGGCAGGGAGACAGGCTGGGGTTACAGCTCTCTGCCTTTTTGTCAGATTCCGTCCACTCTTGGAGAAGGGGCGGGACAGGCCTGGCCCCCCTGCAGCTGGGGAAGCCAGTTCACCAAGCGCTCCCTTGGCACTCTGCAGGTGGGGTGACCCCGGTGCCGTTAAGGTTCATGGCCCAGAAGGTATTTGTAAGTTCAGAACATTGTTCAGCCTTGGCTCTGCCTCCACAGGGAGGAGGGAGGCCCTGGGTTTAGATGAGACACAAAACCGCTTCCGGAAAGAAGGGAGCGCCACAAGGGATTCATTCAAAAGCTGCCTCACAGATGCAGGCCTCCTGCCGACATTACCGTCTTGTAAAACCTGGCGCGCCGGCGGGGGCGGGGGACGGGGCGGGTGGGGGTGGGGGCCCTTCCAGCTCTGTGCCCAGAGAGTGCACTAGAAAGAGTGTATTTGCAAATACTGCAAAACAGAACTCTTCTGCCCTCTGGTGGCAGAAGGAAGAGATTTTACTGGGAAGAGTCGTCTGTTTTCCTCTTCCTGGTATCAGAGTTGGGTACTTGTCTGTCTCCCCAGCAGGGGAGGTTGCTCAAGTTTCCCTGGAGAGGGTCTGGCCCAGACTAGATTCTCAGCCGCCAGCAAGGGACATTCCAGCCAGCAGGGGGCATCAGGCCTCTGGGGAGAGGTGCCCCAGCCCACCTCTGCTGACCACAGCTATGCCACATCTCTTGGCGTGGGCTCTGTGGGCTTTCTGTGCATGTGTGTTTGGGGCTGGGGAGGGTAGATGTGAGTCAGACTTGGGCCCTGCCCCTGGGGAGTGAGCACAGGCAAAGAGGCAGCTTACCCAGCTCTGAAGCAGAATTGCATGAGCTCTGCCACGCGGGAAGCAGCGAGGTGTGGGGCAGCAGGATTCAGACAGACTGGGGTTCTGACCCTGTGGATTTCGCTCACCAGCTGGGTGACCTTGGCACATTGTGTGATGTAAGAATGTTTAAATGATTCCCATTCTAATAGCTGACATTTATGTAGTGCTTCCTTTGGACAAGCACTGTTCTAGGTGCTTTATGTATATTATATATTTATATATATTAACTCATTTAATCCTCCACAGCTCTTTTAGTAGACACAGTCATATCCCCACTTTAGAGATGAGGAAGTGAAGGCACAAAGAAGTTAAAGTTCTTTGTCCAGGATATGCAGTGGATGGCAGAGCTGGATTCGAAACTATAGACAGGACAGTGTCTCGCCTTTGTGGTGGTGCAGACACAGAGCCAGCAGTGTGCCTAGCACCAGAGGAAGGCCTTTCATTATAAGCAGCTATTACAGCGTGAAAAATTAATGGTTCAATAATTAATAATTTAACAACCGATGTGCTTAGTCACTCAGTCATGTCCAACTCTTTGCGACCCCATGTATTACAGCCTGCCAGGCTTCTCTGTCCATGAGGATTCTCTAGGCAAGAATACTAGAGTGGGTTGCCAATGCCCTCCTCCAGGGGATCTTTCCAATCCAGGGATAGAACCCAGGTCTCCTGCATTGCAGGAGTATTCTTTATTGACTGAGCTACCAGGGAAGCCCTAACAATTTATAATTGACTACATGAGCTTTCTCCTCATCAGGTGTCTTGTGTCACTAATTGTCCATCTCCCTGGCAGATTTGGGCACGTGAGCGTGGCACATCTTCTTTTGGATCATGGGGCTGATGTCAATGCCCAGAACCGCCTGGGGGCCAGTGTACTCACCGTGGCCTCTCGGGGTGGACACCTGGGTGTGGTAAAGCTGCTCCTGGAAGCTGGTGCCTTCGTGGACCATCACAAACCCTCAGGCGAGGGGGACAGCGGGGACGAGCTGCTGGACATCACGGCCCTGATGGCTGCCATCCAGCATGGACATGAGGCTGTGGTGCGTCTGCTGATGGAGTGGGGCGCAGACCCCAACCATGAGGCCCGGACTGTGGGCTGGAGCCCGTTGATGCTGTCAGCACTCATCGGGAAGCTTGGCATGGCTCAGCAGCTGGTGGAGAAGGGGGCCAACCCCGACCACCTCAGTGTGCTAGAGAAGACTGCCTTCGAGGTGGCACTTGACCGCAAGCACAGGGACCTTGCAGACTACCTGGACCCGCTGACCACCGTCAGGCCCAAGACAGGTCAGGCTGTGCCACCACTAACCTACCCCTCATCCCACCATGGCTTCCCAGAGGACCCAGATTTGTGTTTAAACAGCAAAAACCAAGGGTTGCCCAAACAAAAGGGCCTGCAGAAATCATAGTCCAGCCCGGGGGGCAGGGGAACTTAAGACGTGGCATGCAGGTGCCTGGCCCACCCTCCACAGAGTGATCTGTAGCTCTCAGAAGAGCCTGGACTCCTGCACAGCAAGGCCTCTCCCTCCTAACCAGATGATTCTGGTGTAGGACGTTCTGGGACGCTTCTAGAAAGTGGTCAGCAAACTTCTTCTGAGAAGGACCAGATAACAAATATTGTAGGCTTTGTGGGCCGTACAGTGTGTTGTAACTCCTCAGTTTTGCTAGAGTAGAAGCAGCCTACGTGATATGTCAAGGGTGGGTGGGGCTGTGTTCCAGGAAAACTCTAATTCTAAAAACAGGCGTAGGGGCAGGTTTGGCAACCTCAGCTCTTAGGGCACTGTGCCTAACCTCAGCTGCCAATGACCAGTCCCCAAAGACTAATTCACAGAAAATTCAGCCTACTTTTGAGCTGTGTTTTTTCAGCATCTATTAGTGTATCCTGTTTCTTTTTTCTTTTTGCCATCTTTCTGGCATATAAAGAGCTGTCTAAGCACTCCTTAGCAAATCTGCCACAGAACATACCATGTTTTAAAACCCCTAGTTCATCATGTGTAACAGAGCATGTAATGTAGAGTTGCACAGCCACAGTGCCCTCTGTCAGTAATGGGTCTGATTTCTGCATCATTCCTGAGATAGCCCGGGCTGTAAGGCCAGGCTGCAGCATGTGAGCATTTAAGGCTGAAAAGTAAAAATTGAAAGAAAAGGTCTTCAGACAAATTGGCTAAAAAGACTTGAAAGTATTGCAAAGTTTGATACCATCCAGAGAATACACAAATAGTCCCATCAATGAAATTGTAAATCAACTACACTTCAACTTAAAAAAAATTCAAGTGGCCCATTTAAAAAAAAAAGAAAACCCATCAATCAAAAGATATTGCAAATTTGAGAAATGCTTATTAGAAATACACTGTCTGGTCAGAAAACTCTGAAATAAACATGTTGTAAAACCATGCAACGACAGAGAGATGGCAAAAATGGAGAGAACACCAAAACAGAAGGGAAAAAGAAGTAAAGTCTAAGGAAACCTGCCTGAAGCCAGGAGATCTCTTACCTTTGCGTGGATGGGGACAGTGAGGGTCAGAGGAGTAGAGGCTGTTGGAAGCTGTGTGACACTTAGGAGGTAGGGGGTTCCGTGGGAAGAGCATGGGTGTGATCCCACCCAGTCTAGCCTTTGTGGGGCCTCTGGGATCTGGACATGCTTGTAACTCTCTCTTAGCCTCCCTATGTCTCTTGTGTAGAATGGACTCAATGGCAACTACCAGGAGGTCATGAGCAGAAAACAAGCTGGCCTCTGGTGTGCGAGCCCTCTGGCCAGAACATGGCAGTTCAGCATCAGGTCCCGGGCAGAGTTGCAGTTAGAAGTTAGGGCTCCAGTCTCACCCAGGGTGTTTTTCTTGACTCAAGGCCACTGCCCTCGTTTAAAGGCTTTGGGGTGTGATTGTAGCCGAGATGGAAAAGGGAACTGCCTCCTCCCGTCCCTGCTGTGCCTCCACGCCTGACGGGCAGGCTCTTACCTCCCCCTTGGGGAGCATTCATCCATGTTGCAGGTGAGGGAGGTCAGGCTTGGGGTGGGGGTCAAGCGACTTGCTCAAGGCCTCTGCCCTAGAAGTGGGTGGTCGGGGACGTGTGCCCCACCTATGGGTGCTGAGCTGTGCCTCTTGTGCAGCTGATTCCTCCTTCCTCAGATTCCTCCAGCCGGGTTTCTGGGGTCTTAGCTCCCCACGAACCTCCTTACAGACTGCCCTGGCACTCTGGGGAAGCAATGCCCTCTTCTCCTCAAAATGTGGAGGTGCAGACACAGTGGTGGGCGTAGCCAAGGTCACCCTCTACCTGGCTCCACCTGGACGTGACTGTGCTGGCTGAGAGACCTTGACCAGTTGCCTCCATTCTCCAAGTTTCCATTTTGTCTTCCGTAAGTGAGGTCCCCTGCCTCCCAGGACCACTGCGAGAATCAAATGAGGCCACCCCAGCCCAGAGAGAGCACGTGAGAGATGCCAGCAGCTGCCGTCACCTGTTACCTTTGCTGTCGTAACTGACAGGACCAGGTCACGGTTACGAGCAGACTTCCCTGTTGAGCAGACATGCGTTTGAGGCTCAGCTCTCACTTTGTGGCTGGGAGGCCTCGGCATGTTCATTGTCCCTCTAGGACTCCAATGTCCTCTTTCATAAAACAGGTGTAACGAATGCACTTGCCTTGTGAGGTCCCTTGAGCAGTAGGAAGATAATGCTGGTAGTACCCCAGAATACCCTGGAGCCTGGCACATAGAGAGCAGTGAGTGGAAGCTACCAAAGTGGATTTGTGTTCACCATTCGTTCATTCCAGTATTCTGCAAGTATTTGTTGACTGCCAATGTACCAGGTACCATTCTAGGCCCCAGTGAACAAACCAGATCCAACCTCTGCCCTTGAGGACCTTGGCTTCTGGAGGAGAGACAGGCAAGAAGTAGGAAATAAGCATGTTAAATAAGTTACATAGTAAGGTAGTGGTAAGTACTGTGGTGAGGAAGAAAACGGGGGCGAGGTGGAGGATTTGGGAGCAGTGGAGGTACTGGGTGGTGCAGGCCACCATGTGAAGCAGGTCATTGGGTGGCCCCCGAGAGGAGCTGGGAGTTCAGCTGAGTTGCAGGAGCTGAGAAAGTGCTCCATTTTCAGGCTCTCAGAGAAGAGCCTTCAAAAGAGCCATGTTACTAATAATGACAGATTATTAAACAAATAGTATTTGACCCCAGTTCTTTTTGTGAGGTGCTAGGAAACCACCCCCCGCCCCCACCCCGCCATCAGGGCCTTGGAGGCTCCCAGCTCTCTCCCTCACATTAGCTGCAGGAAAGGGTACCCTTGAGGCTGTGATCGTCACTGTGACACCCTCCTCACCCTCACTGTGATCATTCCCTGGGCTGTGGAGGGGTCCTTGGAGTTGCTCTGATATTGATGCAATAATTGGAGCCCAGAATGAGGAAGGGACCAGCCCAGGGTCAGCTGGCATCGAGCATAGCTGCTCCAGCCTCCTGAGGTCAGGCTAGACTGTCATTGATTCGTTTGTACCAGATGGTTGCTTAGCAACCAACACTAGGCCCAGTTGACACATTCTTTTCTGTCAAAGAGTCTTGGCTGTGGCCTATAGCAAATTAGACTCTTCAATACTTAAAGGAATGAGACATATTTTTTTAATGAAGTTTCATAATCATTTCTTTATAGTATCTCAAAGGCAGAATTAGGCACTTGGTTCCATGGCCCTGTCTATACTTTGCTATAAGTGCCTTGTAGTTAACTGGTGCCCTTTCTGGGGTGAGTGCTGGTCACTAGGAAAGATAACAAAAATCACTGTTTGTGTGGTGGTGGTGGTTTAGTCGCTAAGTTGTGTCTGACTCTTGCAGTCCCGTGGAATATAGCCTGTCAGGCTCCTCTGTCCATGGGATTCTCCAGGCAAGAACATTGGAGTGGGTTGCCATTTCCTTCTCGAAGGTATCTTCCCTACCCAGGAATCAAACCTGGGTCTCCTGCATTGCAGGCAGATGATTTACCAACTGAGCTAAGAGGGAAGCTGTTTGTATAGAGCTTAAAAATTTCTGGAGTGTTTTCCCATCTATATTATCCACCCCTGCAACCACCGCCTGCTCTCCATGTTAGCATGTTGTCTGCATTATCAGTGATAAGGAGACACATCTCTCTGGGAATACGTGGATCCAGACACCCTGGCTCCAGACTCCTTGTGCCACTCTGCACCTTCTTCCAGCTGCTGGTGGAGGCCGATCAAGACCAGGGATGTGGCCCAGAGTCACAGGTTTTCTCCTGCAGCTGCTCTGACCTCTGGTATTAGTCAAAGGAAGTCCTGTGTTGGCTCTTACCAGCGAGAAGACTAGTCGTGAGGGTGGCTACTTTCTGACAGGAGGGAGCAGGTTACCCACTAGCTCTAGCTTCAAGGAGGGTGATGGAGAACAGATAAGGAAGGGGCTGGCATTGGGTGGGTGCAGCGAGGCCTAGCATGAAGATATCAGATGGGAGCATCTGCAGGTTTGGGTCATAGGTGACCTTCAGAATCACTCAGATGGCTGCTTATTTGGGAAAGAAAGCAAATATTAGCATTGGCAACCATGACCTCCTCTGGGCTTAGCTGCCCAGTGTCTTAGGTATTAGAATGAAAACCTGCTCTGGAATTACTTCATGGTTGTACATTTACTTTTTAGAATAAAAGAATCATTGTTTCTTCTTAAAATCTTCATAGGAATACAGACTTTCCCAAGACTATACTTTTCTATTATATCTGAGAAAGGACATTCCAAAATTTGGAATGCCTAAAAAAGACTGCTTTATGAGTTGTGGGATCCGGAAATAGTCTGCTTATTCATGTTTTCCGGGCCAGATGACCTCCCACAGTCTGTCTCTGAAGCGTTTTCAGACAGTCTGATGATAACCCTTCCAGAAGGGCTGCTGGAGTTAGTCCATTACCTAGGTCTCTGATTAGATTGCTTGTGAAAAGTAAATCATTTTTAAAGGTGGGCTGGGTCGTTACACCCTTGTGACTTTTCTGTTATTTTACACTTTTCCGTGGTTAACTTTTAAAAATCTTTGTTTACCCAGATGAGGAGAAAAGGCGACCTGATATTTTCCACGCGTTAAAAATGGGTAAGCGCTTTAGAAAATCTTTTTGGGTATTTAAGAATACAGTACTGTTTCTCCCAAACTAATATTGATAGTCCTTTTCAGGCCACCCAGAGTATTTGAGGAAGACACAGGTGTTTTGCTGTTTCCTGACTCTGGTTTCACCCAGGGAGGTTCAGACCCTGGAGGCTGGTAGTTATGGTGCTTTGCACACAACTTACAGATTGTTTTCTCAGGCCCCCTCTGCTTCTCCTGCTAGACCCTGTGGCTATGTCCTAACTTTTACTTACCTCTGAAATGCTGGCTGCCTACTCCACTCTCTTTGTAATAAAGAACTATTTAGTAGAATTGCCTCTCCTGAAACAGACCTCCACCTCCAGGAAGCCCACCCTGATCCTCACCTTTTAGGGAGACCTGGGCTCTCTTTCTGCATGTGCATTGCCCCTCATCATCACTCTTCTCTTAAGATATCAATAACGCGTCTCTCTTTCAGTAAAGCTATTTGCGTGCTTGCCTCCATCCCTTGTAGACTGAAGGATTGGAGAGTAGGGGCTACCTCTGACTCATCTTTATAGCCCCTGCGAGGTGCAGCCACCCAGTACAGAGGCCAGCTCAGCACATTTGTTATGGGAAGCCACTGGGTAAATCATCCTGCAGTGCCAGGCCCGTGGATCACCGGGACTTCTGCTTCTTTGGCAGGAAACTTTCAGCTGGTCAAAGAGATTGCTGATGAAGACCCCAACCATGTGAACCTGGTTAACGGGGATGGGGCCACCCCACTGATGCTGGCAGCTGTCATGGGACAGCTGCCTCTGGTGCAGCTGCTGGTGGAGAGGCATGCCGACGTGGACAAGCAGGACAGTGCCCACGGCTGGACAGCCCTCATGCAGGCTACCTACCATGGGTCAGTGCCAGCCCCGTCCCCTCATCAGGGAGCCTAAGAGGGTGCCCTGGGCTGAAATTGGGTGCCTGATGGATTGCTGGTCCTGAGATGCTGCAGATAAGCACCCTGCCCATTGTGAAGATGCTGAGACACTCAAAACGGTGCAGGCTTGGTCTGTCCTGCATTCCTACCCTTTGTGTCCAGATTTCCTATTGCCTCGGCAGTGTTACCTGGTGCTTCCGCATCCCTTCTCATCCATTCACCCCTCTTCCTTCCTGGATGCCTCCTCCTTGGGGCAGGCTGACCAAGGGGCAGGGATTTGCACATAGCCTTGCACTTGATCAGTGGTGATCTGATTCCAAATTAGGGGCTCCGTCCTTGCCCCACTTCAGGTGATCAGAGCACTCTCCTGTGTCCTCTGAAAGTGATTTTCTTCCTCATTTGATCCTCAGACTTCCACATCAAAGACTCTGGCCTGCCGGAGGACTTCAATCAGGTCCCAGTGAGGGGCAGGAGGGATGGGGTCTGTGTGTGGTCCTGGGAGCCGGTGGTTTGGGGGCAGAGCCTTGTGTTTTCATTTTATTCATGGAAGGAGCACTCAGGCTTTGATTTCTGTCATGACTGCCCGCAGGGTAGGGAACAAGGGCTGGGAGACAGCTTTCCGAGCCCTCTTTCACGTGCACGGATGCTGCTGGAGTTAAAGCCACCGCTCTTGTTGCCCAGGAGCAAGGCCACATTTTCCCTTTCAGCAGGTCTCACTCAGGCTTTTTCTTTCTTCCACAGGAACAAAGAGATTGTCAAATATCTGCTAAACCAAGGAGCTGATGTTACTCTTCGTGCAAAAAATGGGTACACAGCCTTTGACCTAGTGATGCTGCTGAGCGATCCTGGTGGGTTGTTTTAGGAAAAGCGTTTTAAACCTGCTGGGTTTTCTGGCTGGGAATCCAGATCATCCCCTGTGTGTAAGCACTTGCGTATTCAAGGCAGAAGCCACTGTCAAGCCCCCAGAGCTCCCCACAGAGCCTCAGGCAAGTCTTCACTTCTCCCAAGTGAAGGCCATTGGGGAGAATGGGCACAGCTGGGACTGGCTAGTCCCTGAGGCCTCTTCTGGCTCCAGCCTTCCAGGAGTCTCCAGGCAGGAAGGCCTTGGCCATCCACACAAATCCTGGAATGGTATCTGTGCCTCTTAGCTGGAAACTGAGTGACTCAGGAGGAAACAGGCCCCTGTGGACAAGGAGAATAGACAAGCAGGGACCGCCTTGGCTTATTGTGTAGGTGGAAGCTCCAGGTCAAGGGTCTTGTCAACATTACTAACCCCCAGCTAGCACCTGCTAGGACCTTGGACCCTCTGCCACTTTGACAGGCCTTCCTCTGGAACCTGTGGCCTCCCGTTAGCTAACTCAAGGGGTAAGGGGTCTCTCCTGGGACCCCCAAGTTTTAGCCCAGAGAGGGAGAAGCTGGAAGGCTCTTCTGACCTAACAGCCTCTGAGTCCTGAGCTGGATCCTACCCTGCTGACTTGGGGAGGGGAGGATTCTGCCTCCTCGAGTGGAGGGGCTCCCGCTGCCTCTCAGTATGGGGGCAGCAGGCCAAGTGCCCTTCCTCACTGCCAGCACAACCACCCCCTCACCCTCCCCTCCTGTGGGACCCCCTTGTCACAGATACATGCTGGTTCCATCTTATCCTCGCAGAGAGGATGTGCCCAGGAGTAACTGACCCTGGCTGGAGAGGTGGGCCCTCCACGCAGGTCGCATGGTCTCTCTCCTTGCGTGTAGTCTGCCAGGGACCCTGGACTGCATCGCACCCAGGCTTTTCTCCAACAGCTTTATCTCTTCTACTGTGTCTCTTCCTTCCCTCCATTCATCCTCCCTGCCTTTCCCAATAAAACAACCTACCCCAGTGGATTTTTTTTCCTAGTGGGTTTTCAAATGAAGTTTTTGCCTGAAATTTTCAAAGAGACACATGCTGGAGAGAAAAAAAAAAAAGCAACAGTCAAGAGAAAAGCATATTCATAGTTCATAGTATTTTTTTCTCAATTCTGCTTGTTGCTTTTTTAATAGCCTAGTTGAGTTAATAATAACAACTAATGCTACTTAATTTTCTTAAGCACTTACCATATGTTAGGAATTCCCTCAGGTCCTTCAGACACCTTTATGTGGTGGGTACTGTCACCCCTTGATTGACCTGCAGTTACACAGCCTGGGAGAACAGAGGCAGAATTCCAACTTCAGTCATCTGGCTGTAGAGCCTCTACTTTTTAAACACTTCACCCCTCTGCCCTCCTGGTAGGACAGGGCATCTGCTTTTTATTTCTGTTTAAGTGGATTAAACCCTGCTGCCATGTGCGCCCCTTCTGAAGAGCCAGTGGAGAGGCAGGGGCACCTGGATCCTGGAGTAACACAGGCGCTGGCACTGCGGGACTGAGTTCTCAGGCTGCTGGGGGTCGTCTTGAGACCCCTGTCCCCATGGCCCAACAGACATATTTGCAGGTAAAAGGCTGCCTTTTGTGTCCATAGACACGGAACTTGTTCGACTGCTGGCATCTGTCTGCATGCAGGTGAATAAAGACAAAGGCCGGCCCAGCCACCCACCACCTCTGCCCCACTCGAAGGTCCGACAGCCCTGGAGTGTCCCGGTGCTGCCTGATGACAAAGGCGGGCTCAAGGTTTGCCTTTTCCTGTCTTGAAGAGCATCAGAGAGCCATGCCTGGATAGGTGAAGCGGGAAGATGCTTGCCACTTCCTCATTACCCAGAGCTGCTTTAGGACAGGGTAACAAGTAGGGTTAACAGTAGGGGCAGGAAGTAAACTGGAGGTGAGCAGTAAGGAACGGTGGTGACCAGGGAAAACGGAGGTGATCGTAGCCACTTAGTGGCAGTAGTGGCTGCTTGCAAGTGTGTGGGTCCATGTTGCTACATCTTCCCTTCGTTTTCAGGAGAAACTAAAACCCCAGATTTTGATGCAGAAATGCAATTTATAAATGTAGAGAATGGTTAACATTTTTTGCATGATGTAGTGCTGAGCTGGCTAGCCTCGAACACCTCTCCTCCCTGGCCATCTGTCTGTGGCCTGTGCTTCAGTGTGGACAGTATTTGCTGACTGCACATTCTAGGGCCTGTCTGTGGTCCACAGGCCCCCATCAGCTGCTACTGGAAGCCCCAGAAACCAAGCTCCAGCCGCTTATTTCTAAACTGCAAGTTGAATGTTTCTCTTTGAATGTCTTATCCTCCCAGCCCTGCTCTGCTTGTTGAAAATCAAAATTATTTTTTCCCTTTTCCTGGCTGGGGTTCCAACACTTTCTCAGATCTGCAGACTTGGCATTCTTCTCATGTCTGTTGCTCACCCAAGGCCCTGGATCCTTCCTCTCAGTGTTGTTTGCATAGATCTCGTCATCCTTGCCTTACTGCCATCTCTGTAGACCAGGGCCTCGCAGCCTCCCTTTGGTGCCATGCCAGTAACCTCTGAGCTCTCGTGGGGTTGTGTAGATGCCCTGGGGGTGGCACCTGTCCTCTCTCTAGGTGAAGAGGCATCAGCTGCAGGAGCAGATGGCCCAGGCCTTGGAGTGGACAACCTGATAGCTCTCACATTGTTACTGGAATAGGGGGAAGGAGGTTATGTAGCTTGAGATGTTAAGGTGTTTGGTGTTGCCTCTGTGTCCATCTGTCCATCCCTCTTGGACTCTAAGATGTCCAGCAAGTCGACATGGCTGGGTCTCTGTGTCTCAGACTGTGTAATGAGGAGATTGATGTAGGGTGTTAGCAAATTTGGTTCCCTGCCACCTCCAGACTATTGGAAAGGCCCTCTGCAGGCTGGGTCAGGAAGGATTTGGAGAGAACTAAGGGTACTGTGGTTGATGGGTAATGCCTTCAGTGGGCCCAGGAGAGGGGAGGTGGGGCACGTGTGGAGGGTGGTTGCTCTCCCTGGGCTCGGTATTGTTAGGGCTTGACCTCTGCTCTGCATTCCCTTGGCAGTCCTGGTGGAACCGAATGTCTAATCGGTTCCGGAAGCTTAAACTGATGCAAACACTGCCGCGTGGGCTGTCCAGCAACCAGCCATTGCCTTTCTGTGATGAGCCAGAGCCAGCACTGGACTCCACAATGAGGGCGGCACCCCTGGACAAGACCAGCCGCTCTGGGCTCCCCGATGTGGCCCCCATGACCAAAGACAATGGTAAGAAAAAGTTGCATGTGTGGTAGGATTTCCAGAATGGTCAAAGCCTGAACCTCTTTGCCCTCTTCCTCTGCCCTTCATCCCCACTCCTGGGCTGATGGCAGAGAGATGATGATGTTGGGATGTGACACTGGCGCAGAATGGCCAGTTTGGTGAAGACTTAAGGGACAGAAGTTCATCTAAGGGACTGACTGCTAAGGGTAGAATGGGGAGGCTGGCAGCAAATCCGGGCTTCCTGTCCTGCATGCCCTGTTGAGAAACCTTTGGCCAGTCACTGTCTCTCCCTAGCCTTTGATAGGAGATTTTCCTTCTTGCCAAATGTGATTGGTCTGCACCCACCAGCAGTGTTTTGAAGTAGAATGAGTTACTAGGGTTGGAGTGGGGATAGTGAACTCCCCACCACTGGAGATAGTCAACAGCTTGGATGACTTTGCCAGGGCACTGAAGAAGATTCCCACACTGGAAAACTGATTAGGTCAGATCCGTTCTAACAGTCCGACTCTCCATACCTGGACTAGTTCCTTGGGTACCATTGTTTGAGACAGACTATTGAGCTCGACATACCACTGTCTGACCCAGCATGACAATGGTTTATGGAAAAGCTGCAAACACACTCTAAGATAGCTTTTAAATGCTTCTTTTCTCTTCAAGTATTGAATACCAATTATTATTAAATATTTAATCACTCAAGAGAGTTGGTTTTCCAGGATGAAGGCTGACCTGGTCACCTGTCCTCATGCTGTGAATTCGTTGTGGTTGGGGGAGGGGGTCATTTCAGGAAACTTCCATTTGTTTCTCAGGTACTGGGAGCACAAGAGGAGAAAAGGAAGATGTGTTATTGACAACCATGGTGAGTGTGGGGCTTTTCTAAAAGCATTTCAGATCTCTTCCAATCGTTAGTGGATTGACTTATAAGGAGGGATGTGGTCACATTTGTCTTTCTTTGTGGTGGTTACAGATGGGGTCGATGTCAAAATGTTTAGCAATGGGTATATCTCTGGCACCAAGGAATCAGAATAGATGCCAGCCCTAAATTCTGGGTAGGGCTGTGCTGGTACTTAGCAGCCAGGGCTAAGCCCTGATCATGTTATCAGGGAGGTAGCACTGAGTACAGGGGCCGTGTCAGGGGAGGAACTGATGGTGACATTGGACTTACCATTTTATGGAGAGCCAAGGAGACAGGAGTCAAAGAAGAGAGTATATTTCCAGCTTCAGAGAGGCCGCAGTGTCTTCATCTATAAATTAGAAATGTATCAGTTTTAGGTTCAGCTGTGAGTAACAAAATCCCCGAATGATTGGCATAAATTTGACAGGATATTTAAAGTAAGTGAAGTTCAAGACTGGTTCATTGATCCATAGAATTAGAGATCTGGGTTCCTTTTACCTGTTGGTCTCCCTGGCATGGCTTCTACTACCAAGGTTACCTCTTGGTCTGAGATGGCTGCCAGAGCTCCATCCGTTACTGCTTCATTCCAGCTGACAGCAAAGATGACTGGAGAAGAGGTGACCATGGGCACAGGCCAGGTGTCTGTAAAGAAGTTTCCTGGAAATTCACACATCACTTTTTGCGAACATAAAATGGGCCAGAATTTAGTCACATGGCCCATTCACACTGCATAGAAGTCTTTGTTCCAAGTTGGTCATGTGCTTATCTATCAGGCATGTCTGTGAAGGAGATATGGAGGATGGATATTAGGCAATAGCTAGCCTTCTCTTCCGTAGGAGATGCTATCCCTCATGGTTGTGGTTTTTAAGTATAATCTCCAGGAAGATCTTAACATAACGTCTGACCCAGAGTGAACTCTTATTTATCTGCTGTGTGACCTTGGATGTGTTACCTCACTTCTCTGGGCTTCATTTCTCTTCTCTGAAATGAGAGTCTCCTGGTTGGAGTTGGGCTCAAGTCCCTTTAACTCTGAGGCCCTAATCTGGAGGCTGGCCAGGAGAGGGCAGTGTTGGAGAGAAGAAGGAAGCAGAGGTGCCCCCAAAGAACTAAGCTACCCCAGGATCTTTGGGGCCCTGATGGGGTCTGTCTGCTCTGCCCTGCTGTGAGATAGGTATAAATTGGTATCTGCACACTGACCGTGGGACTTACAACATTGGATAATGTTATTAAATAGCAATAATTGCTTTCAGTATGTAGACAGAAATTATCTTATTGAATTTTTGGAAGATGCAGTAAAGTATAAAGAAAAAATTGCCCTTGGTCACACATCCAGATATAATCATGATTGACATTTTGTGTCATATATCTTTTGAGTATTTTTCCTAATCATTTTTTTGTATCTGTGAATATGATATCATGCTATATATAATAAACAAATACTTAGCACAGCACTAAATATGTACCAGCCAAATGCTTATTAAGTATTTGTTGCAGTTTGCATATATTCACTCACCTATATCCCAAAAAACCATGCCAGGTCAGGCACTTTTATTGTTGTTCAGTGTCTAAGTCATGTCCGACTCTGTGACCTCATGGACTGTGGCACGCCAGACCTCCCTATCACTGTCTCCCGGAGTTTGCCCAAGTTCATGTCCATTGAGCCGGTGATGCACTGTTATCTTCCCCCATTGTGCTGAACCTGCTGTACTAACAGTTTGTCATGACCATCTTTTCTGTGTCAGAAACACTCTTTGGCCCCAACGCATCCAATGATTAAATGATGTAACATTCCATCATCTCTTTATCCAAGATTGACCTGCTGGACTTTGGGGTTCCTAGTTTTTGTTTTCACAGCTCTGATGAATTATCCTTATGCCGATGAAGTTGTTGAGGTCCAGAGGGGTCGGCCCTTATTCACGGACTCTCAGAAAAGAAGGACAGTGCCTGGATGGGAACCCAGGAGGCTCCCCACTTCCCATCTTGTTGCTCTCCTGTCCCACCTCCTTATGCCCTGTAGAGGGCGGCGGTGTGCCCACCTGCCTGGTGGCAGATGGAGGATGGCCAGGGTGCTCTGCTGAGTAGGCGTTTGCAGCCATCCTTGCGGAGATGCCCGCCTGCCTGGCTCCCGAGGCAGGTTTAGCTGTGGGATGCCCTTCCCTGCAAAGAACCATCTGGCACCAAGTTCACTGTCTTTTATTAATTAAAGTTACTGTGGACCACGTGAAAGCTTTTCCTTGATGATCCACCAGTTATCATGGTGTGGATTTTATACTGACCCCAAATCGCATTTTCAAAACTTAAAATAAAATTGCAGTTAAAAATGTCAGCAGTGGGAGGTGTGGCTAGAGCAGGAAGGAGGTGGTGGGATGGGGGATGGGGGTGTCTGCTGGGCTTGCAGAGAGCCAGCCTGGGCCTGCCAGTGCCCTCATCCCCGCCTCCTGGAACCCCGGCTCTGGCCACACCAGCCTCCTTGCTGTTCTGCACACTGGTCTTGCTCCTCTTGTCTCCAGTCCTTCCTGCATTCCATTCCCTTGGTCTGCAGGGCCCTCTCCCAGCACAGCACACCCAGCACTTCTAGACTCCCCCGTGGCTCTCTGCAGCCTCTCCCCCTGTGCTAGTCTTGTTGCTGTGCACAGACCCAAGAGAACCTGGGGTTGTGGAGCAGAGCAGACGAGGGTATCACTCACTTGCTGGGAGGAGAGCTGAGAACATCACGTGGGTTTCTGGCTTGGCTGTGATGGGGGATGGGATTCGGGGGTGCTGCCATTCTCTGAGAAGCAGGGGAGACCTGGAGTCTTCTTCCCAGAGCTAGGAGCCCTCCTGGGGCTTGCCTAACCCACAGCCTGTCTTTTTCAGCTTCGAAATGGAGCCCCCTTCACCAGACTCCCGAGCGACAAGCTGAAGGCAGTCATCCCCCCTTTCTTGCCCCCTTCCAGCTTTGAGCTGTGGAGCTCGGATCGTTCCCGGACATGTCACAACGGGAAGGCAGACCCCATGAAGACTGTGCTGCCTCAGAGAGCCGGCAGAGGCCACCCCGCGGGTGGAGGGAGCACGGACAGTGTAAGTTGTCCAGTTCACACACTTCGACGTTTCATCTACTACTCTCTGATGTCGTGATGGATTGCAGGCAGAGGGACCTCAGATCCCTTCTGATCTAGGGGGGCTGTAGCTTTTTATTTTCTTTTAAGTGAGTGATACTCCTTTGTCTAATGAAACCCTACAAAGGAATTAAATATGTAAGCAGATTAGAGTGAACGAAAGTGGAAGCCCCTCTCCCTGGAATCCTGGAGCTCTGAGGAACATAGGTTGAAGACCTGATCTAACCCAATGTTCCCTTTAATAGATGAACCAACAACCCAGAGAACGGAGGTAGTTGCTGAAGGTCACCGAGCCAAGTGGGGTTGAGGATGCTGGGACCCAAAATCAGGTTCTTGGCTTTAATCAGGCTCCACACCACATTATTGCACAGGTTCTGGACTAGACTCAAACACTGGAGACCGCTCTGTGTGCTCCTAGAGTTTTCTTGGAACCAGAGTGTGACTTCTGTCCTTCTGACCATGGTGGTTTCTGACCTGCTGGCCCTCAGTGTGTTGCTGTGATGCACTGAGGCGGTCCCTCTCAATGTGGGAGCTGATACCCACACGAGCAGACTGTAGACAATGGAGATTCAGGGATTTAGACCCTGACCCTGCTGCTTTGTGTTGAGTGACAGGAGCCACTCAGAGCCCCCGTCTCTGTCTGACCCCCTGGTGCTTGCTGCTGCCTTCCTGGACTGTTGTAATGACAAATCACTAGTTGAAGACCAAGGCCCTGGTGCCTGGAAGTGTTTAAAAGAGACAGAGTGGGTTTATGTTAAGTCCACCACATGGGAGGAGGTGGGTGACCTGTGGGAAGTGGTGTCACAGGGGCTTAGCCTGAGCTAGTGGTTGGTCGAGTTGTCAGCAGGTAGATGTGCACTCCCATCCCTTGGGGGCCTCCTCGAAGACTGAGCAAGGATCGGCTAGGATGGGCCAGCTGAACTCCAGGGCCCTCCCCATCATGACCTGTGTGTCAGATGGAATGAACAGCACACCCTAACTGCCATATCTGCCTTATTCTTGCAGACTCTCGTCAGGCCAGTTAAATTTCCATCTCTCTCCAGAAGCCCAGCCTCCCCCGCCAATTCTGGAAACTTCAACCACTCACCTCATTCCTCTGGTGGCTCCAGTGGGGGAGGAGGCATGAGCAGGCATGGTGGGGAGCTGCATAACCGCTCAGGTGGGTACCCAGGCAGCCCACTCCAGGAACACAGGAAGATCACTTAGGGTTGAGGGTGTGAACTGCAGACAGTCCTTGAGACCACTGCATGTGCACTGTCTTTCTCCTTGATGTGCCTAAAGGATTTTTCAGTGAATTCACAATCCGAGTCTGTTTTATGCAGTTTCTTAGGGCAAGGAAGTGGGGAGTGGTAAGGGAAGAGATAGTCTGTAATGGTCTATTTTGTTAGAAAATTTTGCAAGAAACTAAGAGAAATGAATAGTGTTTTTGTGGTGTTTAAAATCCTTTAAGGTTAAACCTTAGGTATCTTCTCATCCTGATTCTTCAATGAACAAATGAAGGAACTGAAGCTCAGAGTGGTTAATGGATTTGCCCAGGAGTACACAGCAAGGAGGTGACAATTAAAACTCAAAGCCGTTTGCCCTACCATTATTTTGGGCTTATGGCATACTTTCCTTCTCTTTAAGTTTACTTGTTTTCAGTCATTACATTTATTTACCATATTCTTTCAGAAAATATTTCTGGCCACTTATTAGATATAAGCCAAAGTCTAGGTGATAGAACACGTAGCAATAAAAAATTCAAAGTCAGTTTTGTAGGAAGTTGTATTCTGGTGCAAACAGATAATTTTGAATAGATGTTTAAGTGGGGGTTTTCGAGGTGATGCTAGTGGTAAAGAACCCACCTGCCAATGCAGAGGATGCAAGAGACGTGGGTTCAATCCCTGATCCGGGAAGATCCTTGAAGAAGGAAATGGCATCCTGCTCCAGTATTCTTGCCTGGCAATTTTTTTTTTTTTTTAATCTGAAAATAGTAAATGCTGTAAAAAAAACAAACAAAACAGAATATGGAAAAAGGTAATGTGGCTGGTTACAGGATACTTTCTAGTCTTCTCCTAGGGCATCCAGGATTAAGTAAAGCGAGCTTTGCAGGAAGGCACCATGCTTTATGCCATCATAGGAATGTAATGCATGCTTCTTGTGGGAAAGCTTGAAAACCAGCTAAAGCAAAAGGCAAAAAAAGTATAATATCACCCACTAGGAATCAGTGTTAACATTTTGATGTATATCTTGCAAGGTACATTTCACTTCTTTCTGAAAGAAGAATAAGTTTTTGAGCACTTAGTGTGTGCCAGGCACAGTGCCCTTTAAGTGGATTATCTCCTTCAGTCTTCCAACAACCTGTGAGGTAGCCTCCCCAGAGTCCAGAAGGGGGAACGGGCTCAGGGGAGTTCAATTAACTCAGCGAGAGTCACACAGCAGTGAAACAGCAGAGCCAGGCCCACGCGCAGGCAGGCTGACTTCTGAGTATACTCTGCTTTGCAACCTTTTCCCTCTCTGTGCCTGTTTCCATGTTGTAACCACCTTTTTATGACAATGCACGTGTATCTACAGATTCTTTCATTTTCTAAACTTTTTATTTTATATTGAAGTAGCACTGAAGGCAATGGCACCCCACTCCAGCACTCTTGCCTGGAAAATCCCATGGATGGAGGAGCCTGGTGGGCTGCCAGTCCATGGGGTCGCTAAAAGTTGGACACAACTGAGTGACTTCACTTTCACTTTTCACTTTCACGCACTGGAGAAGGAAATGGCGACTCCAGTGTTCTTGCCTGGAGAATCCCAGGGACAGGGGAGCCTGGCGGGCTGCCGTCTATGGGATCGCACAGAGTCGGACACGACTGAAGCGACTTAGCAGCAGCAGCAGCAGCACTGAAGGAGGGCATGACAACCCACTCCAGTAATCTTGCTTGGAGAATCCCATGGACAGAAGACCCTGGTGGGCTACAGTCCATAGGGTTGCAAAGAGTTGGACACAACTGAAGTGACTTAGCACATAGCCAGTTAACAATGTTGTGATATGTTCAGGTGGACAGCCTGAAAGGGACTCAGCCATACACATGCATATATCCATTCTCTCCCAAACTCCCTTCCCATCCAGGCTGCCACATAACATTGAACAGAGTTCCCTGTGGACAGCATCTTTTAAATAACCAAACAGCCTTCCACTCATGTGAGGTGTCACAATTTTAATTAACCAGTTCCCTCTTGTTGAACACTGAGGCTGTTCCAGATTTTTGCTCCTGTAGATCCCACTCTAAGTAATGGCTTCAGAGCACTGGGCTTACACACTTGCTTAGTGATTTGCTTAATGTAAGTGCCTTTGAATCAGGGTGGCAGGGTCAATGGGTTTGCCTGTTTTTGAAGCTTTCCATTTTGCCTTCCAGAACGGCCCTATTTATACATGTAAAATATTTCCAGCAGTGCCTGACACCTGGTCAGTGCCCTGTAAATCGTAGTTATCAGTGTTCCCCCTCTGATGCCCTCCCTAGCCCTGGATATTATCATTTTCCCCTTTCCCTTCATCATAATTCAAGGTTGCTGATAGGTTTGGAGAAACAGGGAGAGGGAACGTGGCAATCATGAGTCAAGCAAGGAAGCTGAGCCCCTGAATGTTATGGAGTGAGAAGGCTATTGACACAGCTATTGACACAGTGGGAGTAGCTGGGGATGTGAGGTTCAGAATGCGGAGCTGGGGAGGGTGTTGGATGGTGTTGGAGGAGCCCTGGTGGGGCAATGTGTGTGGCTGTTAGAGGGCACTGGGAGGGGCTGCTGTGGTAACCCAGGGCTGGCCTGGTGTCTGGCCTGCTGAAGGCTGAGTTGGCCATGGTGTGGTGGAAAGTGAGCAGAAACTGGAGCCTCGGTGGCCTGTCCACCTGCCAGTTGTCATACGCAGTCCTGTGGTCAGCCCTGACCCAGAGCCAGAGGATGGTCTGGGCGATGTGGTTTCGGCTCAGCTGGGTCAGCCCCTGACATCCACTGCCCACGGTGCAGTGCTTTGGACCTTGGCAGTCATTCCTATTCTTCTTTCCTCAGGTGGCAGCGTAGACAGTGTCCTCTCCCAGATCGCTGCCCAGAGGAAAAAAGCAGCTGGATTATCTGAGCAGAAGCCCAGCCATCGGTCAAGTCCTGTTGGGCCAGCGCCCAGCTCCAGCCCGTCTGAACTCCCGGTCTCCCCGGCAGGCGGCAGTGTTCCTGGTGGCAAGGTGCTTGTTCTGTTTCCGTCTCCTCCTCTGATGCTTGTAGGTCCTGTCCTAGCACCGTTGACACCCTGGGGAGTGCGGGCAGTGCCGCTGTCATGGGACAGACTAAACCTTCCATCCGGCTGCCCTTGGGCTTTCCAAGAAGGGTGGTTTCCAAGATCACACCCCATGCCGTTGGTGTCGTGTGCACGCGTGTTCACCTCCCCCAAGATACCTCCAGGTGGGATGGGTGCAGAGGTATGGGGTGCTGCTGGGGTGAGCACCAGGTTCACAGCCCTGTGCTGGTCATCCAGTCTCACACAACACGTTTTTGTTTGTTGATTTAGAGCAAAAGGGTTCCTAGTGGTTTCAGGAGCAACTGCCTGGGTTCTAATCTCAGCCTCACATTTTAGCATTTAGAATGGGGCTGGTACCTGGTACACCTGTGTAAGTGTCGGGGGTTACTGTTGACAGTTGTAGCAGTAATCACCCTCCTACCTTATCCTTCCACTAGCGACATCTTTGGAGTATCTGCTCTTAGCTCACTTCCAGCAGTGAGGATCCAGCAGTGAATGAAGGGGTTGGTGACTGTTCTCTTGGTGTCACTACAGACACAGCAGTGTGTCTGATGGAGAAGGGAGGATGCTATGGGGCATGTGTCCTTGCCATTCTTGAGGGCACCACTGACATCGCAATGGAGATCTGAAGGGCAAGGTGAAAGGGTCAAGGGTGGGATGGGGTGAGACTGTCCCAGGGTGAGGTGATGGCACGTGCAGGACTCCAGAGGTGAATGTGTGGCATAGGAAAGGAGCTATAGGAAGGATGGTGAGCAGGACAGAGCTGAGGACTCATCTGCCTCCATTAATGAACCCCAGAGCAGTTACCGGGCTTCTTAGGTGGCCCTAGGGGTAAAGAACCCACCTGCCAATGTAGAAGACATAAGAGACGTGGGTTCGATCCCTGGGTTGGGAAGATCCCCTGGAGGAGCGTGTGACAACCCACTCCAGTATTCTTGCCTGGAGAGTTCCATGGACCAAGGAGCCTGATGGGCTACAGTCCATTGGGTTGCAAAGAGTCAGACACGGCTGAAGCAACTTAGCATCCAAGCACAGAGCAGTTAGTGTGCAAGCACAGAGTAGTCACCACCTGTGGGGTTTGCAATGGATGAGAAACCCCACATGCCTCAGGGAGTGGGGGTCTCCCAGTATCTTCAGAATCTGCCCCCTTCACCTCCTTAGTCCCTCCACCTGGGTTGATTAATGGAGTAAGCCCCAGAGTGTGGGTCCTGGTCATGAACATGAACTGGCTCCTTTAACAGGTGGCTCCCTGGATTCTCCATAGGGGTGTCATAGCCCATTCCCTCTTCTGAGAGGACCCCAAGTCCTCTCAGAAGGCACAACCCGACTTTTCATTTTATTTTCTAGATGTCTTAACCTTTCTCCCTGGGAAAAGTTAGATCATCTGAAGGCCTCAGCCTTGGACCTTTGCCCAGAAGTGCTTTCAGAGATTAATATCGTAATGGATATATGAGAAATAGTCTTTGTTTTCTGTCCAACCATTGTTAGTTATACAGCTTTCTTTGTTATTCAAAGTCCCTTATGCAATTGGTCTTATATAATTATTTTCTTTACAGTGTAGCTCCAGAAAAAAAAAATCTCTGTATATGTTAGCATATTTTCTATTATGTTCAAAATTACTTGTGTACTAGGATTTATGAAATTAAGTTCCTTTTAGAATTCAGCGCTAGGTACAAAATGTCTATTGATATTTCAATATGTTTTATTTCATCCAATAGTAAAAATTCTGTAATTAGCATATTTCTCTTTTTGCCTTTGCTGCTAGGAAACTCAGCTACTCATTACAGTAAATCTGCTACTCTAGAATTTTCACATAGTTTTCCTCTTCTCTGTTTCTCTTCTCTGTGTAAAATTTTCTGTTTCTGTTTTGATGGTCTTATTAGATGTGTTATGTATTGTTAGCTTCCTTTCACTGGTGTTGGAAATAGGGAGGCATCTAAGTTATAAATTATATTAACCATTGCATCACCTGGACGCACCTGTCATATTTAAGGTATGTACAAGTGTGTTCTGATGAAACAGAATTGTGTCAGAAGATGCATTCAGGCAACAGAAAACTGGAGAAACAATCCAGTTCAATGATCACCTGATATTCCTAGCATAAGAATATGCTGTAAACTTGGGGAGCTACTTAAAAACTCGGATTTCTGGGTTCCACACAGCTTAACTAAATGAGACTCTCAGGGTAGGGTCTGAGGAATCTGTTTTTCTCTTCCGAGAGTGTTGCAGCCAGCCCAGCCCAAGTTCTTAGAAATCACTGCCCTAAATCAAAGGACACAGGAGTGGGCTTTCTGTCAAAGGCTCTAGCAGCAAAATGGAGACATAAAGTGCTTTTCAAAGACTCCCTAAGGGAGAATTAGAAATTAGTATTCAAAATATGAGCCTGATGATTCTGGGTTTTGCACTTTGCTTAAACCAAGCACACTGCAGTGGTAGAATATTTCTAAGGCATGACTTCTGACGTGAAGTGTGCCTTAGCAGATACAGAGTGGAGATGGGGTGGGGCTGGAGTGTGCTTCACTTCCCAGATCTCAGAAAGCCCAAAGGCCCCCTGGGAATATCAGCTTTCTGTTCCCACCCAAAAGCACAGTGGTTGAAAACAACGCATTTCTTACATTGCACATCTGTGGCTGGGCAGCCTGGTCTGGACTTAGCTAGGCAGTGCTTCTGGACTGAGGGGATCTCTTACATGTTTGACTGTTGGGTGATCAGAACAGTGGGTCCATGCGTGTCCACAAGTTTGGACATGTTCTCATGGCAACAGTCAAAGGCATTAGTTGAAAACCATTGAAGTTTAAGCAAGTCATCACACCCACTGCAGGAGACCACACAGTTATGTAGCAAAGAGTATAGGTACAGGAAGGGCAGAGATGATGCCACGACATGATTAATCTGCCACACAGAAGATGAAAGGGATAGTTCAAATACTTCAGAGCACCCCAAGTCTTATATTTACCTGCCTCCTCCCCAATAATGTTGCCTACAGGCCTGGAGTATTGTGTTTATTTGCCCTTGACTGAAATAGAATCTGTTTTGTAGGGATATCCCAGTTGTCTCCTGCTTAATCAGAAGCTTTATTATGGAATGGCTGTCTTTACAAAAAAAGCAGAAGGAAGAATCCATTAATAATATAGACAGCTTATTGACAAAGTTTTTTCAAGTCTAAGAAAGGGACTTCTGTTTGGGATGTAGTTAGCAAGAAGGAACATTAAAGGCTTAGCAGAAGGAAAGGTGTACCCATTTCTAGGCATGAAAACTATTTATCTTGGTCTCTACTGTCCTATATAAGATGTCCAATTTTTAACATAAACTATAAGACATGTAAAAAGGCAAGAAACACCAGACTCCCAACAAACAAGGCAGTCATCAGAATCTGATGTAGATGTGAAACAGGTGTTAGAATTATGTAACAGGAAGTTTAAAAGAACTACAATTAATATGCTGAAGGCTCTAGTGGACAATCTGAACAGCATGCAGACTCCTATGAGTAGCAATTTTAGCAGAGAAATGGAAACTATAGGAGCCAAATGGAAATGTTAGAAATAAAAAACACAGAGATGAGGAATGCCTCTGATGGTCTCCTCAGTAGAAAGATTCTTTCCTTGACACAGCCAAGGAAGGAATCAATGAACCTGAAGATAGGGCAATAGAAATTACCCAAACTGAAACATGAAGTAAAGAAGAAGTCAAAGCAAAAACAAAAGCCGAGCACCCCAAAGTTGTAAGATAGTAACAAATGCTCTCATACAGGTAATTGGAACCCCTGAAGAGAGAGAGAGAATGGTGGGGCATAAGGAATATATATATATTTAATGGCCAAGAATTTCTCCCCCAATTAATTACAGATGCCAAACCACAGGTCCAGGAAGTTCAGAGAACACTGAATAGGATAAATACTGGAAAAGAGCACTTCATTAGCATAATTCACCAGGTTAATAGACTGAAGAATAAAATGCAGAAAAAGCACCTGGCAAAATTCAGACTCCATTCATGATCAGAACTTTCGGCAAACTAAGAATTGAAAAGAACTCCCTGGACCTCATATGAAATACCTGTACTTAGAATTGTACTTGATGATAATAGACTGAGTGCTTTTCACCAAAGATCTGGAACAAGGATGTTGCCTCTCTCAACTTTGTACCAAAACCTATCCTATAGCTAGTGTGATAAGGTAAGGAACAGGTTAAAGGTACACAGATTGGAAAGGAAGAAATAAAACTGTCTCTAGTTTTAGATGTTATGTTTGTCTACTCAGAAAGTGCAAAAAAGTTACACAAACCCTCCTAGGACTAAAAAGTGAGTTCAGCAGGGTCTCAGGATAGGAGGTCAGTATACAAAAGTCAATTGTATTTTTATACAGTAGCAATGAACAATTAGAATAATTAGACTTTTTAAATTTGAAACTGAAAGTATCATTTACGGTACATTAGAAATGTATTATATAAAAATGAAATTATATGAAAATGTATTATGAGAGTGAAATCTTTAGGTATAAATCTAATAAAGTATGTGCAGAATCTATAGGTTGAAAACCACAAGACATTGATAAATAAGCTTAAATAAATGGAGCAATAGAAGGCTCAATATTGTTAAGGTATCAGTTTTTTTTTTTGCACTTGATCTATATTCAATATAATCCAAATTAAAATCCCAGCTAGCTCTTTTTGTAGAGATCTAGAAAGTGATTCTGAAATTTGTTTTAAGATGCAATAAGAAAGTATAAGCAAAAGAATTATGAAAAAAAATCATACTATTAATACCTAGTTTTAAGACTTACTGTAAAACAGTATGTTATTAGGGAAGGACAGACACATAGGTCATTGGAACAGAATAGAGAGGCTAAAAATAGACCTAACAAGAATAGTCAACTAAATTTTTTTTCACCATGGTGCAAAGGCAGTTCAACAAAGAACAGGTAGTCTTTTCAACGAATAGTGCTGGAACGATTGACTATGCAAGAAAATGAACCTCCACATATATCTCACAGTGAATTCAGAGATTAACTTAAAATAGATCATAGACTGAAATATAAAATGAAACACTATAAAATTCCTAGGGGAAAATCTGTGTAACTTTGAATTTGGCATGGAGTTTCAGATATAGTACCAAAAGCATGATCCATAAAAGAAAAAATGTTAAATTGGACTTCATAAAAATTCAGATCTTTTGCCCTGCAAGAGACAGCATTAAGAGAATGAAAAGACAAGCCACACACTAGGCAAAATATTTGTAAATCATGTATCTGATAATGGTTTTGTATCCAGAATAAAGAACTCTCAAAACTCAACAGTAAGTAAACAACCAACAAATTTAAAAATGGGCAAAATATCTGAACAGTTTGTTCATCAGAGAAGACATATAGATGGCATATAAACATATGATAAAATGTTCAACATCATTATTTAGGAAATACTACTTAAAGCCACAATGAAATAGCACTCTACACCTGTTATTAGACTGCCTAAAATTAAAAAAAAAATTTAAGTTACAAGAGCTGTGAGAATGTGGAACTACCGGAATTCTCATTCATTGCTGATGGGAATGCAGAAATGATACAGCCACCTTGAAAATGTTTGACAGTTTCTTATAAAACTACACATACATTGAGCATGTGACCTCTCTCCTAGATACTTACCCCAATAGATTTTTAAAAAATTATGTTTATACAAAAGTCAGTTTGTGAATGTTTACAGCAGTTTTTCATAAATACCCTAAGCTAGAAACATCCTGTAACAGGTAAACACATAAACCAACTGTGGTAATACCCATGCAGTGGAATATGTGCATGCGTGCTAAGTTGCTTCAGTCATGTCCAACTCCGTGCGACTCTATAGACTGTAGCCTACCAGGCTCCTTTGTCCATGGGATTCTCCAGGCGAGAATACTGGAGTGGGCTGCCATACCTGCCTCCATGGAATCTTCCCCACCCAGGAACTGAACCCATGTCTCTTACATCTGCTGCACTGGCAGGCAAGTTCTGTACCACTAGCACCACCCGGAAGCCCATACAATGGAATATACTCAGCAATGGAAAAGCATACACCACTGACACATGCAGTAACTTAAATGAACCTTAGAAGTGTTATGCTGAGCCGGATAAAAAAGTGTACATGTTATTTGATTCCATGTGTATGACAGTTTCTTCAAAATGCAAAATTATAGGAATGGAAAACAGAGCAGTTATTTCCATGGATTGGAGTGGGGGAAGAGTTAACTAGAAAGGGACAGCACAGGGCAATTTGGGGGATGATGGAACTGTTCCATGGCGGATACACAACTCTACTTATTTATCAATACCTGAAGAATTGTACGCAGAAGTTATCTTTACTGCATGTGGATTTTAAATCAACCAGGAACTAAGGATGTGTGCAGACTGTGACAACAGATCTAGCTGCATTACGAGTGAGTGACACAGCTACACTGTAGGAGGTGGGCGAAAACACGTCAGTGGAGACTGTAAGAGTAAAGACAAAAGAACTGTACATAAGCATTGTATTCTAGTTGGTTTTTTTTTCCCTTGTAGGTGTTATAGGCTAGCAATTCTGAAGCTGCTTTACGTGTGTGTGTGTGTATATATGTATGTATGTATATATACACTTTACACATACACTAAAGTTGAACAAATAATGAGACTCAGAGATTGAGTCATAGGGGAAATGGTGGAACTAACCCTGTGGGTGTTGGATTGGAGTCAGAGCTATCAGTATGAATCAGTATGAATGCATGCTTGTAAGTATACATGTGTGCACAGGTTGATAGAGGACCAAGTATGGCTGCATGTGTATGCGTAGGTTAGTAGACTTCATACATTTCCTTGCTCTGTTCACTGAGAGGACCTAGCAGGAGTGACATCCCAGTAGCCATGAACAACCTACCATCCAGATTTTGGTATCTAAATACCACCCTCCAATAAAAGGGACCAGGGCATAACAATAGTATTGGATTATAGCCCAGAGAGTATATATCCACAAGCCCATACTGATCTGAACAAATAAATAGGGGAGAAGGAACAACTCTTCTGGACAGAATTCCAAGTAATAAATGTGGAAGGAATAAGAGAAATAAATCACCATTAGAACATCATGGTAGTTATTGCTCCAGAGAAGATGCACCAGAGAATGTTAAAGTTAACAGACAAACAGGAAAAAAAAAAATTTAGCTCAAAATGTCTCTCCAGATATTTACTGATTATAAAGGAAAAATAGTAACTTCATAATGGGGAGATCTGACAGACGCCACCTTAACTAAATCATCATCAGTGATAAGGTATTGGTGCTTTGTACCTCCGGGTGTGATGCACTGAGAATGGCCCATCACCTCTGTGGTTGTCAACCTCAAGATCCATAAAGAAAAGTGAAGTCGCTCAGTTGTGTCTGACTCTTTGAGACCCCATGGACTGTAGCCTACCAGGCTCTTCCCTCCATGGGATTCTCCAGGCAAGAGTACTGGAGTGGGTTGCCATTATGAGGAAACAGGACAAACCCACTACGAATACCTGACAAATACCTGACCAGGACTTTTCGAAAGTAACAAGGTCATAAAAGACGAGGCAAGACCAAGGAGTTATTACAGGTTGGAGGAGTACAAGAAGGCAAAATAGGTCAGTGCAGCATGAATCCTGGACCCAAGTAAGAATCAGTGAAACAACTACAGATATTTGCGTCCCATCAGCAGTTCAGCTGGTAGTATCATCCCAGTGTTAATTTCTTAGTTCCCATAATTGTAAGTCTAAAAGTACTCACAAACATAGAAAACAAACTTAAGGTTACAAAAGGGGGCGGGGAGGGACAAATTAGTATGGGATTAACAGATATAAACTATTGCATATAAAATAGATAAGTAACAAGAATTTACTGTATAAGCAGTAAATCCCTGTGTATCTTGTAATAACCTATAATGGAATATAAGCTGCAAGAAAAACCCCACCTGAATCACTAATGCTGTATACCCAAAACTGGCACAACATTGTGAATCAACTGTACTTCTATAAAATAAACAAAAGTACTTCAAAATAAAAAGGCCTTTTTTGTGTGCAACACATACAAAGGAAAAATAGTAAGTCTTCTGTGGTGAATGGTTGAAAGTGACTGGTTTAGATGAAGGAACATCCAGAGCAGAATGGGCCTACATGTGTTAATAAGCCGCACTTTCATTTTAGAGCTGGTCAGTGAGCAGTCACCAGGCTTCCCAGGTGGCACTAGTGGTAAAGAACCCACCTGCCAATGCAGGAGATGCCAGAGAGATGTGGGTTCAAGGACTTGCCCTGGTAGCTCAGACGGTAGAGAATCTGCCCGCAATGTGGGAGACCTGGGTTCGACCCCTGGGTCGGGTAGATCCCTGGGAGAAGGGAATGGCACCCCACTCCAGTATTCTTGCCTGGAGCATCCCATGGACAGAGGAGCCTGGTGGGCTACAGTCCATCGGGTCGCACAGAGTCAGACACGACTGACTTAGCATGGCACGGCAGTGAGAGGTCAGGGGACTCGGCCAAGGACATGCTGCTGGCCGCCATCTGGACAGGACTAGGACTGGGGTTTTCTGGCTCCACTTGTGCCACTTTTTCCATCCCCTTCCCTGTCTCTTCTCGGGGGAGGAGTTTCCTGAAACTTTTGATATTATGGTTTCTGCTTTGCATGTGTTCTATGAAGTAGATTTCATAGTCCTGGTTAGACATCTTGTTGAGTCATATGTCACCCGTGTTCCCTGTTGTGGGTGTCTGTTTGAATCATGTCTGCCCTCCAGGTGATGGCTTATGTATTTGTCTTACTCTTTTCAGCAGAAACTGGAGACAAGCAAAAGGCCTCCATCTGGAACCTCCACTACCTCCAAAAGCACCTCCCCTACCCTTACGCCTTCTCCTTCTCCCAAGGGGCACGCGGCCGAGTCCTCCGTGTCCTCTTCCTCATCCCACCGGCAGTCCAAGGGCAGCGGGGGCTCCAGCAGTGGCACCATCACTGATGAGGGTGAGCCCCTGAAAGGTCCTAAAACCCACCCTTCCCTCTGTGGTAACCTGGCAGGTGCCCTTTATTGCTATAGCTATCCTGGGTCAGGTGTTTTTTAGTTTTTTTAGTCAAAAATATCTTTCCCTTTCCTGATTGTACCTTGCATTTTTGTTTTCACTGAGCTCATGTGCCTAAAAGGTATACAGTAGTTTCTGAATGTAGGTTGGTTTTGTTTACATACACAGATGTACACCTGTAAAACTGCCTTTCCACCACCCATTATGTACCTTTCCCTGAACCTTGTACAAATCAGAATTCTGTCAGTTGCAAGGGATGAAATCTCCATTCAAACTGATTTAAGCAAAAACAAAACCAAAACACTGATCATCTGTGGGCTCATAATGGAAGTATCCAGGGTGTGCTTCAAGCGTGTCTAAATCCATGTGCCTTGGAATGTTTCACTCCATCTTTCAGGTAGGCTCTCTTCAAGAGGTGGCAGGGATACCCCCTGCAGCTTCATGCTTCTTCTTCCTACTAACCTAGACACCCCAGTAGAAAGTGTGCTACTTCTTAGCAGCTCTGGCAAAACCACGGGTAAAGATCATTATCCTGTCTTGGCTATATTGATAATGACTTGGGTTGCTTGCCCATCCTTGACTATCTCTGTGTCCCCAAGGGCAGAGTGTGTCTGCCTTTGGAGCCTGGGTCGGTTAGGGTCAGATTGTGTGGATTGGGAGCGGGAGGGAAGTAGCTCCTTAAAGGAAAAATGGAAGTGGATGGAGGGCAAGTAAAAGCAGGAACCTGCGTGAGTGGGGGTGATGAGGAAAGGGAGATGGATCAGACAGCAGGGAGGGAGTTGGAGGCACTGAAGTGAGGTCCCAGGTGTGAAGACGTAAATGATAAAGGAGAGAAGAAGCTCATCCTTTTAAAAACTGCCCTCTGGTGGCTCCTGGGAGGAGGGGTGGGAGAGGAGGGAAAGGAGCTTTGATGAGAGCTAGGGACCAGGCAGGTGCAATCAGAGTACGAATCAGACAGGCAAGGAGATTCTCACTGTGTGTGTGGTTTGCAGGCGTCTCACTGCAGCTGCTGGGAGGGAGTGCAGAGGAGATTCTGCCCAGCAAGTGATAAGTTGAAATCAACTGCACAGCCTATGGTCTGTCCTGCGTTGATAAATGTACACTACCACTGGCATTCTCTTTATTTGGGACTGCTTTTATTGTTTCGTGCTATCTAGCGCGATCATTTATGAAAGCTTCAGAGGCTGGCTAGCAACCCCATTCCTCCCTGTGTTTTCTTTATATATATACATATAATGATCTTTTTCTTTTGCCACACCACGTGGCTTGTGGGATCTTAATTCCCCAACCAAGGATTGAATCGGGTCCTCTGCAGTGAAAGTGTGGAGTCCTAACCACTAGACCACCAGAGAATTTCTGTGTGGCATCTTAAGTTCCCCGCCCATGAACTCTCCTGCCTCAGAAGGCCTCAGGAATCTAAACTCCTAGTGGTTCAGTTTGGGATTTGTGCCCCACATTTTCCCCCAAAAGAGTTGAGACAGTGGATATCTGATTGCCCTGTTTGTGCCCACTCTTCTCCCCTCTTATTCATTATTGGAAAAAACATTTGCAAAGCCTTGTTGGGATAAAAAACAGAGGAAGACTTGAGAGCACATTTTTTTTTTAAGATTACCTTCTCTGGCTTAGAAAGCCTACTTTTGCTTCCTGGGGTTTCTGGGTCCCGAGGCAGCAAGACCCTTGTCCTGAAGGCATTAGATTATCACAGACCAGAGCCTGAAGTCCATCACTAAAGAGCCATTCTTGATGATATTTTTGTGGAAAACCTAAAGCCTCGGTGAAGGGTCACTTGTGAGCCTTTGCCCTGCTCACTCTGTGTCCCTCTGTTCACTCCTCCTGAAGGAAATGGTGAAGTGGCGACAGTGTCGTGTAAGCTTCACACTCATTCCGTGAAGGTGCCTGGGGCAGCCCTGGGAGCTGTAACCTGTGCTGGTGTCCTGATCATTCATCAGGTTGGGGATTCAGATACATTCTGCATAACAACATTAAATGATTATAACACAAGGTGGGATTAAATCTGTGTTACCAGCAAGGCATGGAGCATCATCGTGGGTTTCACTGAAGAGGACACTCAGGCTGGGCTGCAGGGACTGAGCAGACAGTGTGCAGTTGGGCCAGAGCTGATTGATAAATTTATAGGAAACATCTGCTGCTGCTGCTGCTAAGTCGCTTCAGTCGTGTCCGACTCTGTGCGACCCCATAGACGGCAGCTCACCAGGCTCCCCCGTCCCTGGGATTCTCCAGGCAAGAATACTGGAGTGGATTGCCATTTCCTTCTCCAAGGCATGCATGCATGCTAAGTCACTTCAGTCATGTCTGACTCTGTGTGACCCTATGGACAGCAGCCCACCAGGCTCCTCTGTCCACGGGATTCTCTAGGCAAGAGTACTGGAGTGGGTTGCCATTTCCTTCTCCAAGGAAACATATGAACTGGCAATTAAACACAGCTGTTAAAAGTCAAGTTACAACAACAACAACAAAAATATGTGTTAAAAAAATAGACAAGTCAAATTACATGAACTTATAATTAAGCTGATTATGCTACATGTTAAGGTATGTGGCATTTAAATCAAAATATATTATTTTCTTATCTTTTACTGCATTCTAATATCTGTGTTCTTGAAGTTCTTTATGTCTCTTTTTTCTTCATGGTGGGAATACTGAGTACTGATGTGTTACTTCTGTGTGTCTTTCCCAGTTCCATTTCCAGGAACATGACATTGGCAGGTTGAAGTCAGCCATGGTGATGTATTTACACCATGGAAATCAGCAAATACCCACCAGGACTTGAGTTAATGTTTTATTGATCATCTGGATATCATCTAGACAATGTTAATTTTGCAGGTTCAACTTTAAAGTGTCATGTCTATAGCTGTTCTAGCACTGAAAATTGAGAAAATAGTCTAAATAGTCTTTCAGGATTTGAAAACCTTTATCTGAAGTTCCAACATTTGTCTTCATTGTTTCATTTCGTCTCACATTTTCACCTAAACAGAAGCATCAGCAAGCCTTCATGTCGGAACTATACTCATTCCCTCTGGCTACAAGAATGATGCAAAAATCAGTGAAGACATTCAGTGAAATGCCTGATAATCCAATGAAGGCATTGGCTATATGGAGTTTATAATATAGAGTATCATGTAATTTATTATCATATATAAATTGTGCACATACATCCTTACATGAGTAAAATCTGCTGTAAAGTTATGTATCTACATATATGTGTACATTCCCCCTCCCAGAAAGCCAGCACACAAATGTAAAGAGAGACTCATGGAGGGAACAGCATTATAGGCGTCCTGAATCTATAATGGATTATGTGTGGGCTGGGACTCATTTCATCTCAGAACACCACTGCTCATTAGCAGCTCTTCTGTGAAGCTTTTCTGGTCCCCTGGGTGGTCAGCTGTCCTCTCTGTCCCCTTAGTCACGCCCTTCACCATGTGCTCACCACCTGTGGGAGGGGTGGCAGAGTGGAATGTGGCACAGGCCTGGTAGCTAAACCACTGGGTTTGAATCCCCAGTGTGCTGTGGACTAGTGGTGTGATGTCACCCGAGATATGGTGCCAGCTTTCTGTGACTTCCTCATCTGTAGTGGGAGCAGTAATAGGGTCTGCCACGTGGGGTTGTTAAGAGCAAATGGGTATCCAGGGTGCCTGATGGTGAGCACGGGGCATCATCTGTCACCCTCCTCAGTATATCTTCCCAGTCACACCGAGTTCCTTTACCACAGGGACCTGTCTGTACTTGCATTCCCAGCATGTAGTGGGCACAGTAGCCATTGCCGGATGATGAATGAGTGGACCTCTGACCACCTGACCTCCAGTCCACTCTTCTGTAAGCTGCACCCACTGCCCCAGGACCTTTGCACTTGCTGTTCTCGCTGCCTGGATGCTGCTGGTGCTCTTCGCCTTGGTATCTGCACAGCTCGCTCCTTCGTTTACTGCTAAAACGTCAGCTCCTGAGAGACCTTCCCTGACCACCGTCTATAAAACAGCATTCTCGCCTCCCCTGTCAGCCCCTCCCACCCTGCTCTGTTTTTCCTTACCGCCTTGTCAGCTTGCCTGTGTTCTGTATTGGTCCCTGTTGAGTCCCCAGTGCCTAGTCTGGTAAACCCCTTTTGAATGTGTGAATGGATGTTTCTCCAAACCCCCCAGATGCTGGTCTTGTCTCCTTCCCTGTCTCTCTCCCTGTTCTGATAACTTGATACCCCAGATCTTCTGTTTTCCCCTGGTCTGTGTCCATCTGGCTCTCCCGTTCCACTCAGACCCGCCTTTTCTTCAGGAAGCCCACAGTCTCCAAATGCTTATACCAAACCTTGACTCTGAAGCCCGCCTGCCTATTCTCTCCAGGTCTTTCTCTGTCTAGCTGAGGGGTGCTAGTCTTAGTGTTTATTCCAAGGGTAGCTAACAGCAGTTGAGAAATCATAATTTAAAATTGTTCTGGGATAGAGTGCAGGGTTTTAGGCCCAGAAGCTAGAACTCTAAGAACGTGGTGGTTGCAGCCATTGGAGAGTCAGCCTAGCCATGAGGACCCCCATCTTCTGTCTTCACAGCCTGATCTGGGGTTTGGGGAATGCTGGGAGCCTGCCCTGAGGGGGGAGTGTGACCAGCATGTGGCTTGAGACCCACCTGCAGCTGCACCCCAGGAGTGCAGTGTAGATCTGCTTTCTGTTTTGGGGCTTCTTGTAGAATTTCATTTGAAATAAGATTACCATGACTTTATGAAAGTTTGAAGATCACTCTTGAGGCAATTTTACCAAATTCTAAAATGTCTTATTTTACATTCTTTCCCTCTTGAAGATGAACTGACTGGAATCCTTAAGAAACTATCACTTGAGAAATATCAGCCCATTTTTGAGGAGCAAGAGGTAAGAATACTCTTTTTGAGCATCCATTTAAATCGTAGCATAAAACAGTTGTCTAAATAGGTAGGTTGTCATTCTTTAAGCCTGGATTGATCTTTTTCGTTGAGATGGCTGAAGAAATAGAATTTGTGTTCAGCACATTTGGTTCATTCATAACAGTGAAATCCTGGGGACTTTCTGGCTTGTGTTATAATAAAATTTTGTAATTTTGAGCTCTGCTCTCTGTAGTAAAGTTTGTGTCTGTTCTGGTCTCTTTTAGTTGAAGGGGATTACCTAGCCAGTTTTTAGGTTTAAAGTAAGTAAAAAGCAAATTCTAATGAGTCTGTGTTACGTATCTGGACATAAAGAGTCTGTATTAGTCTAAAAGAGTTCCTATTTGCTCTCACTCAAAATCCTAAAAGCACTTACAATCACATTTTAAAAAATTACTGTTCTGCAGTTTGGCAGTTTCTCAAAATGTTGAAGAGAATTACCATATGACCCAGTAATGCCACTCCTAGGTAGGTATATGCCCACAATAATCGAAAGCATACATTTGCACAGTGTTCACAGCAACACTATTCATAATAGCCAAAAGGCAGAAATAGCCCAAATGCCCATCAATTGATGAATGAGTAAATAAAATGTGTTATCACTCTACCTTGGAATGTAGCTTGGCCATTAAAAAGAAAGAAGTACTGATACACTCTACAAAACAGATGAGCCTTGAAGACACTGTGCTGAGAGAAAGCAGTCAGTCACAAAAGGCCACATATGGTATGACTCCATTTATATGCAATGTCCAGAATAGGCAACTCTGTAGAGACAGAAAGTAGATTAGTGGTTGCCAGGGAATGTGGGGAGGAGAGAATGGGAGTGATTGCTAATGAGTATGGGTTTTCTTTTTTGGGGTGATGAAAATGCTCTAAAATTAAGTGTGGTGACGATCGCACAACTCTGTACTAAAAAATCATTGAGTTTTACACTTTAAATGGGTGAATTGTATGGTAAGTGAATTACATCTCAATAAGATGTTAAAATTTTTACTGTCAGCGAAATAAAACTCCTCAGTGGGCCCGTTAGCTACCAGGGTACAGTCACTGGCTTAGAACATTCTAGTGCCCAGTTTAGTGCACGACAACGGTCACAGTTAATGTAGCACGAGAATCCCTCCTTGTCTCCAGCAAGCTTGAGACCCAGTGAAGGAGTCTGTGTTTCGGTTCAAGAAGAAGTCAGGAGTGCCACGACTTTCTTCCTTTTTTTTGCTTTTCTGCCCTATCCAGTCTGTCCTTCCTGCCTTCTCGATGCCGTAAACTTCAGTGGCAATTTTTCTCGTTGTCAAAAAAATCTTTCCTGTTTGCAGATGGCTGGCTGCTTTTATTTCATGTGTTCTGTGCTTTCTGAGGAGCTGGCTGGGTGTGGGGTCTCTGCCTCAGGTCTGGGATGGTGGGGGGAGGGGAGTGGCCAGTAGGATCAGGGGGCAGGTGTTTTCCATCAAAACCATGTCACCTGTTCCTTCAGCCTGTCAGTGTCTTGTGATCTGAAAAGCCCCTGAGAGATGCAGGGAGCTTATCGTTATCACAGGGGCCCTCTCTGCATCTCAGAGAGAGCATGGTGTTGGGTGCGGGAGCAGACCCTTCCCCACTGATGCAAACTTGGTTCAAGATTTTTTTTTTTTAATCCAGGAAAGTAAAATGAAAATTGAAAAAAAGGGATTCTCTTGGAGCTGAGGCCCCGGCAGGGATGCCAGAAATGTTAGAATTTCTCCGGTAAAAACCAGGGATCGAACAGCTTTGAGATGCCCATTTTCTGATCCTTTCTCTGCCTCAGTTCTTCACAGTCTTTCTTGCCTTTATTGCTTCTGCTTGTTTCTTTTCTCACTCTGTCTTTCCACAGCCTGCATCTCTCTTGTCCTTGGGGGGTAAACATGGTAAGTACCGCCATATACTCATATTTTCTGTACAGTATCCTATACTGTTCAAAGTGCAGCAACATTGCAATGAACTTTCTATCAGCAGGACTTGGCTTTCTACCACTCTGGTCACCCAGATTACTGTCTCAGACTTCCCTTACTTATTTTGTTTTCAGAGTCTTTCTAGAATGCACTTCTAAAAATTCCAGGGTGAGAGCTGAGGACAGTTTATTTTTAATGATATTTTCAAATAAACATTCAGCATAAAGCCGGGAATTGAAAAGTAGTAAATCATCATTAATTCACTACTAATAAGCACTAATAGCTCATAATCATGATAGTCCGGTTGTGGTTGGGAAAAAAGAGGTGTGGCACTGAGCAGATGGTGGCAAATCCCCCTCTCTCTCCCCAGGTGGATATGGAAGCATTCCTCACACTCACCGACGGCGACTTGAAGGAGCTGGGTATTAAGACAGATGGATCCAGGCAGCAGATTTTGGCAGCAATTTCTGAACTGAATGCAGGCAAGGTATTGTTCCCAATCTTTTTTTTTTTTCTGTTTCGAACAGCTGACAGCTTCACTAGGATCCTTGGCCCTGGTGTTCCAAGGACCTTCGTGGTCTGATTTGGTCTCCCGCACATGCCTGGTGGAGGCTGGCCCCGCTTACACACTTCTCAAGGCCAGTGGGTCACTACCTTCCAGTATGTCTATTCCTTTTCCAAGGCCTCTCTTCTCATAAGGTGGTTTCTCTTTAGATCCAGCTTAAATATTCCCTCCAATCATCTCAACCCACAGAGCTGGGTTTTGCCCTCTGGAGCCCCCAGGTCAGGCTGACCCAGCTCCTCCACTTGCAGTGACCCTGGGCAAGCCGCACCCCTCTCTGAGCCTAGCTTTCTGGTCTGGAGGGTGGGGGTGATGGGCTGACTGCCAGGACTGAGATGCTCAGCAGAGCACCTGGCACACAGAGATCTGCCAGTCACTGTTGTTATTGTTGGCATCCTGCACTTTTGTCATTAGCTTTAAAGCTAAAGATTAGCAGTGCCCCCACCCACCCACCCAAAGGCACATATGCAGAAAGCAAGCAAAACACAGAGGCGAGGCACCGGTCACTCTGCGGCTGTACAGTTGCTCTTGGGCTGTTCACATTCCTTTGCCTTCTGCCTTTCCTTCTACTGTGGGCTGGATTTTTTTGTCTCTTATTCCATAGCAGCTGACTGAAAAACCTGAACAAAGTTTTTGGCCAAACCAATATTGGCCAAAATATTGCTTGCTTACATGATACTTCTTCACATGTTGCCTTACAGCTCCTCACTCGCTGGGCAATAATGGGATGTTACCATTATAAATAGTATCAGAGTGGACTTGTCTGCCTTTATGCTTTTTCTTCTGTTGTCTTGTTCCTCAGGCTGTGTGCCACAACATGAGGTTATGTCAGAGACTGTGACTGTTGTATGGTTCTGTCTATATGTTGCTGGGTAGGCACAGAAATACTGATCAGACCTGAAGTGACAGTGGCAAGTGAATATCCATGTAGCATTTTGTCGCTCACAGATCACTTCACGTACATTTCCTTAGTTAATTTGGGCGGCCGGTACCCGCCCACTTCCCTTGTTCAGCCCACGAGCAGAGTTGGGGATGGGGAGGGCAGATCTGTATGGAGGCAGCTTCTCCAGCCAGCCCTGCCACCCTTCCCCAACCTGCCCCTAGCCCACTCAGGTTGGGAGCTGGTTTTATTGCCATTGTTGTCATCGCTGTTTTGCTTGTCTGTAGGCTGTGGGGTGTGTTTCCCTGCTAGCTCAGTGGTAAAGAATCTGCCTGCCAATGCAGGAGATGCAGATTCAATCCTTGGATCAGAAAGATTCCCCTGGAGAAAGAAATGGCAACCCACGCCAGTATTCTTGCCTGGGAAATCCCATGGACAGAGCAGCCTGGCTGGCTACAGTCCATGGGGTCACAAAGAGTCAGACACGGCTTAAGAGACTAGCCAGCAACATCAAGGCTGTGAAGTGAGCCTTCCAAATGTTGTGGTTGGCATTGCTACCCATGCATGTGAGCCTGAGCATTTTTCTGCAGGTCTTTGCTGTGTGTTCTTTCTGCTTTGTAAGGTCCCTTCCTTGATTCTGTTCACCTGTCCCGGACACTCACTGCCTCACTTTACAGAGAGGGAAGCAGAGGCTCCGAGAGGCACTGTGAGTCCTGACTCCCAGACCAGCACCATTTCTGCTCTTCCCTTAGACATGAAGGGCAGGAGGTGGGCAGGTCTTGGCTGCTGGGAAGGGTTCATCCAGGGAACAGAAACCTTAAGGTGGCTTACTGTGGGTGGATCACCCGAAGCCAGCACCAAAGTCTTTGGACCATTGATTTATTCATGAAAAAATTGTCCTTTGACTCTCTGCCATGTCCCAGGTACTGTGTGAGTGCTGAGCACGGAGAATCACTCTGAGCCCAGCACTGCTCTGAGCACATCATTTCTAGTCATTCATGTCACCCTCACGGAAGGCCCCTGAGGTTGGTTCCAGTTTACAAACGTGGGAACTGAGGCACAGAGAGGTCAGAGAACTTGCCCGTAATCACCCAGTCAGTAAGTGGCAGAGCCAGGATTAGAACCCAGTGTGTGTGTCCTGACCCGTGTGCTGTCCTGCCTTGATGTAATCCACCAGCACAGGAGAGGCGAACTGTGCTGGGAGAGCTCCCGGTGAGAGGGTGGGGCCTGGAAGACATCCCCGAGGAAGGGCAGGAGGGCCGCCATCCGAAGGAAGATGAGAACCACCTGGCACAGGGGTAAAAGAAGGGTACCGGCAGAGGGAAGCGCATGTGCACAGGTGCTGCGCTGACGTGTGTGGTGTATTTAAAGAACTAACGGGCCTTCCCTGGTGGTCCCTACGGCTCCAGGCTTTCACTACAGGAGGCACAGGTTCAATCCCTAAGGGAACTAAGATCCCACATGCTCTGCAGTGTGGCCAAAAGTTTATAAAAATTAATTAACGAAAAGAACTGAAGAAGTGGCTGAATCACGGAGAGCAAGGAGCCTGGTGTGAGAGGAGGCCAGAGGGGACAGATTAGGGCTCCCAGCGTGGTCGAGGGTAACCCAGGCAAGTACACAGAGGCTTGTGTGAGAGGACAAGGTGAGTGACGGTGAGGAGGCTCTAGCTCAGGAGTTAGGACCCTTCCTTCTTCAGGCCTGCAAGGGCCAGACATGTGAGCCAAGGAGAGGATGGAGGTGAGGGAAGCCAAGCCTGGACCAGTCGAAAAGGAAGGACAAAAGAGGTTCTAGATGGAGGGGCAGTAAGGACCTTAGAGGGCGTGGAAAGACCGGAGCTGGGTGTCACTGGAGCAGGGTCTGAGTCTTGGTAGATGATAACTGCCAGCATTTCTGAAACCTCCCCTCTGCTGTCTGTGGCATGGCCTCTTTGGTCCAGAATCACAAAAAGAATACACACTGGGTTAGTTTGCAAATCTTAGGCAACTTAATAGTCATCGTCAGAGTGGATGATATGACGTCTTGAGCCCCACTCCAAAGGAGGGTATTTTTCTTAAAGTCTGTACAGACTAGGACATTTTGTATAGTTTTCTCTCAAATCCATTGGCCTCCCCCTTCTCCTTGTTTACTAAACAGGGCCCCATCAAGAGAAGCAGAGTAACAGCTGTTGGTGATTGTCATAGTTCAGGCTGCAAAACAAAGTACCTTAGATGGGGTGGCTTATAAATTGAAGTTTAATTCTCACAGTATGGAGACTGGGGGTCCAAGATCAGGGTACCAGAGTGGTTGAGTTTGGTGAGGCTCCTCTTCCAAGTTGCACGTTGCCACCTTCTCAATTCCTCATGTGGCCCAAAATAGAAGCAAAATCTCTCTTTCTCTCTTCTCGCAAGGACATGGATGGCATCACGGGAGCCCCACCCTTATGACCTCACCTAATCCTAATCATCTTCCAAAGGCCCCACCGCCTAACACCACCATCACTTGAGGGGTTAGGGTTTCAACACAGGACACAAACATTTAACCCATAACAAAGATCTTCCTTGGGGCCCTCAGCTGAACACCTCCCAGCTGAAAGATCCCAGGTGCTTCCAACATGCCAAGACATCCATGTCCTCCCCACAGGCAGCACCCTGCAAAGTCAAGCTATCCCCCATGGAGATCGGTGCAAAGGGAAGGGGCTGATCTGAACCGATTGCTGTATAGTAGCCCTGTTACTGGAGGGTCAGCTGTGCCAGGCAGAATGCTGTGGAAATGAGGACCATGTGCATCAACTGTATCTGAGAGCAAAGATGTGATTGGGAGAAGCTGAATGTCACAAAAGCAAGTGTATCTTCCCTACTCTAGGTCGCCATTGCAAGTCTGTGCTGCTTCTTAGAAAGAGCAAAGTATTTCTCAGACTGAGTGTGGCTTCTAAGAGCTCTTTTGATGCCTGGGGCCGCTTCTCTTCTGGGCTGGACCCGCCTGACCCTGACTCCTGTCTCTTTGATTGCTCCAGGGCATGAGCTTCTCCTAACATTCATCCTTTTACTTCTGAAACCCAACCTTGGCCAAGAGAGTACCCACTGTGGTTCAAATGCTCTATATGTATCTGAGAACTCAGGACATGTGGGAGAGGATAAGCCCAGCTCTCCTTGCCCCCTTGCCCCCATGTCTTTCTAGCTGCAGTCCACAACACACTGGGGGCTTGTGGAATCAATTTTTTAGTAGTTCATGAGCAGCATTTTAACAAGGGAAATAGAATAGAGTAGAAAATATCAACATTCTCTGCAGGTAAGAAGACTAAAGCTTGTTTCAGTTGCATCAATTTACATGGGTTGTGATGTAAAATGTATTTCTTACATAATCAAAAAAGTTTGAATATTTTAGCCAAAAAAAATTGTTTTAATGAATATTCACCCAAAACCTGGCTCAGCCATATGAATATTAGCAAAGCAGTGTGGCCCCTCAGCCTGCAAACCATTTGACTTTCTGATGAACCCACCTCAGCATTCGAGTTATGAATAAGCAGAGTCTGCTTATTAGTGTGTTAGTTTCAAACAGGTTTATATATTGGAGAAGTTTAACCAGAAATGATAGCCTGAGTTTCACCTTTAGTTGGTCCTAAGCCATTGCTTCTTTCCATTCCAATTTTTTTGTGATTATCAAAGCTGTGTATATTCATTGTACTAAATGTATGCAGTACCAGAAAGGGGAAAAAGAACTTACAAAGGAATCACAATCTAGCCACCCAAAGGCCAACGCTGTTGGTATTTGGGAAGATCACTCTGCAGTGTTTTGTGCTGAGTATTTTTCTTTATGTGGCTGAGATAAATTTAAATCTATAATTTTATATTCTACTTACTGCATTTAATGTTAAATATATGCAGTTACCCATGTCATTAAGAACTCTTTTTTAATATAATAAGTTTGTTAGGATGTACTAAAATTATTTTTCTTTAATCCCTACTTGTTGGATACGTAGATATCCAAACTTTTATAAATAGTGCTGCAGCGGGCAACTTCGTGTATGAGCCTTTCTAATTATCTCCTCAGAATAGATATCTAAAAAAAAAAGAAAAACTGAAATTTATGGAGTCAAATAGTCTAAATCGAGGTATATAGTACTTCATCCTGAAATACCTTCCAGAAGGAGCTAGTAAACATCTGCACCAGCTGTGGATATAAGTTCCAGAGGCACCCTTGCCAGCACTGGATGCTATCCATTTGCTTTTTAATTTTTATTAATTTGATAGGCCAAGAAGTATGCCTTGTGTTAATTTGCATTTCTTTAACTACTAGATAGACTGAACATGTTTTTTTTCTACTTTTAATGGCCATTTGCTTTTTTCTTTTGAGAATTATCTGGATGGTCCTTTGAAGCCTGGGGTTTTTAAAGGGCAATTATCATTATCATCTTCAATCAGCTGTGGATGCAGGGAGCGATTATGGTTTTCATCATCTACGGCTCACTCCTGAGGTTAGGAGCGCGCTGGAACCCTGTCTCACCCTGACCTCATTTCTCAAGCAATTAAGGCTGAGGTGGTCTAATAATAACATGGCTGTCATCCCCTCTATTTATTTTTTAGCCCTCTGCAGTCTGCACAGTGTCACCCCCGTTCATTATCTCAGGTTGAGCCACATCACAGCACCAGCATGCAATGCCTTCCCCCTGTTAGAGATGTAGAAACTCAGCAGCATGGGGTCACGCCTGGGACAGAGTGAGTGGTGGAGTAGGGATTCGGGGTCCTCTGACCCTACCTCTGATGTTCTGACCTTTGCCCCATAGCCTTTAGGTGTGTGTTGATGGAATCCTGAAGGCACTTTTCCAGGTGTCTGGGATGGATTGTGTGAAGGGAGACTCTTCTGCCCTTCTGGTGTCCAGGAGCCTCATCAGCAGTAGAGGTCCCTGCTTGGGGATCTGGAAAGGGCAGTCCATGAAATGAAAGAAGAGGAAGGTTAAAGTCTAGTCATGTTTGGTAGAGGTTTTTTTCCCCCCCTACTCTTGGCAGGGAATAGATTTCCAGAGATTATTCACTTTTTATTTGCTTTATTTTTTAAAAAATTTATTGAAGGATACTTGCTTTACAATATTGTGCTGGTTTCTGCCATACATCATCATGAATCAGCCACAGGCACACATATGTCCCCTCCCTCTTGAACCTCCCTCCCATCTCCCATCCCATCCCACCCCTCTAGGTTGTCACGGAACACTGGGTTGAGCTCCCTGTGTCACACAGCAAACTCCCACTGGCTGTCTATTTTATTTTAGAGTTTGACCACATGTATTTGTTGGTTTAAAAAAATTTTTTTTTTAATTTACACTGCTGCCCTCTGAGGTCAGGACATGCCAGCCTCCTGCTACCCACCCACAGCCCAATGTCAGCAGCACCCTTTGAGTTACAATTATCATCTTCATTTTATAGAAAGTAAGTCACAGAGAGATGAAGTACCTAGTTCCAGGTAACCCAGCTTGTAAATGGGGAGAGGTTGGGATTTGAACCCAGGCTGTTTGATTCCAGTCTCTGTTATTAATCTCTGTGTATCACTGCCTCTCAGTTATATATTCAGTAAAGATGTTCTTTGGATTTAAAGAAATGTCCACATCCCCCCTCTTTTCCCATCTTAAAATGTGTGTGTAAAGGGTGGCAACTAGGAGGGGAGTCTGCAAGGATGGGGTGAGAAGTGAATCACTATGGAGACGGACCTGTCATCTTTTGGACAAAGGGGAGTCAAGGCAGTTCAGATCTGAGTCTGTATCAGAAAGTTCGGCTCCTGGAAAATTCCCTGGAAATGTGATGGCTAGAAATATGCACAGAGCAGGGCAGGGTAGGAGATGTCCGTTCTGGGCCAAATGACCCAGGATAAGTCATGCCTGCTGTCTGGGTTCTGCTGCCAATCCTCCTCTGGGAGATTGGACCTCTGCATCTTGGGGGGCTCTCCAGCCCTGGCATGCTGTGTTTGTGGGTGCTGACTCAGAATGTTTTTATTAAACCCAGTGCTCTTTCAATTAGGTAATTTGTTTTCTCCAAGACGCCCATGGGTTTTTCAAGTATGAGTTAAATGTTAACAGCACTATGTCAACTGAATTAATGGTTAAAAGATTTAACAAGACTTTCTCTGTCTGTTTTCAATTTCCCCCACAGGGACGCGAGAGACAGATTTTACAGGAAACCATTCACAATTTCCACTCTTCCTTCGAGAGTAGCGCCAGCAACACCAGGGCCCCTGGAAACAATCCCTGCACGTGACCCTCCTCCTTGTGGTCAGCAGCGTGAGCTTTCTGAATCTCAGTATCCTCTTCACATGGCCGATGCTCCCGCCATCATCAGACCTTCCCCATTGCCTGAAACACACTATGCCTTGGCACACCACTGTGCCTTAGTCCCAAAACACCCATTTCCCCCTCCCTGCTGGAGTAGTTGGTGATGCTTGTTGCTGTAACAAAAGTCCGACACGGTAGAGACTTATTCTCCCATGAAGTCCAATGTGGCTGCTTCTGCTTGGCAGAAGCACATGGTGATTCAGGGACCCTGCTCTTTTCATCTGTGGCTCTGCCATTCCTGGGAGCTTCCGAGTCTTTGTTTCTGGCTGGCAGAGGGGAAAGGGATGGTGAAGAAGGCATATAGCCATTTCTTAGCTGTCTTGCTCTTAACTGCTCACATTCCACTGGTTCCTCCATCTTATGTCCCATCGGCCACTCATAGTCATGTGGCCCCACCTGGATGCAGAGGAGACTGGGAAGTGTAGTCGTTGTTCCAGTAGTGGCCTCATAATACAGAACTCTGTACTTAGATGGGGAAACACATATTTTGGGGCAAGATTAGCCACTCTTCCATATTTCCCTTAGACCTTCTAACATATCCCTAATGGTTCCTAATGTCGCCTATCAAATGAAGCCTTTCTCCGCTCCCTTACACAGAACTCACTCCTCCAGCCACTGGGGCCCCTCACTGTTCTGTGTGATGACTCTGCTTTAGCACGTCTCTGCACCTGCTGTAGGCAACACACAACAGCTGTTCAGGATGTGTATGTTGAATGCATTTTTCTTTCTTGCAGAGGCAGCCTTTTATATAGGAAAAAGGGGGAGGCCCAAGGTGTCACCTTGAGGGATCTCTTTTCCTTCCGGACCTTCAGTCTCCTTGTCTGTGGTCAGGCAATACAACGCTCTGATATTCCATGCTGCTCACCCCGTAACACTGTAGGGCTTTTCCACTTTAAGCGGGAGCAGAAGACTCATATATTCCATTGTAGAGGGACTTAGGTGCTCACACTTTCTAGGCGAATTTGGAATTTTTCCTCAGGTCACATTCCTCAGGAGGGAGTCAGCTCGTGTAGTTTTCTACTGTGTCATATTCTGGGAAAGGGACTTTGACTTTTAGGTCCAACAGGTTTCTGAAATGTTTTCAAGCATGTAATTCATTCAACCAACACTTGCTGCATTTCTGCCATGTGCTGGGGGTGCTGAGATGAGTCAGATCCAGTCCCCACCCTTGAGGACCCTGATGGTAAGAGAAGATGTGAATGGATGGTCCTGTCCTGAGGGGGAGCACGGACAAGTGGAGAGAGCGTGTGCTCTGGACTCAGGCTCAGTGTTCTGGTCCAGCCCGGCGGCTAGCCAGCTGTGTGGCCAGGGTCAGGTAACTTGGCTTCTCTGTTGGTGCTTAGAGCCAGCGTGCGTCAAGTACCTGATCTGTGGGACATGCACAGTGGATGGGAGCCTTTGCAGAGTTGTCACCTTTACTGTGATCTCTGCTTGGCTGCATACTGGTCTCCTTAGGAGGTACAGCTTCTCATCTCCCCCTCTCCTGGCCATGAGCGCCCCTTCCCCCCTCTGCTGGCTGCTAGAGGCAGTCATGACCGTGCTTCCTGGAGTCTCATTGTGTTCTCCCTCGCGTCCGTCGATCCAGCAGGTGCTATTCCTCCTTCATCCTCCCACCTGTAGAAGCCACCTTCCCACATAACTGGAGAAAGAGGTTTTGTTTTAGACATCACTGACAGACGCCTTTATAAATGTTCCTCGCATCCCAACCTTCTCTAAGGAGACACAATCACTGAGCACCTATTTTGTGCGGCTGCTGGACTCCAGTGTCATCTCTCCTCACCACCAGCCTGGGGGCTGGCATGGTTTAACCTCATCCTGCATGCTGGGGACACAGACACAGAGGAGTGGAGCTGCAGGCCAGTTCCCCAGCCGGGAAGGAGCGGAGCTGGCTGAGACCTGGGTCTAGTGGGCTTCTGAGGCCATGCTTTTGCCGATTCTCATAGACTCCTGGGGCTAGAGGCACCAGGGATTCTCGTGGTTTTAACGTATTCATATCTTCAGAGCCTATCAGTATGTGTAGGGTTGTTTGTCCCTAAAATACACATGGACCCCTGAGTTAGGTGCTGTGAGGTTTTGTGTCCGTTCTTTGCTGGTCTCCTGCCCTTTTCGTCACTCCTGTATTTGCACAGCTGTCACTTGGGTAAGTTTGATAGAATCTGTGTGACATGCAGGAGTCGTGCTGGGGGTCAGCTTTCCACAAATGCACACCTCCAAGATCTCATCTAGTGACCCCAGGCAGATAGTCTGCTCATTCTCATTTGGCAGATGGGAAAACAGGCTCACAGCAGCTGCTTCCTTCATCTTTTTCACTGGACTCAGTGGTTCTGAGTCTTTCTCCCAGGAAGTTTGTGGGCTGGTTGGTGAGAGATCCTTGGCACCCTTTCTGGACCATGGTCACCCACTTCCTGGTGGCCCTATGAGGTGATCCATCAGCATTCCTCAAAGTACGTTCCTTGAAACCCTACTTCCATAAAATGTTAACAGGCTTTTTAATAAAAAATAAAGGGAGAGGGAATGTATATGTGCCAGTGGGGGTGAGGCTCTGTGGTTAATAGGTTAGGCAGATACTGGGTCAAAACCCAGTCACATAATTTTTGCTATATACACCTCAGAATCCTTAGAACTCCACACATGGGGGAGTAGCTCAGTCATGTCCAAGTCTTTGCCACCCAGGCTGCAGCACACCAGTCTTCCCTGTCCTTCACCATCTCCTGGAGTTTGCTCAAACTCATGGCCATTGAGTCGATATGACTGGTAGCATTTCCCACATGTTTGATCACAGAATGCTGCTTCACAGCACTCTTATCAGACGGGTTCCCTGAACACTGTCAGGGAAACCCTCCTGTGACTGGGCAGCAGCAGTCATGAGGCCTCACAGCAGCTGGGGGTGGGCCCAGGGGCACTCAAGGCCCTCAGCTGGGTCAGGGTCTTTGGTAAACTGCCTCTTCCCAGCAGCTCTCTGCTTGGCAGTGGGACATCATGGTGAGGGCATCCTCTGATGGAGAGGATCTGAGCAGGATCCTGCTCAGGGGGCTCTGCATCCACGGTGTCTCCTGCAGGGTCAGATCATCATTTCCCAGTGCTGGTACAGTGTGCTATCTGGCAAGTGCTGCGTGTCTGAGCCCTGTCCCCAGTGGCCAGGAGAAGGCTCCCACCTCCTTGCTTCAGCACTAGACCATTACATGGAGGCCGCAAGTTTTGCAAGAAGACATTTACTTTTTCATTCACCGTACATTTACTGAGCATTTACCCTGTGCCATCCTCTCCTTGTGCTTTGGATTCAGAGATGAAAAAAACTCACCTCTGCTCTTAGAATCCACATAGCATAGAAGAGACAAGCACATAAGTGCCTACAAGCAATCATAATAAAGGTGTGTGCTTTATAAAGGTGAGGACATCGTGGGTGACAGCTCAGGTCGGCATGGATGTGCCCTGTTCGAAAGACTGGGTCCAAAAGGGTGAGTCAGCACAGCTGGCAGGTGGGGAAGAGAAAGTGCTCCCCAGTTGGGGGGACAGTGTGTGAAGGCAGGCAGTGTATGACATTTATGGGTTAAACATTGGGGTATATTGCTGCTGCTGCTGCTAAATCACTTCAGTCATGTCCGACTCTGCGACCCCATAGACGGCAGCCCACTAGGCTCCTCCGTCCATGGGATTTTCCAGGCAAGAGTTCTGGAGTGGGGTGCCATTGCCTTCTCCCTGGGGTATGTTAGATATCTGTTATTCCAATTTTTGGTTCTTTTCTTTGAACGCATAGCACCGATATAGCCAGTCCTAGCACTGGGTTCTGGCTCAGCCTCATCTTAATGGGTTCTGTGTTTCTTCCCCTCCTTGAGCCTCGGTTTCCCTTTTGGTTCCCAGGGGGGAGTGTTCTGAGGGTCAGGTGAAGGTGAAGACCCTTTTCATACTATGTGGAGCTCTGCAGATGGGAGAAATCTCCATGATGGTTGCCTATTTGAAATCTTCTATTAATCCCTCTGCCTACTCCTGCTTGCCGTGATGTAGTCGGGCTGGGTGGGTGGGGCCAGAAGCAGCAGCCTCCAGCCAGAGCTAGCCACAGCTTGGGTGGCTCTGCTGGCATTGGAGCCCTGAAGCGGTGAGGGTTGGAGGTGGATCCCCACCCTCCAGCTGTGGCCAACTCTGGTGTTTATGTCACTGGGATTCCCACCAAGGTGGACAGAAAGCAGCAGGAAGGCCTTCCAGCCTGATTGCAGCAGCTGATCCAGGGCAAAAAGGAAGCAGGAAACCCCTCCAGTTTGTTCTTGCCTCAGAGCTGCCTATGGACACTGCCCAGCAGGCCAGACCCGGGTAGACAGTTGTGGACATCTACACTGACCTTCCAAGAAAGCACATCTCGAGGGCTTGGAACCCTTCCTAGGAAGATTCTGCAGCCCAGACTGAAGGTGTTGTAAAGCACCACCTGTACTTTTTTCAGGCAAGGTAATCAGACAACAGATTCTATTCAGCATATAAAGAGACCTGATTCTTTCCCTGTTGAAGTCAGTACCAAATTCGGCAGGACCAGCCAGGGACTGAATCTCCTCCCTAGGGGAGATGGGTGGTAAGTCCCCTTTTCAGCTTCCTTCCTAAGGCAGGGACCACCCAGGGCCCGTCCTCAGGGTCCTTCCTGCCCAGTAGGTTGAGCCAACTGCCTTCCGTGTAAGGTCCCTCCCAGTTCCCGTTGGAACTGCCTCTGTGGGGCTCATGGACACAGGGCATGGCCTTCCTCTTTTGGGAGACCTTGTCCCACTGTCCAGGTGGCAGGGACAGGGTTTGACCTCAGCAGAGCCCCTGGATCCTCTGGTAAGAGACCAAAATGCTGTTTTGTTTCAGCCCTGCTGTGTGTTCCCGTGTTCCTTACCATTAAACACTTCTTTCTGTTATTGTTCTTTCATACAGGGACTTGATTCTTTGAAGTATTTTTTGTTTGCCAAATGTATATTAAATAATGTCTTCTCACTTTGATTTTGCTCATAGAAGGTATAAAATGCTGCTCAGATTTCTTCCAGTGAGAACTTTTACGGAGCAAGTGCCTATGGTGTGCTGGGCACTTCTGTAGCCTCACCTTCATGATAATCTCATGAGTCTGCCTTAAAATCCCTTTTCCACCAATTTGGTGAGCGTGGCACACATATTAACTTCACCAAGGTCGCCCTGTAACGGGGGAAGGTTGATTTGAATGCAGACCTCAGCTCTGAATTCTCCCCATGCTATCTTGCTGACTTTCCACACAGAAATGTTGAACTGGGATAAGCCAAGCCAACCACAAAACAAAACTTTGTTAGTCTTTATAGCTTGTTCACAACTTTTTCTGTGTGTGTAGGAGGAGAGGTGTTTATGAAATACTATAATACTATACATACACACACACACACACACACACACACACCCCCATACAGCTTGGAGATTCTCTTTGTTTCTGCTAAGAATCTTCACAAATTGGGGGACTCCCTTATCTCTACCTCTTCTGCTCTCTGTCTCATGTTGGCTGTGTTCAGCCCTATAGAGCATTTGGGAGACAGAAAGTAGCATAGGTCCCAGTCCCAAAACAAGTGAAAGGAGGCCAATGTCTGTGAGACCCCCAGAGTGGGGAGCAAAGACTGGGGAGACTGGGAGTAGGACCAACTCTCCATGAGGAAGAACATTTCAGGGACCAGGGCTACCTAGAAAGGAGAGCATCCCCCAGATGGGCCCCCAGAGGCTGCTCAAGCCCAAGGCAGCTGGAGAGGGAAACTCAGACTTGGGATGCAGATTGGACCAGGCAAGTGTTTGCCAAACGACCCAATGGTGGAGGTGATAGGAAAAGAAGTACAAGGCAAAGAGTTTACCTGACTCGAAATATACTCATTTTATGAGGTTGGCCTTATTCCTGACGCAAGTCCCTATTACTTTGGTGGGGGTGGTGGTAATGGTAGTTTTAGTTTTAGAGGTGTGTGAAATCCAAAATCTGAGAAACATTGTTCTAGCTCACTTTTGAGTTCCAGCCTCCTGAGTCTGTGAAAATCTGTAAAAAGAAGGGGAAGTGGTTCCTCAATAAATATCAAACTTCCATATGACCCAGCAACTCTACTCCTTCCCCAAAGAATTGAAAATAGATAGTCGAGCAAAAACTTGTATGCAAATATTCATAGCAGCACAATTCACAATAGCCACAAGGTAGAAATAACCCAAATGGCCATCAGTGGATGAATGGATATACAAAAGTGGGATTAGCCACACAGTGCAGTATTGTTCAGCCATAGAAGTAATGATCCACACCACAACATGGATGAAATTTGAAAAAAGCCAAGAAAAGAAGAAGCCAGACACAAAAGACCACATAGTATGTGATTCCCATTTATATGAAATGTATAGAATTGGTCAATCCATAGAGATTTGGATTCGGAAGCTGAGATTTGGGGACTGAGGGAATGGGGGCCACTGCTTAATGTGTAGGCAGTTTCGTTTTGGGGTCAGGATAAAGCCCTGGAACTAGATAATGGTGATGGGTGTATCAGATATACAACATTGTGGGTGTGCTTAGTGCCACTGAACTGTACACTTTAAAAACTGTTAAAATAGTAAAATTTTATGTATTTTTTGCTGTAAAAGGAAGAAAAGGAGAGCTCATGACCTGGCTGGTCCTCCACCCTTCCGTCAGTGTTCACCTTCTCGCCCTTGCTCTTCAGTGTGAAGGATGGTAACCACCGTAGGGTCTTGCGCTCTCCCCTCTGCCCCCTGCCCCCCTCCACCTATGTACACGCACCTTTCTGTCCCCTTCATCAGAGGTGTCTAGATGGACTGCAGGTCCCAACCAGAGCCCCGAGCAGAAAACACGCAGGAATGAGGGGGGCCGCCCTTGTCCGGGCTCTGGGGGAAGCGAGCCCCTGGGGAAGGCGGGCCTGCTCCCTGAGGCACTTCGTGCTCCCTTGCCCTCCAGCCTCTTCTCTTGGCTTCATTTCCTATCTCCAGGGGCCTCGGGGCTTCTCTGCTTCACTTGTTCGTAGTTCCTTCAAAAGAATAATTGTCTCCACTTTACTCAAAATAAGAAACACTCCCTTTGAGTCACAGACGAGCGTTTTCAGAAAAGCTTCAGCACTGGCTTGGACACTTACTCCACCGACGGGCCCCAGGGCCTCCGATGCCCACTTCCACCACCAGCCTCTGCGCTTCCGGTGACAAGGCCCCTGCCGCCGTCTGCCGAGTTCCACTTTCCCTGCCCTGCCGCAGGGGTCCATCTCCAGACCGTTGCCTAAACTAGGCGCTGCAGGCCAGTGTGTACTCAGAGTCTGCGCCTACGGAGGCCGGCCTGTGAGCTGGGGCATTATGAGTGTGAGGCTGTGCATGTGTGGAGAGGAAGTTAAGCTGTAAAGAAGAACCTAGAACTGGAGACTACACTCCAGAGTTCCTGAAGCTTCTGTAGGTTCGCTTCATTGGTGAGGTGGTTTCAAGGGAAATTAACTTTACTAATTCTTCATAAGGGACAGTGGCCAAAAGCCTGAAGTCAGAGGGAATCCTCTGGGGGAGAGTCTGTCAGGCCACCTGAGGCAGCAGACTTGCCAGCATGTTGTGTACATGGTGGCAGCTTCCTCAGGTAAGCGAAATCTGTGGGATTTTGTTGTTGTCGTTGTTTGCCGCACGACGTGGCAACCGGGATCTTAGATTCCCCAACCACACCCCCCCAACTCTCCCCCACCCCACCCCCGCCCCCGCCACCCCACCACTCCGCCGCCTCACCGCCCCACCGCGGTGAAAGCTGGGAGTCTTAACTACTGGACAGTCAGGGAAATCCGCTGATGGAGCACTGTCCTAGGCACTGGGGATGTCCAGAGGGCAAATCAAAGTTTCTGCCTTGGCAGAGCTTATGATCCACTGGGGTGGTGACAGTCCTGGCTCATAAGGCAGAGCAAGGGTTAACTTCGAGTCCAGTGCTCAATACTATGCAGGGCACTGGATGAGTGTCTGTGGGTCATCAGCTGTTGTAATCGCTCATTTCCTCTCCCTGTTCCTGGAGGGTCAGGGCCACATGAGCTCTTCCTCACTAGCTGCAGTGCAGGGAATGTTTGTGCTCTGCTGGAACCTCAACTCAGCACAGCCACATTAAGGAACCCTGAGCTGGTAGCAGCCAGAGGAGCTAGGTTATGGAACTGCAACAGGGCCAGGGATGCACTGTCCAAATGAATTGAAAGAACAATTGGAAAATATTTGTTAATCGCATAGCAAGGGGCTTCCCTGGTGGCTCAGTGGTAAAGAATCCTTCTGCAATGCAGGAGACATGGGATCTATCCCTGGGTCAGGAAGATTCCCTAGAGAAGAAAACAGAAACCTACTCCAGTATTCTTAGGGCTTGCTAGGTAGCACTAGTAGTAAAGAATCCACTGGCCAATGCAGGAGACATAAGAGACATGGCTTGGATCCCAGGATGGAGAAGACCCCTGGAGTAGGAAATGGCACCCCACTCCAATATTCTTGCCTGGAAAAGTCCATGGGCAGAGGAGCCTGACAGACCCTAGTCCATGGGGTTGCAAGAGTCAGACACAGCTTGGTGACTAAACTACCACCACCATTATTGAATAGCAATGAATTTAACCCACATAATTCAGTTTGCAACCTACAATCATAAAGAAAGAATTCAGAGCAAAGAAATAATTGGAGGAAAAAAGCACAAGATATAGACTGTATTCTGTATTTTTTTTTTAATAATTTTATTTATTTATATATTGGCTGTGCTTGGTCTTTGTTGCTGCATGGGCTTTTCTCTAGTTGCACAGAGCAGGGACTACTCTCCAGTTGCAGTACATGGGCTTCTCAGTGTGGTGGCTTCTGCTGTTGCAGAGCACAGGCTGTACAGCACAGGTTCAATAGTTGTGGCGCACAGGTTTAGTTATTCCATGGCATGTGGGATCTTCCCAGACCATGGATCAAACTCATGTCTCCTGTATTCTTTAGACTCATGGAATATCTCTTTCTACTTTGATCCACTTCACTTAGCATTCTTGGATCACATTGATTTTTTTCTAATTTATTTTTTAATTGAAGGATAATTGCTTTACAGAATTTTGTTGTTTTCTGTCAAACTGCAACATGAATCAGCCATAGGTAATTTTTTTTTTTACTTAAAAGTTTTAGTTTTATTTTTGAACAATTGCACAAGTCATTAGCAGTGAGTATATTTTGATGTACTTGATATAACACACTGACTTTTCACATCCTCTGTTAAGCCCCAAGATTAGATATATCTTTCCCAAGAGCCCTGTGGGGGTTCTAGGATGCACAGAGCCTGGGGCTGTGACCCTAAGGAGCCCTTCTCCTGATAGAAACTTCCCACCTGGAAAAACTCTCCAAATGGGCTCCTCTGACACTTCCAGTGGGCTCTCCAAGTTTCTTGAATTTTCAAGTAAGTTTATAACTGGAGGCTTATGGGCATGGCACTCTGCTTTATTTGTTTGTTTATTTGAAGTATAGTTGGTTTACAGTGTTGTGTTAGTTTCTGGTATACAGCCAAATGATTCAGTTATTCTTTTTCATATTCTTTTATTGGATATAGTTCGCTGGGATATACAGGAGGACTTTTATCTATTTTATGTATAATAGTTTATATCTGCTAATCCCAAACTCCTAATTTATCCCTCCTTCCCCCTTTCCTCTTTGATAACCATAAGTTTCTATGTCTCTGAGTCTGTTTTTGTTTTGTAAATAAATTCATTTGTATCATATTTTAGATTCCACATATAAGTGATGTATGAAGTGTGTGAAGTCGCTTAGTCATGTCCGACTCTTTGCGACCCTATGGACTGTAGCCTACCAGGCTCCTCTGTTCATGTGATTTTTCAGGCAAGAGTACTGGAGTGGATTGCCATTTCCTTCTCCAGAGGATCTTCTTGACCCAGGGATCGAACCCAGGTCTCCCACATTGTAGGCAGATGCTTTACCTTCTGAGCCACAGGGGAAGTCCTCATGTAAGTGATATCACATGGTATTTGTCTTTCTCTGTCTGATTTACTTTACTTAGTATGATAATCTCTAGGTCCATCCATGTTGCTGCAAATGGCATATTTCATTCTTTTTTAATGACTGAGTAATATTCTACTGTATATGTATACACCACATCTTGTTTAGCTATTCGTCTGTTGGTGGACATTTAGATTGCTTTCATGTCTTAGCTATTATAAATAGTGCTGCCATGAACATAGGGGTGCATGTATCATTTTGAATTTGAGTTTTCATCTTTTCTGGATATGTGCCCAGAAGTGGGATTGCTCGATCATATAGTAGCTCTATTTTTAATTTTTAAAGGAACTTCCATGCTGTGTTCCATAGTGCCTATACCAAATTACATTCCCACCAACAGTGTAGGAGGGTTCCCTTTTTTCTACACCCTCTCCATCATTTATTATTTGTATACTTTTAATGATGGCCATTCTCATCAGTGTGAGGTAATATGTCATTGTAGTTTTGATTTGCATAGTTCGCAACGTTGAGCATCTTTTCATGTGCCTGTTGGCCATCTGTATGTCTTCTTTGGAGAAATGTCTATTTAGGTCTTCTGCTCACTTTTTGATTGGGTTGTTTTTTTGTTTATCACTTGTATAAACTGTTTGTGTATTTTGGAAATTAAGCCTTTGTTGGTCACATCATTTTCAAATATTTTCTCCCAGTCTGTAAATTGTCTTTTCATTTTGTTTATGGTTTCCTTTGCTGTGCAAAAGCGTATAAATTTGATTAGGTCCCATTTGTTCAGTTTTGCTTTTATTTCCATCGCCTTGGGTGACGGACCTAAGAAAACATTGCTGTGATTTATGTCAAAGAATGTTTTGCCCATGTTCTCTACTAGGAGTTTTATAGTGTCATATCTTATATTCAAGTCTTTAAGCCATTTTGAGTTTATTTTTGTCTATGGTATGAGGAAGTATTCTGACTTCACTGGTTTATATGTGGCTGTCTAGCTTTCCCCCACCACTTGCTAAGGAGACTTGTCTTTTTTCCATTGTATATTCTTATCTTCTTTGTCAAAGATTAATTGATTGTAGGTATGTGGGTTTATTTGTGGGCTCTCTGTTCTGTTCCATTTATGCATTTGTTTGCTTTTGTGCCAGTACCACACTGTTTTGATTACTGTAGCTCTGTAGTATTATCTGAAATTTGGGAGTGTTTTATCTCTAACTGTGTTCTTTTTCCTCAAGATTGCTTTGGCAATTCTGGGCCTTTTATGGTTCCATATAAATTTTAGGATTATTTGTTCTAGTTCTGTAAAAAATGTCATGGGTAATTTGATAGAGATCAGATTAAATCTGTAGATCACTTTGGATAGTAACGTAATCATGGAAATGACAAGAAAGCATGAGGTAGCAATACTCACATAACAAAATAGACTTTAAAACAAAGGCCATAAAGAAAGAGAATAAAGACTCTACATAATGATAAAAGGATCTCTACAAGAAGAGAATATTACAGTCATTAACATATGTATGTATACCCAATATAGGAGCTCCTAAATACATAAATACTAACAGACATAAAGGGAGAAATTGATGGGAATACAATAATAGTGAGAGACTTAAACATATCACTGACATCAAAGGACAAATCTTCCAGACAGAAAATCAATAAGACAACAGATTCTGGGTGATGCAATAGAATAGTTAGACTTAATTGATATTTTCAGGACATTGTGTCCATAAAAACCAGAGCACACATTCTTTTCAAGAGCATATGGAACATTCTTTAGGATAAGCCACATTGTAGGATACAAAAAAAGCTTCAACAAATTTAGGGGGATAGAAATTATTTCAGGGAACTTTTCTGACCACAACAATATGTAACCACAGAAAGGGAAAAAAATAAATGGTTACATGGAAACTAAACAACATGCTACGAAAAAAATCAGCGAAGTCAAAGTGGAAATTTAAAAACACCTTGAGACAAATGACAATAAAAACTTAGTCCTGCAAAATCTGTGGGATGCAACAAAAATAGTGCTAAGAGGGAAGTTCAGAGTGATACAGGCCCTCCTCAAAAAACAAGAAAAATTTCAAATAAACAACCTAACCTACCACCTAAAAGAATTGGAAAAAGAAGAACAAAAAAACCCTAAAGTCAGTAGAAGGAAGGAAATAATAAAGGAAGATTTGGGAGAATGACATTGAAACATGTAAAATATCATGTGAGAAATGAGTTGCCAGTCCAGGTTTGATGCACGATACTGGATGCTTGGGGCTAGTGCACTGGGACGACCCAGAGGGATGGTATGGGGAGGGAGGAGGGAGGAGGGTTCGGGATGGGGAGCACATGTATACCTGTGGTGGATTCATTTCGATATTTGGCAAAACTAATACAATTATGTAAAGTTTGAAAATAAAATTAAAAAAAAAAAGAAAAAAAATAAAGATCAGAGAGGAAATAAAATAGAGATTAAAAATTTAATAAAACCAAGAGTTTTTTTTTTTTAAATGGTAAACAAAATCAACAAACCTTTGGCTAGGCTCACCAAGAAACAATGAGAGAAGACCCAAATAAACAAAATAAGAAATGATAGAGGAGAAATCACAACCAATACCACAGAAATACAAAAATCCCCAAGAGAATACTATAAATAATTATATGCCAACAAATTGGGCAACCTAGAAGGAATGGACAAGTTTCTAAAAACATACAGCCCACCAAAACTTAATCAAGAAAGAATAGATAATTTGAACAGACTGATCACTAAAAGTAAAATTGAATCTGTAAACAAAAGTCCAGGACCAGATGGCTTCACTGAGCACTATGCATTACTGATCGTTAATAATACTTGTATGGTGGTTTTCTCACTATGGCTTTTGTTCTCAGAGTGGTCCATGGACCAGGAGCTCTGGCATCCCCTGAGTGCTTTGGGAGTTCGTGATGGACAGGGAGGCCGGGCGTGCTGCAATTCATGGAGTTGCAAAGAGTCAGACACGACTGAGCGACTGAACTGAACTTAACTGAACTGAGTGCTTGTAAGAAATGCCTTCCTGAGCCAAAATCTGCATCTTCACAAGGTCCCCAGAGGATCCATATACCTGCTGCAGTTTGAGAGTGTCCCTCTAAGGCACCTTCTGTGCACTAATCTCATCACACGTGAATTCCATATGAGCACCATAATGCTGACACCTCTTACACAGAGGGGAAACAGGAACCAGCAAACAAAATGACCCATCCAAGGTCACGACATGGTTAAAATAGAACCGAGACTCACCCAGGCTTCTCAGCAAACATTTACTGTAGTTTTGTTGTTGTTTAGTTGCTAAGTTCTATCCAACTCTTTGCAACTCCATGGACTATAGCTTGCCAGACTTCTCTGTCCATGAGACTTCCCAAGCAAGAATACTGGAGTGGGTTGCCATTTCCTTCTCCAGGAGATCTTCCTGACCCAGGGATCAAACCAGTATCTCCTGCATTGATAGGCAGGTTCTTTACCACTGACCCACCTGGGAAGCCCTACTGTGGTTTTGCTAATTCAATCCTCCCGTCCATCTAGAAGGACCACTATTACTACCCATTTTACAGATGAGGAAGGCGAGGTACAGAGAAGTTAAATAACTTTGCTAAGGATGTCACACCTTGATCTAGATTCCTATCTGTATGGAATTGACCACAGGAATCCTAAGTGAGTAGGTGGTCTGATGGATGGGGCACACTGGCACAGTGGGCCCCACATGAGGTCCAAAGTCATAAAATCTGGCTTTGAGTCCTGCTGACACCACTAATGGCTGAGAGGGCAGATTGCCTCATCTCTGAGTCTTTGGTTTTCCCATCTGTGAAATGGAGGAAATAGCAAGTGCTATCTGGCAAGGCTGTGGTGAGGAGTAAATCAAGTAACAAATGCTGGGGTGCGTTGTAAACTGTAAAGTCCCATGCGCAAGCTGCTAGTTAGTGGCTTTCTTCTCCAGGGACCCTGGCACAATGGTGGAAGAGGAAGAAGCTCAGAGAATGGAGAAGTTGCAGTAGTGGAACTTGGAGGTTGTCATGGGAACCAAAGCTCTGAGGCTGATCAAGGCAGGAAATACCATCTGGCTTTAAACACACCAAAAAGCCTCAACTCACACTGGACTTATTTCTGTAAACAGCAGAATTAACATCATCTTATAGCAGCAGCGTCAGCCAGAGCAATCTGGAGATTGTCTTTTCCTTGATTTCCCTGGTTAGATCTGGACAAGGCACCTCAGGAACTCCTTATGCATCAGCTGTCACTTCCTGAGAAAAGTGGACAAGTCACTGAATAAATCTGATTTTAAATGGAGATACAACATGGCTGGGAGACACCCTCTCACCTCTGCCCAGGCTTTGCAAGCACAGAAGGAAGGCTGGAGGTGGTGTCCAGGGATAACAGGAAGAGACTTGGGCCTCCAGTCAGAGCTGATGCTGGAAGGGTGTTTAGAGAGCCTCTTGTTTTCATTCCTCCAAATTATTGGTAATGAATCAGGCATGGAATGGGATGGTGTTTGCCCAAGGTCGCAAAGAACATCAATGACAAAACTGAAACCTGCACCCAAATCTCTCAATTCTTAAATCACTGTTTTTCCACTTTGCCAGTTGCATCTTCCTTTGATATTTGTTCCAGCATCATAGTGCTACTCCCTGGGAAACATTAGGCTTGGGATTTCTCTGGTTCCCCACAGATTGTGAGATGAGGAGCAGAATGTTTCTTGTGTCCTACACCTCCCAGAGATTTGACACAGGGAGCCATCATTTCTTTGTTATTTTTCTTGCAAGAAACAAGGTTTCTGTAAACCACATGAGCCCAAATAAATTAAGATGAAATCTTAAAAACAAGAGGGCTATGCCTTTGGGTTTTCAAATCTATAGGAATATCCTGGTTTCATTGCGGCCCCCATCCAGCGGCGGGTGGAGGGGAAATCTCCTGTGGTTGAGGACTTTTTCATGGGGGCTGCTAGGAATCATTTGAGCAGAGAACACTACTGGGAATGCAGGCCCAGGGTGGTTGCTGCCAGTCGGCTTGCCCTCTCTGAGCCTGTTTTTCCCATGTGTACCATAAGGCAGGTTTGATGTGACTTTTCATCTCTGACGTTCTGTGACTTGATAGCTATTTCCTAAGAAAGGAAAGGAGATCCAATATTCCTAAAGCTCTATCACCCTGATGCCTTGTTTATCAGCTGCCCTGTATCTGAGTTGAGAGACATCAGCCCTGGCACTTCAGCTCCTTTCTGGCTAGGTCCTGGGAATTTTCTGTGAATACGCTATGGAGGGAAACACTCTGTACAGTCTAAAGGGAAAGAGGCTGCTGCTCTCAATCAAGGCTCCAGGACCTGTAGCCTAAGCTTGCAGGTGACACCAAGGCTACCAATGCCAGAGCACATGCCCATGCTTACGTTTACCTCCAACTCACCCCATCACGCCCTCAGCCACCCAGACTCTGCCCTCAGATTTCTTGATCCTGTGTCCCACCATGGGGTTATGGGCAGCGTCATCTCCTAGGAGTGGAGTTTGGGAAGCCTGACTCCTGGGGGATGCTCCTGGCCATTTCTGGGTTCTGTTGTGTTCACTGGAAGCTGCATCTCCTGGGGTTCATACTCGCTTTCTGCCCCTTGGGATAGGTGAGTCCTCCCATCTTTTTTCCACTTAATTGGAGCCATAGGAACCACTTCATAGCTATCTCAAGGGAGCCCCCAAGCCTTGGCAGCTGGGTTTGGGGATCCTTGGGGCTGCTGGGGCTGCTAGAGTGCCCAAGCTGCAGAGGATAGATCTGGATAGCACCATCTGCAATTTGTTTCCATCCCGGTTCCCAAGACAGGAGAATGGGAACTGTAGCTCCTTCACATTTCCCAGGCGTTAGTGGTTCAGTCTGAAACTGGAGAAACATCTAATGAAAGAGCTAGTCTTCACACCAAATAGCTCCATGTTTCCAGTCCACCTAAGGACAGGAGCAGAGCAATCCTGGCTGCTTAATCCTTGAGAACTGAATCTCTCTGAAACTCTGAATCTCTCAGTGTTTCCAGCTGTAAAATGGAAATAATAAATTTCCTGTGGTGATTGTGAGAATTAAATAAGAAAGAGTAACTCCAGTGTCTAGGTGCTTTTAGAAAAATTATAAAAGTTGCAAAGCACTTCCACTTCTATTCTCTGATTGACCCTTCTTATTTTCCAGGTCAGGTAAAACCGCAACTCAAAGAAGTATGGTGACTTGTGAAAAATCACAAATTAGCTGCTTGTTAGACTGGGATCTGTTGAACATCTAAGTCCAAAGCCCTTTTTGTCTGGCCACAACTGTGAAATATATCACTTTCTAAACCCTTTGAAGAAATTATGGAAATGAAAATAAACAAGACAGGTATATTTTGTTGAGACATGACACCTGAGGAAAGTGAGAACTTAGAAATGCAAACTTTCAACTTTTATTTACTTCCTTTTCTTTCCATTTCCTGAGATGGACCTGATTTGGAAACCAGTTCTGTTACATGCATATTTCTTCATATTCTGCCTTGCTATTTCCGACTTTGGTGTTGTTCGTGATGATGTTTAGTATGTTCTCTGGAAAGTTAACACCCTAGAAAACAAAGCGTTCTTTAGTGGTGAACACTCAGCCTGGGGAACAGAGCAGAGACTCTCCCTGAGGCAATAGCTCAAAATTGAGCCATGCAGGTAATCTGGAGAAAAGACCAATTTTCTTCCTCTCTCTCTCTGCAGTTATAGGTTTATAGAATTGCAGTATAGGAAACCAAAGGGACATCACCTGCCCAGGGTCAAAGACCTGGTATGTGGGGAGAAATTTTTAATAAGATACAAAAGGCAAAGAGCCCTAATTCAAAAATATATATGTGCCCCAATGTTCATAGCATCATTATTTCCAATAGCTAAGACATGGAAGGAACATTAAAAAATGCTCATCAACAGATGAATTGATAAAGAAGATATGGTACATCTATATAATGTACTACCAGCCATAAAAAGAATGAAATTTTGCCATTTGCAACAACATGGATGGACATGGAAGGTATTATGATAAGTGAAATAAGTCACACAGAGAAAGATAATACTGTATGATATTGATCATATATATCACTTATATGTGGAATCTAAAAAGTAAAAAAACAGACTAGTGAATATAACAAAAATGAAACAGACTCACAGATGTAGAAAACAAAGTAGTGGTTACCTGGTGAGAAGGAAGGGGAGGAAGCTAGGGATAGAGGATTAAGATGCACAAACTTCTTTGCATAAAATAAGTAAATGACAAGGATATATTCTACAACACAGGTAATATAGCCAATATTTTATAATAACTATAAATGGAATATGACATTTAAATACTGTGAATCACTATGTCCTACACCTGAAACGTACATATTATTGTGCATCAACTATACCTCAATAAAAAAGAGGGAATCAAAAAAGTAATAGTAGATTTGACTACATGAAAAATTTCTTTTTAAATGAAGGTTGCAAAGTTGTCAGGGAGAAGATATCTGTCATATTTAAATCTGATAAGGGATTTACGAGAAATATTTGTAAACCAAGAAAAAGCAGTTTCAGAGAGGTAGAATTTTGAATGGTTGACAAATATATGAAGAGATGCTCCGCCTCACCAGAGATTGAGAGAAATGCAAATTACAATAGCAAGATTCCATTTTATACTCATCAATTAAAAAAATTAGAAAGGTGAGTAATGCTTAGTGTTGGCAAGCATGTGGGCTGTGTTAAACTGACACAGCCATCAAGGGAGTGTTCTGACAGGTTTTAGAGATGCTGGGTATGTATAGGTTATTTAACTTATATACAAAGTACATCATGTGAAATGCCGGGCTGGATGAAGCACAAGCTGGAGAATCAAAATTGCTCAGAGAAATATCAATAACCTCAGATATGCAGATGACACCACCCTTATTGCAGAAAGCAAAGAACTAAAGAGCCTCATGATGAAAGTGAAAGAGGAGAGTGAAAAAGTTGGCTTAAACTCAACATTCAGAAAACTAAGATCATGGCATCCAGTCCCATCACTTCATGGCATAGTGGCAGACTTTATTTTGGGGGGCTCAAAAATCACTGCAGATGGTGACTGCAGCCATGAAATTAAAAGATGCTTGCTCCTTGGAAGAAAAGCTATGACCAACCTAGACAGCACATTATAAAGCAGAGACATTACTTTACCGACAAAGGTCCATCTAGTCAAGGCTATGGTTTTTCCAGTAGTCATGTATGGATGTGAGAGTTGGACTATTAAAAAAGCTGAGCACCGAATAATTGATGCTTTTGAACTGTGGTGTTGGATGACTCTTGAGAGGTCCTTGGACTGCAAGGAGATCCAACCAGTCTGTCCTAAAGGAAATCAGTCCTAAATATTCATTGAAAGGACTGATGCTGAAGCTGAAACTCCAATACTTTGGCCACCTCATGCGAAGAACGGACTCATTAGAAAAGACCCTGATGCTGGGAAAGATTGAAGGCGGAAGGAGAAGGGGACAACAGAGGATGAGATGGTTGGATGGCATCACCGACGTGATGGACATGAGTTTGAGTAGGCTCCAGGAGTTTGTGATGGACAGGAAAGCCTGGCATGCTATAGTCCATGGGGTCACAGAGAGTCAGACAAGACTGAGCAACTGAACTGAACTAAACTGAAGGTGCCAGCCCCAGGTTTGTGTGCCCTGAGATCTGTTCCTATCTTTCTTCTCTGCTGTGTATCATGGGGGTCTGGTTCCTGCAGGTTATGTTTCTGAGGCTCCTCATCAGCTGACTTCCACGGAGAGGCACTGTCAGGAAGCTGAGGGTGGGAGGAAGGGAGAAGACAGGGTATCTCTCTTCCCCTCTCTCTGCCTCAGGTCTCCTGGGGTCAGATCAGGTTAGGATGATTTCAGCTTTACCAGGTTACCCCTCCTCTCTCTCGCCCTCCAGCCAGGGAAGGCAGAAGTTTCTCGCTGTTGCTCATTCCTAACTGCCTCATTGTCCCCATGTAGCATCTCAGCTCTTTCATTCTCTTGGTAACCGATTCCCTGCATTGAGTACTTTAAGTGTTCAAGCAGTTCCTATTTCTCTGGTCAGGCAGTTCACATCCCTGTGATCCAGTAGTCCCCACCCCAGGTATATACTTTAGAGTGACTCTCCTGCAGGTGTCTAAGGAGAGATATACAGGGACATTTACAGGGTGGTGTTTGGGAAAATGGAGAGCTGGAAGTAGCATGGACACCCATTGCCAGAGGAACAGATTTTTTTATGAGGATAGATAACATGTGATCTGTGTCAGGCATATTGGTGGAGTGGCCACGTTGGTGTTGGGGGAGGAAGGGGGATTGGGGATAAGGGGAAAACAAAATGGGAGAAGAATGTAGCATGGAATCCATGATGAGTGTCTCAAGGTGAGGAGACAGTCAACTCACCCTCTGCAAATGAAATTTTAAAAATGTACATTATGTCTTGAAAGGATGAGTGAGATAAGAATGTGATAGTCCAGGTGGAGAGAATAGCATATGAAACAGTGCAGAGGCCTAAAAATGACCCATGTGGGGAACAGCCAGAAGTAGGGTGTGGCTGAGAGGTGGGTCTGTAATCAGTACCATGCTGGTGGAATCATGGAATGTCAGTTACACCCAAATGATCTTAAAGATCTGTCCAAACTCATGGTATAGATGGGGAAACGGAGGTCCAGAGAGGGGCAGGGACTGGCCCAAAGTCACACTGTAGTAAAACTGGTCCAGAGCCCAGGTTTCCAGACTCCTATTTGGGGAATTCCCCCTTCTGTCTTCTCCACCAAGTCCTTCGCTCTGTGAGGGGCACTGTGCTGGTCCTGGGGAAACAGTTTCTGCCTACTTATGGGAGTCATATAGTCCTGATGTGTGGTGTGCTGGTCTGTGACACTGGTAGCCACAATGAACCATGTCTCCTGGTATCCATACTGTTTTTATGTCACCCCCGCCACCCGCCTCGAGTCTGGGCTGGGTTTGTGATTTCCTTTCCAATAGAGTATAATGGAAGAATGACATTGTGCCAGTTCTGGACCTAAAACTTAAGAAGTTTGGGGATTTTGATCTCTGAGAATCCTGAGCTGCTATATAAAAAGTATAGCTACTCTGATGAAGACACCATATGCAGAGGCTGCATGGAAAGGGAGCAGCTCCAAGACTAACTGGAGGCAGACGTTCCCAAATGCCCACCCTCCCTAGCTGACCTGCCAACTGAACATAGCCACATGAATTACCACTGGCAGGTAATTCACAGAAGAACCGCCCAACTGAGCCCAACCCAGAGAACAATCATAAGCAAACAAAGTGGCTGCTATTTTAAGCTGTAGAATTGTGGAGTAGTTTGTCATGCCAGCAATAGATTACCAGAACATGTGGCATCAAGTGAAGTGTGAAATAAAATTGAGAAGGTTATCAGAGGTTGAGGGTCAGAGGGAGTGAGAATCAATCTGATCTAGAGGAGTCAGAATGCTGAACAGGGGAATAGGAGAAATGATAGAAAATGAAGATGATGAATTTGGAGTATCACCAGTGTGTTTCAACAGATGTGTTGCTGAGGACCATTATGTGCCAGGCCCTGGGCAGGGATTGAAGAGGAGTCCGAGAAGGATGGACACAGCCTTGTGAAGAGGCAGCCTTGAGCACCGGCAGTGATGGTGCAAGGTCAGACATGCTTAGTGCCTGCAGGAGGTTAAGGGTCAAGGGCAAGTTCAGAAGATGGAGGGGTCACCTCCTTGGAGGGGAAAACCAGGCATGGCTTCATGGAGAAGATGGGATTTAATTTGGACCCTGAAAACTGGATGCAGTTTAGAGTTGGAGGGAAAAACTTTCCAGGTGGAGGGTTTTGTGTGCACAAGGCATGAAGTTGGGCTGTTTGGGCTATTAGGGAGATGGAATTGGCCAATTTGAAAGCAGATCAGATTATCACAATGAAGAGGGTAGTCCTACCTTCTGTCTTGGGTAAATTTCTCAAATTTATGTGAATGCAGAAATACTTTAAAATTAAAGCAAACCCTAGAAACACTCTGGTTATGTGAGTTAGGGAAAAAATGAAACCCAATGGGTAGAATTTCTCCCACATTAGTTCACATTATCATCATGGATTGGGAGACAAATAAATGCCTAAGAATAGCCACAGAATGTTAATTTTTAATTGATCATACTGTCATTTTCATGAACACTTAAAGTGCAGACCTGTAGCAAGAAATGCTTTTCACACAAAGAGAGAAAAGAGATATTTGGAAGAGTGTGGCATCTCTTTTCATGTTCCTTTGATCTTCTGCCCATCAGTTAGGAACTGTGGTCCTGTTGGGGTATCATAGTACAGCAGGCAAGGTATAGTGTAGAAAGCCCTAGAGCAGTGGTCCCCAACCTTTTTGGCACCAGGGACAGATTTTGTAGAAGACAATTTTCCCACAAACCAGGGGTAAGAGGAGTACTTTCAGGATGATTCAAGCACGTTACATTTATTGTGCACTTTATTTCTAGTCTAATGTCTGTGCTGATCTGACAGAAGGTACCAGTCCATAGCCCAGAGGTTAGGGACCCCTGCCCTAGAGGCTCGCAGACCAAGATTAGATTCCCAGCTTTGCTCATTTCTAAAGTGCTGAGCACAGCGTAAGGCATGTGGTAAATGCCCAGGATGTTTCTTGTTAAAATTGCTCATGATCATCATTTCCCCTGTTGTAAAAAGAGAAAATTGAAGCCAAGGAGCTTTCCAAGTGCCAGCATACTGGTAACAGAATGCAGTTCCCATGTCTGTCTCTCCTTTGTGACCCCCACTTCCCTTCCCTGCCTTCCCTGCTGGTATATGCCAGGGGTGCTGAAGTGAGAAAGGTCGAAGTCTGTGACTTCTTCTGGGTTATTCCTTGAGAACCTCCAAAGTGATACAAAGTCCAGTGACCACCCTAGAGACTCATACCCAGCAGAAAATGATGTCCAGAGAACATTCAATCCACAGGGGAACTTTCCAAAAGAAATGGCAAGGAAAGCAATATGAGAAGCTGGAAAATCAACAGTCCACTTAGTCTTGAAGCTATGGTATGAGGGAGAAGACCAATTGGTCTTAAGTCCTGAATGGCAGCCCATAGTTTGTCCCTTTCCCTATGCTTGGGCAAATTATTCAACCTTGCTAAGATTCCAATTTTCTCTTCTGTAAAATGGGCCAAAAAATACCTTATAAGATTTGCTAATGAAATAATTAAATGAGGTAATATATGCAAAGGGCATTGCACCCTCTGTTACATTGAATAGATATTCACGGGTGCACTCCAAAGCTGTATGTCTATTCCTCCCCTTGCAGAGGGGGTCTGTAGTTCCCCCAGATTTCCAAAAGGGTCACTTGTTATTGTTGTTGGTCACTCAGTCGTCTCTGACTCTTTGTGACCCCATGGACTGTAGCCTGGCAGGTTCCTCTGTCCATGGGATTCTCCAGGCAAGAATACTGGAGTGGGTTGCCATTGCCTTCTCCAAAAGGGTCACTAACTCTCCCCAAATAAGTTTATTTTTGAGACATAAGGGTTTTATTTTGTTTCTATAATAAGATAAAATCTAATATTGGGTAAAAAAATAAGAGCATAAATAAAAAGGAAATTGAAAAGGGAAGGCAATAGTAAGCAATAGAATCCAAATGTTTTTTAAAAATCATTTTGTTGTTTGGGTGTATCTTTTTTAATGAACTGAGTCATCTGCAGGCTGAATTTCTCAAAATTAAAGTATAACGGAGAAAAACAGAACTAAAAGTAATAACAAAACAGAGAGCAAAGTGATCCGAGAAACTTTTTTTTTTTTTAATAAAAGGAATACATGCTCATGGTGAAAAAAAAATCAAACAGTACAGAGGATGTAAGGTGAGAAATAGGTTTCTTTTCACCTCTCCATTATTTCTCACTCCTGGTCCTATTTGGAGACGAAAATGGCAACCCACTCCAGTATTCTTGTCTGGAAAATCCTATGGACAGAGGAGCCTGGTGGGTTGCAGTACATGGTGTCACAAAGAGTGGGACATGACTGAGCAACTAAACAATTGGTCCTATTAGCTAGAGGTTGCCACTCCTGACTATAAGAATCTTTTTATTTGTTGTTTTCACATTACAAGTGATATGTCCATCTTTTGAAGGAGAAGATGAAATTTGGAAAATTCCCAGAGGCATCTAATTTGCCAAAAGAGAATGAACTTTGTGTAAAAGGATTAAGTGCTTTCCAAGATCCTGACAAAATAAAGATATCAATCAAACTCCCCAAAGGAAGTCCAGATGGCCGTGCAATTGAACTTTATCATGCTCATCAGCCTGGCTGTCTCCATGCCCTTGAAATATCCAGGAAAACCATCCAACAGAAAGCAGCGTCTCATACATATAATGACTTCTTTATCATACTGACCTAAAACTGGAAAAAAATCCTGTAAAACTGTTACCTGATGAACAAAGAAGCAGACTATTCCAAACCCATCCTTTAAACATGGACATGGATCCATTTGAAGTCAAGGACTCTTTAGGCCTACACACTTGTGCAAGGTGGTATAATATCAGAAAAAGACAGTATCATTAATCACATAAAGTGGATCATCCCAAAGCATTTGACAATGTATGATGCATTTCCAAAATTTAGAAGCACTTGAAAAAGTATATGCTGGATTTTAATAAAATCATCTGTGAAATTTGAGTGGCTGCAATATTAAGAAATAGGCAGAGAGTAACTAGAATATCATTTAAATTAGATGCCATCTTTTCTTTGTCCTTTGTTATTTAATATATTACAGAGCTGGGTTGGCAGAGAAGAGGGAATAACAGATTTCATTAGGAAAAAGCAAATGAAAAGACTCACTGTTGTTCTTCACAGAAGAGGCTTGGAACAAGATGGCGGGGTAGGATGTACTGCTTCTGCTCAAAGTGTGTTCCTGATAACCAGGCTGTAAATCAGATCCTTGAAAAGCAAGGCATATTTACCCAATAGGAAGGCTGTTATTCTTTGCTGATCAAGGATTTGGCACTAAATGAGTCCTTTGTGACTTTTCCACTCCCAAGCTATGCCAGCCACAGGAAACAAGACCTCTGTGGCTGACTCCAGCCCTCCCTGACCATCACCTGGCCCTCAGCACCCCTACAGAAAAGGATAATCCTCTCCTCTTTGTAAGGAAACATGAAAAGCCACACTGAAAGTGCTTCCCTATGCTACCTCCTCTCCTCCGTATAAAGATAATTGCAGAAGTCATCCAGGTAATAGTCAATAATGCACATGTTCTTTCAACAAACATAGATGTGTGCTAATGGTCTCACACAAGGAGAGGGATGCAGAGATGTAGAAAACTAACTGTACAATGTAGAGTGATACCACGAAGTCTTTCTAGAATATGCTCAGATAAAAAGTGAAATACTGTATTTTATCAAATCCAAGACAGCATCATTTTGGGTATCACCAAGAAAGAAAGAAAGAAAAAAAATACTGCTGATTATTAAATGCCATCAGTGGAAAGGTGCATTGTTATTCCAGAGAAGAATAAAAATGTGTGTCTTAAAATGAGTGAAGTGTGGTAATTAACTTTTAAAGAAGTGATAAGTGATATCTCTCAGCATGAGCCAAACCTTGCTACAGAAACTGAGAGAAGGTAGCAGTTATTTCTGTTGGAATGACTGGAGGTATCACAGGGAGGTGACATTTGATCTGGATCTTGAAGGATTTTGACAGTGGGAGAAAGAGAGGGGAAAACGTTCTGGGTTGAAAGCATAATATGGGCGAAGGTATTGAGGCAGAAAAGGGCAGGCATTTTTACGGACCAACTATTTTATTCTGAGCAACAGAACACAGAAGATGTGGGGAGGGAGAGCTGGTTACTGAAGGGGGAAACACTGAAACCAGATTGTAAGTAGCCCTAGTGCCAGTTCTGGGGATTTGTACTCAGAGATGATAGAGAACCATAGATTATTTTGAGCTGGGAGAGACTTGATTAGAGCCAAGCTCTGGAGAGGTTAGTCTGGCAGGGTGGATGACGGTTAGGTTGGAGAAGAGTAAGAATCAAGGCAAGGCTACAAGTTAGGCTATTGCAACCCACCAGGTTGGGTGGAGAGAAAATTGAGGGGCTGCACATAGGCCCATGTGGAAATCAGATTGTAAAAGACGGAGGCAGCCATACAGCTGTGAGAATAAAAAATCCACAACCACACACAACATTGTGGGAAAGTGTCACAAACCTGACACTGAGCCAGACACAAAGAAAGGAAGCCAGACACAAAGGAGGACAAACAGTGATTCCATTTATATCAAGACAAAAAAAGGGCAAGTCCAAAATCAGTAACCTCAGACTTGCAGATGACACCACCCTTATGGCAGAGAGCAAAGAGGAACTAAAGAGCCTCTTGATGAAAGTGAAAGAAGAGAGTGAGAAAACTGACTTAAAACTCAGCATTCAAAAAACGAAGATCATGGCATCCAGTCCTATCACTTCATGGCAAATAGATGGTGAAACAGTGGAAACAGTGACAGACTTTATTTTCTTGGGCTCCAAAATCACTACAGATGGTGACTGCAGCCATGAAGTTTAAGGATGCTTGCTCTTTGGAAGAAAAGCTATGAAAAACCTACAAAGCATATTAAAAAGCAGAGACTTCGCTGACAAAGGTCCATCTAGTCAAAGATATGGTTTTTCCAGTAGACATATCTGGATGTGAGAGTTGGACCATAAAGAAAGCTGAGTGCCAAAGACTTGATGCTTTTGAACTTTGGTGTTGGAGAAGACTCTCAAGAGTCTCTTGGACAGCAAGGGGATCAAATCAGTCAATCTTAAAGGAAATCAGTCCTGAATATTCATTGGAAGGACTGATGCTGAAACTGAAGCTCCAATACTTTGGCCACCTGATGTGAAGAGCTGACTCATTAGAAAAGAACATGATTTTGGGAAAGATTGAAGGCAGGAGGAAAAGGGGACGACAGAGGGCGAAATGGCTGGATGGCATCACCGATTTGATGGACGTGAGCTTGAGCAAACCCTGAGAGATGGTGAAGGACAGGGAACCTGGTGTGTTTCAGTCCAGGGGGTTGCAAAGAGTCAGACGTGACTGAGCGACTGGACAACAACAACAACAACAACAACAAAATCTGTAATGTTAAGGGTCAGGACTGTGGCTACCCCGAGGGAGGGTAGTGACTGGCAGGGGACCTAATGGGGGCTTCTAGATACCGGTAATATTCTGGTTCTTGCTGCTGTTTATATGGGTGTGTTCACTTTATGAAAATTAATTGAGCTGTGCACTTAAGATTCATGCATTTTTCTATACGTATGTTGTTCAGTCACTCAGTCATGTCTGACTTTTTGCAACACCATGGACTGCAGCACGCCAGGCCTCCCTGTCCATTACCAACTCCTGGAGTTTACTCAAACTCATGTCTATTGAGTTGGTAATGCCATCCAACCATCTCTCCTCTGTTGTCACCTTCTCCTCCCTCCTTCAATCTTTCCCAGCATCAGGGTCTTTTTTAATGAGTCAGCTCTTCACATCAGGTGGCCAAACTATTGGAGTTTCAGCTTCAGCATCAATCCTTCCAATGAATGATTTCCTTTAGGATGGACCGGTTGGATCTCCTTGCTGTCCAAGAGACTCTCAAGAGTCTTCTCCACCACCACAGTTCAAAAGCATCAATTCTTCAGTGCTCAGCTTTCTTAATAGTCCAACATTCACATCCATACATGATTACTGGAAAAAGCGTAGCTTTGACTAGATGGACCTTTGTTGGCAAACTGATGTCTCTGCTTTTTAATATGCTGTCTAGGTTGGTCATAACTTTCCTTCCAAGGAGTAAGTGTCTTTTAATTTCATGGCTGCAATCACCATCTGCAGTGATTTTGGAGCCCAAAGAATAAAGTCTGACACTGTTTCCACTGTTTCCCCATCTATTTGCCATGAAATGATGGCCCCAGATGCCATGATCTTAGTTTTCTGAATGTTGAGCTTTAAACCAACTTTTTCACTCTCCTCTTTCACTTTCATCAAGAGGCTCTTTAGTTCCTCTTTGCTTTCTGCCATATGGGTGGGGTCATCTGCATATCTTAGGTTATTGATATTTCTCCCAGCAGTCTTGATTCCAGCTTGTGCTTCTTCTAGCCCAGCGTTTCTCATGATGTACTCTGCATATAAGTTAAATAAGCAGGGTGACAATGTACAGCCTTGATGTACTCCTTTTCCTACTTGGAACCAGTCTGTTGTTCCATGTCCAGTTCTAACTGTTGCTTCCTGACCTCCATACAGATGTCTCAAGAGGCTGGTCAGGTGGTCCGGCATTCCCATCTCTTTCAGAATTTTCCAGTTTATTGTGATCCACACAGTCAAAGGCTTTGGCGTAGTCAATAAAGCAGAAATAGATGTTTTTCTGGAACTCTCTTGCTTTTTCCATGATCCAGTGGATGTTGGCAATTTGATCTCTGGTTCTTCTGCCTTTTCTAAAACCAGCTTGAACATCTGGAAGTTCATGGTTCACATGTTGCTGAAGCCTGGCTTGGAGAATTTTGAGCATTACTTTACTAGCATGTGTGATGAGTGCCATTGTGCAGTAGTTTGAGCATTCTTTGGCATTGCCTTCCTTTAGGATTGAAATGAAAACTGACTTTTTCCAGTCCTGTGGTCACTGCTGAGTTTTCCAAATTTGCTGGCATATTGAGTGCAGCACTTTCACAGCATCATCTTTTAGGATTTGAAATAGCTCAACTGGAATTCCATCACCTCCATTAGCTTTGTTCTTAGTGATGCTTTCTAAGGCCCACTTGACTTCACATTCCAGGATGTCTGGCTCTAGGTGAGTGGTCACACCATCATGATTATCTGGGTCGTGAAGATCTTTTTTGTACAGTTCTTCTGTGTATTCTTGCTACCTCTTCTTTATATCTTCTGCTTCTGTTAGGTCCACACCATTTCTGTCCTTTATTGAGCCCATCTTTGCATGAAATGTTCTCTTGGTATCTCTCATTTTCTTGAAGAGATCTCTAGTCTTTCCCATTCTATTGTTTTCCTCTATTTCTTTGCACTTATCACTGAGGAAGGCTTTCTTATCTCTCCTTGCTATTCTTTGGAACTCTGCATTCAAATGGGTATATCTTTCCTTTTCTCCTTTGCTTTTCGCTTCTCTTCTTTTCACAGCTATTTGTAAGGCCTCCTCAGATAGCCATTTTGCTTTTTTGCATTTCTTTTTCTTGGGGATGGTCTTGCTCCCTGTCTCCTGTACAATGTCATGAACCTCCATCCATAGTTCATCAGGCACTCTGTCTATCAGATCTAGTCCCCTAAATCTATTTGTCACTTCTACTGTATAATTGTAAGGGATTCGTTTTAGGTCATACCTGAATGGTCTAGTGGTTTTCCCTCCTTTCTTCAATTTAAGTCTGAATTTGGCAATAAGGAGTTCATGATCTGAGCCACAGTCAGCTCCCGGTCTTGTTTTTGCTGACTGTATATGTATGTTGTAGTTCAATACAATTAACGCCCCGCCCCCCACCCCCGCACCTAATTGTGTGTACACAAATTAGGTCCATGGAGAAAAACATGGAAGTAGAGGTCTAGAAAGGAAGAACCTGCTGGAACACACAGGCACTCAATCTCAGAATGAGCTGAGGCTTTGGAAGAACATCACAGACCACGCTAGGGGCTTTGCAGGGTGCACTTGGAGCAAGTAAGGGAGAATGATGACGGGAACACAGAATTTTCTCACCTCTAGGCTTGTGACAGAGAAACACTGGACATTTTGGTGGAGAATGACCAGCAAACAAAAATATCAGAACGAGTATGGTTAAGAGTGGATAGATGAAAAGACTCTCAGAGGTCACCTAGATGCTTTCAATGAGCCCAGGTCCAGATGAAGTACCTGTGAGTGCCAGGCATGAAGCTGTAGATGGGAATCAGAGACAGCATCTAAGGATCTGTGAGGGATGAAAGGAAGTTAGGTGTTAGGCAGTGGGGGACACAGCAGAGTTTTGATATTCCGAGAGACTAAAAGGGTGACCTCAGCAAAAGGGATTTGGGTGTTGACCTTCAGAAGAGTTTGAGAAGGACTGATTATACAAATGGTGTGTGATCACACAGAGGAGAGGGAGTGGTCCCTCAGAATGGATGTGGGCTCACCAAAAACAAACCATAAAGCCTAAATATATAATCACTTGTATTTGAAAAGTTACTAATCTGGCAAGTCAGAGAAATAAGGAGACCATATGCATCAGGATTTCAGCAAAAATTTTAACAAGGTTCTCACAATATTTTGCAGTGCAAGATGGTGAAACATGGGCTGCAGAATTTGGAAATTGAGGGAGTTTTCAGTCCCTAGTCACAAGGCTAGGTAGGGCAGATGGCCCCCAGTGTGGGTAGGATAGAGCACAAGCTCTGTCCTTATCATTCTCCTATTTACCATTTTGACCAATGCTTCAGGTTAAGGAAGAAAATCAGATTGTCCAACAGTGATGGCACTAACTGGGAGAAATGATGACTATGAAAGAGAACAGTTCTTTTTTTTTTTTTTTTAACCTGTGTTTTTGGCTGATCCCACATGCATGTGGGATCTTAGTTTCCCCCACTAGGGATTGAACTTGCAGTGGAAGTGAGGCATCTTAACCACAGGACCACCAGGGAAGTCCTGAAAGAGAACAGTTCTAAGATGAAGAATACCCTCAATAGGCTGGAACAGTGGGACATAATCATGCATGGAATGTTTCAAACCTGTTCATAAGTCCCTGAGTTAAACTGCTGATAAACAGGATCTGAGAGATCCAGTTTTCTGTTGATTTGAAATAACATAACTCCACAGAAAACCAACCTAGGGCTCTTGGGAAGCCACAGACTTCCTGGAATCCAAGGGGGTAATATGGCCTTAGCCAAGTGGAAGTGACTCTGGACTGTGAAGGCAGCAGGGACAGCAGTCCAGAGTCCTGAGCACAGAGGGATGGCCCTGAAATATATGTTTTAAAAATTATTTATTTGGCTTAGTTGTGGCATGTGTGATCTATTTCCCTGACTAGCTATTGAACCTGGGCCTCCTGCATTGGGAGCCCAGGGTCTTAGACACTGGACCACCAGAGAAGTCCCTCTAGATATCATTTTTGAAGAGAGCCATGGACAAATTGGTGGCCAGGGAAGACTGAGGAATCTGGGGATATTTCTGTTGGAAGACTTAATTTGGAAGGGAATGAGGAGGTACCAAAGTGAGCTGTCTTTGGTCAGGGGCCACCATGGGTGAGAGGGAGCACCATGGACTCCAGCAGCAAGCTGGGACCCATTATGAATGCTGCGGGAAGGCTATAGGTAGAGCCTAAGAAATAATGTACAAAAATCCCATCAATGAAATAATGGAGTGGGAGCCTCATGAGGCATTGCTCTTGCCATCTTCGATGGTATTATTATTACTATTAATATTATTATTAGTTGTTTGCCTAATAAGTGACTAGTACTGTGCATCATCTTACTTAATGAGGGAGATAATTATATGTGAAGTTCCTGGAAGAGTCCCCTGCATATGTGAGTACTCAATATATATTAGCTGTTTTTATTATTTAATCCTTACAACAACCTTGATGTGAAAGAGGAATAATTTATTCCCTCTTTAGAGGTGAGGAAACTGAAGCTCAGGAAGGTGAGTGACTTCCCAGAACTGTACCACTAATGATTGGTCAGCCCGACTCCAAAACTCGCCATTACCCCTAAGGTTTGGTGAGTGGTTGGACCAGACACTTGATAGGATGCTTCCCCGTCTAAGGCTCTGTTCCTAAACTGTGCCTCTTGTCCATCTCTGATCCTCTTTGTAAGGGATCTTAGTGTTTTTGAAACCTCTAAATGGAAGGAGGTGTCCTTCTGGAGACCTCTCAGTTATGAGCTAAATTTTCTGCCTATCCACACTTAGGACCTGTCCAGCCGACATGGAGCATGGCGACATCCCCATCCTCCTACTGTCCTCAGACTGTACGAAGAGCAGGCCCTGCTGGGCTCCCCCCACCCTGTCCCCTTCTCCAGCCCCTGCCCCAGGTTTGGCACTGACTCCTGAAAGGTTTAGCCAGACTGTCTCCAGGCCAGACTCTCTCCCCTGATAAAGGAGAACCGACTTCATCTCTCCTTCAGCGGGGGATCCTAGCCAAATCATCCTACCTCTTTCTCATGTTGACCATCAGTAGCATTCTTTACTTTTGAAAGAGCCTTTCCTCCTATAAGTCCTATAAGGGCATCTCCAAGGAGACGCATGTGGAGGAGAGGCAAATGTAGGAGTCTGGGGTCAGACAGATTGGGTCTGGGCCCTGTTGCTGCCTCTGCTGAGTATCATTAGGCACGTCATTTAATCCATCTGGACCACAGTCTCATAATTTGAAAAACTGGGATCCTAACACCTATTTTTCAGGCAGTCATGAAGATTAAGATGATGCATACCAAGGTGTCTGGCACAGAATAGGTAGGCGTTTAATAAATGGTAGCTATTATTATTACTCGAACTGTGTCACCAGACCACATTTGATGCCTGAAACCCAATTTTATGGTTTAAAAAACATGCCTTGTGAAAAAAGAAAAGCAACTTAGATTCATTCAGCTAATAGTTTTTGGATCCATCATTCATAAGTTATCCATTTAAAGATGGAAATGAAAACAAACAATGTACTTAAAAAAACAGCTGAGCTACTTGATTGAAAGAAACATTTCAATGTAAAGTAGACATGAGTAAGAAGTATACATGGGAGATATTTACAAATTTTTTTTTTGTTTTTTTTTTTGTTTTTAAAGAAAGCTTAAGAGAAGACCTCCCTGTTGTTGGGAGGTAGAACAGAGGCAGGCGTGACAGACAGGGCAGACTGAGAACAGGGTGTTGGAAACTAGACCCACTTCCCGGGAGAAGGCAGCTGTGGGAATGGAGATGTGAGCAACTGGCGAGGGTGGCGAGGGCTATCCAGCCCAATATGGAAGGAGGACAGACAGCAGGGGAGGCCTGGTTAGCCTCCCATTGTCAGGATCCTGCTCAAAGGGATGCGGTGTCAGTGGACACCAATGGACTATGCACGGTCCCCTCAAGTCCCCAGAAAGGGAACAGGTATCCTCTTTCAAGTGGGCCTTAGGAAGCATCACTACAAACAAAGCTACTGGAGGTGATGGAATTCCAGTTGAGCTATTTCAAATCCTGAAAGATGATGCTATGGAAGTGCTGCACTCAATATGTCAGCAAATTTGGAAAACTCAGCAGTGGCCACAGGACTGGGAAAAGTCAGTTTTCATTTCAATCCTAAAGGAAGGCAATGCCAAAGAATGCTCAAACTACTGCACAATGGCACTCATCACACATGCTAGTAAAGTAATGCTCAAAAGTCTCCAAGCTAGGCTTCACAATAAGTGAACTGTGAACTACCAGATATTCAAGCTGGTTTTACAAAAGGCAGAGGAACCAGAGATCAAATTGCCAACATCCGCTGAATCATGGAAAAAGCAAGAGAGTTCCAGAAAAACATCTATTTCTGCTTTATTGACTATGCCAAAGCCTTTGACTGTGTGGATCACAATAAACTGTGGAAAATTCTGAAAGAGATGGGAATACCAGGCCACCTGACCTGCCTCTTGAGACATCGGTATGGAGGTCAGGAAGCAACAGTTAGAACTGGACATGAAACAAAAGACTGGTTCCAAATAGGAAAAGGAGTACATCAAGGCTGTATATTGTCACCCTGCTTATTTAACTTATATGCAGAGTACATCATGAGAAATGCTGGGTTGGAAGAAACACAAGCTGGAATCAAGATTGCTGGGAGAAATATCAATAACCTCAGATATGCAGATGACACCACCCTTATGGCAGAAAGTAAAGAAGAACTAAAGAGCCTCTTGATGAAAGTGAAAGAGGAGAGAGAAAAAGTTGGCTTAAAACTCAACATTCAGAAAACGAAGATCATGTCATCTGGTCCCATCACTTCATGGCAAATAGATGGGAGACAGTGGAAACAGTGGCTGACTTTATTTTTTGGGGCTCCAAAATCACTGCAGATGGTGATTGCAGCCATGAAATTAAAAGATGCTTCCTCTTGGAAGGAAAGTTATGACCAACCTAGACAGTATACTAAAAAGCAGAGACATTACTTTGCCAACAAAGGTCCATCTAGTCAAGGCTATGGTTTTTCCAGTGGTCATGTATGGATGTGAGAGTTGGACTATAAAAAAGCTGAGTGCCATGCATGATACAGGATGCTTGGGGCTGGTGCACTGGGATGACCCAGAGGGATGGTACGGGGAGGGAGGTGGGAGGAGGGTTCAGGATGGGGAACACGTGTGCACCCGTGGCGGATTCATGTTGATGTATGGCAAAACCAATACAATATTGTAAAGTAATTAGCCTCCAATTAAAATAAATAAATCTATATTTAAAAAAAGAAAAAAAAAGGAAAAGCGGGAAAGAAAGAAAAAAAAAAAAGCTGAGTGCCAAAGAATTGATGCTTTTGAAATGTGGTGTTGGAGAAGACTCTTGAGAGTCCCTTGGACTGCAAGGTGACCCAGCCAGTCCATCCTAAAGGAGATCAGTCCTGGGTATTCATTGGAAGGACTGATGTTGAAGCTAAAACTCCAATACTTTGGCCACCTGATGTGAAGAGGTGACTCATTGGAAAAGACCCTGATGCTGGGAAAGATTGAATGTCAATTTTATGAAGGCAGGAGGAGAAGGGGACAACGAGGATGAGATGGTTGGATGGCATCACCGACTCAATGGACATGGGTTTGGGTGGATTCTGAGAGTTGGTGATGGACAGGGAGGCCTGGTGTGCTGCGGTTCATGGGGTCGCAAAGAGTCACACACGACTGAGTGACTGAACTGAACTGAACTGATCCTCTTTCAACACAGCCCCAACCTCTAGACTCAAGTTTGGAGACTAGCTTCTAGTTCATTTATGTAGGAAGAGGGCGTGGGAGAAAGGATTGCTTAAGGAGGCAGGATTTGGGGAGGAAGATGAGTATTTAAGCCACACAGACCTGGACTGACATTCATGTTTTATCACTTTCTAAGGGTGTGACCCTGAGCATATTGCTTTCTAAAGTCTCTACTGTGTTTCTTGTCAGTTGTTCACCACAATCCTGGGACTTGGCATCTGCCAATGCATTTTATTCCCATTAACAATATGAACGATTATTAACCTTGCCACTTCTCACCAGTTCCTCTGCTTGTAGCCTGGTTCTTGCTACCATGTGGCTTATCACAATAGCCTCCTCACTGGTCTCCCTGCCTCCTCTCTTCCCCCTACCAGCTTCTCTTCACTTGACAGATCAGATCACATTGCTGATGCACCAGTTCCTTCTGGTTGTTCCCCACTTCATCATGTGCAAACCAGAGTTCTCACAATGCCCAGGTGCTACCTAATCTTGCTTGCCTTTGACCTTGGGTACTACTGCTTTTCCCCTTGCTTACTCCACTCCAGCTCCACTGGCTTCCTGACAGTTCCTTGAACATGCCAGGCACACTTCTGTCTCGGAGCCTCTGCCCTTGCTGTTCCTCCACCTGGAACACTATTTGCATGTCTGTCTTATTTACCTCCATTACGTCTTTGCTGAAAAGTCATCTCAGCGTGTCCTTCCATGACCTCCCTATTTCTAATTGCAGCCCCACCCTGTCAGTTTCAATCCTCTTTCTCAATTTATTGTTCTCCATAGAACTTTTCATAAACCAGGATACTAAAATATCTTCTTCTTTCTGTTTATTGTCTCTCTTTCTCCACTAGAATGTCAATTTTATGAAGGCAGGGATTTTATTTTATTTTTACTGGAGAATAATTGCTTTACAATATTGTGTTAGCTTCTGCTGTACAACAATGTGAATCAACTATAAATATACACATACCCACTCCCTCTTGAGCCTCCCTCCCACCCTCATCCCACCCCTCTAGAACATCACAGAGCACCAAGCTGAGCTCCCTGTGTTATACAGCAGCTTCCCACTAACTCTCTGTTTTATACATGGTCATGTATATATCCCCATTTTCCAGAGGCTCAGCAGTAATGAACCTGACTACCAATGCAGAAGATGCAGGAGATACGAATTCAATCCCTGGGTTGGGAATGTCCCCTGGAGGAGGAAATGGCAACTCAATCCAATAATGTTGCCTAGGAAATCCCATGGACAGAGAAGCCTGGTGGGCTACAGTCCATGGGGTTACAAAGAATCAGACACGACTTAGTGAGTAAACAACAACAACAACAACAGTGCGTATATGTCAGCGCTACGCTATCAATTCATTCCACCTTCTTCCCCCACTGTGTCCACAAGTCCCTTCTCTATGTCTGTGAATCTATTCAAGTGCAGAGATTTTAGTTTGGCTTGTTTATTTGTGTATCCTCAGCTTCTAGGACACTGCCCAGAACATAGTAGACACTACAAAACATTGACTGAAGGAATGAATGATTATTATAAAGCAAGAGGGCTGAACTCAAGCTCTAGAAGAACATGGAGTTGAAACTGGTGACCAAGGTTGGAACTCAGACCCAAGAAAGCATGCCAATGATCCAGTTACCCAGACTGGAACACAGGCCAGAGTAGGATCTGGGAACCAGAGAGATGCCCTGACATCAGAAGTGGAGTATGAGATCACAGCTTGGCCTGGAGCCAGACTGATGGAGAGTAAGACTGGAGTTCCTTGGGTCAGGGCTGATCCCTGGTGTCTAGAGGTCAGGTAACCTCATAAATGGAGACAGAGAGGTGGAAAGGTAGTTGCCAGGCAGGGCCTTCAATAACTTAGTAAATATCAAGCAAAGTTGTTCCAGCTTTCAACTTATTCCCAGATGTAGGTGTCAGCAGATACTCCATATTGGCATGGCTTACAAGTAAAACATAAATGACTAAGGGAAAAAAATGAAAATGTTAATTCAGAAAACTGAGCTTAGAAGTTGAGGAATGGTAGCTGCTGGAAGCCTATGACTAGGGGATATCTGTGATGTTAAGATCACATCACAGATATCTTGAGGATTACATTGTCCTCTGGACCACCTTTTTTGGTGGAGATGCCCAAGTGAGCTCTGCCCCTTTCAAACCCTCCAGCTGGGAAAGGCTAAGTGGAGCTTGGGAGGTCGTGTCTGCAGAAGCCTAGAAAGAGGAGTTGGATAGGAAGAATTTGGCCCGGTTTCCCCAGAGCTGTCCAAGTTACTTTCCAGGAGTTGGGCTCAGCCTCTCCTCTCCATCTTCATGATTCCTGGTAATAACCTAGCCTGTGATTCAAGGCTGCCCCTGCCTCACTCCAGAAGATCAAGTCTGTGGACAGCATGTGGTCCAACTCCTTCACCACATGCTCAAGGAAAGCAAGGTCTAAAACAATTCAGTCAGGGCAGTTCCCTTCCCACAGGGGAACATGTTTCTGGTCCTGACTTCCACTGCACTGTGTATAGAGCTCCTGCTGGCTCTGGGTTCCAGTGCTCTCTCAATAGTTCTTTGTACTTCAACGCGCTGTGAAACCTCTCAGTATATTGGTCTGTAAAGTGAGGATGATATAAAAGTTCTTGGTTCCTAGGGCTGTTGTGAGGGTTTCATAAATGTAGCAAGTGTTCAGTGAAGGTTAAATCCTCAACCTTGTTACAAGGTCGTCGGTATGGCCCACAAATGGTTGGTTCAAGGTTTTCTGAAATGATGTCCTACTGTGTCCCCCTTATTGATCACCTCTTGGGATTTTATATTTTAATGACCATGATTCCTATTGTTCAAGCTTGGAGAGGTACATGGACCCGAGGCTCTAGGTCAGATTACAGGACTGCTAATTAAGGTTAGCCAGTGCAGCTGGCGCGACCTGTCAGACAGAGGGCCAGGTCAAGGGGAGCTTGGATCCACTGTGGCCTGAGAATAGTACTCCTACCTGGAGAGGCAAGGGTGGGAGAATTCTAGGGCGGAGCCCCCTTTGGGAATGGGGACACGGGGGAGGTCAAACGCCTGGAGGGGGCGATAGCACACGCAAGGTGAAGACTCCAGGCTCCTGAGGTTGGCAAAGGAAAGCTCAGACTAGAGGGAAGAAGGGGGCTTTCAGCCAAACCTTAAAGGCCAGAAACCTCAGCACCAAAGGGCATTCAACCGCCGGCGGCATTTTTGGCCGCCGCTTCGGGCTCAGTCACGGCCCCCCAGACACCAGCGTAGAGCAGGGGAGTGTAGGCTGCAGGTGCCTCTAAGGACGCCTCGTGGCGCGCTCGCAGACCAGACCTTCCCAGCCAGACCTCCGAGAGGCAGTCCCAAATCATCGTGCAGGTGCTACAGGAAGCGCTCGGCGAAGCGACCGTGGCCACTGCGTGTGCCAGCACGCCGTGCTCGTTCCTTCAGCCGCTGCCCCCAGGAGCTCAGGTCCAAGCGGTCGCGGGGCAGCCCGCGCGGCGGAGGGCCGGGGGCGCGGGTGTGCGTGTGCTGGGAAGGCGGCCTTCCCCGCGGCCGCCGCAGCGCCAGCGCCTCCCCTCCCCCGGCGCGCACGGCCCGTCCCTGTCCCCGGAGGCGGCCCGAGACGCCGCGGAGCAGCCTTGCCTTCGCCTCCCGCGTTTCCTGCCGCTCGCCCTCCCCCGGCCGGGCTCCAGGGGCTGCTGCTGAACGGCTCGCGGCGGGAGAGCAGCTCAGAGCGCGCACGGGGGCGGGCGGAGGCGGCCGGGTTCGGGGCGGCCGCGCAGGAGAGAGGCGCGCGCGGAGACGCCGGCCCCCCTCTTCGCGTTTGCTCGCTTGCTCCCCGCCTCCCGCACTCTGCTCGCTCCCACCCCTTCCCGGCGTGATTGATCCGTCACGGGCGCCGCCGCTGCCGCTGTCGCTGCCGCCGCGGCCGTTCTGTGCCTAGCCGGAGCCTGAGCCCGAGCCGGAGCGGGGATCGGCGCCATTGCGCGGGCGCCGCGGGGAGATCTTGGCGCGGGGCGGCGGGCCGGGCCAGGCCATGCGGGCCGAGTGAGCCGGCGCCCGCAGCCCGCGGCGCGGCATGGCTTCCCCGCCTAGCTCCGGGCAGCCCGGGCCGCCGCCGCCGCCGCCACCGCCGCCCGCGCGCCTGCTGCTGCTCCTGCTGCTGCCGCTGCTGCTGCCGCTCGCGCCCGGGGCCTGGGGCTGGGCGCGGGGTGCCCCCCGGCCGCCGCCCAGCAGCCCGCCGCTCTCCATCATGGGCCTCATGCCGCTCACCAAGGAGGTGGCCAAGGGCAGTATCGGGCGCGGCGTGCTCCCCGCGGTGGAACTGGCCATCGAGCAGATCCGCAACGAGTCGCTCCTGCGCCCCTACTTCCTCGACCTGCGACTCTACGACACCGAGGTGAGTGTCCGGCCGCCCGCGCCGTCGGGGCTGTAGGGGCAATGGAGGAGGGCGTGTTGGACAGAAGCAAGCTTCGACCCTTGGGCAGAGCCCTCATTGAGCCTGCCGAGGGCACCTCAGGCTGGGTCTCAGTGCTTACCCTCTGGGTCCCACCGGGCTTGGCTCGCACAGCTGGTGCCAAGATTTGCTGAGCATCTTTCCCCTCTGGGATTGTGTATGTGTGTATGCTTGTGGGATGTGGGATAGAAAACTAGGGTCTCCTTTGCCCAGAGAAAGAGTGGAGAAGGTGGTAACTGAATCTCCTGAAAGGCCTGCAGTGGTCACCCCTGCCCAAGTCCCGCTGGTGGGGCTGTGGAGTGCTAGGTGGGAAGAACAGGCGCATTGACTATAAACTGGGCCATCAAGGGCTGGAGAGGCCACGGGCCTGCTCGCGGGCCTCAGAAAAGCCGAGCTGAGCTTTTGAGGTCCAGAGGGCTCGGGGACCCAGGGGCTGGAGCGCGCATCAGGGCCGGGTGCCTGGTGCGCGCCAGCAGCTCGGAACCCGCACCGGTCCGGCTGGTGTGGGGCTGCCGGCTCTGCAGCGCTGCTTGCTGCCTGCAGGTGCCTGGCGCTGCCTGTGGCCCGAGCGGTTTCCTGAGGAGACCCCTTCCGGTTAGTTGCTCAGAGTGTCCCGAGCAGGTCTCACCCCGGACCCGCGGGAGTGTGCAGCCGCGCCGAGGCTGGTGGCCGGGCGGCTGCCGGCGCAGTTTCCCGGGGCGCAGACTTGAAGCACGGACTTGGAGCGCAACCAGTCGGCTTGCCTTCTCGGCCTCTTTCTCTGAGGGGAGCAGAAGAGCCGAGAGATTTCCGTCCTAAGCCCTCTCCTTACACCCTCAGCTTGCGTTCCAGCTGTTAGCAACAGCGCACATCTCCGCCGGCCCGAGAACTAGGGTGCGCCGAGGGGGCTCAGAGGAGCAATCGCTGGCCGCGTGAGGTCGGGTTTGCTAGTTTTTCCAGACTGAGGGAGCCCCTACGCTCCGGCCACAGCGGCTGAGACGCGGCCTGAAGGGGGCAGTGATTTCCTGTGCAGAACGCTCCGTTGGCGCCTCTTGCACCGTGCCAAGCTCGGCCAAGGCAATGGGTTTAATTGACCCGGCTTCCTGGGGCTCCCTGGGCACTTCTGCTTGAGTACTGGTGCAGAAGGGGAGGGGAAGGTCGTCATGCCACGCTGATCGGGCACCCCAGGCTCCACTTCCTTCTCTGTGTGACCCCCACCCCACTCCCCCGCTTTTGGGTCCCCGGAAAAAGCAGAAATTTGGATTGCATCTTGTTTCCCTCCTCCCCCCTTCACTGATGAACCAGTCTGCTCTGCGATGTAAATAAAAGGTGAAGGAACGGGTGGCAGTTGGTGGCGGTGCACGGAGGTTGCTGCAAGTGGAGAGGCTTCCTTTGCCCTGGGAGGATGTAAGCTGGGAGCTGTGCAGAGCCAGCCCCTGTGGAATCATCTCTGAATGACATTCCTGTCTTCTCCAGAACATTTCAAGTTCTCTGGGGGTACTTGTCCGACACACATAAACAGAGAGGGCAATGCAATTATACGAGCCATGTCTTCTGGGTACTGTTTCTCTGTTGCTCGATCTTGTTTTTTTTGAAAAGGACACAGGAGAGCGGGTTCTTTGGAGACAAAACCATTTATGGACAGGGCAGCCCTGTTTGCATCATCACCAAATATTGTCAGCTGCATAATGTTTTCACCAATTTATTCCATTCAGAAAGCTTCCCTGAAAGAGATTTCATATTAGCTTGTTAGTGGCAGCAAAGGGAAGGGTGCTCAATTTCAGGATGTGGGTTGATGCTTTTATATTTTATTTTTCAAGTGTGTCTTGATGACTTTCTGAGTGAGAGGGGGCCTAAAGTCAAGAGGATGAGGCAGTCAGAAGGCACTTGAGCTCGAGGGAAGGAGGGCAGAGGGTAATCTCAGCCTCATGCAAGCAGAGGCATTTCTAGCCATTTGAAGGGGCACAGGGCATGGGCTTTGGGGTGGCTCTGACCTGAGTCTGGTCAGAAACCTAGTATCTTCCCCATGGTGACCTTGAGCAAGGGATTTAATCTCTCTAAGCCTAGATTTCCACTTCTGAAAAACTGGGACTATTACATGTACTCCGTAGGATGGTATTGTGACGCTTAAGGGAGATAACTGGCTGGAATGGAAAATGCCTTGAGCTGGCAGCGCAGCGGCCAGTCCTCTGTCTGGCATGCTGTAAGTGCTCAATAAATGTTTCCTGCCTTCCTTTCCTTTCCTGCTTTCCCTTTCCTCTGTCCTAGATTCACAAGTAAGACATTGCAACTTTAGATGTGGCAAAATGGTCACCACTAAAATGTTGTTTGCTTATTTGTTTTTCCTCATCTCATGAAGAGTCAGTGAAGTTATCACCAGAAGAAAAGAATCTTGGCTTAGAATCAGATAAATATGTTATCTCCTGCCATGAGGTGTCACAGTTGGGAGAACACCCAGGTGATAGAATACTTAATTTTTTCAAGTGGCCCATCTTTATAGAGTAGAGGGACTTTCTTTCTAAAGCCAAAGTAAAGGATCAGGCTGGGTAATTGCAATAAAACCTGAAGGGTGTTTGGGGCTCGTCTTAGAGCGTTTGGACCCTATTTTATTCAGATAGGATGTCTTTATGGATTGAATGTACTTTTCAGTCACTTGTTGACAGTGTCACTTGATTTGTATAGACTTGAACACAGGATGAATGTGGTGAGCACATTGTAGCAGACTTTGCTATCATTTGCTCTCAGTCAATGGCCAGAAACTGGGCAGCCAGGATGGACCTCTGTCCACACAACCTTCGAAGAGATGGAGATCAGCAAGACATGGGTTAATCTGATCAGTGGGACCAGCCTGTCTCCATAAAGGAGCCTCCCACACACACTTATTCAGTTGCCCCTCTGCTGTAATTAGAATAACAATAAAGGATCAAAGCCCCACTCAGTGCCATGTGTTTGTAAAAATGAAACATCCCAGCAGAATATCTGCTAGGCAGGACCTCTCTTCTTTGGTGTACCTCAAATCACTTCAGCAAATACTTCTTTATGTATTCCAAGGAACATTTGAATATATAAAAACACAAGCAAGACAACAGAAAATACAGATAAGAGGAAGCATCAGAAACCACATAGAAAAATGGGCGTTATTGAACCCAGAACCTGGGCTAAGATGACTGTTGCATTTTTGTGAATTAAGTTTTAGCTCTGAGCGTCTTGGCAGTCAAGGTTAAAAAGTAAACATGGGGGATTAGATTACTTATATGTTTGTCTAAAAGACTCTGAGGGACAGTTTTTTTTAAATAAAAGTTTTACAGCTTCAGAAATATTCTTCGTGTGGTTGTTTCTCATTCTTTGGTAGTCATATTAATAAAATTAAATAATAACCAAGGGATACGTTACAAATACTATTGGCTTTTCTGATTTATTTAAAGTAATATTCATTTTGGAAAAAAATAGTAGAGAAACATGAGAAAACTGCATATAATCCACCTACGCAAAGATAATTGCATCTAATAATTAGCATTATTCCCTTCCAGTTGCTGGTGTTTACTATTTTGTGTACTTGAGATCTCTATGCATCCTTTTATATTTTGTTTCATTCACTTAATATTATAGCATGGTTATTTCTCCATGTCCTCAAATCCTCTTTGCAAAGATGAATTTTAGTGGCTGTTTACTATTCTATTCTATTAAATATTAGGCCATTGCCCTTTTGTTGGATTTGTATGTCTTCCCACTTGTTACTATTTTAAATTATTCTGTAATAAACTTGGGGAAAGTTCAGGGAGCCAAAGGAGCACGTTCCAGGTGTGCACCTCTCAGAAAGTCTACCCCACTGCAGGGATCCAGCTTAGAAAACCTAGTGATTGGTGAGTATGTCCTTTCCTTGAGTGGGTTGCCAAATATCTGTTGTCTCATTCTTTGTGCTTTAGAGGGGACCCAAACAACTGTGGGATGGAGGCCAAGCTTTTCAAGGAGGTCTGAGTACAGCTTTCAGTTCAGTTCAGTTCAGTCGCTCAGTCGTGTCCGACTCTTTGCAACCCCATGAATCACAGCACGCCAGGCCTCCCTGTCCATCACCAACTCCCGGAGTTCACTCAGACTCACGTCCATCGAGTCAGTGATGCCATCCAGCCATCTCATCCTCTGTCGTCCCCTTCTCCTTCTGCCCCCAATCCCTCCCAACATCAGAGTCTTTTCCAATGAGTCAACTCTTCACATGAGGTGGCCAAAGTACTGGGTTTCAGCTTTAACATCAGTCCTTCCAAAGAAATCCCAGGGCTGATCTCCTTCAGAATGGACTGGTTGGATCTCCTTGCAGTCCAAGGGACTCTCAAGAGTCTTCTCCAACACCACAGTTCAAAAGCATCAATTCTTCGGCGCTCAGCCTTCTTCACAGTCCAACTCTCACATCCATACATGACCACAGGAAAAACCATAGCCTTGACTAGACGAAGTACAGCTTATTAGGCATTAATTGAGCACTTACTGCATTTATTGGTATTGCAGAAAGAAGGAGTAAATCCAGTCCTGGATTCAGGAGAGGAGCTGGTGGATAGGGAAGAACACAGCAAGCATATGTTTGTTGTTTTCAATGCAAGATAGAAAGTAATCCATCTTGATGTCTGCACATTTCTGTGACTATACTGAAACCCATAGAACTACAGACTTTAAAAGAATAAATGTTATGGCATATGAATTATAGTTCAGTATAGCTAGTTTTAGAAATAAAGAGAAAATGAGGTCTTCTAGGATCAGGCTCACATCTCTGTGGTTATACCCCACTGCCTGGCATGGTACCTGACCCTTAGTAGGTTTACTGCTTTGGAACCTCATTACAGGTGACAGAAACCCAACTTTAACTGGCTCATGTGGCTGAAAAATCCTGGAGTTAGCTGTATTCAGGTATGGCTGAATCCAAGAACTTAAATATCTTAAAAATTGTCTCCCTCTTTGTCTCTTGGCTCTGATTTCCTTTGTGTTTGGCTTCACCCTCAGTCAGTCTCTCCCCATTTGGCTGTACAGATGGCCCCTAGCAGCTGCAAGTTTACACCCTCCCAGTTTAGAAACTCCAGTAAGAAGCGTGTTTCTTTCCTGACTATTGCAGCAAAAATCCTAAGCTCAGTTCTCATTGGCTTGAGTTGGGTCATGTGTCCATCTTTGAACCAATAACATGGTATTGGTGGGTCTGGGACATCCATCGGCCTTTCATGCAGGAACAGGGTGGTGAGGTCAGCCCCATCCAACCACACTGAATACAGAGTGGAGAAGAGGTGATTCCTCAAAGTACACTGGAGGCTGTTAAAGTGGGGTGGATGCCAGGTGGATCTGATCACAGATATCTACTTGGGAAATGCTAAGCTCAAGAAAGAAGCAATAGATGCCAGGAGCATCAAGAGAAAGGGAAGACCACATCTAGATCTCCTGGAAGAGAGGAAGTCAAGATGAGTCTGGAAGGGTGAATATAATGTTGACACAAAGAGGTGTGGGCTCAGGCAGATGGAGGTTGGATCCCAGAAACAATCACCAAGATCAAAGGACAGAGGACACAAAGTGTGAGGTGTGTTTGGGGAGCACTGACCGATTCTGTTTTCAGCCGAGTGCAGGGTTTGTAGGAGGAAAGGCAGTCTGGTGGTGGGTGTGGAAGGCCTTGAATGCCTTGTCAGGAAGGTTGGCCTTCATTTTGGAACAGTGAAGAGCCATGGGAGATTTTGAACATGAATGTGACAAGATAAAGGACAGTAGGGATGTAGAGACAGGAAGGTAGACAGGAGCAGGAGGAGACAGAGAATCCAGGAAGCTGCTGTAGCAACTGAAGGGGTAGGTGCTGGGCCCTGAGCAGAGATGGAGAGGGGATAGAGGTGCTCTGAGGCCTGACTGGGCAGGAGGGGTGGCAAAGGGGAGCTTGAAAGTGGGGGTGTCTGGCAGACCAAACAGTATCTGAAGTCAGTTGCACTGCAGGGGAACAAGGAGAGAGAGTCCCCGAGGGTATGAGGCTGGGCACAAAACCAGGCCCTTCAGCTCCCTTGGCTCCAAGCACCTGTCGGATGAGCACCTCATCATGTCAGGAGACCTGGGTCTATATGCGCATTGGGTACCGTGTACCTGCCTGGTGACCTTAGACAAGCCACTTTGCCTCTATTTCTTCATCTGTAAAATGGGGCTAATATACTAACTGCCTAATAGGATATGGAGATCAAAGAAGACTATCTGGGTAAAGTAATAGAATGCTTGATGTACTATGCTACTGCTGCTAAGTCGCTTCAGTCGTGTCCGACTCTGTGCGACCCCATAGACGGCAGCCCACCAGGCTCCCCCGTCCCTGGGACTCTCCAGGCAAGAACACTGGAGTGGGTTGCCATTCCCTTCTCCAATGCATGAAAGTGAAAAGTGAAAGTGAAGTCGCTCAGTCGTGTCTGACTCTTCTTGACCCCATGGACTGCAGCCCACCAGGCTTGTCTGTCTGTGGTGCTCAGTAAATATTCATGCCAGTTTTGTCACCAGTCTTACTATTCCTGTACCAAGTGGATATGATGATGTTGACCCACAGAGCTGAATTAGGAATAAATATAATGGATATGGAATCTCAAAACATGATGTGAAGCCATGTTTCTCTGTCATCACTTTCCAGTGCCATGTTGCTGAAAAGGGTGTTGGATAAAGAGGATGTGAGCGCAAGATCTTTATTCATGTGTATCTCCCAGCACATCTTCCATATTTGTCTCTTTCTCCCCTGCTGGACTGTAGCTCTGTGAGGGCAGAGCCAGTCTGATGCCCCAGTGTTTTACATACAGTGGGCATCAGTGAATGTTTGCTGAACTGAAATATAAGTGAATAAATTAGAATCTGCCTTCTGAGTTAGCTTCCCATAGTATGAATGATTTCTCTGGATCACTTCCTCAGAGAAGCTCTACCTCCTCATGACCAATGGACTTAGAAGACCCCATGTATCAGGATTAAGCTGAGCTGCCTCCTGCATGTTCCTACGAGCATCGACCCCCGAGATTTCCTGGTGTGAGGGAAATGCTCTTGGTCATGCCATGCCTACTCCCAACCAATTTCTCAGACCTAGCTAGGCACCCGGGAGAAGGTGCGTAGAATAATACACCTTTAGAACTAGATATTGGGCTAAGACTTTTAGCTCACTACCTATATTTTTAAAGGGCTCTTCTTCATGTGTTTGGCCTCCCTTCTACGGAAGATCATCAACTTCTTTATGCAGAGACGTGAGATCGCAACAGGGAAATGAACAAGCTGAAAGTGTAAGACAGGGGTGAAAATAGAAGCATTAAATAAATTCATTGAGTTTCCCAGGTGGCGCTAGTGGTAAAGAATCTGCTGCCAACGCAGGAGACATGAGATGCGGGTTCAATCCCTGAGTCAGGAAGATCCCTTGGAGAAGGGCATGGCAACCCACTCCAGTATTCTTGCCTGGAGAATCCCACGGACAGAGGAGCCTGGTGGGCTGGTCATAGGGTTGCAAAGAGCTGGACATGACTGAAGCGACTTATCACACACACACACAGAGGATATATAACTTTTGTTGGTTAGGGTGGGCCTGGCAGTGCTGCATCAACAAATCCTGAAATCTGTTTTGCTTGACACAGTCAAATTTATATACTGCTCAGCCAAATCCAGTGTGGGTCAGAAGCTCCTGGGAGGTCCTCCTCCAAGTGAGAACACAGGACTCCAGGCTGCCCTTGTGTTGTCACTCTCCCATCTTTGGCCTCAAGAAGATGGGGGCAGGAAGAAATCCTTAGGGGAAGGCACACGAGATTTTTGGCCATCTTTACTTGGAAGTGGCATGTATTATTTCTACTCATATTTCATTGATCAGAAATAGTTGTTGACCAACCTAACTTAAAAGGAGGCTGGGTTATGTAAAGGAGCATGTGGATGTCACTGACACTTGTTGTTTGGGGTCTGTCAGGAGTTACAGGCCAAGATGGATGTACAGGTCCCAGAGATCTTAGGGGTAATATCCATGAAAGGTAAAAGAGGAGGTAGTGAAAGCCTCAGATCACAGTGCTGTTCTGGCACCTGTGAAAGTACAGGGGAAGGAAGGAGAGCTGGGAGAAGAGCCTCAGAAAGTCTTGGCCAGCCCATTGGTGTGGGGTGCTCCAGAGCAAAGACTGCCAGTTAGAGGGATCAGTGAAAGTAAAAGTTGCCCAGTTATGTCTGACTCTTTGTGACCCCATGGACTGTAGCCTGCCAGGCTCCTCTGTCCATGGGATTCTCCAGGCAAGAATACTGGAGTGACCAGTCTCTTCTCCTGGGGATCTTCCTGACTCAGGGATCAAAGCTAGGTCTCCTGCATTGCAGGCAGATTCTTCACCATCTGAGCCACCAGAGAAGCCTGAGGGATCACATATCGGAGACCAAAAGAACCAGGCTCTAGAATCCCTGCCCAGCTTGGTCACTGGCTGCAGGCTCCCTGGGAAGAATGTGTCCTTGTCTTAATTAAACACTATAACAGATCTTGAAGCCACAGCTGGAGGCTTAGCTGAGGGCACTTGTCCTGTAGATTCTCTCTTTAAAGGAGATCTGACTGGCTCACCTAGATGGCTGCCACAGCTCCACCTATTTCTGCTCCATCATACTAATGCTACATGTTGTGATGGAGAGAGCTTTCTGCCAGGCCCTTTTCTAGGCTCTAGGGTACAGAGATGGATGTGACATGGATCTTGCCCTTGAGGGTCTCACAGCCTAACTGGCGGTCACACAGTGTGACCTGAGCATGGTCAGGAGGGGTCAGGGGAGGATGATGGGGAAGGCATACCCCTTCTTGAGGCACCTGTTTGGTCATTCCCCATGTTGTTTGGGATGAAATGTAAGTGGCTTCTTATTGCTTACTCTTTTGGTTATTTATTTTGGTTCTAGGAAGGTGAGAAAATTAAATGGCATAGTTTGCCCAATGAGCATCGCATTCATCTGCTCCTTTTGTTTATTCTTAATCTCTCTGCTTATGTAACAGTTTGCAATGAGGCTGGTGAGATGCCTTTGTCTCTGTACCTTTCCAGGAGCCAGCAGGTGTGCCAGGCTGAAACAATAGGAGTGTGAGCTCCAGTTGGGGTCAGTGGTCTGGGCTTTGGTGCGAGGTTGGTTGCTAAGACCTCAATGGTCTAGATTCTGGTGCTGGGTTAGTTAATAAGTCTTTGCTCTTCTCTATGAATTTCAACACTGAGGATCTCTGCTCCACTGTAAGCACTGCAAGGGCAGGCACTGGGTGTGTCTGGCTCCCTTGTATACACCCCCACCCCTCTAGGCAGTATCTCAGGGCCAGGCACAGAGCAGGAGCTCAATAAATATTTATTGAACAAGCAAATAGACCTAAAAGCTTGGAACTCAGCTCTCTGATTCGAAGAGGATTAATGGGTATAGTTTTAACAAATTGAGGAAGTGCTTTTTATGCCAAGCCATGTGGGGTGAGCTTTCTGCTTGCTTTTTATTTCTTCTTTGGTGCTTTGTGGGACCCAGGAGTTGTGCAGAGGGAAAAGGGTACTTGTCGGATGCTCCAATAGAGGATTTTGTGCAGAGCTAATGTCAGTCTCCTCTCCCCTGACACACACACACACACCATCCTCCAAGGTCCTCCAATATCAAACCTGGGGAAGAAATACTTTCCAGCATCTAAGAAGTATTATGGTTTTAGGAGATTAGTTTATTGGAGCAATACTCTAACTGGCAGTTGGCAGCTGTAGGAATCAGGTTCTGATACCCCATTCCCACCTCCAGGGAGTATCAGGCCACAGAGACTTGGCTGAGCTCTGGTCCCAGTAGACACTGTAGGAATGAAGCCAAGTCATCAGGCTTGGTGAGCCAGGTAGTCTAGTGGCAAGTCTGAATATAATGAATAAAGTGGTGTTCTGGGGTCCCCTGAACAGCAAGACATATTCCAGGTACCTTGCTCCTGGGCTGGAAGTTTCTGCTCTTTATCCTTCTGTGGTCAGGACTGATTCGGGAACTGGGTTAGCTCAGTCTGGAGGTGACTATTTCTCTGATCTGGTTTTGCTCTGAACCCCAAATCAAATAGCTTATTAGAATCATGTGCAAAGTATGAGTAAATTGGTTATGAGCTGATGTCTGAAGATTTGAGAATTTTTGCTTGAGTCAAGGGCGTGAACGTTGTGACAACTTTGGGGCTGATTGGGGCGTTCTTTTCACCCCACTTTCTACTTTTTCAGTCTTTTTTGAACAGTCTACATTGCTGGAAGGATGAAGTGTCATTGTCATCTAGAAAATTAGTGGTAGATCCAAAATACTGAGTAAATGGACTCATCTGTCTTCATCAGTGCCCATGTTCCACAGCTGCTGGCTGAAGCAGACCCCTTCTCCTGCCATTTGGCAAGGACACCATCAGTCACCGTTCGGATAAAATCTAGCCAAAGAAGGACTTTGTGGAGTGATGCATTATTGTTGTTCTCATGGTGCAGGGTCAGGAGGTGGCAGAGAGAAAATGATATTTTCACACTCTGCCCATGATCCACTTGACTTTGTTCAGAGGGAACTGATTTTGAAAGCAACAGCCATCCTAATAATAATCACTAAATCCAAATCGATTATCCAAATCGCTTTGTTTCTGAAACTGCCCATTCACTGAAGGTTGTCTGAGAATGCCCAGAATTGTTTCAGGGATTTAACTGGCAGACAGGGACGTGGAAGCCCACCCCAGGGCGTGTGATCAGAGTCCATGCACATGCTTCCACCCAACGTGTTGACTTTGATAGACTTTTGGCTCACCCATCACTCCACAGAGTGTCCTCTCAGGGCCCGACTGGCCCTTCTGATCCTCCTTGCTGGACTCTGAGTTCTAGAAACATTGAAAAGTCTTTGGAGAACTTCTAATCTTATTGTCATTTAAAAAAGAAAAAGGAAAAGAAAACATTATTTGCAAGTAGGTGAGGAAAGAGAGACTACAACAACAGTTTCTCACCTTTATCCTGTGCTTAGCATGTGTCAGTCCTGTGTCAAGTACTTATTTAATTCTCACGCCAATTTGATGCAGTAGGTGCTCTTATTGTCTGCATTTTACAGATGAGGCTTAGAGAGGTTAAGTGACTTATTTAACATCACAACCAACCAAGTGGTGAGCTGGGGATTTCAATCCGGATGGTCTGACTTTGATCTCTGCTGCTTAAACTCTAAAGTGAAATAGCATCTTCACATGGGAGCTATCTGCCTCCCATGAAAGCAAGTGGCACGTTTTGTCAGTAGCTACTGCTTCTCTTTTTTTGATGAATTTCACCCAGCTGCTTGCCTCTCCCTTTAATTCAGCCTCATCCTCACCCATTTCCCTGTCCGCCCACTCAGTCACACACAGCCAGCGCTGTACTATCTACTCACTTTAAGTGTGTCTGTCTACACACCTGGCTCACATGGATCTGCTCTCTGCTCCCCTTGCTCCTGCAGAACTTGTCACCTCCTATGTGTTTATTTGGGGCATCAGTGTTTGTGTCTTTGTGTGTGTGTCTCCTTTTAGACTTAGATCATGTCGAGAGCAGCTGTGATGCTTCCTTTATACGTGGAGCTCATACCTGCTAAGCACCTACTTGGTGCCAGGCGCAGTGCTGGTCACAGGGCATGTGGAGGTGAGTCTAAAACAGTGATGCTCTCAAAGGGAGGCCACCAGGGGTTTGTTACGATGCCGCCTAAGAAGCGTGATGGTGCAGCCTGGAGCAGGTGCAGGGGCTGTCCTCCAGAATCCCAGCACACTGGTCAGGTGGCCTCCCTGTTTAATGCCCTGCAGGGGCTCATCATTGTTCTAGGAATGGGAACAGAACTTCTCCCTGTGCCCTTGGAAGCCCTGTGGTCTGCCCCACTCACTCGTAGCTTCATTCCTGAGAACTCTTCCCTCTGTCTCTGGGCCCAGACATGGGGTACTTGCAAGTTTCTCTGGTGATTGTGCTCAGAGAGTGTGCACGGGACCTTTTCACAGGCTGTTTCCACCGTCTGGAAGGGGCTTTTTGCCATCTTCCTTCGTCTTTTAAATACCAGCTCAAGTGTGCTTTCTCTGTCCTCGCTCACTGGGAGAAAGAAACCTCTGCTGCAGTTTCTCTAAGAGTCTTGAACCTTTGTAGTGCTTAGCACAGATGCGATTTTAAATTGCCGGAACGTTTGATCAGTGTTGGTCTCCCCCGTTTTGGCAGGGGACTGTGAACTCGGTTGGTTTGGGCTCGCCATAGTGCGCCACACGGTGTCTAGCACTTGGTGGTGGTTGTGTTAGTTGCTCAGTTGTGTTCAACTCTTTGCGACCCCACAAACTCTAGCCCACAAGGCTCCTCTGTCCATGGGATTCTCCAGGCAAGAGTACTGGAGTGGATTGCCGTTTCCTTCTCCAGGGAATCTTCCCAACCCAGGGATCGAACCTGGGTCTCCTGCATTGCAGGCAGATTCTTCACTGCCTGAGCCACCAGGGAAGCCCTCTGGTGCGAATATTTATTGAGCCCATGGTAGATGCTCATTAAATATTTGCGGAATGAACGGATGAGCGTCGAAGGATTTATGAGGCCTCATCTGGTTGTTTATAATGGCATCTGTGTGTTTTCCCATATTTGTGTGAATGTGGGGAGGACAGCCGGGCACTGTGGAGAGACCATCACACATGGTATCAGAAACCTGGGTGTGTGTGCTGGTGCTACTCACTCCTTGAGCCTTGGTGACCTCATCTGTGAAATGGGGATGGGTTATTTTGAAGGCTGTCATAAAACCTTCATGTAAAGCATTAAGCACAGGGGCCCACATTGATAGGCAGCCACTGAATTTTATTATTGTCATTTTATTATAACACATATGAAAATGTGAAATGCTGTTCAGTTCAGTTCAGTCACTCAGTAGTGTCTGACTCTTCGTGACCCCATGAATCGCAGCACGCCAGGCCTCCCTGTCCATCACCAGCTCCCGGAGTTCATCCAGACTCACGTCCATCGAGTCAGTGATGCCATCCAGCCATCTCATCCTCTGTCGTCCCCTTCTCCTTCTGCCCCCAATCCTTCCCAGCATCAGAATCTTTTCCAATGAGTCAACTCTTCGCATGAGGTGGCCAAAGTACTGGAGTTTCAGCTTTAGCATCATTCCTTCCAAAGAAATCCCAGGGCTGATCTCCTTCAGAATGGACTGGTTGGATCTCCTTGCAGTCCAAGGGACTCTCAAGAGTCTTCTCCAACACCACAGTTCAAAAGCATCAATTCTTCGGCGCTCAGCCTTCTTATAAATACCAGCTCTTGTTTCAGTGGAGGACTCTGTGTTTGAAGCTAGCAAAGTAGTGTGTGAGATCTGTGTCTGGGCGTTGCTGAATGAGAGTCTAGGTGAAGTGGCTGTTCCCGAATCCCTGTCTATTTCCAGAAGGAGCTGAGCTGCGCTGAGAGCTCCGTGGTGAATCTCCTTGGGCCCAGGGTGTGCTGTTGACCCCTGTGAAGTCCTTATAGCTCAGTGTTGTCACTGCTGGCTATTGTCCACTACAAAGCCTGGCTGTGAGCGGAGCCAGCGTGTGAGGATAGGTGTGTCTCCTGTTTTGTATCTGCTGTGTCCCCATACCCAGGGTGCAGCCTATAGGCCCTCGGCCATATCTGTGAGTGAATGACTGCCCATGCATCTGGGCACCTAGCATGGCCACTGGCACGTTGTAAGTGCTTAGCAAATGCTTTTTGCATGAGTGGCATAAACACAATGTGCAGCATGACCATTTTGGATAAAATCACAACCGCGCCTCTAAAGGAAGCAGAGGGAGAAGACACGATCAGGCATCTGTGAGGAATGGATTGCTCCACCTGCATACTGGGGCTGAAGGCAAGAGAGAAAGATTCTGGGGTTACCGTGTCAGGAGCACGTGTTTCCCTGTAGGTGCCAAAGACAGATCTTTTAGCTCAAGGGCTAGGTGGTTCAGCGGAAAAGGCTCTGCACTTGCCACGGGTGACCCATCTCTGGTTCTCACTAGGGTGACCTTGAAGTAGTTGTTTAACTTCTGTACACCTTAGTTTTATCATCTGTAAAATGGGAATAATAATAATGCCTGCCCTGCTTGTCCATGGAGTTATTGTAGAGATCATTGAAGAGGGAGGCGGGGGAGAGAGAGAGAGAAATAGATTAATGTGAAAAGGCTTTAAAAAGTCATAAAGAGTTACAGATATCAAATGTGTCTGAAACTAAGCACAAAGAGTAATTAATTCTGGGTTGTTCTCCCAGGGCTTTTGGATATTTCCAATAACATCTTTATCAAAGACACAGAGATGTTGTTCACATAGGTGATTCATTCAACTTTCTATTAAGTAAGGAGAGCAGTGTGAGATAACAGTACTATGGAAGCAGTTAGCCAGGGAGCTGAGGTTTTCTACCCCAGAAGGCTATCTTACAGAAAGAAGTATCTAGAACAAGAAGTGATTAACATGTCTTCCTGTCATCTGTCAGGTGTCTTCAGAATTCAGCCATTCATTGGCAGGTGTCAGATCTGAAACCATCTGCAAGTAAGGGTCCCAGGCAGGAGTTTGGTGGTGTGGGAGTTAGGGCTGTCTGCTGTAAGCAGCAGTTTGGGATCCAGCCAGGAAGGCATGGGGGGTTGCTAGGTTTGGGGACTGGGACAAAGCCTGGCATATCTGATTGAAATGTGAAATGTCTGGACTGGGCCAGTTCATGCAGCCCAGGAGTGGGAGGCTGGGATGAAAGTGCAAGTGTTAGTCGCTCAGTTGTGTCCAACTCTTTGTGATCCCATGGACTGAGGCCTGTGGGGATCCCATGTCCATGGAATTCTCCAGGCAAGAATACTGGAGTGGGTAGGCAATAGTATTTATTTTCTCCAAAAAGAGCTTTGATTCTTGCCAACAGATGTGCAAGTATTTTGTTGAGACCTCAAGAGTTCTGGGCCAGGCAGTGTGGAGATGATGAGTTTGGTTTGAGAGATTTGGGGACCCCAGAAGCCCCCCAGCTATGACATCCCCAGCTAAGCCCATCCTGCCTGCTGGACTCCTGTGGACAGTGGGTCTTGAGATGGTCTGATTGACTTTGTTTTGGCCACTCTAGATCCTCAGCAGGCTGTGGCCCTGATTCCAGCCTGATGGCTCCACCATGGACAAAACAAAGTGACAGGCCCTTACTGAGCCCCTCCTATGCTCCAAGCACTTTGCCAGGTGCCCTCATGTGCGCACCAGAGCAGGCAAGGTGTAGTAGAAAGAGCTTGGACTTCCGAGCCCTAGGGGCCCCGGTCTGGCTCACAGCCCTGCTGGGCAACCTTGTTGGGGGTCACTTCGCTTGGGGCCTCCCTTCCCTGGTGTATGACATGGAAGTTTGATATCAGATGATCAGCATTGTTTTGAAGACTAAATAAAATAAAAGCATAGGATCTAGTGCCCAGGGGGTGTTCGGCAGACGCCACAGGGTGGAGTATGCATTGGGGTATGACATACTTCTCTTTTGGTGTGAGGTGCAGGCAGGAAGTTGCAGAACTGGCCTTTGAGAATTGCTTTGGATTCTGGCTCCTGAGGATAGGGACTTCTGTAGGTTTTAGTTTTATTCCCCTGGGTGACTTACTCCTGCATACATATAAACCCAGGTGCTTCTGGTTTGGGAAATCAGAGAGGTGGGTATAACTAGAAGAAGGTCCTGTTCTGGTCTGGCTCTGTGTTCAAATGATTCTAGAAGCCCCTCCCTTACATCAGGAAGCTTCAAGGTTGCTGGGGTCGGTGGCTTCATTGTCTAAAGAACAGTGTGGCCCCTGGGAGGGAGAGGAATGAGACTCTGATCCCTCTCTCTGGGGCTTGAAATTGTTAGGACATGTCTGAGAGGTGGCGTAACTTTGAGAAGGGTATGATGCAGGAAAGGGCAAAAAGAGCTCTGAGATAAGCTTTACTTAGTGTGGGGGCCCAGGGCATGGGGGTGTTGAGGGCAGGCGACTTGGAGATGGGAACTGATGCTGAAATAGCCCTCCTCCTCTAAGATACCCGGGGGAGGCCCTGGGGGTGCTAACTGCAGATACAATATAAACTGAAGGTGCTCAGTGTTGAGAACCGTCACCCTCAGTTTTCATCTTGGCTCTGGCCAACCTGGCTCAGGGTTGACCCCTCAGGGCCCTGGTTTTAGTGCAGATCACAAGCCTCTGTGGCCAACATGGCAGCTGAATGAAACTGAGACTGGCAGCTGGGCCTGGCTCAAGATTTGGGGTCAGGGTGACCTCAAGGGGTGCAGATAAAGAAGACGCATCCACCTGTCAGCATAAACCACCTGTAGGGCCGGGGTGCACTGAGCAAGGTGCTCTCAGAATGGCTGAGCTGCCCTGTCCCTCTCATCTTTGAACATTCAAAGAAATGTTACCTTATTTCTACCCCAGTCTGGTATAGTGTGAAGTGCAGTTTGGTTTCTTATTTTGTTCTGATAATGACCTTATTTAGTCGATATTTTCAACAATTAAACAAGAATTACAGATTGTGTGTAGTGCTAGAGTCTGTTATTTCTTCCAAATGCATCATCTAATAACAACCTGGTAAGAGGAATTCTTCCATTAGCCCCATTTATCGATGGGGAAATTCAGGCTCAGAGTGATGAGCCCAGGGTGAGATGGTAAGCAGAGACTTACTAAGTCTGCCAGGCTCTAAGCCCAGTGCCATTTGCATACTCACAGCTGCCGGGCACACTTTGGCCTAGGCAGATGGGCTGTGTGGTTCTGTACTATACTCTGGGTTCACGGGGATCAAGTCAGATGCCAGGGAGCCATCCATCATGGGTGTTCCTGAAGGCCCTTTAAGAGAGCTGTGTCTACAGATGCTGTTGGCTTCATGGATGATAAAGTGCTTCCGACTTCATCCTCTTAAGCGCCTCAGGAAGGACTGCCAGAGGTGGCCATCCACAGCAGGGAGACAGATGTTCAGAGAGACTGGAGGTTTGGACCAGAAACCATATGCAGGCCAGTGTTAGCTGGTCATGGGGGAGAGGTGACCTTGTGTTGGACATTGAGCTCCATCTAGGAACAAGAATGATGCACCTGTGGCTGTGGGCATCTGAATATGACTCAAATATATGTGACAGTGTGGGCAACTCACATGTGAACAAGTTACTCTAGTGGAGCACCTGACTCTGGAGCAGGACTCCTTCACCCTCACTTACCAACTGTGTTAATTTTGGTCAAGCCACACCCCTTCCTGTGCCCCAGTGTTCTCATCTGTACAATGGGTGATAATAATAGTACCTATTTCAAAGAATAGTTATAAAAACTAAATTTGCTGAAGACTTCAACCACTGCACAATACATCATAAGGGCCATGAAGTTGTTGTCAAGTAAAACAAAACATTTGAGGCTGATTTGAATATGCTCTTAGGGAGGTACAAGGAGAGGCTGTAGGAGCATGAAGGGAAGTGTGATGAATTCTCACTGGGTACAGCCTGGGAGGGCTTCTCAGCCTGGGAGGTGACTTTTGAGCTGGGCTTGCAGAGGTGGAGATGTGAGAAGAACCCTGTGGGAGGAGGGAACTACCTTAGCCAAGGTAGGGAGGTGGGACTTTGAGGGGTTAATGCTGAGCCATTCAGGTGTGGCAGGCACATAGGTGACTAGCTATAAAAGACATTGTGGAGAGAGAGCCAAGATCTGGAAAAACAACCATCTTTGGGCTTGCAGTGTCTGAAACTGCTGTTGCTGCTAAGTCGCTTCAGTCGTGTCCGACTCCTAGCGACCCCATGGACTGTAGCCTACCAGGCTCCTCTGTCCATGGGATTTTCCAGGCAAGAGTACTGGAGTGGGTTGCCATTGCCTTCTCTGAGTGTCTGAAAGGATAGTTTAAAATCAATCAGTGCTTATCAAGGGCCTCCTGCAAGGTCCTGGTTTCTGGTACTTGCTGTCAGCACAGAGGCTTTCTGTGGCTGACACTGGAGGACACACCCCCACGTCACCTGGGAACTGGACAAGGTCATCTCCAGGGACATAGCAAAGATTAGGGTGCAGGGGAAAGAAGGTAGATCAGGCAGATTTAGTTAATCTTGGCTTTGTTACTTGCTGAGACGTGTCTTTGGGCAAGCCCCTATCCCACTGAACCTGTGCTTCCTTCTGTACAGTTGGGATGTGGGTTCCTGCCTGATGGACTGGCTGGAAGTCAAGGATGAGAGGAAGTACCCTCTGAGAACATTGAATGGGAGTAGGACCCAGCCATGTTTGACACCAATTAGATTCAGGAGTCTGCCATGAGCCCATTCTAATTTTAACAACCGAAAAATGACTCAGGGTCTAAAGAGGGCCCCAGAGTGATTTCAGAGCTTACTCCAAGTTGGGTCTGTAGGTGGACATAATAGATGCAATCAGCTTTACGTTTCTCTTAATGGCTTTGTTGATGAAGGGAAGCAGAGAGTAGCAGGGAGGGATCCATGCCGAAATAACTGTGGGAACCTCGGCAGCCAGAAGCAGGGTTGGCAGCCCTGGCCCTGTGGTATGAGGGCAGAAGGCTGGTGCTATCATCCCCAAGGCTGACTGTCAGCCTGATGGGTAGCCAGTCTGGCTGCAGAGGTTTCCCTTTTTGACATGGGGTGAGCCACAGACTGCACTGGTCCTTGAGACCTGTCTTTGTTTGGATATGGGATGTAGGGCAAGGATTAGCACCCTGCCCCACTCCTAGAAGGACAGGCTCTGGGTTTGGAGACAGAACGTCTCCTTGGTGGCAGGGGCTGGCTGTCGTTTTGAGTCTAGTGATTGGGCAGATTGTCTTGAGAGGATGGGTTCTTGGGTTGCTCAGTCACTCAGTCATGTCTGACTCTTTGTGAACCCATGGACTGTCACCCACCAGGCTCCTCTGCCCGTGGAATTTTCCAGGCAAGAATACTGGAATGGGTTGTCGTTCCCTGCTCCCTGGGATCTTCCCAACCCAAGGATTGAACCCACGTCTCTTACATTTCCAGCATTGGCAGGCGGATTCTTTACCGCTAGGGACACCTGGGATTCAGAATGGCTTGATCTGTCAGGTTCCAGCCTTTTTCCTGCCTGCCACAGAACATTTCTTCACTGAGTAGCAACAGGCCATTCCTAAAACCTATTTGGATAGAAGAGATTCTGAACAGAGCAATAGAGTGGTTTTCTCAAAACCACTGATAAAGAAGTTGATGTATAAAGACTCAACTGGACTTTTACCCAAATGACTCCCTTTGGATGTTTGGAGAAAGAGAGTTGTAATGCCTTAGGGGGAACTGAAGGGAGGAGGAGGGTTATGTTCAGAATATAAGTATGGCTCTTGCAAGTCTTGACCTCATGGTCTTTCATGGGAGCTGGACTCTCTGAGCTTTGGTTTCTTTATCTGTAAAGTAGGTAGGGTACCCTTTTCAATTACCCTCCCAGGGTGATTTTTTTCTTTTTTTTTTTTCTTAAATCAGATTATGGCACTGGAGAGCCCTTGAGAAAAGTCAAGATTGGACTGTCTGGGATTGTTAAGCATTTCTGTGAGAGAGCCCTACAGTGGCATTTGCCTGGATGCACGAAGAAGGAAATCATGAAAGCTACAGAAAAAGGAGTATTGCGAAAATAATAGGAACTAAAGTAGGTCTCATTTAGGTTTAAGGAAGAAATAGGGCAGTGGATGTAAAGACTGAGCTATCTATTCTTGTTTTTAAGTCAGAATTTATTTTTTAGGGCAGAAAATGGGCAATTGGATTCTTTCATCCTGCATAAGTTAGAAGTCAGAATGTCAGAGGAGATGTAGGGCCCCCAGAACAAACAAAGAAATATATCCTGAAAAGATTTTCTTATGTGGCTTGGTGTGTATAAGAAGCTGGCTTAAAAGCTTTCAGATGTTTATATGATATAAATCATGATAATTGACCTAACAGTGTTAGGATCCTAGAGCATGACATTGCCACAACCCCGTCACATTCTGACTCCTTTGGAGAAATGTCAGGCTAGGAGACATCTGCAATAGCATATTTTGGAGGATGACACCAGCCTCTCTGCTCGCTGAAGCTGTTTGCTTTCTCCAGTCCAGCTCTCCTTGTCTAGAGCTCAACAAGATCCTCCAGACACCGGAAATGTGGGAATTCTGGGTATTGTCTGGGTCCCCTGGGAGCAGGCATGAAATTACCCATCAGGACTGCAGCATCGTCAGAGTAAACACATTCCATGGGCTTAGCCTCTGTTCCTTATGGGAGTAAATTGTCTACTTTTCATTAAGGTCCTTGGAGATAAGCATTCTTATTGCTCCCATTTTTCAGATGAGAAAACAGAGGCACAGAGAAATTTACTTATCTGCCTAAATTTGCATGGATAGGTAACTTACTAATTTAAACGCAGGCACTGTGGTTCTGGGGCTTCCCAGGTGGCTTAGTGGTAAAGAATCCGCTTGCCAATGCAGGAGTCATGGATTCGATTTCTGGGCTGGGAAGATCCCCTGGAGGAGGAAATGTCAACCCTCTCCAGTATTCTTGCCTGGAGAATCCCATGGACAGAGGAGTCTGGTGGGCTACAGTCCACGCGATCACAGAGAATCGGACGTAACTGAGCGACTGAACATGCACACTGTGGTTCTAGGGCCCACATTTATAAACATTAAGCACTGGTCTTTGTTTCTGGCTTTCAAAGGGACCTCAGAAGATCAAGTGGTCCAATTGTCTGCCTGCCTGTCATTATCCCCATTTTACAGATGAGAAAGCTGAGGCCTAGTGCCCCTACCCTTCCTACCTGCTGCTCTTGCCAGTTAATATTGTGAAATCTTGACTCCAAGTGTGATAGTATTTGGAGGTGAAACCTTTGGGAAGTGATTAGGTGATTAGGATTTGTGTCTTTTGTTAAAGGAGACCCAGGAGAACTCATTTGCCTTTTCCACCATGTAATGTTATAGCAAAAGATGGTCATCTGTGAAACTGGAATTGGACTCTCACAAGACACTGAATCTGCTGGTGCCTTGATCTTAGACTTCCCAGCCTCTAGAACTGTGAGGGAGACGTTTCTGTGGTTTATAAGCCATACAGCCCATGGTGTCTGTTCTAGAAGCTCCAACGGGCTAGATACCAAGAGAAGAGGGCTGATTTGCTAAAGCCACACAGTGAGATTGCAGGTGAACTGGAATTAGAACCCTGCTGTTCTTTACAGGAATGATCTTCCCCAGCAGTTTCTGCCTTTTGGGCTTCTTTCCTCCTTCTGAGAGAGTGAGAGCCACATCAGCATGTGGCCCGGATGAGGCTCTTCCTTCTCATCCCTGGCATGCTTTCCACTCTCGAACCAGCAAGTCCTCCTTCTGTTGCTGGGCTTACTCTGGCTGCCAGAACCCCTCCCTGGTGTGGCCCTTGCCACTGTCCACAGAGGCTGCTTGAGGGGTACAGGTAGGTTGGCAGGAACTTTCACCAGCTATGATTCCAAGGTGGGTGCTCAGAGCATGCTCAGAGGGTGGTCTGAACAATTAGAAAAGGAAGATAAGATCCCTCTGAGTTCTTCAAAAACATGATGGATTGCATTGACCTCACTACTTTGCTGAGGAAGTTACAAACTGATGAGGTTAGGGGAACTGGGAAACTAGCAAATGTGAACTCCATGAAGGTGTTTGACAGAATCTCTTGTGAATTTTCAACCAGGTAGAAAAGATGGTCCATTTAGACGCATCTGTTCATTGTTTGCATCTCAAACCCAAGAGGTGTTAATCTGAGAGTAGTCTGGGGTGGGTGTCTACGGCAGGGGTCCCCAACCTCTGGGGTCTAATGCCTGATAATCTCATGTGGAGATAATAGAAATAAAGTACACAATAAATGTAATGCACTTGAATCATCCCCAAACCATTCCACCGCCTCCAGTCTGTGGAAAACTTGTCTTCCCCAGAAGCACTCCCTGGTACCAAAAAGATTGGGGACCACTGATTTGCAGTCTGTTCTTTGCCTGGGCTTTAAAAAAATTATATATGGTCTACAACTTATGGTGGTTTGTGCAAAAGTGGTATGCATTCTGAGAAAGCGTGCTTCAGATTTTGAATTTTTATCTTTTCATGGTCTAGCGCAGTGCAGTACTCTCTCATGATGCTGGGCAGAGGCAGTGAGTGGCAAGCATCCTGCTCAGCCACACGATCACAATGGTGAGAACCGATATAGTTAAAACTGTCCTCTACCCAGACAACCATTGTGTTTTACACTTTCAGTGCACTGTTCAATAAATTACATGAGATATTCAACACTTTTTTAAGAAATAGGGTTTGTGTTAGATGATTTTGTCCAAATCTGTAGGATAAGTGTTCTGAACATTCTTAAGGTAAGCTAGCCTATCATGTTCTTAGATTACATGTATTAAATGCATTTCTTACTTAACAGTATTTTTGGTTTGTGATGGGTTTATCAGGACTTAACCCATTGTAAGTTGAGGAAGATCTATCATTTTCTATGTATCTATCTTTAAAAGAAGATATATATTCTTTCTTTAATCAATTACTTGAATAAAATCATAGAAGTCTTACAGGTCAAGTTTTGCTAATGATGTCAGGCTAAGAGGATTAGCAAATATTTCAGATGACAGAGCCAGAAAACAAATTTCCTCTTGTCACATTCACACCATTGCTCCAGGATTCCAAGAGTTCTTTTTCAGGGTTCACTACATCCACTGGCTCTTGGGTTCCGACAACCAGCTGCTTAAGGACAGAACGAAGTTGATGAGGCTTAAAGGGAGTAGGTGTGAAAAGAGACTGAGGCCCTAGTTGACCATGACTCATTATGCTCTCTGAAGGGAGGGAGCTGGAAGCTAGCGCCTGTGCTGATGTAAATGCAGGCCACTGTTAGTCCTGAGTCTGCTGAGAATGAGACCTCTTTCAGGGCATGTGTCGGGAAAGGCAGTGCCAGTAGGACCATGGAAGATATCTATAGTAGAGAAAAGCTTCTGCTGATGACCTTGGCTTCGACCTTGGCTTTATCTCAGGTTACCCTCCCTCCTCACACTCGCCCTCCCTTCTACCGATAGTTATCAAGTAAGACCTCAGGATGCCAGGCACTGCAGTGGGCACCGGTGGACAGTACCAAACAGGGTCCCTGTCCTCATGAGCTTATGACCCATGTCTTTCTGCAACATGTGTGTAGGTGATGCCAGGGTCTCTGGGGTAGTGCCGTCAGACTGGCCCTGGGGAAAATCCAGGCATCCCGAGGCAGACAGAGGTGCGGTCAGGAGCTGAGGTACACACAGGTGAGCCCAGACGGGACAGCCTGGGGTGGAATGCCTTCTGTTCTGCAGAATAGTTCATTCTGCTTTTGAGTGGGCAGGTGAAGAGTGGTGGTGAGGCAGCAAGTGGCCTTGAGGAAAGGAGAGAATTGCATCCTTAGGGCAGGAGATTCAGGCAGAGGCCATCACATGGACAAAATACAGATCTCTAAGGATAGAAGCTTTGGGCCGGGATGAGGTTTTCTCTCTTATCACAGATATTGGTTTTACTCTGTGTTTTTGAAAAATGTTGTTGTAGAGTATAGCAGAATGTATTTGGTTTTGATCTTTTGGGATAGGTACATTATCTTGGAATCATAGCCCCCATTCCCATGATGAGGACAAATGTACCGAGTAATAAACAGATATCATTGAGTAGCTGAGCAGTTTCTGTTTGAGGACTTCAGTCAATATCATGCCAGAGGAGTCCATCTCCACTGCTGGACCTATTCCAGCTGGGAAGAGAAAGGCATGCTTTTAAGATCCTTTGCATCTTTTGAAAAGCCTTCCTAATGACCGACTTTTGTACTTGGAGAGTTGACATTAAGATTTAAAAAAAAACTTGTAGTATCTTTATCTTATTATAAAGGTAATTTATGTTTATTGAGGACAATTCAGAAAATGCAAATTAAAAGAAGAAAATTAAAATCACTCATAACCTCACTATCTAATATAATCACTATAGATATCTTGGCATGTATTCTCATTTTTTTTAAAACAAAATCAGATTATTTGCTCCTTGTTACCTGCTCTTATTTTCCTTAACTTTATATCATGAAGAGCTTTCTGGGCCATTTCAGAACCTCTACTCCGTATTTCTAAGTGGCTTACCAGTATTCCACCAGGTCATACATGGATAATCTTTTCTTGTTGAACTGTGGATTGTGTGCAGTTTCTTGGTGTGTGTGTGTGTGTGTGTGTGTGTGTGTCTGAATGTGTGTGTGTGTCTTAACAACATTGCAGCATACAGCCTTGAAACAAAATGTGGGTGCTTCTCTATGATTAGTTCTTTAGACTAGCATTGCCTGAGCCAAAGGGTATGCAAATTTTAAATATTTTAAAATTTAGTTATCTATGCCATTTCTGGAAAGCTTACTGTGGACCAGAGTCAAGTGCTTTTATATGCATCGTCTCATTTAGTTTTCATAGCATGCCTAGCAACTATTATTATTCCTCTTTTAAGATGAAACATCTGAGTCTTAGAGAGTTTTAGTAACTTACCCAAGACCTCAGAGCTAGGACATGGAGGGAATCAAGCCCACTTACCTGGCTGCAGGACTCACAATGGAATCCTATACTACTTATTGCTAAGCTGTCTGTCCTCAGACAGCAGTGGATGGGGGGGTAGGGGGTGGGGGGGGAGGGAGGTCTTCCCTTGAGCATGTAACTGGGAGATATTACTAAATAAAAAAACAAAAACAAAAGCTCTGCCAATTGGGCAGTTGATAAGTTATTATTTTGCACTTCTTTATCAGAAAGGTTGAATGTATTTCAGTGTTTAATGAGCTCCGTTTTAGTGAATTGAATTGGCATACCTGTTGAGTGTTTTTATTAATATACATAGCTCTTCCCTACTGAATTGTGAAACTGCTTTTTATATATTACAGTTCTTTATCCACCCCCAACCCTAATATGTGTACTAAATATTTTTCCAGTTTTTTCTCTTGTCTTTTAACATTAAAAAACTCATGTTACTTTTTAACATGAGTTTTTAAAAAATCTCATGTAGCTAGATTGATACCTTTATAATTTTGCTTTTGGGGTATACTTAGAACATCCTGCAAATAATCCATGGCTTTATAAATAACCCATTTAGATTTTCTTTTGGTTATACTAATGATTTAATTTTTTAAATATTTAACTCTTGAATACATTTAACATTTATTTTTTAATAAAGTGAACCTCTAATGATATGTTTATTTTCCAAATGGTTAATCCAGTGTTCCAATACCATTTGTTGAAAAATTTATTTCTCTACTTACTTGAAATGACGCCTGATCTATAGTTGGTCTGTTCCTGAATTTCTAGGTTTCTAGGTTTTATAAGGTGTGTCTAGGTCAGAGCCCCACTGTTTAAATCACCTTAGCTGTTTATTAGTCTTTAATATCTGATAAGTAAGTCCTCTCCGTAATGTTAATAGTACTTCCCTTTCCAAGGATTTTCCTAACTATCCTCATCCATTTATCCTCATGTTAGGACTAAAAATTATTTTGCTGAGTTCTAAAAATAATAATCATGAAGTTGATATTTTGGTTGGAACTTGGCAAACTTAGAGATTGAAATGTTTGCAGATTCATTTTGCAGGTTCATCTCATTCAAGAAACAAGGTGCATCTTTTCTTTTGTTCTTACCTCTTTTATATCCCTCTCAAAGAATTGGTAGTTATTAATTCATCCCACAAATATTTCTTGAGTAGTTCCAGACATTGTAGCCCTTTTCATATGAATCTTACTCGTTTGACTAACTTATCAGTATTTTATGTCTTTGTTGTATTGTGAGCGATATCCTTTTATTTTATAATGGCTCCCCTTCGTCACCATATTTTCTAACTAATTATTGCTGGTAAGTAGAAAGCTTTGGTTTGTGAATATTTCATAACCAGCCACCTACTTGAGCATTCTCATTGGTCCAAATAGTTCCCCATGGATTTTCCAAGTAGACAGTCATCCTTTTCTGCAAGTAACAATACTTATACCTCTTCCTTTTTCAATATTTTTATGTGGCTTCTTTGTCCACAGATTGAATTGTCATAAACTGTGAGAGCAGAACCAGGTAGATGTTGTGAACACAGGCATTCTTGTTTGATGGTGTGTTTCACTGTTGCTGGGCATGCTGGCTGTGGTTTGTGCCAGGCTTTGGTGTGTTCTGGAGGTACCTTCTTTCTCATTTACTAGGAGGATTGGGTTTTATGGTTTTAAGTCAGAAATTTAAGTGAATTTTATTAAATGTGTTTTCAACATCTTCTGTATGAACTGTTTGCATTTCAAGGATTTATTTCAGCAGGCCCAGTGGGTGACTGCATATCTTCAGCTAGACTGTAGACACTTTGTGAGTGGGCTTTGTCCTCAAAATCATCTAAAATCATCCATCCCCAGCTGTATTGAGACCCTATGGAGAAACGACAAGCTAAAACCATTCAATCCTCCTCTCTCCCCCTGCAGTCAATGTTTAGTCAATGTGTGTGAGAGTTAGTAGATATACATTCACTGTCCTGAATTTCTAGAAGGATGTTATAGGGAAGCACTCTCAAAATTCAGAGGTGGGGAGGCTGCAGAGCCTTACCTTCCCTTGTGCACTAATTAGGCGCCATCAGTGCGAGGAGGCATTTCATCCAATTCTCCAGATGAGGTTAGTATCATGTTTGCCTCATCAAGGAACTGAATTACAATGGCATAGATGTTTAAATTGCAGGCCATAAAGTGCTTGTCAAGAACTAATTGTAGTCTTCCTGAGCCCTGGTATTACCAACCTCATGATTATGCTAGCTGCCGGGCTGGCAGGCAGCCTTTCCAGCAAGCACCTTGCAGTAAAGGTGTGGCTGTGATGGGGCAAATTTTGTCTAGGGAATTAGATGTGCTTTCTAAATAAATAAGGGATTCAGGTGTCAGGTGAGGAGCTGTATAATGGTTGGAAGTGCCCCCAGAACTGTGCCAGTCCATTTGGCTGAAAACAAGTTGTTCTAAAACTATTTGGTTGAAAACAGTATGATCAAGGTGAAAATTAGGTCCACAGTTATGAGTTGGCAAAAAATGAATCATTCCCTCTTTGCTGGATTTTCACATGTGGGTAGTTTGGGTGCATTATTCATTTATTCAACAAATAGTAACGATTTGCTGTGTGTCAGGTACTGTTGTCAGCAATGGGGGTACAGCAGTGGGCACAACAAAGACTGTCCCAGAGAGCTTGGATGCTGACGCTGGAGATGGAGAAATGTTGCCTAAATTAACACACATCTTAACTAGTGGACCATAAACCATGTCAGGTGGTGATAGAGCTAGAAAAGACAAATAAAGCACAGTAAGGGGGTGAGTGATGATGATTTAGTGGCTGGATGAGTTCTTTTTGAAGTTGGTGTCCAGAGAAGGCCTCTGTGAGATAACATTTCAGCAGAGATTGGATAGAGGGAGACATAGAGCCTGTGGCGTCGTGTGATGTCCAGGCCAGTGCCAAAGCAGATGCAGTGGTCCTGAGGCAGTTTCCTTGGGGAATTCATGGCCAGCAAAGAGACTGTTGGGGCTGGAGCAAGGTGATGAAGTGCTTCAGGGTCAAGCTGGTGAAGGGGAAGGGCTAGACCTTATAGTGTTTGATGGCCATGGGATGTTCAAGGATTTTGCACAGAGAAATGATGTGATCTGACTTGTGTTTTAGGGCCGTTTTCCAAACTCTGTCTTTAGGCATTTTGGGTTCGTTTCTGAAAAATTTTTTTGGCAGTGCAGACATAGTTGGCTGAAAATGAAAGATACACAGAAAAAGTAGTCAACCACCACCACAGAAAGCAGAAAAAAATTCTGAAAAATTGACAACAATGCCTGAATACCTATAAGATGCTGTAAACTTGTCTCAGATGCCCTCAGGTTATTAATATGGGGAAAGTCCATAAGTAGGACTCTTCCTTTTTGACCAGATTATTGTCTGGATCAGGCCTTCATCTGTCTGGGACTGGTCAGTGTAGAGTTTGCCAGATCCTTCCCTTTGGTCAGGAGCTTGGGTCTGGAGGCATACAGGTGGCTCAGAATCATCGTCTTGAGCTGAAAATAACTGCCACAGGACTCAGGCAATGGTAGTACACTTAGGCTTTACATGATACAAAGAGCCCTCTTGGTCTTGTTTCATCTTTATTGCTACCCTTACTGTGTTTTATAAGGTCCATAAGTCAGGAGAGGTTGGACTTATGGACTTATGGAGGGCTTATGTTGAATGAATGACCATCTGAGATCCTGGATCCACCATAGAGGCCTCCTATATGCCTGGACCTTGGCCACCTCTATAATATAGCCTCTTCTTACAATAGTGTAAAGATCTATTTCTGTTTTTGTTTGTCTGAGTTAATTGGGACTTTCTTTAGGCAGTGTACTAGGGTGATAGGTGAGCTGCCATATAACAGAGGGACCCCAAAATATAGTGTCTTAAATCAGTTAAAATTTTATTTTCCTGTCAACCTATAGTCTGACTGGTCCAGGCTTAGGACGTCTCTGCTCTACCAAATAATTCAGGGATTCAAGTTCCTTAACTTTTGCTGTCCCACTGTGCCTATAGGATTTGTCCTTGTTGCTGTGATTGAACAGGGTCACAGCCACATCTGTGTTACAGTGGGTGTAGGGGGAAGAGAAAGTGCAATAATCTAGAGCAAGCATCCTGTAAGACAGGATGAAGACAGTCCAGAAGTTGTAAATATCAATTCTGTTCTATCTGTTAGAAATTAGTCACATAGTCATGCCCAGCTACAAGGGAGGATGGTTACATTTGATCTCTAGCCTGATGGTAAATGCCGAGCTTAAATTTAATGATGTGGTATATTAGTTTCCTATGGCTGCTATAAAACATTACCACAAACTTAGTGGCTTGAAACAACACAAATTTATTCTCTTACAGTTCTGAAGGTAAGGAATACAAGATGAGTTTTGTTAAAGTCAAGGTGCTGACAGGGCTGGTTCCTTTGGAGGCTCTGACAGGAGAATTCATTTCCTTTTTCAGCTTCTAAAGGTTGCCTGCATTCCTTGGCTCATGGCCATTTCCTTCCTTGCATCACTCAAACTTCTTGACTGTTGTCACATCTCCTATTACTCATTCTAGTCTCCTGCTTCCTCTTTAAGGACTTTTGTGATGACATCAGGATGATGTGCTTGGATATTGAGTGCCACTCCTTACTACCCTGAAATTCACTGGTTTAACCAGTATCTCTTTATAGAAAAGCAAAGGGTGTCAGGCGTCCTGTGCTGATCCTTAAGGATATATACTCTAAGTTTGGACAAGAGAACTTAGAAGGAAGCCCATGGTCAGATCAGTTGCCCACATCTGTTATTGCCAAGTTCTGTACCCTTGATGGACTCCATCACTTGCCCCCACCTTCAGAATGATGGACATTTTGGGGCCAGATGCCTCCTTCCACAGACATGTGGCTCTATAGAGCTAACACTGAGCCTACCACCCAGGGCCACCAGCATGGCTGGTGCCCCTGTACTGTTCTCCTGGTTTCCCTGTACTGTCCTCCTCCTGATCACACAGGCTGAAGGCCTTGACTTCCTCTCTGGCCACTCGCTTCCATTGACCAGCCCCTTTCCCCATTAGCCTCCACATTTTCAGATCTCAAGATGTTCACTCCTACCCCTTTCTTGGTAGCCTCGTTGCTTATGGAACTGCCCCAGGTCCTCATCCCTGCGGTTGACACAATCTCCACACTTCTCCTGGAAGGACCCATCTAGTCCTTCCTCCTTCAGGCCTCCACTGTCCACAGAGGCTCCTGCTTTGGTTTCACTGACTGGAGAACACTTGCTCTCCCCGCCATGCTCAGAAATCTCCACTGGGATCCCTGTTTCTATCAGGTGAAAACTCATCTGCTCTCAGTCTTCATGCGTTTGACCAAGATGGGAAGACGAAAAGGGCCCTGGAGTCAGAACCTCCAGCTCAGGGTCTTGTCCTCAGCCACAGACCTGCTGTGAGGCGGGGGTAAGACATGTCTATCCTCTGAACCTCAGTTTCCTTCTTCACAAGATGGGTGGGTCTGGCCTGCTGAGCTCTCCTCCTAAGAAGTGGTGATTCCTTTCCAACCTGGTTACCTGGCCAGACTCCTGCCAGCCAAAGCCTGGGGAGCCAGAAAGAAAAGAGGGTCTGGAGGGCTCCCAGCATAGTATGCCCACGAGTGGCTCCTTATTGTCTCCCTGGCATGTGGACCCTCTGGCTCAGGGGCTCCCCAGGCCACCTGTGCACTCCTGAAGGCAGTCTGGACCGCTGGCTCTCAGTCTCTGAGACCATGGTCAGGGAGGGCATCCCAGGGCCCAGTCAGCTGTGAAGGACTGGCAGGCTGCCCCGTTGCCCCGTCAACTTTCTTCCTGTCTCGTCTGTCATTGACTGTCCAGTGGAGCCATCTCATCCCCTTCATCTGGCCTGAGCAGTGAATCTGTACTTGGGCGAGTGATGTGCCAGGGGCTGTTTCCCCAACTAGGCTGGTATCCTCGGTGCAGGATCTTCTCTTGTTAGGCCCCCAGTCCCATCTCACCCCATCCCACCAGCCCTCAGGGCCCCCGAATCAGGCACGAACAGGAGAGTGAAGGATCCTAGGGTCCCCAGACATTAATGTGGCTTTCATAGGTGAGGGTGCTCTTTCCTCTCAGAATCCCTGTGATTTCTGGGCTGTGTTGATGGGTTTCACCAGCTTGTCAGGCCTGGCGAGGTCCCTGAGTCTGGACCTGGGAATTTGGGGGAGGATTGGTTCTACCTTCCATTCAGCAGCAAATTATTAGGCTCTTTTTATTTTTATTCCAGGCACCATCCTGGGCACTGGAGGGAACTGCTAAGCAGAGTTTATAAAGCCTTTCTGCCCCCTCCCTAGATGATGACAGAGACCAAAATGGTCAACTATCATGAACCTCACAAGGCTGCAGGATGGACCCATGGTGCCCAAAGGATGGAGGGTCTGGCTGTTAAGCAAAGTTTATAAACCTTTGTTCCTTCCCAAGAGGATTGATGTGGGGTGTGTGGGTGGCATTTGCAGTGGCTTGTGGGCTCCAAAAAGGCTTCCTTGCTACAGAAACTATTACCATTTATCTCCTCAGCAGGCCTTTTTGTGACCTTCAGAGAGTGCAGCTGAAGAATTAGTACTGGGGTCAGACAGGGGCTTGTTATTTCAGCAGTGCTTTACAGCAAAACCAAAGTGGTGCTGGTGATTACACAAGGGTCCCCTGTTCAGTTATGCCTCATTTGTTCAGGATCTTCAGGACATGAATTGAACTGAGACACTTATTTTCGGGGAACTAAGGTTTCCATATTTAAACACCAGAAACTGTTTTCTTAGAAAATATTGGACATTTTGTATTTCTTTTTAAATACATATTGAAACATTTTTATTAACATATAGTTGATTGAAAATATTGTTCTGATTTTTTTGTTTTTTAAAAACATACAGTGTTTTCATGTGTATGTTTATGGTAGCAAAAATCCTAGAAAATACTTATAAGGAATAAAAACTTTACCTTAATCTCCTCTCAGAGGGAAGTACTGTTAACATCCCACCTTCTAAGAAATGGCACTTTTAATTTAATCTTTTCTTGATGGTTCAGTATCTTCATTTCAATCTCCAGTTATCTTCCACTTTTACTGTGGGAAGCTACATGAGGGATGTAGGATTTTTTGCTGCTCCTACACTATGATTCTTGAGTATAAGGAGTGCTGTGTGTTGTTGCTATCTATTTTGTTGTTTTCTCATTTTCGTCGTGCCTGCTGGCACTCCCCGCTGCTGTATTAAACCTTCTTTGTATTCCTTTGCTTCTCTCCATGCACCATACCTTCTTGATTTGGGAAGATGCACAATCTTCCCTTAGCATTTTTATATTGTTGAAACTGGGATGTGTCTTGCCAGCAGGCCGAGGAGTAAGTTCTGATGAAGATTCCTATCGTCTGTGTTTAGATGGAATTTCGTCTATTTCTACCTTAGTTGCAATGGTCACTTATTTTGTTGGAGATCTTACACTTACTTGAATTTTAACTTGCATTTGAATTCCTAAATGATTTCTCATTTGTGTTCCAAAAGATTATGCTTTAATGAAGTAATAAAATTATTGTGAATGCAGAAGATTGCCTGTCACATGCCGGGCAAGATGATTAAAGGCAGCAGAAATCGCCGAATCTCTCAGAATAGATCTTAGAATTTTCAGAGTTCAGGGAGGTAAATGTGGCCAAATTTTTGTTATGGAGAAATGTCAAGTCTTCCAAATTATTAAAAGCTTGGGACTGTTTTCAAGAGAAACTATCTAGTTTCTTTCATCAATAGATTGAATTTAATTAAGAAAAAATGGACCTGCAAATAACCAAGTAGGGAAATCAGATCAAAGCTTCCTATCCATCAGATTGCCTGAGAATTATTCTTTGAATTGAAAGATGCCAGTGGGGTTAAGGTTATGAAGAGTGGTTCATGAACAGCAGGGTGTCAGCACCATGCTATGCATATCTGGCTGAGGCAAGCAAGCACTGACTTGGAAGAACCTTGAAAATGAATCTGAAGAAGGCTTAGATTAAAACTTAGTATATTTTGAATAAGAAAGTAGTTTTGGGTAGGAGGGGCAGGGAAGGGGAGGGAAAAAAAAAGTAGTTTTGGAAAAACTGCTTTTTTTGGTCAATAAAGAGCTGCTTCTGTGTTTTCACTTAAAAAAGGAAGGCAGCCTGACACATACTACAACGTGGATCTTGAGGACACTGTGTTACGTGAAATAAACCAGTCACAAAAAGATGAATACTGTGTCATTCCACTTATATGAGGTATCTAGAGTATCAAATTCAGAGACAGAAAGTAGAATGGTGGTTGCCAGGGAATGGAGAGTTATTGTTTAATGGATACAGAGTTTCAGTTTTGCAAGAGGAAAAAGTTTTGGAGACTGATTGCATGACAATGTGAATATACTTGTACTGTATATAAACAGTACTGAACTGTACGCATAAAAATGGTTAAGACAGTAAATTTTATGTTATGTATATTTTATCACAAATTATAAAATAATTTCTGTGTTCTCTCTGTGGGAATACCACCATCTACCCAGTTCTATAAACTGGAAACCTTTGGCCTCCTTCTGTGTGCTTCATCCAGTGGTCTCTAGACCTTTAGATGTTATCTCCTATTTCTCCAACTATTCCCTGTTTACTATCTCTTCAATCACAGTCTAAGCTACCATCATCTTTCCCAGACCACTGCAGTGACCTCTTTACATCATCTCATGGCCTTTTTTCTGTCCTCAAATCATTTGTCCAGAGTGAACTCTTCGAAAGTCTTGATTGTATCAGGCTCTCTGTTAAAAGCCTTTAGTGATTAGAGAAATATTAATGAAAACCGCAGTGAGATGCCACTTTATGTCCACTAGGATGGCTAGAATAATAAAGTCAGATAAAAACAAGTGTTAGTGAGGATGTGCAGAAATTGGAACTCTCATGCACTGCTAATGGTAATGTAAAACAGTGCAGCTGCTTTGGAAAATGGGCTTCCCTGGTGGCTTAGAGGATAAAGCGTCTGCTTATTAAATGTAGAGTTACCATATGAGCCAGCAATTCCAATCCTAGATATGTACCCAGGAGAAATGAAAACGTATGTCTTCATTAAAACTTGTGCATAAATGTTCAGAGCAGCGTTATTTATAATAGCCAGTAAGGTGGAAACCATCCATCAACTGATAAGTGGATAAACAAAATATGGTATATCCACAAAATAGAATATTATTTGCCCATCAAAAGAAGTGATAAACACAATAGCTCCTAGCCACAGGTAGTTATTTAATTTGAATTTAATTAAAGTAAAAAATGTAGCACTTCAGTAGCACTACCACATCTCAAGTATCCTATAGCTATTTGTGGCCAGTAGTTGCCCTGTTAGACTACACAGATATAGAACATTTTCATCGTTGCAAAAAGCTCTATAGACAGTACTATACTAAGACCTTGTCGTGACAGTGACTCAGTTTCAAGCATTATGCTTCCAGGATATATAACCATCTTATCTAGTTATAGCTCATTTCCTGAAAAAAAAAGGGGGGGAAAAAGGATAAAAATGTTGTAGTGATACATGCTACAACATGAATGAACCTTGTAAATATTATAAGTGAAATAAGGAACTAGTCATAAAAGACCACATAACATGTGATTCCATTTACAGGAAATGTCCAGGATAGGCAGATCTATAGAAACTAGATTAGTGGTTGTTTAAAGCTGAAGTTGGGTTCCCTGATAGCTCAGTTGGTAGAGTCTGCCTGCAATGCAGGAGACCCTGGTCTGATTCCTGGGTTGGGAAGATCCGCTGGAGAAGGGATAGGCTATCCACTCCAGTATTCTTGGGCTTTCCTTATGGCTCTACTGGTAAAGGATCCACCTGCAATGTGGGAGACCTGGGTTCAGTCCCTGGGTTGAGAAGATCCCCTGGAGAAGGGAAAGGCTGCCCACTCTAGTATTCTGGCCTGGAGAATTCCATGGACTGTATAGTCCATGGGGTCACGTAGAGTTGGATACAACTGAGCAACTTTCACTTCACAAAGCTGCAGTTGGGAGTAGTGGTTTCTAAAGGGTTCAGTTTCTTTTTGAGTGTTTTAAAACTGACTATGAAAATGGTTGCACGTATGTATGCGTGTAGTAAAAATCATTGAATTGTACACTTTGAGTAGGTGACCTGTATGGTATGTGAGTTATATCTCAATAAGGCTTGCTTTTTTTTTTTTTTTTTTTTAAAGCCTTATAGGCTTTCCTTGTAGGAAAAAAGACCAAATCCTTCAGTTGGCCCTCGGGGTCTTGCCCACCGGCCCTCCTCCCTGAGCCCTGTCTTGGCTGGAGAGACTGCATGCATGGCATGCTGCCCTTGCCTGCAGCGCCTCCCCTGCCACCTCCACCCTGTCAGCTGCCTGGTTCTCCTGGATGAGTTCTCCTAACTCTGCCTAGTTTGGATTCTGGCTCAAACATTACCTCGTTGAGGAGGCCTTTCCTGACTCCTTGTAACAGGTTCCCCAAGCAGGTACTTACTGTTTCCCGCACGTCTGTGCTTAATTGCGTGTGCCAGCTCCTTGGCCTCTCCCTGCAACCCCCGACTATTCTGTATGTCTCGTGTTCTCAGGTCCTAGCAATAATGCTTCATAAGTATTTGTGACTTTATGAATCATTTACATTGTTGGTATTATGGGGAACACGTGTACACCCGTGGCGGATTCATGTTGATGTATGGCAAAACCAATACAATATTGTAAAGTAATTAGCCTCCAATTAAAATAAATAAATTTATATTAAAAAAATAAAATTATGGTATTGAGGACTTCCTTGGTGGTCCAGTGGCTAAGACTTTGTGCTCTTAATGCAGGAGGCCTGGGTTTGATCCCTGGTCAGGGAACTAGATCCTGCATATTGCAATAAAAGATCATGCATGCCACAATGAAGGTCGAAGACCTTGCATGCCACAGCTAAGACCCGGCGCAACCAAATAAAATAATTAAAAAATTAATTCCTTATTTCTAAAATGATTCAATGCAGCTTAAAATAAAATATCAGTTAATAGGTATGACTTACAAAGCTATATTGATTAAAATGTATATTCCATAGAAAGAGCTGGACTGATCAGAGGAACAGAGTAGGAATCCCAGGAGCGTGTCTAAATAAGTACAATAAGTTCATATATACAAAATGTAGAATAATTGATAAAAGCTGAATTATTCTACAAAGTGTGTTGAGGGTGAGTGTTTCATCACAATTTAAAGTTAAAATATAAAGACAACCTAATTCAAAAATGGGCAGCCGTTTTTGGGAACGACTGATAAGTTTGGATATAAAAATTTTAAATGTCTGAAAATCAAAACCACTATATACTGAGTTGGGCTCCCAGGAGACTCTGAGATGTGCATGCAAAAGCCTTACTTGGTCTGAGAGTCCAGAGTTAAGAGCAAGGATGACAGGAGGGGACCACTGTTGTTCAAGGGATGCCTCCCTGACTTCATGGGGAGCACTGGAGTTGGAAGGGCCCTTTAGGGATGTCCCAGACTGAGGCAATGGGCCTGGGTCTTTGTTTCCCTGTATCAAACCGTCACTGGTGTGGGCTGCCCACTGGGATGAGGCGGTTCCTGAGGCTGAGGGCAGGTTCCAGTAAGGGACTCAGTTATAAGCCATTTCCACAAGTCGGGGGATGGGCTTTGAAGAACAAAGGGGATCTGGGTGGAGCCCCACAGGATCCTAAAGAGTCAGGGTAAGTATTTACCCTGCATTCAGAGGTCTGCACACAGGAGGTTTACACCACCCAGGTATGCTCTGGAGCAGCACGTGTCAGGGAGGGAGGGAGGGAGGCAGGATGGGGCTGGTGGAGAAGTTGAGCTTCCAGGCAGCTGCAGCGGAGGCCTCAGCTGATCCTACAGGGAGCTCTGAAGATTGTCCTGCATCAGGGCAAGGGTTCCAGGCCTGTATAGCCCCTAATGGAACAGTTACTGGGGAAGGGTTGTCCCTGGGAAGGGGATGTAAACTTGGGTGAGGCAACTCACTTTGGCTGTGCTGCAGCGGGTTCAGTTGTGAGGTCAGTGCCAACGCTCCCCACAGCTGGGGGAACACGTGCCTGGGTCCTGAAGGGGAGGGTCTGGGAGGCGCTTCACAGCACACTTTCCCAGTGCTTCTGCCACCTGCATTCCATTGTTTGACTATAAGTTCAACCATCTCGAGTATCTTCTCCAAAGTTCTGTCATCTTTTTTCCTCAAAGACTTCTAAGAGAAAGTTAGAGGCACAGGCTGCAGCCCTCTCCACTACAGCTGGTCTTGGGGAACACTGATATTTATCACCTCTCTCCTTTGCTGTCTATTCTGGATCCATAGCATCTCTGCTCATCTTGGTGGCTTCCTAGATGGGGTGACCCTGAGGGCTCTAGACCCCTGGCCACCATGTTCTTTTGAAGCCATGAGTGCTACACTGTCCACTGTCCATTTATTGTCAAAATTGAGCAAAGAACCACTGAGAGATACCAGGTGAATCATCTGGGGACGTGATCACTGAGTAGGTCTATGCATCTGGTGGACTCATTGTGATCTGGACCTGGGCCAGAACTTCTTTTATTGGCTATATGTTTGTGTGTGTGTGTGTGTGTGCATGGGTGCTCAATTGTGTTCCGACCCTTTGTGACCCCACAGACTGTAGCCCGCCAGGCTCCTCTATGTATGGAATTTTCCAGGCAAGAATACTGGAGTGAATTGTCATTTCCTACTCCAGGGAATCTTCCCGATTCAGGGATAGAACCCTCATCTCTTGCATCTCCTGCATTGGCAGGCAGATTCTTAACCACTGTGCCACCTGAGATTTGGCTGTCCCCCATCAATTTCATTCTAACAGGGCACCATGATAATCCATTGGGACCTCAGATACTCATATCAACTCAGATCCTGTGTTTAACTATCTTCGAAATGCCTGAGTCTTTCTCTTTCCTAAGTTTGTTGTTTACAGGAAATATATTCTGTAGGTTCCTCTAGGGAAAGACTGGGGACATCATTATTATATATCCTTGCTGTGGTGTTTTAGGATCCTTCCTCTTGAGAATCCCTAGCTGGTCTGAAAAATGTCTCAGGTGCATTAACTGGGCAAGACATTGTGATTTGTTTAGTTGGATAGCTGCCTTCCATCTCCTCATCATCCATCCATTCATTTATTTTTGGTTGTATAAATTAAGCAGTTTTCTCATTGGCTGCCCATCTGTCTTTCCCATTAGGTACACTGTGTTCTGTTAACCATCTTCCTAGATCTCTGCAGAATAGGCCCCTCTGACTGCCATTCTGACCCTGCTGCTCATTTTGATAATTGCACCAACCTTGCTTCTAACAGTTAAGTGCTGCCGTCTGACCTCTTATTATTTGGGGCCCTGTTGCTCCCATTGCTGTCAGGCAGTCCAGGCTGTAGCAGCATTTCTTGCCATCAGCTCTGGCCCACAGGGAAGATCTGAAGGCCAGAGCATCTCCACCATGCTGATCCTCTCCACCAGGGTTCATCCCCTCAGCAGAACATGGTCTCCTGGTGGGTTTCTCAGCCTTAGTAGTATATTCACTCTAGTATTGCTTACTTCTCTAAGCTTTTTGATCCCTTCTTCCACTGTCTTCATAAGAGTTATGGCATTTCTGCTTCATTTAGTGTAGAGTAGGCTTCTAAAAGCCATTGTGTTAATACCTCTTAGAATACTTGCCAGGCTCTTATATCCTGTATCATGGGAGGGTGCTCCCATATTGATAACACTTGCCTTTAACCAGCTTCGTGTTCTATCCCCCTTGATGTACCATCCTCGGAATCCAGGTCTATACATAACCTTCTTGTTCCTGTGTTGGCTGGTCCTGTAGCTCAAGCCTTCTCAGGCTCAGGACATCCCTGATTGGGCTATATTGTGATTTGACTCTAGTTTTTGGCCTGATGGTCAGGGAAGGAGATGGGGGATGAATCTCGAGGAATGAGCATATGTCATATTGTTTCTGCATCATCTTCAAGCAAAGGGACAGCTCTAGCCCATCACAGGGAGCAGTGGGTCATGATTGCAGGCCCAGAGGGCTTAGGAGAACCTGAGGACTCAACTTTTTGAGTGCACTGACCAGATATCTCCCAAGTCTGATGGTATCATTCCCCAATCAGAGTCCTGGGTCTGAACCTCAGCCTTTTCTGTGCTTTACTTACAGGAGATATGTCTCTTTCTGTGATGCCAAGGAAGGTGTCTGATTTTCACAGTTCACTTAAATTGGTGATTAATCATTCTCAGCCTTTCTTCCTCAAGTACGTTGATTGTACCCAGAAACAGCCATCTGATTCCAAGTTCCTTATAGTTACTACGTCACTCGTGTCTCTCAAATGCCTATGATATTGCTCCTACCAGTGTCCCGTTCCCATCCACCATGGAGGAAGGTTAGCAGTTTCACTGCTTCAGCATGCCATGGACTGTGAGTGCTTCACCTGCTGCCAGTGATGGGGCTCTCTGTGCCAGCTCCAAAATCTCACAGTGGCTCTGCTTCCTAGAATGACTTCTGAAGCCAGCTCCTTAGATTGGGTTCCTTAGGAAACTAGGACTTTGAGATTTGCATCCAGGAATGTTTTTGGCAAGTGCTCTCAGGAACACTGCCTGCAAAGGAGTGAAAGAAGCAGGACTGGGCAGAGGAGAAAGTGGAACTGCAATGCACTTGCAAAGAAGCCTCCATCAGTTCCCCAGGAAGCTCTGGAGATGTCCTGAAACATGGCAAGGGCCAGCCTTTGGTGCTGCAATGCTGGATGCAGGCTGCTCCTGGGAGTCTAGGGCAGAATAGTAACTTCCAGCCCAGGGCAATTTGTAGAGAGAGACATCTGTGTGTCACCACGAGCCAGCCTCCTAGCAGCTGGGCAAATGAGTGTTTTGGTCCTGAAGGAGAGATCTGGGCAGTGCACCGTAGCATCCATCATGATAATCAAAGTATCCTAATGTACAAAGGGAAAAATAGTAAAGAGATGAAGACTCCAAGGAATGATGGTCAAAAGACTGTGTAGGCTTAATAATGACCCGTGAAAGATGCCGACATTCTAATTCCTGGGACCTGTTTATGTTACCGTATATGGCAAAGGGAACTTTGAAGATGTTAAGAATCTTGATGTGGGGAGATTACCCTGGATTATGCAGGTGGGCCCGTTGTAATTACAAAATTCCGTAGAAGAAAAAGGCAGGGGACCAGAGTGAGTAATAGGAGATGTGACAGTGGAATCAAAAAGTCTTTAAGTGCTACAAGGAAGGGGCATTGAGCCAGGGAATGCAGGCAGCCTCTAGAAGCTGAAAAAGACAAGGAAACTGAGCCTCTCCTGGAGCCTCCAGAAGGGAACAGTCCTACTGACGTCTTATCTTTAGTCCCATAAGATTTTGCATGTCTGTCTCGAGAAGTATAGAGAATAAATTTTTGTTGCTTTGGCCACTGAGTTTGTGGTGATTTGTTATGGCAGCAATAAGAAACGAATTCAGACCTGTACAGGAAATTCTCCAAAGAACAAATATAATACAAACACAGTTAAAAATATATTCCCTAGTTATGTTTATCTCTACTAGCTATCAATGAAATTCAAATTAAAGCAGTTAAGATACCACTTTTTATCATATTGGCAAAAATAAAACTTGTTCTTATTGAGGAGGATTAAAGAAATACTCTCAAATAGTGCTGGTGGGAATGTTGTGTAAATAGGTGCAACTTTTCTGGAGGGTTATATGAGAATATTTGTCAAATGACTTTAATAAAATTTGTTATCTTCCTTGATCTAGAAATTCCATTTCTAAGACTTTATCCTAAGGTAATGGTTGGAGTATAATCTAAAAATGAAAAACTAATTTAAAATACTCTAAAAGTGAAAAATGGGAACTTCCTAAATATTCAAGAAGAGGGGACTGGTTGAATAAATGTTGACATATCTGTGCAATACCTCTGTATCCAGTTTTGACATTGAAAAATGCTGACTTATTGTTAAATGAAAGAGATAGGTCAAAAATAGTATCTATAATATAATCCAGACTTTATTAAAACATGTATATGAAAATGTCTTAAAAGATATGTACCATATGCAATTTATATGGTGGTTATTTCTGGTAAGTTGTGGTTTAATACAGTAAGGGCTGTTGTGACGGTCATGGTCAGAATCATCATTATCATTGAATTGGCTGAGTTGGCCTTTATCCTGATGCCTATTTCTAAGAACTGGATGTTAGTCATTTCTGTGACCATGTCTTTCTCATAACCCTTTCCCCTTAAACAGGAACCCTTCCTTGTATCTGAACCCCAGGCCTGGAGCCTTAGTGCCTTGAGAAGTTACAAATTCAAGAGCGCACACGGGTCAGCAGGTAATATAAATGAGAGAGAACAGGGGCAAGAGTAATTGATGCAGTCACACTTCACGTATTACATTTGTCAGACTAGTTTTTTTAATTCTGTTAAGAAATACACTTTCTCCATTTTTCTTGGAAACATACTGTCTCTGTGGTTTGTTTTGTTTTCCCACTTTTAATCAAAACATAGGTACAGAAAAATATTTCTTCACCATAAGAAAAACAACATTGCAAGTGCAATGATAAATGTCAGCTGACGCTGTTGGATAAAGATGGGAAGTCATGGAGACATGGTGGAGAATAAAGCCCTGCCCATCTGAAGGGGCAGTGGCTACTCAGCTTCACCTGATCACTACCACATGGGAATGTGGCCAAATTGAACAAATCTGCTGATTTTTTTTCAAGAGAAGCAAGAAATTTGGATTTTTTTTTTTTTTAAGTATTGGCTCAGTTTTTAAAAATAGCACTATGGGAACAAATAAAACATTTTACAGTTGAATATGGCCCAGGAACTACCAGTTTGCAAGCTCTGGTCCAGGATCAAAGACCTGGTTACTCTTGCCAATACTCCTTACCCACCCATCCATTAACAGACCTCCCAACTATTGACTGATTCTTGTCTGGATCTCCCCCTATTTCATGTTTCCATAATCATTTTCATAATCAATGCTCTGCCCTCTTGCTGGGACACCTTCATTCCTAAATATTCTTAGAAAATGTGTCTCTCCTCTGATAAGGTTTTCTTAAGAATAGATGAAATGATTTAAGGCATAACTGGTGATTGGCTCACTGTTCTGTGGCAATGGAAAAGTATTCCTTGCCAATAATTTCTCTCAACACATTTTCAGACAAAGCAACATATGGGGTAATTATTTTTAGATCAGAAATAATTTGGGTGTTATAATGTCAGTGTACGTAAACCTGGTAAGATTATAGGAAGGTTTTTAAATGAGTTTTGAAACTAGTGACATATAAATTAAATGTTGAAGTGCTTGCCCACTTATTACTCAAAATATCAGCTCTACTATTTTTTTCTCCCTTCATAATAAGACAGCAAGGCAGGCAGGGCTTAGCCCAGTGATAGAGCCTGTTGGATGTGAATGCAGCATCTTGGCCTCTGCTCCCTGGTCCTGCAATTCATTTGGAGTTCCCTGTCCTAGTATATGGCCCCACCATCCATCCATTTCTGCAAGCTGAAGGCTAGGGGACATCCTGTACACGCCTTCTGCCTCTCCGCCATATCCATCCTAAATATTTCCCAGATCCATTTATTTCCCCTCATCCCTGCTGCTGTCCTATTCCAGGCTGCCACCCTCTTGCTCTTTGGCAGCTACACTGGCCTTCTAACTACCTCCCTGTATCCACTGTCATCCCCTCTTAGCTCATTCCTGATGCTGTAGCCAGATAGGATTTTCAGAATTGAAAGTTTGTATATTACCTCTTTGCTTGGGACCCACCCAGTGGGATGCATTGCTCTTTACATAAAGAATAAAATCCTTAACATCATTTTAATATTATGTATGGACTACCTTCCATCTGTATTACTGCTGTTATCTCTTGCTTTGGTCCCCTTGCTTTCGGGCTCCAGCATCTGCACCTGTTTCGTATCTTCAAATGTGCCTGTAGTTCTCTTGTTATGGACCACTCCCTACATCCTACTTCACCTTACCTAGTGAACCCCACCACGTCTTCGGAGCTTAGCTCCGACCCCACTTCCTCGAGGACTCTCCCTTGAGCTGTCCTCCCTTGAGATCAGGTCCTCCTCTTTTTGCTGCATGTTCTCTAACCTCCTGTGTTTCTGTAGCACTTGTCAGCTTGTAATTATACACACATTTCTATAACTCTTAGACTAACACCTGTTTTAACCACTGGTATATGAGTTCCGTGTTAGCTCCCTGTTGAGTCCTCACTGTCTGGCACATAGAAGGTACTCAATAAATATTTGTTGAGTGAATGAATGGTGGTGAAGAGAATACTTCTTCTGCCCCATCATGGGCCCTCAGAGGAGCCTGCACGTGAGACAGGTATTTAAATAGACTGTTATACTCGGGGAGATGGGCTGTGATGGAGCTGTGTACCAACTGCAGAGGGATCCAGAATGAGGCTCAGCTCTGTTTCCATGGTGCCCAAGTGAAGAGTGGGCACCAAGAATTGCTTGTCATAGTCATGAGCGTCCCTGCCAGGGCTTCACAGGTGACTGTAGTTCTGTGTCTGTGCACATTTTTTATGGGCATGTGAGAAGGATGATTGTGGCGGTAAGATGAAAAGACCATTGAACTCAGTCATTTAATCTCTCCAAGCCTTGGTTTCCTCAGGAGTGAAGTGGGACATTGGGGCACATGTGAAGTGCTGAGTACCTGGCACACCTCATGCATTCTGTAATGTTAGAACTAGTTTCTCCATGAACCAAAGGATCCACCGTGTATGGATCCCTGTCCCTCTGAAAGATTCTTTTAACTATTTGTGATGCCAAAGACCAATGTTTTGCATGGTCTTAGCCCAGCAATTGAGACTAAAGGAGACTTGAGTGTGTGTGTGTGTGTGTGTGTGTGTGTTTGCATGCACACATGCTGCTACATTGAAAACCTCTGGGGAGGCCCTTTAGGCATGAAAGGGAGGGGCTGTGCTAACTGCCACCAGGAGCAGAGGGATGTTATCATATTCTGGTGGCTTTTGAATTCATATCCAGGAGAAGTTAGAAAGAGATGACAGTTGAAGATACCTAATTCTTCCTAGGAAACTCAGAGATTGCATTTCTTTAAATCTTATTCTAATTTAGTTGATCTTTTCAATCAGTGTTTACTGTACACTCTGTTTATGTTTCAATGTTTATGCCAATATTAGTGTTTTTCAGCCATTTTGTAAAAAAAAAGAGAGTCCTATTTTGTAGGTCAAGAAGGCTAACTAGTTAAAGAAAGGGATGCTGTTGTCTCTGAGCCTGTATCAGAAACCCTGGCTGCAGTTTGGAACAGCTGAAGAGTTTAAAAAAACACGATGCCTGGGGCCACCCACACCAATTAGGTCAATATCTCTGGAAGTGGGCCCCTGGCATTCATTAGTGTTTTTGAAATCTTCCCTGGTGATCTGAATGTGCACCCAGAGCTGAGAGCCACCACTCCTGGGAGCCAGTACTGAAAAGCCTGGTTGTTCAGACCACAGAGCCTCCCGGGAAGGCCACCTGGTGGCAGCTCTTCTAATTTGCAGTGCCTGAGAGGACCCACAGTTTCCAAGTGTATCCTTGGACAAGCCAAGCAAGAATTCCCACTCACCTGGGAAGCACTGGGAAGAGGCTCTAGTGTGACAGAGGAAGCCTGGTAGGAAATGGGTCCCAGACTGCCTCTGAAGGAGAACAGAGAAGAGGCGGGCGTATGGAAAGGCAGGAGAAAGGTGGCTGCTAGGGGAGGGTGGAAGAGCACAGGTTTACATCCTGATTCCGTAGCTTGTCGGCAAGATGAGTCACCAAACTCTTGGGTCCTCACGTCCTCATCTCTCAAATGAGGTTCATTCTGCTGAAAAGAGCTCTACTAGACAAGTCCGAGGCTGTTCACTCCTTTAACATTTTAGGTGGGTGAGCAGTAGGAAGAGCCTGTGTTGCAACTGAGAGTGCAGGTGTGAGGTCAGAGGGAAGAGCTATGGCTTTCCATAGTCCTTAGTTTTAGGACTGAAATGACCTAGAATTAATCAGATAAGACTAAAAAGTAGTGATAGACCAGCTGTGGTGTGCCAGGAGTCATTCTAGACCGTTGAGAATAGAGATAATACAAATAATGTGACAGCCCTTTGTCTGTGCTTAGTTGCTCAGTCGTGTCCTACTCTTTGTGACCCAATGGACTGTAGCCCGCCAGGCTCCTTTGTCCGTGGGGATTTTCCAGGCAAGAATACTGGAGTGAGTTGCAGATCTTCCCAACCCAGGGATCAAACCCAGGTCTCCCACATTGCAGGTGGATTCTTTACCATCTGAACCACCAGGGGAGCCAGAATACTGGTGTGGGTAGTGTATTGCTTCTCTAGGAGATCTTCCTGACTCATGAATTGAACTGGGGTCTCCTGCATTGCAGGTGGATTTACCAGCTGAGCTACCAGAGAAGCCCATGATAATAAATTATTTGACCTTATTTGATGATAGAGACTCACATACCTCCAGTAGACAGAATAGTATAAGGAATCCCCATGTGCTCATCACTCAGCTTCAACAGTTATCACCTTGGGGCCAGTCTTGTTTTATGATTATCCCCATTCACCTCTTCTCCTCTTATTATTTTCAAGCTAATCTCACATATCAAATCATTTCATTAATAAATATCTTCATTTGTATCTCTAAAAGATAAGGATTCTCAATAATTATGATCACACATTGTAAAAAATCAAGATTAATTCTTTTGTATCCTAAAATATCCATTTGGTGCTCAAATTTCCAATTGTCTCATAAATGTCATACTTTTTTTGTTTAATTTGAATCAAGTTCACACATTGCAATTTGTTGGTATATCTCTTAAGCATCTTTTTAAAAAAAGATGTAGTAAAATATACATAATGTGAGATTTACCATTTTAACCATTTTTAAATATATGGTTCAGAGGCATTAAGTACATTCACGTAGTTCTGCTACCATTACGGCCCTCCATCTCTACATCTTTATCATCATCCCAAACTGAAGCCTTATACACCTTAAACAGTAACTCCTCATTCCTCCCTCCCTCCAGCCTCTGGGAACCACATTCTGCTTTCTGTATTTATTAATTTGACTACTGCAGGTACCTCATATAAATGGAATCATACAGTATTGGCCTTTTTGTAGAATCATGCAGTATTTATCTGTTTGTGCCTGGCTTATTTAACTTAGCATAATGTCTTTGAGGTTTATCCATGTTGCAGTGTGTGTCAGAATTTAATTCCTTTGTAAGGCTGAGTAATATTCTCTATTGTATTTATATACCACATTTTGTTTATTCATTCATCTATTGATGGACACTTGGGTTGCCCACATCTATTGGCTGTTTTGGCTATCGTGAAGAATACTGCTATGAACGTGGGTGTATAAATATCTCTTAAGTGGCTTTTAACCTGTAGGTACCTCCTTCAACTCTCTCCTTCCTTCCTTTCTCTCACTCTCCTTTTCTCTCCCTTTTTTCTCCTTGCAATTTACTTGTTGATAAAACTGGGTCATTTGTCCTGTAGTGTTCCCCACTATCTGGGATTTTGTTGATGACCTCATTAACTTTTGGGCTGGTGAAGGTATTTTACATTTTGTCATTTATACTGTACTCATTCTGTGCCAGGCACAATTCTCAGTACTTAAAAATGTATAAACTGAATTAACCCTATGCAGTAAGTACAATTCTTTGAACCTCCATTTTAAAGATAGGGAAGCTTGTTAAGTGGAGATTAAATGACTCAACCTCGATCACCCAGTTAGCATGTGCAGAGCAGGATTCTGTGCCAGGCCATCAAGTTGCATTATGCTATATACTGCTATTCAAGCTGAGGGGTTAGTCAATCAAAAAGAGATCATGATTTAGATTCCTGGAGAGACAGGACTTAAACATGTGAAAAAAACTTTAAAAACACACATGGTAAAAAAAAAAAAAGAGGTGGAAATTCAAGTTAACAGGAAATGTTACCAGACCACACCTAAATTACCTTCCAAATGAGTAAGGTATAGTGTGAGTATCAGTGGCAAGTAATGGAGGAGAAATCTCTTCATAGCTCTCAGAAGTTAATGTAAACACATGAACCATCTCAAGGTATTTTTTTTAATAGTTATTTTTATTTATTTATTTGGCTGTACCTGGCCTTCATTGCAGCATACAGGATCTTCAGTTGTAGCATGCAAACTCTTAGTTGCCGCATGTGGGACCTAGTTTCTTGACCAGGGATGGAAGGCGGGCCCCCCTGCATTGGAAGCGCTGAGTCTTAGTCTCTGGAACACCAGGAAGTCCCCAGCAGGGTGTTTTGTTAACAGAGCTGTGAATACTTGTTGCTAGAGAGCATATCCAGAATAGACAGGCATGCCACTTAGCAGAAATAAAGCCAGGTGAATGGCTGCCTGTCTTACTGAGAGCCCCTGATGCCCCATTTCTAAGAGCTTCATGTTTTTGTGGTTGTAAAGTATATAAGTACGTTTGCAACAACACAACACCTTTTTGGAAAGTGGAGAAAATCCCTAATCCCACCACTCCATCAGGTCTATTTTTCTCTGTCTGTTCTGGTAGGCGTAAATGTGTACATATTTTTTGATTGCTGCAGAGCTTTAGAAGTGTCTGAAACCTTAGTCTCTGGGCTTGTGAACTGAAAGGAGAACATTTTCTTTTGCTGCTGTTTGTATCCCATTGCTCCAATTAGCTTTGAGTAAAAGTAAAGCCCAGGTGTTGTTGAGGGTTCTTTTGTGGCCTTGGGATTCCTGGAAGACTGGGAAGCAAGTTGGAGGCAGGGGGCTGTGATGGAAAAGACTCCGGGTGCCCAAAGGTCCAGAGCACTATCCTCCTCCGGCCCTGCCACAAACGCTCTGTGGGGCCTTACTGGGTCAAGCTGGGTGACTGCTGGGCCTTTCTAGCTTTGACATTTAAGGATGCTTGGATGCTAAGAAATCACAATTTTTTAAAACAAAAATGAAAGCTACATTTGTCTCTAAGCTGTAAAGGAGGCTTTCAGGTTATATTTCGGAAAAAGAGAACACAATCTTTTGTAGGAGAAAAATTGGTCAAATTGAGTCTTCCTGACTAGAGAGTTAAATCAGTTAGATTTAAATCAAATCTACCCAGCCTTGCCCTGTCGTCACTGAGAGATGAATCAGGAGAAATCTACCTTTGAAACTGACCTGGATTCTGAGACATCTATCACTTTTTAATGGAGCTTTAGGATGTGGACGCTCCTTTGGGCTCTGTGTTTTCTGTGGATGCCTGCGAATGAGGGAAAATGATAGCCAGCACGACCCATTTAAAAAGAGTCATATTTAGGAAAATGGAAGGTAACTCAGACACCTAAAATGATAACCTAGAAATTGAGGAATGCTTAAGGTTATTACCAGGTATTAGTTCTGTGAAAAGGGAAAGTGAAGTCGCTCAGTCGTGTCCGACTCTTTGCGACCCCATGGACTGTAGCCTACGGGGCTCCTCCGTCCATGGGATTTTCCAGGCAAAGGTACTGGAGTGGGGTGCCATTTCCTTCTGTGGGGTCATCCAAAAGGTAGAATATCAGCCTTGGTAGGACGTAGTCTAGTCCAGCTGGTCTGTGGGCAGGATGCCAGACTGGCTTCATCTGAGTGCCCTGGGAGGTGAGGGGTGGGAAATCTTGCTGAAAATTCAGATTGCTAGGCCCCACTCTCAAGAGGTTCATTCTGTGGATCCAGGTGAGTTCTGGGAATCTGGGTATTTAAAAGTTCCTCCATTGATTATGATGCTGACCAAGCTGGGTTTGGTAACTGCTGATCTAGTCCAAACTCATCCTTTTCCAGATAAGGAAATGGAGACACAGAGAAGGGGCAGGGGAGGAGTTCCCTGGTGGGAGAACTGGGTCTGCAGAGGTGCTCTCGGATGCTTACCATTTTATACCCTGAGAAAATAGCACATATGGAGGTGATGTCAAAACATGGAAGTGCTTTCAAAAATGCTCTTAAGTGACAGTAGTACATCCTGGATGACTGTTATTTAGTCGCTCAGCTGTGTCCAACTCTTTGCAACCCCATGGACTGCAGCACATTTCCCAGGCAAGAATACTGAAGTGGGTTGCCATTTCCTACTCCACATATAAATAAGGATAGAATGGGGGAGGGAGATTTAGAGAAATAGTTCTCTATTGGGTATGTGACTGTTGGATACCTTCTTTCCTTTTGTTGTGAACTTGTTTGGAGGAAAAAAAAATCTAAAAAAATAAATAGCATTTCAAATAAATATCATTCTTATATAGGGAAGTTGTACTTGAATAATTGGAATCTTCTTCCCAATGACTAGTCACCATACCATGGCCAGAATTCACGGTAATGAGGTCAAATATTTTACCATCATATGGGTAAGAACTTTTACATTTATTTAACTTATGAGCAAAAGATGGGATTAGAGATCTTATTACCCTCTTGTATTTCTTCTCAATGTAATTAACCTAATTCTTCCTCCTGTTGGTGGAGTGAAGAAGGGAAAGTAGGTGGCCTATTCATAAAACTGGCACATCCAGCACTCCGGGCATCAAGGGGGGTAGGGCACAATTTTATTACATTCCTGCTGGGAAACAGGCATGGAGCCAGGTACGGATTTCATGCAGCCTCCTGGGCCTCTGTTATGCACAATTGAGGAAGCAGAGTCAGAGGGCTTACAGCACTTGCCAGAATCCCAGACTTAGTGCGGGAAATACAGAGCTGAGACCAAACTTGGGGCCCTCTGTTTCCAGAGCCCACTACATCTTCTGAGCTGGTGACCCACATGCTTCCTGGCCTGGGGGAGAATGACTGAGCAGTGAGGAAGAGTGGGAGAGTATACTCCCCCATATCTTCAGTATACTCCCTGAAGAGTATAGCAGGCCTAAGAGATGCTCCTCTGGCATTATCAGGCAAAATAACATAAAAATTATTCAATAATATGAATTGCCAAATCCAAGTATCGGGAGCTAGAAGGCAGGGATTCCCAACAGGCAGCCCCCCAACCTCTATTTGAGCATTCCTAGCAATGAGGAGCTCAGTCCCTTAAATAAAGCCTTCCCTGGATGTGAGCTCTGTAGGACAGGAGCTGTGTCTGATTCTTCTTGCCTCTCTAGCACATTACCTGTGTTTGTTCAATGCATTGAGAGCATCCCCTATTACAGGAGGGGTATTGTTCCTTATATTGCAACCAAATATTCTCCCTGCCCCATTTAATCATTGTGTCTGGGATAGATCATGAGTGATCCCTGGATGGAAAGTCAAGAGACAGAGGTTCTAGTCTTCAAGAACATTACACAATCATTCAGAGCCTGCATTTCCCTATAGATTAAACAACATTGCTGGTATTACTGTTGGCTGAAGGCTTATCTCTGATGCCCTATGAGGCCAGGATGGGTGTGGGGGGCCCCTCTTAGAGATAGTACTCTGAGATCCCTGTGCCAGCCCAGTGCTGGACATCCCACTTGTTATACCAGAGAGATAGTCTTATGTAATATGTAAGTAGACACCTGAGAAAAATGTCATCCAAGAGCAACTGAGCCAGGACTTTCTATGATGTTCTTACAGGTGATTAGCTTTAAGGATTTGGAGAATGTGTCAGTTATCCAAAACTACCTTTAAGTTCAGTGATTCACTAGGGGAACTCTCAAGACTCATCACACACAGATATGACTTATTACAGTGAAAGAATATAAAACAAAATCAGCAAAGGGAAAAGGCTCATGAGGCAAAGACCAGGGAAACCGGGTACGAGCTTCCCAGAGCCTCTCCCAGTGGAGTCACATGGGATGCACTTAATTCCCCAGCAGTGACAACATGCGGGACATGCCATCTACCAGGGAAACTCCGTGGACACTTGTGCCCAGGGTTTTTACTGGGAGCCAGTTGCCTCGGCACCCTCTGCTGAGCATATTCCCCAAATTCTCTAGACTCCCTGAAGATAAGTAGGTGTGGAGCATAAACCATATCTGCACGAACAATTTTGGGATAGTAAGTTGCTCTTACCAGGAATTGGTGGGAACCCTCCTCAAATTCCAAGTTCCCGGTACCAGCCAAGGACCGCCCTCATGAGCAGGCCTTTCTAAGGATACAATCGCTGGCCTGTTCCACTAACCTTTTGGCCACAGAGGAAGTATTGCACAGTGGTCCTCCCTGGGGAACCTGGAGGCAGGCTGCCTGGGTTCCCATCTTGGCCTGCTGTCTGGGCATTTATACACCTGGGGACTGTTAGAGCCTGAGGGTGAGGTGGAGACTCGGTTACTGTTGGCCTCCTGAGCACAGAGGAATCTGCACTGGAGAAAATTCTCAGGAGGAGGTTGATGGCGATGGGAAAGGCTGAAGGCACAGGGTAGCCCTACAGCAGTCTGACAGCAGTGACATGATGAACTTGACCCCTTCATCCACCTTCCTCCCTGTGCGGTGGGAAGAGACCAACCCAGCTTCTAGTTCTAGCCATGCCACCAGCTTGCTCAGAGACCTCAGGCTGGCCCCTGTCACTCCTTGGGGCTGGATAAGATGTTCCAGAGTCCCCCAGCTCTGACAAACTGTGCTTCTAGGGGCCTCCCTGGAGCTGAATCTGGGTTAATATGCCGGAAAGTTCTGAGGTCTCCGTGTTAGAACCCAGGGGTCCTTTTAGACTGACCCAGGCAACCCAGACACACTTCAGTTCCCGGCCTCCTTTTCCTCATTCACGATATTGTCTTTTCTGCTGTTTGCTGCCTACGTCTGTGTCTGTAGCTTTCCAGTACGTCTGTTTTTGGAGGCCATGGGTTACGACTGGGTCAGTGACCATGTGTCTATGAAGGCCAGCGACCAGGAACTGCAGTGCAAAAAAGCCCATGTCTGGGTGGCACTGGCACCCTTCTGTCTCCTGACCGAGTGCCACATGAAGAGGTTCAGATGGGTCATGTGCTCTGTTCTCAAGGTGACAGTGCAGCGAGGGATATAAGGCAGGCTGCATTAGATGGGATTTGGGGTCACAAGTGACAGAAACTCAGTTCAAACTGACTTCAGGGGAGAGAAGGAATCAGTTGGGTGGGAACGGAATCATTCCAGGAACAGAATCACACTCTAGCACTTGGTTCTTCTCTCCCCTCCCTTTTTGATTCTGTGTTGGCTGCATTGTCTTATAGCTTTTCTCCTCTTGGTGGGAAGACAGCAACCAGCAGCTCTCAGCAACACCAGGAAAAAAAAGATTGTTTTTGCTAACAGAGCAGACAGAAGTCCCCAGATTGAGCCTCAGTGGACCTGTTGGGGTCAGCACCCATCTCTGCCCCTGTCACTGTGGCCATGGGGATACAGTTGGCTCACATGAGCTGAGAGCAGAGGAAGGGTGGAAAGCCCATGGAAAATATGGGCTCTGTTTCCAGGAAGAGGAAGGCATGGGTATTGAGCTAATTCTTTCCCTCTCCCTAAGGAGCTCACAGTCTTTGGGGAAGCAGACACAGAAACATCAAGAGGGGTCCCAACTAAAATAAAGGCAGAATGACATTTTTGCTCTATTAAAATCTTTATATCAGCAAATTTCAGGAACAGAGACAAAGGGAGGAAAGTCTACTACACACGTGGAACTATGATGCCTGTGTTTGTGTGTGTGTGTGTGTGTGTGTGTGTGTCTATGTGTGTGTGATGGGCAGAGCCTAAGTGGAGATTTCCTGTTGGAAATGACCTTTCTCTGTCACTGTCGCTGCCCCGCTGATAGCCTTTGGGCACTCACCATGCCCCACCACCATGCTGCCCTGACAGCCTGCCAGGATCTTGCAATAGTAGGTGGATGTATATCCCAGCTCCCTTGACCCCAAAGTCCCCAGTGGACTGAGTCCAGTCACCCGCGGCAGGAACCTGCTTGACAGAGCACTCTGGATTCCAATTCCTCTTTTGTTTCACTTCTGCTTTTCCTTACTGGTGTTTTTTGGGGTCATCTCTCAAATAAATATCCTCATCCCAGAGTCTGCTTCTGGAGAAAGCAGCTAAGACAGCCTGGAAGAATAAGTAAGATGTTTATGCATTCTCAGTTGCCTCGGTCGTGTCTGACTCTTTGTGACCCCATGGACTGTAACCTGCCCGCTTCTCTGTCCATGGAATTCTCCAGGCAAGAATACTGGAGTGGGTTGCCATTTCCTTCTCCCAAGGGATCTTCCTGACCCAGGGATCAAACCCGCCTCTCCTGTGTCTTCTGCATTGGCAGGTGGATTCTTTACCCACTGAGCCATCTGACGGATGGAGGTGATTAGGGTGGAGGGAAGGTAGAAACAATGCAGGAATCACGTGAGGGAAAGTTTGGAGATGGAACAGAGTTCACAGAACATAGAAGAGAGACAGTGGATTCAGTTTGGCCTAAACAGCACTTTTCAAATCTTTTTGACTGTGATCCATAGTCAGATGTGCATTTTATAGCGTGATCAGTACATCTACACCTACACACGCACACACACTCATAGACATATCTAAAACAGAATTTTCGTGAAATGAAAGCTTCCTGTGTGCGATGCACTCTGGCATTTCTTTCTTTTTTTATTTATTTTATTTATTTTGGCATTTCTTATTCTGTTCTATTTTAAGAAAAAATCCTGGTCAGGACCAGCTAGATCAATTTGGTGTCTCACTTATAAAGTGGGATATGCAGTTTAAAAAACACTAGACTAGAGATAATGGGGTAAGAATCAGAGTAGCGGGTGATAAGGGAGAAAGTTAGGTTAGACGAGCCCTCAGAAGAGCTTGAATGTCAGGCTGAAATATCTGCACTTGATTGAGAGTGGTGGGAGCCCCTGCAGGCTTCTCAGTAAGGATGAGCTTCAGGAAGCTTATGATGATGGTGTAGGGGATGGGCTGAAGAAGCAAGGAGACCTGTGAGGAGCCTGCCTTGTGGTCCAGCTGAGATGCTCCAGGGTCTGCTTAGAGCTGGGTCAGGGGGTGGAGAGGTGGGAGCCAATGGTGGAGGCACCTGGCCTTAGTGCCCAATTGGGCCTGAAGACCAAGGAAAGTAAGAAAGAGACACTGGGCATCCAGGCTGGCTCAGTGGATGAGGGTGGGGCCATCACCTTTCTTGGTTCCTGATGAACTATTTATCAGGGCATGAAAGTTTCATTAATGTTATTCCAGTCTGCGAGTCTGGAAATGTCATAAAGAACTTGTTGACTGGTCAAGCAGCTTGTACTTAATGCATCCAGGAAGCAGAACTGTTCCCAGGGCTGTCGTAAGTGGGAAGTAACCGTGCTTGCTTCTTGCTTGCTTCTTGATGGATTTCATTCTACGACTCTTCACAGCACCCCTCCTCTCCCCTTGGGTGAGGCCCTCTGGCTCCCCCCAGCTCATCAGCCTACTTACTGCACGATTCAGATGGAGCAGCTTGGAGGGCAGTGGGGTGGTACTTGCCGTTCATTCACAGAACACTTACCTGGCCAGGGGCCCACTGGATGCTGAGGATGCTAATTTAGTCCCTCCCCTTAAGGGGCTCATGGTCTTAACTGGGGAACCAGACAGAGAAACACAAAGATACGTATAAAAGTAGTTCAACTAAAGTGAAGGCAGAATGGAATGTCTGCCTTATTAAAACTGCAGAAATCTTCAGGAACAAAGATAGAGGAAGGAAGGAGAAATAACTTTTTGAACACCAGTGCTGTGGCAAGTGCATGCTTGTTGCTTTATTTACATTGGATGATTTGTCTTGCAGTAACTCAGTTGGTGTTGTATGAATCTGTGAGCAGTCCTCCAGTCAAAATTACCTGCGTGTGTAGGGGTATGGTGTATGTGCATGACATGTGGTGTGTGGGAGTGGTGTGCATGGGGGGTGTGTGTGTGTGTGTGCACGCGCGCGCATGATGTGTGTGTGGGGTAGAATTCATGGTGCTTGTGTGTCTGTTATGTGTATTGTATATGGTACGTGTGTATATCAGTTACAACACAGATCCTTGGGTCCCATCCCAGACCTACTGATTCAGATTCTCTGTTTGTGCAGAGGTGGAGGGGTGTGGAGGGAGCCCAGGAGCCTGCATTTTACAAAGCCACCAGGTGATTCCTATGTGTGCTAAGGTATGAGACTCTCAGAGGGAGCAAGCTGGCAGGGAGAAGCTGGCACTGAGTGGGCAGCTAGATCTCAGGAAGGGGCTCCTGAGTCCAGGGAGAGGCTGAGTGGGAGGCTCTCCCTGAAGTAGAATGTGGGAAACCAGGATTTTCTTGGCCCATCATAAATGGGTCTTGTCTTTGAAACTTTTTCTTCTGCATATGCATGTGTGAGAGAGATGGTTGATGATTAGATATGAGGCTGAAATTTATGCCAGGTTAATTAAGTTGTATTTGTAGGCAAAGCGTGTCACTACAAGGCATGCAGTTTCTCTTTTCCTGGGGCGTGGGGGTGGCACTGGATCCTGTCCATCCCAAGGCAATGCCAGGCTCCTGGCCACTGTCAGGTTCATGGGTGTGGCGGTCCAGGTTACCGCAGTCGTGCAAGGCAGTGACACACATCCACACGCCTGGTGGATACTTTGGGCAAATATGACCTGTTTCTGTGGTGGTTGCTGGATGTCTCAGAGCAAGAGGCCCTGCTGGAGAGGACGCTCTCTTGAGATGTCTTAGTCACGGGGCTCCCAGCATTCTCCATCACTGTGCTCTGGGCAGAGCCACACGCTCACCTTAGCTGCCTGTGGGTCATCACAGAGTCTTTTGGAGGGAAGAAAGGAAGTATGGGCGAGGGGAGAGGAAGAACCAGCCCTGCTTGGGAAATGGGGCCCTGGTTCCTGCCTATCCCCACCAGCCTCTCTGTTCCCCTGGACAAGTCACTTCCTTCTCCAGGTCTTCTTCTCCAGCTTTAACCTGGAGGGTTTGAACTCGATTATCTCTAAGTGCATGCAACCTCAGACATTTTGAGTCAGTGATTAGAATTGGACAGCAAGCATTTCTCATTAATCTAGAACACCCTTTGGATAACTGTAGAGTTATGTATTTTGTTCTGGGTCTCTTTCCAGGTCTTTTCATCTCTTTGTTCCCATTTTGTACTCCTATTTTTAGCTCCTCTTTTCCCCTCACTTTCTTCAAAAAGGATTTGGGAAGACAGACCTGGGTTTGAATCCAGACTGTACCACTTCTGTCTGTGTGACCCCTGGCAGATTCTTTATAGGTTATGTAAGCCTCAGTTTACTCATATGTCAAACAGGAATAGTAATAATATCTATCCTCTGATTGTTTTGCTATTAAATGAGATATTCAGGTATATGACCTAGTTCAATTCTGTTCAGTCTCTCATTCATGTCTGACTCTTTGTGACCCCATGGACTGCAGCACGCCAGGTTTCCCTGTCCAGCACCAACTCCCAGAGCTTGCTCAAAATCATGTCCATTGAGTTGGTGATGCCATCCAACCATCTCATCCCTCTGTCGTCCCCTTTTCATCCTGCCTTCAATCTTTCCCAGCATCAGGGTCTTTTCTAGTGAGTGAGTTCTTCGCATCAGGTGGCCAAAGTATTGGAGTTTCAGCTTCAGCATCAGTTCTTCCAGTGAATATTCAGGATTGTTTTCCTTTAGTATGGACTGGTTGGATCTCCTTGCAGTCCAAGAGACTCACAAGAGTGTTCTGCAACACCATAGTTCAAAAGCATCAATTCTTCAGCACTCAGCTTTCTTTATAGTCCAACTCTCACATCCATACATGACTACTGGAAAACCCATAGCTTTGACTGGATGAGCCTTTGTCAGCAAAGTAATGTCTTTGCTTTTTAATATGCAAAGGTTGGTCATAGTTTTTCTTCCAAGGAGCAAGTGTCTTTTAATTTCATGGTTGCAGTCACCATCTGCAGTGATTCTGGAGCCCAGAAAAATAAAGTCTGTCAATGTTTCCATTGTTTCCCCATCTATTTGCCGTGAAGTGATAGGACTGGATGCCATGATCTTAGTTTTCTGAATGTTGAGTTTTAAGCCAAGTTTTTCACTCTGCTCTTTCACTTTCATCAGGAGGCTCTTTAGTTCCTCTTCACTTTCTGCCATAAGGGTGGTGTCATCTGCATATCTGAGGTTATTGATATTTCTCCCGGCAATCTTGACTCCAGCTTGTGCTTCCTCCAGCCCAGGGTTTCTCGTGATGTACTCTGCATATATGTTAAATAAGCATGTTGACAATATACAGCCTTCACGTATTCCTTTCCCAATTCGGAACCAGTCTCTTGTTTCATGTCTGGTTCTAAATGTTGCTTCTTAACTGGCATACAGGTTTCGAAGGAGGCAGGTAAGGTGCTCTGATATTTCCATCTTTTGAAGAATTTTCCACAGTTTACTGTGATTTACACAGTCAAAGGCTTTGGCATAGTCAATAAAGCAGAAATAGATATTTTTCTGGAACTCTTTTGCTTTTTCCATGATCCAGCGGATGTTGGCAATTTGATCTCTGGTTCCTCTGCCTTTTCTAAAACCAGCTTGAACATCTGGAAGTTCACAGGTTCATGTATTGCTGAAGCCTGGCTCGGAGAATTTTGAGCATTACTTTCCTAGCGTGTGAGATGAGTGCCATTATGCGGTAGTTTGAGCATTCTTTGGCATTGCCTTTCTTTGGGACTGGAATGAAAACTGACCTTTTCCAGTCCTGTGGCCACTGCTAAGTTTTCCAAATTTGCTGACATATTGAGTGCAGCACTTCACAGCATCATCTTTTAGAATTTGAAATAGCTTAGCTGGAATTCCATCACCTCCTCTAGATTTGTTTGTAGTGATGCTTCCTATCTAGCATATAATAAGAGTGTTAGATTTCTGTTATGGCTATTACAAGTTACCACTAATTTGGCTTTTAACAACACAGATTTATTATCTCACAGTTCTGAGGTAGGAGATCCAACATGGGTCTTGGTGGGATAAAGTCGAGATGTTGTCAGCGGTGTTGCATTCAGAAAGATAAGGGGGAGAATCTCATGGAGACTGCAAGCTCTTGGTTGGCTCATGGTCTGTCCTAAGGCCATGATGGGCACTCGAGTCTCATGCTGCATGGGTCTAATGTTCACTTCTCTGCCTTCCTCTCCCACAAAGTGTTAAGTCGCTCAGTTGTGTCTGACTCTTTGCAACTCCATGATCTGTCCATGGGATTCTCCAGGCAAGAATACTGGAGTGGGTTGCCATGCCTACCTACCGGGGATCTTCGTGACCCAGGGATCAAATCCAGGTCTTGTGCATTACAGGTGGATTCTTTACCATCTGGGTACCATGGATGCCAGAATGCCCACTTTTAAGGACCCTTGTAATTACAGTGGGTCCACCCAGGTGACCCAGGATGCTCTCTCTATTTCAAGGTTGGCTGATTAGCAACCTGAATGTCGTCTGTTGCTTGATTCTCCTTTGTCATGTAACATAGTCACAGATTCTGGATATTAGGATGCACACATTCTTGGGGGACCACTATTTCTGCTGACCAGAGTAAGCCTACGATAATTAGTCATGTTCATGAAAGTCATTACTCTCACCTTTCCTTTTGGAAATAGGAGTGAGGGGATGCTGGAAAAATGGGGAAGGGGGAAGGCTCTCCAAGCAGCTCGATGCACCTTCCTTCTCCACAGTTGGTGTGTGCAGAGCCACGAGGTTAGTCCTTGTGTGTGGAGTTCGTCTTTCTACCAGGCTGCCTGTGGCAGGGTGATTGAACTTACTCGGAGTCAGTGCAGAGACCCAAGCTTAGAGGACTTGGCACTGGAGGAAATTTTCAGCTCAGAAATGTCTGATGGAAGTTTTTAATGATCACAGCTCTTCAAAATTGGAATGGGTCTCCCTTGAAGGGAAGGAACTCCCTGTCCGTGGAGGTGTGTAAACGGAGGCCCAGCAAGCTAGATCAATGTTTCCAAACGTCTCTCACCAGCAGATTCCCAGAGCCTCACTCCAGACCCACTGTACCAGAGCCTCCGGTAGAGGGCCTGGAACTCTAACTTAAAGAGACATTGACCCAGAGGATCTTTCACCCCTGAGATGTTTTGCTCCTGAAATTCTTTTTTGCTTTTCAAAACCAAAATTAATTGTCTGTTTAAATCCCCATTGCTCCTTTGTGAGGGGCTGACTTCTCTTCAAGGGTGTGTTTCAATTTCCTGAAAGATCTTGGGGCTGAACCCTGTGCCCACGGTGAAACAATCTGAGGGGCTCCCTTTACAAGTTACAGGCGGCCCTGAGGGTCACGAGAAGGGTTTGGTAGTCCCACGATTCATTTCTCTGACCACGGAGGTAATTTCTAATAAATTCTTGGCCTTTCGTTTTCGCCAAGTACCTTGATGGAGAACTGAAATTGGTTTTCCCTCCCCAGTGTGTCTTTTCACATGAACTTAAATTGCCGGAATTTCTGGCATAACCTAATATGTTGTCATGCCACCCACATCGTTTGTCACAATGAAGAAAGGTGGGGAGCACAGGACTGCTTCCTTGGTGAGATTTGCCACCTCCTTCTTCGAATCATTGCTGGAGCATATTTATGATGCAGAAACCCAGGCTCTGTAACACACAGACTCAAAATGAGGGGTATGGTGGGATGTGCAAGGGAGTTGGGGTGCTAGTGATGGCATGGTGGGCATGTGGTGGCGAGGCTGCAGTCTGCACGTTAAGCACACAGGTGATTTCTAATGCATGCTGGAGCCTAAGAACCACCATAAATACTCAGCTTCGTGGGAAAAAATAGCTAAGAAGAGGAAACCTTTACCCAGTCTATAGAGACCATCTTTTACTTCCTGTTCTACTTTTTTGTCTTCCTCCTGCAACTACTCATGTACCTGCTCTGCTCTAGCCACACTAAGTTTGTCTGCATTCCCCGAACATGACCTGAAGGTCCACATCACCTTGTCTTTGCTTAGGCAGTTCCTTCTGCCTGGTCTGTTGTTTTTAAAAAAAAAAAAATTTTATTTTTGGCTGTGCTGGGTCTTTGTTGCTCTATGAGGGCTTTCTCTAGTTGCGGTGAACAGGGGCTACTCTTTAGTTGCAGTGCACAGGCTTTTCATTGCATTGGCTTCTCGTCGCAGCTCATGGGCTCTAGGGCAGGCTCAGTAATTGTGGTACCCAGGCTCAGTTGTCCCATGGCATGTGGAATCATCCCAGACCAGGGATGGAACCCATGTCCCTTGCATTGGCAGGTGGATTCTTAACCACTGGACCACCAGAGATGTCCCATCACTTTTGTTTTGATTGTCACATTTGACTTAAAGGCTCAACCTACAGGTGCCTCCTTCTGGAAGCTTTCCGTGATTCCACCTCAGGAGGCAGTCACACCTCTTGCCTTTGCCTGTGTGTTTCTCTTTGAACTAGAGCATGACAGTTCATTGAGTTGTGTTATGAATTCCAGTTAGTATTTCTAGCTCTGTCTCCCACACTGTTGTTCTGGGAATTAACTGGGTGACAGTCTCTCTCATTCTCTTCCTCTGCAGGGTCATTCTCTAGATGTGTGTGGAATGCAGGGACCACTCCACCACTTCTCACCTCCTAAACTTTGCCTGGTGTGCCCTCCCAGATTCAGTGGCTGTCCCAAAATGCCCCGTGGTTGCTAGAAGCTCTGAACGTGCCATTTCTGTGAATCTTTGATGAAAATAGAGACAGAGCAGTATGCTAATCAGGGAAAGATTGTCTTTATAGAGTACAGCTGATAAGATAATTTGCATATTCTGGTTCATTGTTGTATTTCGAGTAAGTTACATTATTTCTTAAAGGAGCTGGGGCCCAATGACCTCCAGGAAGATTTAGCAGGAGATGTACTCTCAAAACGGAGAAGGCAATGGCAACCCACTCCAGTACTCTTGCCTGGAAAATCCCATGGATGGAGGAGCATGGTAGGCTGCAGTCCACGGGGTCGCTAAGAGTCGGACACGACTGAGCGACTTCACTTTCACTTTTCACTTTCATGCATTGGAGAAGGAAATGGCAATCCACTCCAGTGTTCTTGCCTGGAGAATCCCAGGGACAGGGGAGCCTGGTGGGCTGCCGTATATGGGGTCGCACAGAGTCGGACACGACTGAAGCGACTTAGCAGCAGCAGCAGCAGCAGTACTCTCAAAAACAGGCTGGGTGTCATAGACCAAGGTTAGACTGAAAGTTAGGGGATCACAGGGAGGCAGATATTTTAGATCAGTAATAGGAAGGGCTTTGACAGTCAAAGTTGCCAGAAACGAAGAGGCTTCCTCTTGACGTGATAATTTCCCCATCACTTGAAGGGTATTCACGCAGAAGTTGACTGAACTCTGCTCAGAGGTTTGATAGAGGGTGAGAGGCTTGGCTGTCATATATTCCAGTGTCAGGAGTCACCGATGTCTACACTTTTGTTGGGCATAAATTATTAGTTTATTATTATTTTATATTTACTAACAATACTTTATTAGTCTATTAGTATTCTAAGGTTGCCATAACAAATGACCACAACCTGGGTGGCCTGAAACAACAGAAATTTGTTTTTTTCACATTTTTAGGGGCTGCTGCTGCTAAGTCGCTTCAGTCGTGTCCGACTCTGTGCGACCCCATAGACGGCAGCCCACCAGGCTCCGCTGTCCCTGGGATTCTCCAGGCAAGAACACTGGAATGGATTGCCATTTCCTTCTCCAATGCATGAAAGTGAAAAGTGAAAGTGAAGTCACTCAGTCGTGTCCGACTCTTAGCAACCCCATGGACTGCAGCCTACCATGCTCCTCCGTCCATGGGATTTTCCAGGCAAGAGTACTGGAGTGGGGTGCCATTGCCTTCTCCGTTTTAGGGGCTAGAAGTCCAAAATTAAGGTGGCAGCAGAACCATGCTCTCCCTGAAAGCTCTAGGGGAGAATCCTTCTTTGCCTTTTCTGATGGTTCCTCATGTTCTTGGGCTTGTGGCAGCATCACTCCAATTTCTGCCTTCACCTTCACATGGCCTTCTTCCTTGTATATCTCTCTCTGTCTTCTCTTGGATATAGAGAAGGGCACCAGACACTGGACTTAGGGCCCACTGCAAACCCAGGATGGTCTCACCTCAAGATCCTTCACTAATTACATCTGCAGAGACCCTATTTCCAAATAAGGCCAGATGCTGAGTTTCCAGATAGATGTGAATTTGGGGGAACACTACTTCACCTACAAAAAATATGTGTAAACCATTCTACCAGGAATGTGCTCACCTTCTAATGCCCTGCCCCAGGAAGAACCATATTCTTGTTGGCTAGGCCTTCTCATGGATAGACTGGAATAATGGGAAGGATGTTTCTATCAAGGGCCCAATCAGGGGAACCCAGCTGGGAGGTAAGCTGAGGCTCTTTGCCCATCTCCTGAACACCCCTGAGGTCATCTGTGTCTCCTGCATGCTGATGGGATCCCCCCTAAAGGCCCCACTGCCCTTCTCTGGGTCCCTGTCTGTAGGCCACTCGGCCACATATGGCAGCTATGAACATGCACCTCAGCCATACCCATGAGTGGCAGACAGATTCACTGCAACTTCAGCTGCTGCCTTCTGAAATGTGTCACCTCTTTTGTGTGGAGACCAGGCTTCCAGGGACTCCTCACAGCCAGCACTGAGCTGAGCAGGGACTCTAGAACAGGCCCAGTCACAGGAGACACAGGTCTCCTCTGATGACACCGTGGGTTCAAAGACTCCCCATCGGCCTTGCTGAGCACCCCTAGAACTGCATTGCCATCCAAGACTCTTCCACTGTCCACGCTTCCCGAGTGTTCTCTGACCTGCTCCTGGGGTCAGACCTACACTGTGGTCTCAGGCTCTCCCAACCCCTTTCTCTCTCAGAGACCTTTCCCCTGTGACAGTCTTAAACATCTAATCCTGTCCTGGCATCTGCTTCTCTGAGGAATTAGACCAACACAGGCTGGATGCCTTGGCCTCCTCCTCCTGAGGGCCAGTTTGGAGAAGCATTCCTGACAATTCCCCAGTTGCCCACAGCAATGACTGGCTCAACAACTTGCCCTGCATCCACTTTTCTTCTTATCTGTCTTGCCTCTTGGCTCCCTTGCAGGATGGCCGGCCTCTCTACTCTCAGGCAAGCTCTGCTCTTGGGGAAACTAACACAAATGCAGATTAGGAGGAACCATTGATTTCCTACAAGGATATTTAAAACATGGACTCATACACATTTAGACCTGGACCCAGCCTTCTTTTACAGATGGGACAGTGTTGGCCCTGGGGAGACTCAGTCACCATCCCTGACATTTTTTTTTCTTTTGAGGAAGAGGTGAGGGGAGGGATTGCATGTTCTTTGATTTTCTTTGTCTTGCCAGATTCTAGACTCTCTCCTTTTCGTTGAGACTTCCATGGCACCTCTCTTTTCCTTGATCCTCTTCTCCCCCTCCCTCAGGCATTACCTTGGAAAGACCATTTCCTTACCTCTCCTCCTTACCAATCCATTCCCTGTAGTTGGACCCACTGATATTTATTTCCAGGGTCTTTCTTGATCTAGGATGGTTTTAGATGAGCTTTAAAACCATCTACCTGCTACCGGCTCCTCTCTCCACTGCAGTTTTCCCCAAACTGCAGTTGTTCTCAGCACTTGCTCTCACTGATATTTTGACTTTGCTTTTCCACTTCTAGGTAATTTGAGGTTTGGGGAATCTGCATCTTCTATTTTGTTAAAGGTGTGCATATTATGTGTTCTTCTTGTTCCTTACTGTTCCTTGGAGACCATATTGAGAGTTCAGGACTTAAATGGCCTTCATTACCTCATCCCCAAGCTCTCCTTTGCCCCTAACATTTTTGCTGCCCTTTTGTGGTGCCTTTTCACCCCACAGAGGTCTGCTGACAGTGGCATCTGGAACTGATTCGCACTGGCTCAAAAGAGCTCATGGGAACTTCTTGGGAATGTTTGAAGCTGGCTGACCTCAAGTTGGTAGCTTGATATTGGCAATGATGGAAGTATTCACAAGGCGGAAATTGTCCACGGCCTCAAGCCAGGCTGTCCCCTACCCTCAGGTGTTTGTGTAACGTTGACCAGCACACCACTAGCTGTGCTCAGTTGTGTTTCTCCACCAGCCTGTGCACTTTCTGAGACTCTCCAGAGTGCAATGCATCGCTACACGCATGGAGGCCACAGTAGGGGCTGAGTGAATGAATGATACTGACTGGGTGTTCGATTGCTTACCACTCAGTGCAAAGCATCCCAGACTTGGGGGTGAAACAACCATCCTTCCATCACTTTATTATGCTCAGGGACCTTGTGGGTCAGGAAATCACAGGGATGGCTTGTCCTGCCCTATGATTTGGGAAGACCTGATGTCTGAGCTTAGCTGAGACTGTCAGAGGCCCAACACACAGTGTCTCCATATGATTTGGTTTCCCACAGCAGGTGGCTGGGTTTTGAGATGGAGCCTCCTGAGAGCCCAAGAAGAAATCCTGAGTGCATGTTTCAAGAGAAGCAGGTCATAGCTACATGGCCTTTATGACCCTATCTTAGAGGTCATATAGCATCACTCTTACCATACTTTGTTGACCAGAACAGTCCCAAGTCTTCTCAAATTTGAGAGGAGGGGACAGAGACACACACACTTCCTCTAAAGGGAGATATGTCTAAGAGTTCTGGTGCCATGTTTTTAAATGGCCACACTGACATTTAGTACCTACTATGTGCCAGATGCTGTATATACATCATCTCAATTTTTCACAACTATCTTGAAAGTATTATTATTATTTCTATTTTGCAGATAAAGAAACAGGTTCAGAGAGGTTAAGGAGCTGGCCTAAAGTTACACAGCGATAAATTTATCACTGTGACCTTTCTACTAAGACTTCCTTGTTAATTCATTTGTGGAGTGTGCGGTGACTTTTGTCAGGCTGGGGCCGACAAGGATAAATAAGACCCAGCCTTGCTTCAGAGAGCACAAAAACAAGGTCCATGTGGCATATGTGCGTCCAGCTGACTGTGGCTGGATGTGAGCAGTCACTTCATTGTGCCTAAAAGTCAGTCGAGGCCACGTGCACAGAAAGTGCTGAGTAATTGCTCTTGTCCAGGCTAATTCAGCTTTGTAACCTCAAGTCTGAAGTCAGTAGTGTGGAGTACTTTAAATTAGCTGTAAAATTTCAATCCAATTGCTAAACTGCTTAAATTATCAAGTTTGCTCATTGCTAGTTGAATGCATGCATAATTAATTTTTTTCTAAAGTCTGGACTAAAAGCTGCTGAAATCAGGTTTTTTTCTTGAATTAGATTCAGATGTCACAGGGAAGTCTTTGGTTTTATGATGTAACCCATAGCAGCGCACAAGTTGAAAGAATTTTTAGTTGAGCTCTGTGTTGGGGAGGGAGATGTTAGAGGGCCCAATAGTTTAAAATTGAAATTACATTCTTACTGCCTGAGAGATGAGTCTCCATCAATGACAATGACATTGACAATAACAATGACAATGACGATATGAATCAGAGTACTGCCGTATGATTATCAGGATTGATAGCTCACATTTGCTAAAATCTAATGTTAGAATGTCAACTTGATGGAGGCAGGGATATCGGTCTATTCCATTACCTGTTTATCTCCAGTGTGTAGGATGGTTATTGGCACATAATAGACATAATAAATATTCGTTGAATTCGTGTATTAGCTATTGTGATCATAGCAGTACCCCTACAAGATAGAAACTATTATTTTTCTCATTTTACACATGAGGAAGCTGAGGCTTAGAAAGGCATGTTGTCTCTTCCAGGGTCGCACAGCCAGGAAGTGAGAGTCAAGGCTTGAATCCAAATTTGTGGATTCCTTGCCCTGTGTTTCTTTTTTCTTACGTATGTAAGCACCAAAGAAGTTCATGAGGTATTTGTGAATCCACTCCATTTGATTTTATGGCTATCACTGATAGTTTTTATATTATTTATTTGTTAAAAATTAGTGTGCTCAGTCGTGTCCGACTCTTTGTGGCCGCATGCACTGTGACCCACTAGTCTCCTCTCCCCATGGGATTTTCCGGGCAAGAATGCTGGAGTGCGTTGTCATTTCCTTCCCCAAGGGAATCTTCCTGACCCAGGGATTGAACCCGTGTCTCTTGTGTCTCCTGCATTAACAGGTTGATTCTTTACCAGTAGCTCCACCTGGGAAGCCCAGTTTTTATATTAACATAGTATTTAACAATGGTTTATGTACTCTACAGCAGTACTGTACGAAAGAACTTTTTGTGATGATGGGACTGTTGTATATCTGCAGTTTCTAGAATGGTAGCCACTAACCAAATAGGGCTAGTGAGCACTTGAAAAAGGCGTACTTCCTCTTTTTCTTTTTCTTTTCTTTAACAAAGGGAGACTTGAGGCCCAAGAGAAAAAAGGACTTCCCAGGGGCTTGCTGTGAGTTAACAGTAGACATGGGCCAGGACCCCAAGGTCCTACTTCCTTCACTGGCTCTTTGCCTTTATTGTGTGGTTCTTGCTGGCTTTAGTTTCCCAATTCCCAATAGTCTCTTGACTTCCCAAATAAGTTCCCTTTGTTTCTCTTTCCTTCTTTTGCTGTTTTTGTTTGGATCATTTCTCTGACCCTGTTGCTACTGAGTTAAAGAAACGAAACACAAACGGAAGTAGAAATTGAGTCACTCCTACACTAGCCAGTCACTGAGCCTCTACTCAAACTCCTGCAACCCCTAATAATTCTGCCCATTCAGTTCAATTCAATCGCTCAGTCATGTCCGACTCTTTGCCACCCCATGAACTTCAGCACACCAGGCCTCCCTGTCCATCACCAACTCCCGGAGTTCACCCAAACTCATGTCCATCGAGTCGGTGATGCCATCCAACCATCTCATCCTCTGTCGTCCCCTTCTCCTCCTGCCCCCAATCCCTCCTAGCATCAGGGTCTTTTCAAATGAGTCAGCTCTTTGCATCAGGTGGCCAAAGTATTGGCATTTCAGCTTCAACATTAGTCCTTCCAATGAACACCCAGGACTGATCTCCTTTAGGATTGACTGGTTGGATCTCCTTGTAGTCCAAGGGACTCTCAAGAGTCTTCTCCAACACCACAGTTCAAAAACATCAATTCTTCTGTGCTCAGCTTTCTTTATAGTCCAACTCTTACATCCATACATGACCACTGGAAAAACCATAGCCTTGACTAGACGGACCTTTGTTGGCAAAGTAGTGTCTCTGCTTTTTAATATGCTATCTAGGTTGGTCATAACTTTCCTGCCAAGGAGTAAGCGTCTTTTAATTTCATGGCTGCAGTCACAATCTTCAGTGATTTTGGAGCCTCCAAAAATAAAGTCAGCCACTGTTTCCACTGTTTCCCATCTATTTGCCATGAAGTGATGGGGACTGGATGCCTTGATCTTCATTTTCTGAATGTTGAGCTTTAAGCCAAGTTTTTCACTCTCCTCTTTCATCAAGAGGCTCTTTAGTTCTTCTTCACTTTCTGCCATAAAGGTGGTGTCATCTGCATATCTGAGGTTATTGATATTTCTCCCGGCAATTTTGATTCCAGCTTGTTCTTCTTCCAGCCCAGTGTTTCTCATGATGTACTCTGCATATAAGTTAAAGAAGCAGGGTGACAATATACAGCCTTGACGTACTCCTTTTCCTATTTGGAACCAGTCTTTTGTTTCATGTCCAGTTCTAACTGTTGCTTCCTGACCTCCATACAGATGTCTCAAGAGGCAGGTCAGGTGGTCTGGTATTTCCATCTCCTTCAGAATTTTCCACAGTTTATTGTGATCCACCCAGTCAAAGGCTTTGGCATAGTCAAAGCAGAAATAGATGTTTTTCTGGAACTCTCTTGCTTTTTCCATGATCCAGTGCATGTTGGCAATTTGATCTCTGGTTCCTCTGCCTTTTCTAAAACCAGCTTGAACATCAGGAAGTTCATGGTTCACATACTGCTGAAGCCTGGCTTGGAGAATTTTGAGCATTACTTTACTAGCGTGTGAGATGAGTGCCACTGTGTGGTAGTTTGAGCATTCTCTGGCATTGCCTTTCTTTGGGATTGGAATGAAAACTGACCTTTTCCAGTCCTGTGGCCACTGCTGAGTTTTCCAAATTTGCTGACATATTGAGTGCAGCACTTTCACAGCATCACCTTTTAGGATTTGAAATAGCTCAGCTGGAATTCCATCACCTCCACTAGCTTTGTTTGTAGTGATGCTTTCTAAGGCCCACTTGACTTCACATTCCAGGATGTCTGGCTCTAGGTGAGTGTGAGTGATCACACCATTGTGATTATCTGGATTGTGAAGATCTTTTTTGTACAGTTCTTCTGTTTATTCTTGCCATCTCTTCTTAATATCTTCTGCTTCTGTGAGGTCCATACCATTTCTGTCCTTTATTGAGCCCATCTTTGCATGAAATGTTCCCTTTGTATGTCTAATTTCCTTGAGGAGATCTCTAGTCTTTCCCATTCTATTGTTTTCCTCTATTTCTTTGCATTGATTGCTGAGGGAGGCTTTCTTATCTCTCCTTGCTATTCTTTGGAACTCTGCATTCAAATGGGTATATCTTTCCTTTTCTCCTTTGCTTTTCGCTTCTCTTCTCTTCACAGCTATTTGTAAGGCCTCCTCAGACAGCCATTTTGCTTTTTTTGCATTTCTTTTTGTTGGTAATGGTCTTGATTCCTGTCTCCTGTACAATGTTATGAACCCCCGTCTATAGTTCATCAGTTCATAGTTCATCATTGTGCCCATTACCTGTTGCCCAATTTCTGCAGCTCTGCCTGTCATAATGTCATAATTTTACAGATGCAAAAATTGAGACCCAGAAAGATTAGTGTTATGGGGATTTAAGCCAACATCTGATTTCCGAATTGGGCTCATCTACAGCCTTCAGTGCTTCTCATCCGGCCATCCTTCATGTCTTTTGTTCCAGCATGTCTGGATGCTCTCAGCTGTCAGTAATAGAAAAACCAGTCAGAGTGGCATAAACCATAAGGAAATCCATAGGCTCACAATGAGAAGTCCAGAGTAAGGGGGATATTTGGGGTCAACTCAGCCTGTAACAGAGTCATCTTACCTGTAAGATACAGTAGGCACAATATCTAGGGACCATGGTACTTTTAAAAGGCCACAAAAAATACTTTTTTTTTTTTTTTTAAATAAGAAGAAAGAACTTTGAAGTTAGAGAAAATGCACTGATATATGATATTAATAATTTGTCTTTATACTAGTACATGGGCTTCCCTGCTGACTCATTGGTAAAGAATCTGCCTGGCAATGCAGGAGATAGACACGGGTTCCGTCCCTGAGTCAGGCAGATCCCCTGGAGAGGGAAATGGCAACCTACTCCAGTGTTCTTGCCTGGAAAATCCTGTGGACAGAGAAGCCTGGTGGGCTACAATCTATGGAGTCACAGAAGAGTCAGACACAACTTAGTGACTAAACAACAAATACCAATACAGTCATAAAATGTAGTTTTTAGTACAGACACATTCACGTTTGTTTGTTTATTGAAGAAAGGGCCTAGGAAAGCAAAAATACCTAGGCCCACCCTAGTCATAATGGAGTCCAGTTCTGTAACTACAGGAAACTTTTCTTCATAGTTCACTGGCCCAGATTTTCCAACCACGTTCCTTGTGTTCTAACTGGCTACAGCTGCACCAATCACCATCAAGGAAAAGGGGCTAAGCCACAATTTGTTTCCACTCATGGGCCAGGATCCCACAGGCACAGAGCAGGCTGTTACACGTCGGGGAGGAGGGAGCCCAAATGAAGATCAGGGTCTATCAGGGGAGAGAAAGATGAATGCTTAGTTAGGAAACCACCATTGTCTACTATATCCACTTAAAAAATTGGAGTACAGAGGATGTTGAAGCTGTTAGGGGTGTAAGGAAAATAATGGCCATCGCTTTCAGGTTTGGTTTATATGATCTAGTCTTGAGGAAAAGAAAATTGCCTATGATTTACAGAGCTTCTCTCAGTAAATGTGCTCACTCAGCTTAATGATTAGAATCAGCTTGGGTATGAATAAGAGCAAGCAGAAATTCTAGGCTCATCATCTGATCACTTCTAGACTTTTCTGTGAAAATTATGATTCTTTATTAAAATAATAGCATAAACTTGAATACTCTCTATTTTCTCTAAGTAAAAGTGCACATAATTTTGGAGCACATTTGGAAAAGTGTAAATATCAAGCACAAATGAATCGCCTCACTCATCAACCTCAACTTTGTCTTTGCTTAGATGTACTCTTGGTGTTTAGTACCAGGTGTGTATAGAAATGATCTCTTTCTTTACCCAGAATTTGGGATTTACTCTTGATTTTGACTTAGACTTAGTTTCAGATTTGGCAAACAAATTAACCATGCTCAAGGGGAGAGGAGCTCAGCCCTGTTCTTACAAGATGTGTGTTTTCTTAAGCTGCATGGAGAAGGCCGGGAGAGCTGCAGGTAAGAGAAGTTGGCTGGTGGGGGACCCACACTCTGTCATGCAGCAAATCCTTGCCCTTTTGTCTCAGGGAAAATATCTAGCAGTTGGCAGGAAGTGTTGGAGGCAGGGCTATGTGCAAAGGCAAGTTCCATTTTCAGGGCAGTTTGGGTCACACAGAGCAGAGAGTGAGGTGTGATTGCTCAGAGGAAAAGTCAAGTACAATGGTGTAGCTAATAGAAACACTTTGAAATAGCATTACATGTACTTCTTATATAAAGAGAAAGAAAGAGAGGAGTTACCACCGAAAGTGGGCAATTTCACAGCAAGCTCAAGTGTTTTGCAGCCCAGAGGTGCCCTGGAGCTGGCCAAACTCCAGCAAATGCTCAGAGAAGGCTCTGGCCTCAGCAAGTGTGATTCAGGGGGAGATTATAGCCAGCAGGCAGCCCAGATAATTAGCTCCCCTTTCTTTGAAAATTTGTGTATCTCTTTATAACATGTCACTTTAGGATACCTGGGTAGTAGCAAAAGTCCTAGGTCTGAAGTCAGCCTATGCTTCTAGTTCTTTCTTCTCTCAAGCTTCCTGGTCTTCAACCTCCTCATCTGTAAAATCGGGCTAAAATTAAAAGTTTATTCTTGGATTCAAGTGGGATCATTTTAAACATATGTTAAGTCATTATTCTTGTATCTCACATCTTATAACTTTTCAAAGCATTTATTCTGATTGCTGTTTGTTAATGGTACTGAGGGGAAGCTATATTTTTCGAAAATTCTCTGTGTTTGAGAAGCATCCTCAACTGATTAAAAGCCATTTGGCTATGATTCATGGAAACAAAAGGTCTTGCAACCGTTTTTTAGCAGAAAAGTTTGGCTGCCAATGCCCAACTTCAGGCCTAATTGAAGAGGCCAATTTTAAGACTTCAGGCTCTGCCAGAAGAGCTGAGTGACCTTGGGCAAGTTAACTTCTCAGCTGCAAAGTCAGTTTTTTCCTTGGGGAAATAGATGGTTTCTGAGGTCCCTTCCAACTCATTCAGTTTGTGATTTTCGTAGTTGACTGAGCCTCAGGTTGCAGTACTGCTGAGAGTCTCAGAAACCAAGCAGGATGGCCGTGGGAATTCACAGATGGTCAACCAGCATCTGCATCCCCTTCAAAACATCCTTGATGGGTGCTTACCTGTCATCTGCTCCATGTGGATGTCATCTCCCTGTGACAGGGAGGATACTACTTCATGAAACAGCTTTCCCCTCCTGCCGCTCTGGTTGTTAGTAAGGTATTCACAATGAGACTAACAGATCCACGGTTGGGCACAACTTACAAAGACTTCTGGAATGCAATATTCCACATGATCATTCTAGATGATTCCAGCAGTAGCCAGAACAGAGGATAAGAGATTGGGGAATAACTTTTTCCAACTCTGTCTCATTCATAGCACCTAAACCCTTGAGAGGGCCGCCTGTTTCTTGGGTGCCTTGTGACTGTTCTTCCCAGTATCTCTGTCTGGGTCCCAGAGGCTGGCTTCATTCATATAGTCCAGGTATCCTTCCCAAGGAGGAGTGAGGCTGCCAAGGAAGATGCTGCGGCCAGTCACAGCTTGTTGGCTGCTTGACCTCCAGTGTCCAACAGCTTATTCAAGGAGGAAGCCCGGAATCAGCGTGGGCTCGAAGCATCATGGGCACATCTGAAATCGGGGCCACTCTGACAAACTGGCCGAAGAGGGGCTGAGCTAACCTGTCTGAAGCCAGACGCCACATCTGCCTCATCTCATTTGAGAAAGGGGATTTCAGACTGGGGCATGTTCATGTTTCAGGTCCTCCTTGTTCCCAAGGCAAGATGATCTCAGTGGTATCTTAAAATTCACTTCCTTGTAACTTCTCTGCTGGCTCAGCTCTCCAGGGGAAACCGGAAAAGTTCCAGTCAGAAGCAAAAATGAATGTTTGTTGACTGAATGCTTGTTTCTCTTCCTTCAGATTTTAAGTCACTTTATGATAGCTAGAACAGAGTAGGCAGCTTTGTACAAACAACATGCAAATTGGACTAAAGGCCCTCATGCTTGGTATTTTTTCAGGTAATAAAAATAGCAACAAGTAATTGTCTAGAAATTATAATGAGTGAGGCCTTTCTTAGAACAGGTATTTACATTATTTAACTTAAACCTCATAATCCTGAGAGGTATCATTGCCTCGGTTGTATGCCTAGGGAAGCACAGACACAGAAAGCTTAAGTAACTTGTTCAAGATCACTCAGGTAGCAAGTAGAGCAGGATTTGAAGCCAGGCTCTTAACTACCTCACTAAGACTTCACCTTGAGCTAAACCAGAGGTCAGACCCATTTCCATATCCTGTTTAAAAATAATAACTTTATTGAGAGAGAATTCACACACTATATAATTCACCCATTTAAATCATATAATTCAGTGATTATTAGCACATTCACAGGATTGAACAGCCGTTACCATAATCAGTTTAAGAATATTTTCATCATCCTAAAAAGAAACCCTGTACTCACTGGCAGTCACTCCCTATTTCCCTCCCACCCCCAATTCCCTTAGCCCCTGTCAACTACTAGTCTGCTTTCCCTCTGCATGGATTTTCCTATTCTGTATGGTCCCTATAAATGGAATTACCTTGTATGTACCCTGTTGTAAATGGGCTCTTTTTATTTAGCATCATTTTCCAGGTTCATTTCCAGGGCTTGGCTGGGCTGCTCCCCCTGCCTGCAGTGGCCCTGCCCTGATTGGCAGGGATACTCCCTCCACTGTCCTCTCTGAGCCCTGGCTTCCCTGGGTATGGCACGTCCCTGCTCAGGCATGGGAGGAAGGTGGACTTGGTTGAATGCCAATCACTACATATCGTGTACTCTTTGGCAAGCCACTGAAACCTCTCTGAGCCGTAGTTTCTTCATCTGTGAAATGGGTGTAAACCAGTCTCTGCCTCTTGAGTTTGCTGTGAGGACTGAAGGAGATGATTGCATATATGCATTCCTCCAGACTGATGGGCCATGGGGCCAGTGGAGTATGGATTTGATTGGCCTTGGGCCTGTCTGAGACATTCAGAGGCTCTGAGCCCATAACTGTGTGTGAGTCATTGAAGAGGAATGATCCTAACCATCTCTGCCTCTGTGTAGAGCCTTCCAGTGTGCCGGACAGTCATTCTGTCTTCTTTTTTGACTTTCTTGGTAACCTGGTGAAGGGGGCATCATGGTCCCCTGAAGAGAGAGCCCAGGATCTTCCCCAGGACCTCGAGAGGAAGTGGCAGAGGTGGTTCCTTACCGAGCGTGCATTCTCTCTGCCTCATGGTCTCTCAGCATGGTGCCCCATGGCCTGGGCCACATGGGGTCTGAGGACACATGGGGTCTGAGGACAGGGAGCCATTGGCAGGAGGCAGAGGAACCACAGGAGGTGGCGTGGGCATTGGTGGGTGGTATCTCCCAAACAGTCTAGAGTCCTGAGCTGGTGTTGACGGTCTGGGGTTCCTTTGCCTGAGTTAGGTGAGTGGAGTGGGATGTGGAGGTGGGTGCAGGGTGGGCTGGTGTGTGCACAGAGCACAGGTGTACTTGTGGATGTAGGCATGCAGCATGGCAACTAGGATGCAGGCTAGGCTTCAGCACTTTCTGCAGGGACCCCAGCTGAGGCCTTTGCGTGTTACCCGGCCGTGCGTGCTAGCCCAGGTATAGGCTCCCAACAATGTCCTAGTTCCAGCAAGGGTATTCTTCCTGGGTGGGAAGGCAACCAGCAAAGCCTCAGGAGGCTGGAGGAGGGGTTCTGGGGGCTATGCCAGCCGGACAACAGGAGAGAGTTTGGGTGTTGCAGAAAACCCCACGAAACATCAGGCTCATACACATTAGGGAACAGAGGCCCAGAGGGAGAGCCATTCTTGTCAAGGCCCTACAGTAAGTCAGCTCAAGCTGCCTGCCTGTCTGTCCTTGACTCGGGCTTCTAGTCTGGTTGGCCCTTCACCCTCTGTGCATTTGCTCAGGCCCACCCCTCCCCAGCCTGGGCACTGCTGCCATCCGCCATTCTCCTCTGCAGCTGCCCGGCAGCTCCTCATGCCTCCTGTCCCTCCCCCACCAGTGACTCTCTCACTCCACACCCTCTGCCTCCTGCCCTAATTCTGTCTTTGTTGCAGCCACCCACCCACTTTTTGTTTAACATTTCATTTCTTTTCTCCTAGAAGACAGTGTTTGAACAATTAGGATAATTGAAGTCTTTCTCTTTCACAATTCTGACCAAAACATATCAACCTTTCATGGAACGGGGGCAGGACACCAGTGTCCCAGTGGGGATAAAGTTCAAGTTCCCTCTGGACCATCGCAGGCTGAGACAATCAAGGTGAAGGTATCTTTTACTTCCTTTGCTCTGCCTGCACCCTTGTGGTGAGTGCATGTCTGCTGAGACCTGTAGGTACCTGCCTTGCTGCTGCCAGCCTGTCCTTCACACACACCCTACTGGGGCTCCCCACTTCCCAAGGGAGAAAGTCCAGCTCCTTCTTAGTTTACAGGTCTTCCGCCATCTCACCTGCCCTGCTGTGACTGTGTTAGCTCTTGCTGTTCCCCCGTCATCCCTGACTCTCCAGCCATGGGGAGTTACTTGCAGATCTGTGTGCCAGCTGAGCTGTCTCATACAGTGAGGGGCTGGACACGGCCTCTGCAAGTCAGACTGTGCTTTGAATCCTGGCTCAGCCACCTTCCCCAAGAAGCCTGGGAAGTTATAGAACCACTCAGAGCCTTAGGGTCCCCATCTGAAAACCACATGAGGACTGTGGAAGGCAGAGTCATGGCCCCATAAGGTGTCTCTGTTCTAATCTCAGACCTATGAATATCTTCCCTTATATGGCAGAAGGGACTTGGCAGATGTGAGTAAATTGAGGATCTGGAGATGGAGAGATTATCTTGAATTATTTTGGTGGCTTGAGTATCATCACAAGGGTCCTTATAAGGGAGACTAGAAAGTTCAAATAGAGAAGGAGAGGTGACAAGGGAAGTGGAAGTCAGAGAAAGATCCAAAGATGCTGTGCTGCTAGCTTTGAGGATGGAGGAAGGGGCCGTGAACAAAGGAGAGCAGGCAGCCTCTAGAAGAAGAGAGGGCAAAGGGATAGATTCTCTCCTTTGAGAGCCTCCAGAAAGGAAGTAGCTCTGCCAGTGCCTTGGTTTTAGCCCAGTGAGACTTATTTTGGATTCCTGACCTCCAGAACAGTGAGAGAATTGTTTTGTTATTTTGAGCTACTAAATTTGTGGTCATTTGTTATACCAGCAATAGGAAACTAATAGAAGGACCTACTTTCTAGGTTATTAAGGTTCAGGGAGTTAAGACAGGTGCTTAGAAGAATGTCTGGCACAGAAATGCTCAGGAGACATCAGTAGTTATTATTGTTGTTGTTGTCATTGTTCCCATCTCTTAGAATACTGCTGATCCACCTGGAGTAGCCCCCTCTGCTCTCCCCTTCTCACCCAGCCTTAGCACTTGATTATTTCATTCGCTCTTCCTGACTCTGCTCAGATAACACCTCCTCCAGGAATCCACTTCTGCTGCTTCTCTCAGCAGGTTGGAGCCTGACCACTGCCTTCTCTTTATCCCCACAGCCTCCTGTGCTGTGCCCTACAGACCCCATCACCTTGTGTTGTAATTTTAAGTTCTCACTACGGGAGAAGCATTTCACAAAATGCATGAAAATCTCTGCCCACCTTGAGTTTGTATTCTGTTCTAGCAAGGAGAGAGAGAAGCAAATCAGTAAATTAGACAGGCAGAAGATAAGGAACATGGAAGAAACGAAGGCAGAAAGTGTTGTGGTGATGGGGGTGTTGCAGTTTTACACAGTGTAAACAGGAAAGTCTCACTGAGAAGGCTGTATTTCAGTGAAGACTTGGAGTAGATGAAGAAGTGAACCATATTGCTACCTGGGGTAAGAGCTTTCAACACGGAGAGCATAGCAAGTGCAAAGGCCCTGGGGCTTGGTATGCATTGTGGATTGAATTATGTCCCCTCAGAAGATATGTTGACATCCTCGTCCCCACTATCTGTGAATGTGACCTTATTTGGAAGTGTGGTTGTTGCAGATATAATTAATGAAGATGGCACCATACAAGGCTGTGCTCTTAATCCAATGTGACTGGTGTCCTTATAAGAAGAGGAAAGAAGACACAGAGAGACAGAGACATACGGAGAGAGAGGGGGCGCCATGTGATGACAGAGGCAGGAATTGAAATGATATGTCTCTAAGCCAAGGCATGCCAAGAATTGCCAGCTGTCACCAGCAGCTAAGAGAATGGCATTGAACAGATTCTCCCTAGAGCCTTGAAAGAACATGGCCCTGATAATGGTTTGATTTTGGACTTCTATCTTCTAGTCCTGTGAGGGAATGTATTTCTTTTGTCTTAACCCCCTCAGCTGTGCTAAGTTGTTAGAGCAGCCCTGGGAAGCATGCAGGAGCAGTGAAGAGGCCAGCATGGCTGAAGAGTAAAGGAGGTGACATGAGTGTGGATGGAGCTACAAGCAGGTCACGTGAGGTGGGGGGCACTATAGGGGCCTTGACTGCAAAAGAAATGGGGTGCCACGAGAAGATCTGGGGCTAGAGAGTGCTACGGTCTGACATATGATCCAGCTTGAGCATCCTTGTTTCTCCAGCAACTCGCACAGACCATGGCATGTAGCCAGCACCTAACATTTATTCCTTCCTTCCTGTCATAGCCGTAGGATCTGGTTTTAGTGGTTATAAAATGTATGTGCTGTGGGTGGGGTGAAGGTGGAGTGACTAGGTGCTTGGAATATGGAGGATGCTTTGATAATGATAATATTTAGGTTGATAGAAGAATACATTAAAAAAAAAAACTTGGGATGCTTGCAGGCATTTTTTTCAATGGCAAGACATAGTTTTTGTCTTAAAACCTTATAGTCTGTTGTTTTGTATTTTGATTAAAAGTTGTGCATTTTTAATGTAAGTCCATAAGGTATTGATCTTCGGATTCTTGCTGTGGCTGATGTATCCTATAGATAAGCTTCCATCCCTTCTCTATGAGGCTTTCTGCCCCGGATCTCTTGTAAGCACGTTATTATGGGGAAGCATTGATTTTTGCCTAGTACAGTCTGCCTTCTCTTGGAGGAAATGAAAAAATCATGACAAATGAAAAGCCATTTTTCAAAATGACTTTGTTTCTTGTAGTTTATGATTCAAAAACGAGGACTGGACTAATTATTTGGCTCCGCATGTAAAGGAGTGCATTTCTAAGGAAGGGCCCTTAGTAGCCCACAGAGTCTGATGATAACAGTGGTCATTCCAGGCTTGATGCATGAGACAGGATGCTTGGGGCTGGTACACTGGGATGACCTGGAGGGATGGGATGGGGAGGAGGTGGGAGGGGGGTTCAGGATGGGGAACACATGTACACCTGTGGCGGATTCATGTCAATATATGGCAAAACCACTACACTATTGTAAAGTAATTAGCCTCTAATTAAAATAAATAAATTTATATTAAAAAAATAAAAATCATTCTCTAAAATGCTCAGCAATTCACAGCGTGAGTCTCTGCTTTGCATTTCAGACCCCTCGCAGCTTGCTGGGGCAATGGGTTCATATCCATCCCACAGACAGGAGGACTGAGGCTCAGAGAACCAGTCTCTTTCCTGTGGTCACACAGTAGGATGCCAGTGGTGTCCACATTTGACTGGACGTTGAAAGGACTGAAATTAAATAAGATGAGTGCTCTTAAGGCAGAAATGGCTGGAGAAACACATGAGGCTGATGCCATGGTAACAGAATAAGAGCTCAGAACCAGAGGGCAGGATGAGGGTGGGGCCCCTCTGAGTCCTGGTTCCGCCGTAACCAGCTGGGTAACCTCAGCCAACCCACTCAACCTCTCTGAGCCTCCAGGTTTCCTCTCTGAAGTGGGGGAAATTGTCCCCATGCTGCCATCTCTCCAGCCTGCATTCCAGGAGATAATAGGGAAAGTGCTTTATAAATTGTGAAGGGCTCTTCATAAGCCAGAGGTAATTGCTGTGCAGATAAGAGCTTTGATTGAAGTGTCCATAATATCCGAATATTAATAACAATAATAGCTTTTCTTCCTTTTACTGAGCCATTACTTTGTGCCCACCACTGTGCTTAGTGCTCCACATGAATTACGATATGTAATTCTAATTATAGTCCTATAAAGTGGGCAGTAATATTAGCACAGCTGTTTTGTAGGTCAGGAAACTGAGGCTCAGAGCCATAAGATAATTTAAAGCTAATGCTGAGAGTCACACTGCTAGTGAGTAGAATTTAAACTGGGCTCTGGAGGACTTCAAAAGCTTGTGAACCTCAGCTCCCTCTTTTTGAGGGAAAATGGGTCCTGAGAGGAAGTGGTGCAAGCCATCGATTACAGATGATGAAAACATCTGTAAGAAGGAAGCATTCGGCCCTAGGTCACCCAGAGCCAGTGGCTCAGACAGGATTTGAACTCAATTCTTGCCTCTTCTGCTCTTAAGTTAATATCTGCTCTTTTGCTCCTGCTTGCCCAGGAGAGTATCTCTTTTCTCATATCATTTAAAAATTAAGGGCAGACTGGCAAAGAGAAATTGACAACCAAGTGTATAATGACTTGCAGGATCCTAGTTCCCTGACCAGGAATAGAACCTGTGCCCTGCAGTGGAAGTGCATAGTCAACCACTGGATCACCAGGGAAATCCCATGTGTGATATACAAAATTTTTAATTTCATTTAATTTTATATTGGAGTATAGTTGATTGTCAATGTTATGTTAGTTTCAGGTATATAGCAAAGTGATTCAGTTATACATATACTTATATCTATTCTTTTTCAAATTCATTTCCCATTTAGGTTATTACAGAATGTTGAGCAGAATTTGGAATTAAAGAAAATCACAAAAATGCAAATTTTATTTTAAACAATATTATTTTATGAATATTACTTTTTAAGGTGTACAGTAGGAATGCTGTTATGTGGGAAAGGTTCTTCATTTTTCTGGGATACATCACAAAGTCTTACAGGTAAAGTGGTCTTTTGTTTGCAGTCTACACTTAAATAATTCAGGGGGAAAGCAGAAAAAGAGAGAAACAAATGTGAAAGGATATTAACAGTTGGTGAATAGACGAAAGGCATATTAATGTGTTAATTGTATTATTATTATACTTTTTCTGTAATTTGAAAATTTTTCAATAAAATACAGCAGTGGAGGGAAAATAATTCAAGGGGTGGAGGGAGCATCATCATTTGCTGAATGCCTTTTGTGGGCCTGGCACTGGCATGGGCTGTCTCACTTGTTTCTCACAGCCTGTCTGTGAAATAGATATTCTTATCCCCATTTTGCAAACAACCCAACAAAGCTCAGAGAAGTTGAGTGACCTTCCCAAGGTCACACAGCAGGTGAACAGTGAGCCACAGGTCTGCTGGAGCCTTTGAAGCATTTAGCTAGACCCAAAATGAACCCTCCACCTTCTTCCACTCTTTGGCTCTTCCTCCTCTGGCTTTTACATGATGGGCACTCACAGGGAAGTTACTTTTCGTATCCCAACAGGAACCTAAGGCTCAGTAAAACACCCTACACTGTTCAGCAGGGTCCTCAATCAGAAGCAAGAAAAATAGGAACTCCAAGCATCGAAAGCTTCATTCACTGACCAAAGTCCCCACAGGAAGGAGAGTTCTGGAAAAATAAATGTTGACATTTGACACCACAGAGCACCAATTTAAAAAGGCACTTTAAACCAAAATTGACTTCAGAAAAATCAATATTGAAAAATCAGACTTGGATTCTGATGAAATATCAGTCTCTTGATGTTTATTGACTTGGGTAAATGTTGGCATTCTACAGCTCAGAATTAAAATAATGGAATTTTAGAGCTAGACAAGAGTTCAGGGATCATCCTGTTATCTGTTAATATCTCTTTCTAAACTCTGCTTAGCTGGACAATATTTTTATTATGTTTAATTACCCCATTTAAAACTATATTTACTATTATAAATCTTCCCCAAATCTTGGTTCCACAGGCACACGTTCTAATAAATGTTTTATTTCCCAAAGAAGAGCCAGGATAGGCTTAAGCTGAAGACATCACTTCTCAGAGGAGGAGTCTGGCCTGGAAGTGAGTGGCGTGAGGTCAGAACTGGAATTAGAGCTGAGGTTGGAAGGCCCGGCACTCACCCCTGCACCACACTTCCTCCCCCGTCCCTTTGTCTTCTGAATTCCATCAGGCAGGTCACACATAAGGCAGTGAGGAATGGTTAGCAATGGTTTATTCACCAGAACATCGTGGGGAGGTGGGAACCATGTTAGCTGGATTTCAACTGGGGAAAGAGAGAGAGAGAGGGAGGAGGAGAGAGAGAAAGAAAAGAGAGAGAGGGAGAGAGAAGTCCTTTTCTTTGAATGGAAGCGTCTTTTGTCATGGTTCTAGGATAAGATGCAAAACAGGCCATTAAATTAGAGATACTATTGTTTCATTCTAACATGCTTTCATCTGCTTAATTAAATACTGCACACAAACCCCAACTATTGTGATCAAACAATCCCCACAAAGTCAAGATTACAAAGAGGGCACAAGAGCAGTAATTATGTTGAATCTGGCTCCCCTTCTGAGGGCCCCTATTATTAAGCCGTTTAGAGGGATCTTGTGGAGCAAAGGTGGATGCCTTTCTCGAGGCTGAGACCAGAGAACTGGGGTCATAGGATCAGTTTGCCCCAAGGCCTGACTGCAGTGGGGACAAAGTCTCTGACATGAATAAAAAACACATTTCTGAATGATGGCAGGAACTTTTCAGGAACACTTTGTATATCCTAGGCACGGGTCTAATTAAGACTTTTATGTACCTTTTTTACCTTTTAATCCTCAGAGACAACCCACTGGGATGGATGTCATCCCATTTTATAGGTGAGGGAACCAAGGTTCAAACCACTCAAGGTCATGCAGTCAGTAGCTAGTGGAGCCAAACTGGACCTAAGTCTCTCTGGCTGTAAGTCCAGGTCTCACAGGGAGATCAATACTTCAGGGAGGCAGTCCAGCACCTCTCAGCCTCTCCGCTTCCAACCCGGCACTTGCCCTGCAGGCTCACGGTTTGCTAAGTGTGTTCAGCCCTTAAATGCCTTCTATCCCTTGTGAGGCTGGTCTCTCAGCCTGGACTCCCAGCCAAGCCCTCACCCAGGAGCCTACACAGGGACCCCCATGAGTGATACTGCTTCCCTGCCAAGCCTACCCCCGTTATGATGTGGGTGCTCAGTTTCCTGAAACTTCTTTGGATAGCAGATGATCTGGGTCTCCCATATGCACCAGAAGTAGGGATATCAAAGTGATCTGATCAGAGAATGAAGGCCAAAGAAATCCATTTGGGAACCCGGGTTATCTAATTGTGCATGTAAGCCAAAGAATCGGCTCCCTTGTCTCTCCTCCCGCTGAATCTTGGTATTTTGCATGAACCACAGCAGTGTGTAATGCACATGCTTTCAGCAAACACGGGGATGTAACTATGAAATCAGAACTTAGAGGGCCATGGGGCTGCAAAGCAAGCCGTGTCCCCAGCTCTCCCCAAGCTTTATTTGCACCCCCTCCTCCAGGCATCCTTAGCCTCTCAATAGAACTTCTCACACTGCCTTTTACTTCCCTGTGCCCGGCCCCACCTCACCCTCTGGACTCTCACCTTCTTCAGGGTGCGACCTGGGTCTTGCTTACCTTGGTTCCCCTGGGACCTAGCCCAGAGCTGTGGCCCCACATGTGCTTGGTTTTCAGCGTAATTTAGTATTAACACATACACACACACACACACACACCTGACAGAAATTTGTGGCCAATCATCATAAAGAGAGTTACAGTGCTGAGCTTGGAAGATATTTAAATGCCGCACAGCACCTCCTGATGCGTCTAGGTTTTGGTGGTACCTGGGGGAGCCTGAAATGCTTGTGTGTAAAGTGAAATACACTGTCAGAGTGACTGTGATTTGCAGCTCCATCTTGTGAGAGCAGAGAAATTGAAAAATGCCTAATACAGAAACTATTTTTTTTTAATATGTGAATATGCTTGGTCATTTGTTTATTCTTTTGGCCACTATGACAAGGATCAATTTTTAAAATTTTAGTTGTGTGGTAAAGGTCAACATACACATTATCATATAGTAATTTTTCGTAAAATTTTAGAAAGTATACTTTTTTCACAATTTTCAGTGATTTCTCAGGATTATTGTTTAACAATATTGTTCCTTCCTGAATAAAAGGTTTGGAAGAATTAGAATTGTTCTATAAAAGACTAAGTGACCAAATACTTAAGCAGCATCTTCCATAAATGTAATCTGTAGCTAAGTTGGCTAAGAAGACATCTATAATGTGACCCTTGGTATTTATCACTTCCTTTCCAAAGCTTCAAATCATATAGAGTTGCAAAGAAACAGAAGAGGCAAATCAGAAACTTTAGTTTTAAAATATGGGAACATGACATGGTTAGATAGCATCACCGACTCAATGGACATGAATTTGAGCAAACTCTGGGAGATAGTGGAGGACAGAAGAGCCTGGCGTGCTGCAGTCCATGGGGTTGCAGAGTCAGACATAATAAAGCAACTGAACCACAATATTCATGTGTCAGTAACTCACTTATCCACAGGGCATGAGCCTAGCACCTCAGTTCTCCAGAACCCAGCCTGGAATCTATTAATATCTGCAGGTCTCTTAAAAGCTAGAAAATAAGACTTTTGTTAGACTCACTCAGTTTATGAACAGGAACTCTGCTTAGGGCTTCTCTCCATGCCTACTTATATTTGTTTCGTGCACTGTTCTCTCCAGCAAGTTATATTTGGTTTCTAGTCTACAGCAAATCAACCTGTTGAGAGTGGATGACAGGTTGATGGAGGTGGGGAACTGGCAGCAAAAAGTGACAGCTTACCTCCTGACTCAGAGGGTAAGAGAGGGAAACATGTCAGAGAAGGACGAATGGACTAAAAAACATTGGAGGGAATGAAGTTGTAGGGCAGAGTTGCACTCACCTCCTGTGTCTTCCGGGAGGAGGGCAGCTTCCTGCTCTCCTGGCAGGTTCATGCATGATTTCATAATCACATGTTGGATTTGGTAAGTAGCCTAGCCTTTTTGAGCCTCCGTTACTTTAGCTGTAAAGTGGAAATCGTCATTTATTGGGTTCCTGTGTGTTCTTCACTCTTTACCTGTGTCAGTTTATTCAGTTCTCACAGCTGATCATGAAGTGTGCACTGTTTATTAACACCAAGAAATGAAAGCACAGATGTAAAGCTGCCCAAGCCCACAGAGCCTGTAAATGGCAGAACCAGATTCCAAGCCAGGCAGCCAGGCTCCATGTCACATTCGTGTCCAGGCTGGTTTTCTGGGAGCAGTAATCATGCGTCCCTCACAGAGCTGTTTAGAGGGTTAGCTTAAACCTACATTATGGTGCCTAGTTTTCACACACATGCTGAGTGGTCTGAATAAGGGATTCAGGCTATGTACCACACCAGTTGTTTAGGAGGGCAGGCGGTCAACAGTGATCATACCTGGAGGGTGAGGCTGGAGGCAAGGGGAGAGGGTCAGTTTGGTCACTCATTCGTGTCAGACTCTGCGACCCCATGAACCGCAGCATGCCAGGCTTCCCTGTCCATCACAAACTCCCAAAGCTTACTCAAACTCATGTCCATCGAGTCAGTGATGCCATCCAACCATCTCATCCTCTGTTGTCCCTTTCTCCTTCCGCCTTCAATCTTTCCCAGCATCAGGGTCTTTTCTAGTGAGTCAGTTCTTCGCATCAGGTGGCCAAAGTATTGGACTTTCAGCTTCAGCATCAGTCCTTCCAATGAATATTCAGGATTGATTTCCTTCAGGATGCACTGGTTGGATCTCCTTGCAGTCCAAGAGACTCTCAAGAGTCTTCTCCAACACCACAGTTCAAGAGCATCAATTCTTCATCGCTCAGCTTTCTTTAAGTCCAACTCTCACATTCATACTTGACTACTGGAAAAACCATAGCTTTGACTAGATGGACCTTGGTTAGTAAAGTAATGTCTTTGCTTTTTAATATGCTGTCTAGGTTGAGGGTAGGAGCTCAATAGGCTGTCTAGGGGAGAGGGTAGAAGCTCGTATCAAGTAATTTCTACTTGATACATTACTATATTGTTGGAATTTTCTACAAGCATGTGTCACCTTAGCAATTTAACACATGCTCATTGCGGGAAAGAGAATGACTTATAAGTGATACGAACATGTTTAAAACCTGCAGGTGAGTCTAAATGTGTGTACACTTAAGAAATAAATCTATCAAAAAATACTTGAAAGTTTGGACATGTAAAGATATACAGTCCCATGAAAGAGTCAAGGCAGCCTCATGGTCCCACTGTGGATGTTGCCTGTTGCTATGCTGTGGGCTTGCAGTCGCTCCTTGTTTCTCAGAATGCTCACTCCCAGAGCAGCTCTCCATGCCTCTGAGGGCTGTCACTGTCGTCCCGTTCATTTGCAGGACAGGTGTGGTGCGCTCTGCTCTTCCTGTGCTTGCTAGGGGCTGGTGACCCAGAGGTGAGTGGAACAGCATCTCAGCCTCAGGAGCCCATCAAGGGAGGGTTACAGAGGTGGGCCAGCCAGGCTTGGGCTGAATTGAGGGATGAGCCTGGGGGTAAAATTCCTTCTGCGGAGAAATTAGGAAGGAATCCATTGAGCCCAGAAGGAGAAGGTTTTGATAGAAGAGGATGCAGGGCAGACAAGCTCTTCAGGGCTGAGAGAACCACAGAGACCGAGAAGCAGTTTTATTTACCCTGAAAGTCTATTTCTGGGCAATAAAATAACTGAGAACTGGGTTAAAAAGAGCCAGCCCCTGGATGAACTGAGTTTACAGTTCTCAATTTCTGGTCAAGTTCTAGGACTGATCCTTCCTCTCTCCCTCCCATCTTTTTTTTTCTTTCCTGTTTTTAGGGTACTGGAGATTTGTTTTAACCAGGTATAGTGGGACATGCAAACATGGAAATGACTGTCGTGAAGTTAATACTTGCAGCCCCCTAGAAACAGGAAGCCCAGCACTTCCTACATAGCGAAGCACCATGGTTGGTCAGGAGGCAAAGGCGTGAGGGGAAAACCTAGGCTGGAGCCTTTATTGTGGTTTGCACTGGGAGGAATAGGCCAGGCAGGATAAATGGCTTGGGACTGAATAACTGCAGGGGCTCTGGGGCTTAAGGCTGTCCCTAACCATCTAGTACCTGTCCCTGATGTGCTGAAGGCAGGGGTACAATGCCCAGGGCCCAGGAAAGTGGTTGGGGGTATGGGCTCTGAACTTCTTGTGTGTTAAAGGTTCCCAGTCTGGTTACTGACTATCTCTAGGAATTGGCACGTGTTGGGAGGGGCAGGCCCTCCAGGGTCAGCAAGGCCCTGGATGTCAAAGCATCAGAGCACAAAACATAAAAGAGATGGTTAATCCTTCTTCCTTTCCTTCCTTAGTTCTTTCCTCCTCCCTTCCAACTTTAAAACATATCACAGAATATCTCAAACATACAGAAAAAAATATAGCTTATTCCTATAATTCAGATTTGAAAATGTGACTATTTTCCCTCCAGATCTCACTTTAGTTCTCACAAAGAACTAAAGCATTGCAAGCACAGCCAGGGTCACCTCTTTTACTCTCCCTCATTCCCACTTCCCTCCCTTCTTCCTTCCACAGAAAAAACAACTGTTTGGAAGTTGGTTGTATTTTTTCCATCTCTATTTTTATATTTTACTACGGATTTACATGTCCATAAACAATATATAGCATTTTTAAAGCTTTATATAAACACCATACTGTAAATAACATGTTGTTATCTCATTTTGTTATACTCATTTTAGTTTGTCTTTTAATAGGTAATCTTAATTGGTTTATATTTATTGTGATTGCTGCCATATTTCTACCATCTTATTTTGGGTGTTCCTTCTGCCATCCCTTTTTTCTCTCTGCTGACTGTGGTTATACCATTAACATTTCAGCATACATTCTGAATTTTATTTCTTTTTTCTCCTAAAATATAAAGCTACTCAGTATCTTTCTCTTCTACTGAATCAGACAAGAATTGTAACAGTGTCGAGCAAACCCACTAATACCTGCTCTATATTTCTTATTGTTTCAAAGAATGTTGGGTCTACTAATTAAAAAAAAAAAACTTTAGTTATTATTTTTGTTTTTTAGTTAATAATTTAACTTGCCTATATAGTTTGCAAACATCTTGCTCACCATTGTTTTTTATATTTTGCATCCCGTTCCTTTTTCTGGGTCCATTTTTCTTCTTGCCAAGTTCATTCTTAAAAGTAGTCAGTACATATGTTGGGTGTCAAGGGTGGTCAACTCTCTTAACATTTGGATGTCTTAAAATGTCTGTTGTCTTTTCACTCTTGAGTCATAGTTAAGCAGAGCATAGAATCCTTGGTAAACCATTGTTTACCTTCAGAACTTTGTCTTTTAGGTCTATTGTTGTTGGTGAGAAGCGTGCTGTCTATCTGGGTATTGATTATAAACTCTTATTTCCTGGTAGCTCTTGAGGCTTCGCCTAGAACCAGCTTACTGTCACTTCCATTGTATTCTACTGGCCAAATCAAATCACAAGCCCAGCCCAAATTCAAGAGGTGGGAATGTAATTTCCATCTTTTGATGGGAGGAACTGCAAAGGCATTTTACAGAGGCCATAGGTATAGGAATGACTGGATAATCATGGCCATTTTTGCACTCAGTCCATCACTTGTTTCTGCTGCTTTGTCTTGCCACCCCGAGCGCCCGGCTTCATGTGGCGTGTGGTGCCAGGCAGCAGTAGCACTTTGTTTCTGTTTTTGTCGTGAGTAGAGGAGGCCGTCCTCTACCTGCTTTGCTTCAAATAGTGAGCTTGACTCTGGTCCCCCTCTACACTGAATGTGGCTCTGCCCCGGCCTTTTCTGGGGATGCTATGAGTCTCTGTTGTCCTGGGGAATTCACACTGCCACGTTCCTTTGGCCGTTTCACATTCAGAGCCCATCAAGCTTGCATCTTCATCTCCACCTACCACACTGTCGTCTTCTTTTTTTCTAGTTGAGAATTTTATCTTATTTTTGAATAATGTTACATCTCTAAATTTTCTATTTTTGTAGTTCAGCTATCACTGCTCTGGGCTTGGTGTGGTGGGGAGGAGGGAACCTCAGGATATGAATTTCATTTGTGATACACCTTGGCTGGGATTCCTGTGTTTACTTTCTTCATAAAATTGTGCTTGTCACTTTCTGCAGGAAACGGATGAGGATGTGACAGCCACATTAGAATGTACATAATCGTGATAGTAAGAACAAAATCTCAGACTCTCAAGGTTAGAAGGAACATTCTTTGCTTTAACCCCTCTAATGCCTGCACCACAGGTGGGCCTCTAGTGCCTGGATGACTGGTCCGTCACCTCTTTGTCCTGTCTCTGAATAGCTGTGGTTTTATAAAAAAGTTGTTCCTTTTTTAGCTGATATTTGCCTCTTTATAACTTCTCTGCCCAAGCCCCCTCCTCTAATTCTGGTTCTGTTTTCTCCCTCTGGAATCAAATCACCACATCTGTGTGCTCTCTTTTTGAGAATGCGTCAGTGTGGAGGCCATAACTGGGCCTCTTCTTGTCCCGGCTGAACCGCTCCAGGATTTGCAGCCTGAACTCGTGGGGTATGATGGCCCATCCTCTCCCCGCATGGCTGTCTCCACGGACACTCTGCCCATTCCCCCCGTCTCTCATAGGCAGGGTCTGGACTGAGCCTCAAAGGTGGGTTTAGATGGATCAACCAGAAACCAAGAAATTCTGTTGCCCCATCTCCTTGATCTGGGACCTTTTCTCTTCATGTGCATCCATGAGCTGCCTCATGAGGTGGACTCCCACAGCCCCTTGGTCAACCATCATTCATCCATTCCTGCAGTGGTGATCAAGACTGCCATGAAGCTTAGAGTCTGGTGTGGGAGACAGATGCTGTGTGATCAGGCTGCAGGGGCTAGGTACATGGTGTGCAGGACCCAACCAGGTTTGAAGAGATTTCCCTCAAGGAAGTGATGTCTTTGTTTCCTTAACATTTCCAAATCTAGATCCTCAAGAGAGGAAATCTCTGCCTGGCCAGCTCATTGCTCCATCACCTCCAAGATTATAGGTCAGTGGGAGCTTATAGGTTGGGATTGTATACCGTGTCCAATTAGCTATGCCTGGGTTGTTGAGAACCTTTGTAGATCATTCACTCATTCATTTATTCATCTAGCCATCCATCCATTGATCCACTCCTTGAGTGCACTCAGGATGTAGTCTGCATAGTCTCAAATACAGATTATATAGGTCAGGGAAGAGGTAGGGTTGACAGTGGATGAGGTGGCCTTGTGGCTGGAGGGGACATGGCACATAAGAGGGACAGTGACTGGAGCCTTGGGCAGGAGGGCACAAATGGGGCAAGGTAGCAGAGGTGGTGGCAGTGGCCAGAGCATACAGGATCTTGTAGGCTGTGGGCGAGATTTTGATCTTGATTGCAATATTTAACCTGGATTGGTATGGGAGGGGCATGAGAAAGATCACGGTGGCTGCTGGGTAGAGAGTAGCTGGGAGGAATTCACTGGCGACCAGTGGTTAGGACTCCTTTCTCTCATTGCTGAGGGGCCAGGCTCAGTCCCTGATTGGGGAACTAAGATTCTGCAAGCCTCTCAGTGCAGCAAAAAATAAAAATGAAAGAAAATAGCTGGGGATGGGAATAACCTTGTAGGGAGCAGCGGGGACTGTGTTGATACTGGAGAAGGTGGAGAGGAATGACTAACTTCAGGGAGAATGGCGGGAAGGTATGAGAGAGGCTGATGTCAAGGATGTACCTGCCTTCGTTTCCTAGGGCTGCTGTACACGTCAGTGGCTTGACACAACAGAACGTATTCTTTCAGTTTCAGAGGCCAGACGACCAAAATCAAGGGCCATGTGAAAGTTCTAGGGGAAGAGTCATTTTTTTCTTGCCTTCCTTGCTCTTCTGGCTCTGGGGACTGTTTGCATTCCTTGACCCCACATCTGCATTGCTCTAATCTCTGCCTATGTGGTCACATTGCTGCCTCCTCTTCTGTCTCATCTCCCTCTGCCTCATTCATGAGGTGTAGGGCCCACCCAGATACTCAAGGATAAGCATCTCCTTGCAGATCCTTAACTTTTCACATCTCTTGCCATGTGAGGTAATATTCACTCCTTTACCTTGTAAGGCAACATTCACAGGTTCTGTGACTGAGGACATCTTTCTGCGGCCACCGTGCAGCTCATTATATGGTGCTGAAAGATAATGACTAAGCGAGCACTTCCATGGTATTGGCTGTGGACCAGGTGCTGCAGCCTAGTTACTTCAGGTGTACCGGCTCCTTTAGGCCACGCCACAGCCCTGTAATAAGTACTGTTGTCATTCCCTCTTTCTGGATGAAGACACTGAGGCTCAGAGGTTTTGTAAGAAATGATTCTGTTTCGGTCACAGCTTCTCTGCTGGTGCATGTGCAGCTTACAGTGGGCCCTGGGCTCCCCCTTTCTGGACAGCGCCCCTATTTGTGCCGAGAGCGGTGCTTTCCCTGGCCTTCCTGTTCTGGGGCTCACAGCAGTGCAGTTAGATGTGACTCAGGAACTGGTCCATCCCCAGCAGCAGTGTGAGGAATGGCATGTCGCGGGTACTCAATGTTATCTATTGGATCAGGAAGGAATGGTTGACTCTTGAGAGTCAGGAGGTCTGGACTGAGCACCATTCCTGTAACCAACTATCTGTAGGGCCTTGGGAAAGTCACTTAATCTTTCTAAGCCTTGGTTTTCCATTTGTAAAGTGGGTGTGACCATGTTTGTCCTGGCAGTATTACAGGTGACTGTGAGAGTCAAAGGGAAAGTGTGACCTATCTTTGGTGAGTTGGAAAGGGCTTTGTATCAGGAATATCACTAGCATCTTTATTACTATTGTTGTTGTCAGTACTAATATTTAGTTCAATAATACATGCATATTTAAGGAATGGCCTTCCACTGAAGGGTTCCAGTCCATGGAGGAGGTGTTTCCAAGTGATGGGCAATCGACAGGCAATTTCTCAGGACCTGTCCCATGCCCAGCCTTCTGCACATTGCCATTGGAGGAATGAAGCTGTGAAAACACAGTCTTCTGTAACAAAAGTAAACAGTAGGAGCTTAAAGTGGACTGGTGACCATCGCAGAAAGGGTAAGGAGAATTTTCGACTGCAGACCAAAACCCTGAGAACTTTGGAGTCTGCGGTCTTTGAATCTCGTAGAGCCCTAGCCCCAGATGTCCTGTCCTGCAGAAATAGTTGCTCAGTAAAATACGAAGAATAAATACATATATGGGGTGGGGAGAAGCTGATGTGGGGGCAAAAGGTGGCGGGGAGCAGAAAAATTAGTTGGCATTTCAGACTTTAGTGTGCGTCTACATTATCAGGGATGTTAATTAAAAACAGACCAGCCCTAGTGATCTGGAATAGGTGGTCTGGAATAGAATTTGACCAGTGGCATTTTAACGAGCCCCTTGCCTGGTTCTGACACAGTTGTCCACAGCCCTGTGCCTGAAGTGGACCCCTGTGCCCCAGCTTCCAGTTGTCAAAACCCAGCCAAACAGAGCTCCTTAGAAATGCACAGAACGCGACGGGACAGCACAAATCTGAACACGAGGTGGTATTTTCAAACAGAACAGGATGTTATTTTTGTGCGTGTCGGTAGGAAGGTTCTTGGGGTTTAGTGAATTCAAGTTGAGTCTGTTGCTCCATACTGCTCTAATTATGGTCCCAACAGCTCTCGGTGGGAAGTAAAAACCAGAATAGTTTTTCTGAAGATCTTGCGTGTTATCCTGGAAGGTCTGTTTTGCAAAATTAATCATCTTTGGGCCAGTTTCTTAACCTGAACCGTTTGGGATTTCTGAGCTGCTGCTAGAGAAAACATGGGTAGGGGAAATAATTTCTTCTTCTGGTCTTTGTTCCCAGTGCATTGGCTTGTTTAGCTCCACTGTGTGCTGAGGGCAGGGCTGGAATCCGCAACTTGCAGACGTGATCTTTGCCCTTGAGGGAGGACCAAAAAAGCAAAGACATAGCTGGAATATGAAGAGGAAAAGAAGTGTAGTCGGGAGGCTTAGTAAGGGTCATGAGAGAATAATACCAACCAAGGGGAAACCGGATGAAAAATCAATTACAAAGTTTCCAGGAATAAACTACTCCCTACAAAGTAATTAGAAATATTAAATTCCTTCTCTCTCCTGTGTGAATGAATGCTGAATATTGAGGAAACACAGTGGAAAAGTTGTTCCGGACCAAATTCTTTGCTTTGAGAAGGTCCACTTGGGTCTTGGTTGCAGCAGGCAAGGAGGAAGTTGCTGCAAGAATTATTTATAGCCTTCGGGGATCTTGTTTATCTCCCCGAAACAGGGAATGCCTTGGCCAATGAAATGAGGTGCGCTGTCCGAGACAGGCCAGAGAGAGCAGGCTATTTATGTACACACGACCCATTTCTTTCTTAGCCTACACTTGTTAGCAGTCTTATTAGCAACAACAATAACAATAATTCTGGCAGCCGTCCCGAGCATTTGCTCAGTCCTGGAGTTTCCTGTGTTTCGCCTTAGTCCCTCCCTACAGCTTTAGGAGGCAACTCGAAAAGGAATCACTGCACTACATCAGTGAGGATGCTGAGTCCCAGAGAGGCCACCTGGCTGTACCCAGGGCCATACCTGCATACTGTGCCCCCCCACTACTTCGTGGAATTCAATGGCTCTTTGGGGGTGTTTAAGAAAAGTAGAAATGGCAGCAGGTACAAGGTAGTTTGCTAAAAATGAAAAGAAACCGTGCATTTCTATAAAAGATTCAGTTCCATTTCCTCCATGTTTTCCCTTGCCCATTGAATTAATTAACAGTTGAGAATTGTTCCCAAGTGCCTGGACAGGTTTGTTTGTATTTTATTATTATTGCAAGGAGTGTTTCCTAAATGATATTAGAAAGAGCAGTTGATTAGTAAAATCTTTCTAAAACCAACTCGGCAGCCCAGCTGGGGGCCCCTCCCTGTAGTTGGATGGGCTTGTGATGGTGTGTTATGGGAAAACACTTTCCAGGTAGTGGCGGAGGGGGAGACCCTGACACTCACTGCCCTGGGAAGATGTGCCTGCGTGTTTGTCCATCCATGAACACACTGGGCATCTCCCGGCTCAGCCTTGGGCCTGGGGGCTCACAGTCCCCAAGGGAGATGTGGACGATCCAGGAAATGCTCACAATGACCAGCCCTTGACCCATACTGGCCTTGACAGAGCTTTCACTGACGTATCAACATGAGAAAAATAAAGATGAGCTCATGCTGTTATTTTAAAGACCATTCTTTACTTTGAGATGGTGCTCTTCCTTTTCTTCTCCTCCTTCCTTGTTATCACATCCTTTAAAAAATTAAATCGTGGTGATAGATGTTAGGATTTGTTTGCCCATTTTGTTTTGTTCTTTTATTCCTCACTTGAGAAGATAAAATTTGACAACCTCCATTGGCATTCTGATTTGGGGAGTGGTGAACAGAGGAATTGTGTGTTTTATGATAACCAGGAATTTGGGCGCAGCCAGTACTGAAGTGTTTGAGGTTGGTGGGACACAGGGAGGAAGTGGTGTGTCTGGTTGCTGGGATCAGAAAGGTTTGGGGGCAGAAAGGGACATCTGAGCTGCACCTTGGAAAGCAAGGTGAGAAGGTGCTCATCGGGGAAGGGGCGTTGCAGGAGGAGGTGCTGGTGAGCAAAGCCAGGCAGAACTGAGAGGCTCCTGAGAACACTGCCTGCCAGTTTGAAAGAGAAGTTCAGGCAGGGAGAGCTAGAGAGCAGAGAGACCAGAGAAGGCCAGCTTGGGAGTGAGGGGGGCTGATGTGGGAGGCAGGTGAAGAGCTTGGACTAAGTGCTTTTGGCCATTGAGGGCCATGAAATCCTTTGAGCAGAGAGTGAAATGAGCAGCTTGTCATATAGGGAGATCACTCGAGAGGGAAGGTGAGCAGCAGAGGGGAGGGAGCAGGCCTGAAAGCAGAGGGGCCTGCCTGCGGTCAGGGGAAAGATGATGAAGCTGGACAGGAGCACATGGTGTTGGGGGCAGAGAGGCCTGTGCGGTGCTGCAGCCAGTAAACCCTTCAGGACTTGGCGGCTGGCTGGGTGCAAGGGGTCATGAGAAGCTGGTGGGCGGGGGACCTGCAGAGGGGAGGATTCATGTTAATTCAGACTCAAATCTCAATAGTAATAGTTACTGAGCTCTTCTGTGCACTGAGCACCTGCTGAGCGCTTTACCTATAAGGAAGGCTTCCAGAGAGAAAGCAGTTTTCTCAGGGTCTACGTCTTCAGCCTGTCTCTTACCTGTCACACCTGCATTCTGCCTTCTGGGACATTGGCCGGGTTTGAGGGGAAGGTGGTGAGTGCAGGTTTGGACCTGTGGGTCACGCAGGTGAAGACAGGGTCAGTCTGGGGCTGAGGGCAGGCAGCAAGGGTGGAGGTCAGGGTTTAGAGTCATCAGCTTCAGGAGGTGGTTGATACAGTGGGACTGTGGGGGAGATTGCCTAGCAGAGAGAAGTGGGGCCTGTCCTGCCACGCAGCTCTCTATGCCTCTCTTCTGAGCTGACTTGGGCATTTGGTTGTATATTTTCGTAGGAGTCCCTGGAATAACTGAAACGAGAAAAGGGACGATTTTGGGGTCTGCTTGGCCTTGTCTTTTTCTTTTGTTTTTTTCTTGAACTTTTTATCATGGATGATTTCAGAAAAATAGTGGTAGAAAGAGTAGGGCAAACAGCCTCTGTGATGCCGTCATCCAGTTTCAGCAACTAGCAAGCTTGTGCCTGCTCCCTTCCCGGTCACTCTCCTATGTTCAGGCCCCCGCATTCATGTCCACTTCGGGCCTTTGTCTCTGTCCACCTCCCTTGTGGTCTGTGTGAGCCAGACTGCACTGTCGGATCTTCAGCATGCCTCTGCCCATTCCTGTCTCTGCCTTTTACTGTCCTGCCTCATCTTCTACTCCAGAACACCTTCCTGTTCCCCTTCTTCTCCCTTCAGAAAATCTTCCTGGCGCCGACCTGGGGTGGAGTCACACGGATTGGTTTGTTCCCTGCATTTACGTCTGAGCCTCCTTGGGCTGGTCTTGGCATGTCTGTGTAGCCTGCACGGACCCATCAGCACCCAGTATGTACTGTGTGTTAGGGGTCTGGGCCCACAGGCTCCACAGGACAAGGTGATGTCCATCAGCCTGGCATTCAAGGTGCTACAACTGAATATTTGTGTACCCTCCCACCCCTAACCAAGATCTACATGTTGAAACCTAATCCCCGATGTGATGGTATTTGGGGGTGGACCTTCAGGAGCTGATTATGTCATGAGGATGGAGCCCTCATGATGGGATTGCTGCTGCTGCTGCTAAGTCGCTTCAGTCGTGTCTAACTCTGTGCGACCCCATAGACGGCAGCCCACCAGGCTCCCCCATCCCTGGGATTCTCCAGGTAAGAACACTGGAGTGGGTTGCCATTTCCTTCTCCAATGCATGAAAGTGAAAAGTGAAAGTGAAGTCGCTCAGTTGTGTCCGACTCTTCGCGACCCCATGGACTATAGCCCACCAGGCTCCTCCATCCATGGGGTTTTCCAGGCAAGAGTACTGGAGTGGGGTGCCATGCCCTTATAAAAGAGACTCCATAGCTCCCTTGCCTTTTTGGCCATAGGAAGACACAGTGAGAAGCCTGCAGTCTATGAGCCAGGGAGCAGGTTCTCACCAGATACCGTAACTGCTGGTGCCTTGATCTTGGACTTTCCAGCCTCCAGAACTGTAAGAGATAAATAGAAATAAATATGTGTTATCTAAGCCACTCAGTCAGTGGTATTTGTTATCGTAGCATGGATGGACTATGATACAGGTCATTTGTAATTCAACCCTAGTCAGTCAAAAGAAAGCCCTGGCAATAGGCAGAAGGGAACTTTCCTGGTTAAATGGCAAGGTGAGAACCCAGAGCCTTTCCAGTGGGGTCCCATCAGGTTAGTGCTTTGAGGGGACTCCCGAGGAACTGAGTTTGGAATCCCTAGGTTGGAGTCCTCACCCTCAAGGCCACCAAAGACCCCATTCAGGAGCAACAGCCTCCACATCTCTCATCGCTGATCTGACACCTGAGGGTGCCCATCTTGTCTCATGCTCAGTTTGGCAGCACGGCACAGAGCTCCAGTTCAGTACCAGCCTCAGGAGACATGGCCTGGACATGGTTCTAGCCTTCAGGTATGTCCAACCCCTGGGGCAGCAGAGCCTGCTGTGGCAACAACAGGCTTTTAATAAAAGACAGAGTGAAACCCGCAGAGGACACGCTGGTGTGCTGTGACCCAACGGAAAATCCTGTCCATCCCACATGGCCTGGGGCGGGCTCTGAGGCTGAGGAGGTGTGTGTGCATCCATGAGCAGTGGATGAGTTTTTAGGTCCATGCCTCCCCCAGCCGTGTGGAAAAACACTCATGGCACTTGGTGAACATCTGCTGGGCCACGCCCCTGGCTGTCCCTGCCACGACAGCTGAAAACAGCAGTCCACCCTGCTTACCCCAAGGTAGACGTTCCACAGAGACCTGTGGTGCACAGGCTTGGGCATCTTTTTTCCTTCTTGCACGTGTGAAGTCTTAGTTTTTCCGCAAACACTAATTAAAACTAACATACACAAAGGGGACAGCAATACCACGTTTTAATGTATTTATTTCAGCTGACTGCATCAGCCAGCCTCCTAGTGAAATTCCTTTGCTGTCTTCTGTTGTGCACTGTGTTAACAATACATCTCCCTGTGGAATTTTACATTCATTCTGTTTCCAGAGACTGTGGAGAGTGTCGTGTAGGTATGGTGTCAAGATGGCATACTTTGTACCGCAAAGTAGGTGATGCGTTTCCTGAGCTGTGGAGAATTCAGATAGGCCTGTCTTCCTTCCGGTTTGAAAGCCTCTTCCTCCAAGAAGCCTCTTCCAGTCTCTTTAGTCCTGGTCAACTGACCTTCCCCCATCCCCACCTAAGAAACCTTTAAGCAAGGTGGACAGATGGTATAATCAAAAGTACTAGTTTAGTGCCTGGTTCTTAGAACTATTTATAAATGAATATTCCTCCCCACACTCCCCCGGTCATTCTTCATTTCTCTGAGCATTTTTCTGGAAGTTGCCTTGTCTTTGCTATCACCCTAGGTGGCTCAAGGTTACTTGCTGCCCCTTCTCCCTTAGTACGCCCTTCCCCCTCCCCCCACCCCTGGCCTCATGGGGTCATGGGTAACTGCATAGACCAGCTCCTCTTACGCTTTATGTCCTTGAATTGTTATTTAAACTCTGAGCTTCTGTTCCCAGATCTGTAAAATGGGCTTGCTATGAACATTCGGTTACTTGAGATGTTTGTGAAGACATTAGGATTTTACCTGGCATGTAGTGAGCCTCAGGGGTTGAGAGCTATTATTGTTATTTCTTTTGCTGTTATTGCCACCCTGTGGGGCACTCTGTGTGTTTTGTCCTTCGTGTATTATGGTCTCAAGTTTCCCCATTTAGAATTAAAATTTAATATGCTCTGTAGTTATACAGAAGAATCCTTTACATTCTTTAGTCTATTTTAGAGCAGTGTGAATAGAATCTTGATGGGGTACAGGGAATCCGGGGCCAGCAGGAGGTGGGGTGCGCTTTGTGATCTCAGACAAGCCATACTCCTTGGGTTCCCCAACAGTAGAAGGCAGAGCTCGACTCAGAGGACTTCCTGACGTTCTTCCTGACCTGCCATTCCCTAAAGTGTGAGGACCTGCAGACTGAGCACTGCATGGGGTGGGTCCCTCTCCACTCCTGGTTGAGGATTTCCTGGAAAGCTTGGAGAGGGGGGCCACTTCTCCCTCTGTGCCCCCTTAAGCCCCGCTTTGGGACTCTGGGGAGCAGAGCTGCCAGTTTCATTTCCATCATGGGTGGGGATGCCGATGTTCCAAACTTGCTGCTTTGTGGGAAAAGGGCTCCAACCAGCAAGGCAGCCAGTGAAGGATGTTTTTGGCAGAACCCAAGGATGGAGACTGGGCATCAGGGTCAGGAAGCCTGGTTGTCATGTCAACAGATTGGCCCAAAGTAGAGAGGGGCGGGTCCCCATATGGTGCCTGTCATGACCATACCACCCGCTCCTTCCACAGCAGCACTGGGGCTAGATCAGGCTGGTGGAAGAATTAGATGGTGGGTTGAGGGGCTTGTGAGGGACTGGAAGGGGCAGGCACTTCCTGGAGTCTCCATTGCTGTTTAATGTGAAGCTTGAGAAGGAAACTCAGGAGCCAGGGCCCACCTCCAAGGCTGCATGACTCCTTTCATTGCCCAGCATGGCTCAGCAAATGTTCCCAGAACTCCTGTGTGTGCCATGCATGCCAGGGCTGGCAGGCTCCTGAGGAGAGTACACAGAACAGCTAATGCTTATCAGGCATTCAGTAGGTAGCAGGCACTCTTCCAAGGGCTTTGAATTAACCAGTTTAACCCTCACAACATCTGTATGCAGTAGACATGTTATCCTCATTTACGGGGGAGGAAATGGATGCCCAGAAAGACTAAAGAATTGGTTCAAGGTAGGTAGGCTATTAAATGGGAGATTTGAACCTGGGTACCTCATTCCAGGGCTGGACGCTTGACCATTATGCTGCAGAAGTGTAGGAGTCGCCCCACCCTTAGAAAGCCACACTTCAGGGGCTGCCCTCGGCTGTTCCACCCCAGAGGATGCTGGGTCAACCCATGGGAAGGGTGTCTCACCCAGTGAAGGCTTCTGGGAGGAAGCAAGACGCGCTGGGCTTGGCCAGGCACAGAGAGTGTGGACATGGCTGTCATGGCAGAGCCGCATGCAGTCTGAGGAGTTGGGGGCTGCTGCTGGCTGAGGAGAGCATGGGGTCTGGAAGAAGGGTCTGGCCCATCTCTCTCAGTGGCTCGCTGCGAGCCCTAGGCAACTTCCTTCACCCCACTCTGCTTCCCTTATGGAGAGAAGGCGGAGGGGAGCCAGGTATGGAGGCCTCCAGGCTCCGAGAGCTTGTGAGTCTGCCCTCTAGACACCAGGCCATTTTGTGCTTCTTGCTAGTCATTATTTAGGTGCATTTTGACTTCTCTTTAGGTTCTTTGTAAAGTATCATTTGAAAAAAGGGTGGTGGCTTCTCTCTGTCCTGAGGCTCAGAGAGTAGGGAGGAGTGGATTTCTCTTCCATTTCACCGATTAGGAAATTGAGGCCCAGTGAGGCCATGAGACCTGTCTTAGGGAAGATATTTATCTTCCTGCTAATTTTTTTTTAAATCGTGGTAAAATATACATAACATCAAATTTACCATTTTCACTGTTTTTCAGGAGTTCCGTTTAGTGGCCTTAAGTACGTTCACTTGTGCAGCCATCGACACCGTCCATCTTCAGAACTTCTCCATCTTGCCAAACGGAAACTCCGTATACATTTAACAGTAATTCCACTTTCCTCCCTCCCCGAGCTCCAGAAAACCACTGTTCTACTTTGCCTTGCTGTGAAGTTGACTGCTCTGTGCTAGCGCTCAGTCGCTTCAGGTGTATCCAACTCTTTGTGACCCTATGAACCGCAGCCCACCAGGCTCCTCGTCCATGGGACTCTCCAGGCAAGAATGCTGGAATGGGTTGCCTCACCCTTCTCCAGGGGATCTTCCCGACCCAAGGCTTGAACCCGGGTCTCTTATGTCTCCTGCATTGTCAAGCGGGGTTTTTACCACTGGCACCACTGCTATGCTGACTGCTCTAGGTACCTCATCTAAGTGAATCATGTAATATTTGTCCTTTATTTGTCTGGTTTATTTCTCATCCTGCTTGTTTTTTAAAATTTTTGAGAAAGCCCATTTAAATAATTTTTCAAGGCTCAGGAAGGATCTGTTAAAGAAAACAAAGTAAGAATTTCACAGCAAGGCTGCTACTCTTGGAAAAAAAATAATCATAATTTTTTTCTGCATGAGAACGAATAAGCCCTGAGAAATCCTCCTATTCTGTTTGCAGGACTTATGAAAGTAATTTTTCTCTGCCCTCGACCTGGGAAAGGGCCCAGGAGGCTGTGACAGGTGCGTGTGGAGCAGTCCTGAGGAGGGAGTGGCGTGCAGGCCACAGGCAACTTTGCCTTACTCGTATCTGGGTGGGAGTCCCGTCATGGTTAGAACTGGGCCCAGTTTTGGGGGGTGATTCTGGCAGGACTCACTCTAGAAATAACAAACTACTGTATATAAGAAACCTCACAGAACCTTGGAGCTCAGAGAGGCCAGAGGCTGTCCTGGGATGAGGATCTTGAAGCCAAGAGACAGGAGGGACCCAACCCAAGGTCACCCAGCAAATGGCAAACCCACAAGAGCTCAGTCTTCAGTCTGGGGCAGGCTCTGCCCTCGGGTCTGGGTATGAGTAGCAACAGGGGCCCTTCAACATGCATATGCTTCCAGGGCCCACAAGTGCTGTCCAGTCTGATCGGGCCTCTGCCACGTGAAGGCGGGAGGCTCACTAGACCTGTTTTATAAGAAGCGTAGGAGGGATGAGACTTGCCCAGTGGCCCCCACCTACAAGTTGGACTAGAGGGTGGGGGCTGGGCCATGACTGCTGGTCCAACCAGAGGCACTGCTTCCAGTGCCCTGGGTCTTCCAGCTCAGCGTTTCTCCACCTGTGTTCCCATTGCCTCTGTGCTGCTCTGTACCTGGCAGGTCACGCCAGGTTGGGGTGTGGCCATATAGGGAATTCTCAACCCCTCAGATTCTGAGATTCTGAGTGGCTGTTTTCATTGGCAAGGTTTGGATTCTTTTGAAGTTTGGAGGGGCATTTTCCCCAAATCATTACAGTTCTTAGTTGCTTTGACCTTCAGATGTACATCAGGGAACAATAGCCAATGGCTGTGGTTTAATGATAATCATGATTTCTATTAGTGATTCTCCATGGTGCTCTCCGGGGTCAGCTGTCTGCTGTCTCTTCCCCGACAGCTGCCCTCCCAGGTGTCCCTCACACTCCTTCACAGCCTCTCCATTCTCTGCCTCCCTGTGCCGTGTTTTGGGTGTCAGTCATTGCCAAAAGCTCCTAGTTCACCCCCTTCCCACCACCACCCCGAACAGTCTTTTCCCCACTGTTTTTCCTTTTAACACTCATCATAGACAACGCATTTTGCTTATCACTTTACTCTTAAATTTTACTAGCATTTTACTTACCCTACTCATTATTCCCTCCTTCCCATGGAGGGGCTTCTGCTCCCTGCTGTGTCTTTGCCACCATCACAGTGCCTGACACGTAGTGAGTGCTCAAATAATTAGGATCCTCTATGAGCCACCTCCCAGAGTAATGGAAATAAAAGCAAAAGTAAACAAATGGGACCTAATTAAACTTAAAAGCTTCTGCACAATGAAGGAAACTATAAACAAGGTTAAAAGACAGCCTTCGGAATGGGAGAAAATAATAGCAAATGAAACAACTGACAAAGAATTAATCTCAATAATATACAAACAGCTCATGCAGCTCAATACCAGAAATACAAACGACCCAATCAAAAAATGGGCCAAAGAACTAAACAGACATTTCTCCAAAGAAGACATACAGTTGGCTAACAAACACATGAAAAGATGCTCAACATCACTCATTATCAGAGAAATGCAAATCAAAACCACAATGAGGTACCATCTCACGCCGGTCAAAATGGCTGCTATCAAAAAGTCTACAAACAATAAATGCTGGAGAGGGTGCAAAGAAAAGGGAATCCTCTTATACTGTTGGTGGGAATGCAAACTAGTACAGCCACTATGGAGAACAGTGTGGAGATTCCTTAAAAAACTGGAAATAGAACTGCCATATGACCCAGCAATCCCACTGCTGGGTGAGTATACACACTGAGGAAACCAGAATTGAAAGAGACACGTGTACCCCAATGTTCATCACAGCACTGTTTACAGTAGCCAGGACATGGGAGCAACCTAGACGTCCATCAGCAGATGAATGGATAAGAAAGCTGTGGTACATATACACAATGGAATATTACTCAGCTGTTAAAAAGAATGCATTTGAATCAGTTCTAATGAGGTGGATGAAACTGGAGCCTATTATACAGAGTGAAGTAAGTCAGAAAGAAAAACACCAATACAACATATTAACGCATATATATGGAATTTAGAAAGATGGTAATGATGACCCTATACGCAATACAGCAAAAGAGACACAGATATAAAAAAGAGACTTTTGGACTGTGTGGGAGAAGGTGAGGATGGGATGATTTGAGAGAATAGCATTGAGACATGTATATTACCATATGTGAAATAGATTACCAGTCCAAGTTCAATGCATGAAACTGGGCATTCAAAGCCAGTGCACTGGGACAACCCTGAGGGATGGGATGGGGAGGGAGGTGGGAGGGGGGTTCAGGATGAGGAACACATGTACACCCATGGCTGATTCATGTCAGTGTATGGCAAAAAGCACTACAATGTTGTAATTAGCCTCTTATTAAAATAAATAAATTAATTTTTTTTAAAAAGGTAAATATTCTTGTAGAATGAATGAATGAATGTTCTGTCACTGTAGGCCACTGTCTTCTACCCTCTCGGTCTAGCTAATTTCTTCTTATGTACAGAGGCTCAGCATAAGTGCCTCCTCCTGCACGAAGCCTACCCTGATTGCTGGTGCTGGATTCAGTGGCCTTTTCTAGGCCCCACACTGTCTGCTGTCCCTTTCATGGTGTGCTTTCCCAGCTTGTACTCCTTGGCTCCTCTCTCGTCTCCCCTAGCCAGTGAACTCATTGAGGATGCACTCTAACTGCTTCCTCTGTTTGCCCAGCGCCTGGCACAGAGCTTGGCTCGTGAAAGGTGCTCAGCAAATGCCTAGCGCGTCAGACTGAATCAGAGCAGCGTTGACGGCTATCCAAGGGCTCTCAGGCATTTGCCCTGTTTAGCACTGGAAGGGCCCTAGGGTTAGGCCTTCCCAGCATCGCTTCCCTGTTTTTTACAAAGAAGAGAGGTGCAGGGATGTGAGGATTGGGCCAGGTTGCCCTCTGAGGGTCTGCACCTCCCCTTGGCCTTCCCAAGGCTGCTGCTCTTGGAGCTTTGCCAGCCCTCCAGGCAAGGGGTCCTGTGAAGGGGCTCCCTCAGAGCAGATCATACTCTGAAGTGCACTGCACTCAGCTGCCCCAAGAACCACAGGAGCCCCCCGTCCCTGCCAGGGGGCCTCTTCCTGAAGCCTCCCTGCTCCCCTCTCAACACTCAGAGGCATCTGTTTTGGGGTCTGTCTCTCTAACTGGACTTCAAGTGACACCACACTGCCACTCTCTAGGCAGGTGGTGCTTCCCATCCCTCGGGGTCCAGGGCAGCCCTGTGCAATGCCACCTGGGTGGGCGGTGCTGTGATGGCCTTGGGGACCACTTAGCAGAAGCTCAGCCATGGGGGCGGGGAGCAGCACTGGGTTCTGGGGATAGAGACCTGGAAAGGTGGAGGAGGTGGGGCCTGAGAACAGGGTGTTGGGATGGGGAGGGCCATGGTTGCTCATGCAGCAAGGCCCCCCGAAGTCAGCTTCCAAGGGAGGTCAGCCTGCACCAGGGGTCAGGTGGAGGTGGGGATGGGAGCTGGGGGAGCAGGCCCGAGTAGTGGGCTGTTGGGAAATTTGCTTCTCAGAAAAGTTTCTGAAGTCAGATGCTCACAGGAGCCCACATGGCAGAGAGGTGGAAGGATTTGTGACAGGGCTGAGGGATTGGAAGTTCCCTTGAGTAGGGTCCCCTGGCTGTGATGATATGTGACAGAGACCATCCCTCATCCATCAGGCGGGGGAGTGACCTCTGTTTCCCCAGCTGGAGGACAAGAGAAGCATGTAATTAACTCCAGCTGAGCTGCCGCTGACCCGGGCGGGCTGCCTTGAGAAATGAGTGTGGCTGCCACTGACGGGGGCGACAAGCCCACCCTTCCTGCAGTCGCCCTTCATTTCCATTCCAGCACCTGGTGAATGTCTGAGTATAATCAGGGTCCGTGTCAGGCTGCAGACCTCTGAGGAGCCACAGGGACAGTGCTGGCTCCTGTCCCAGGAAGGACTGTCCAGTCTGGGGATGTGCCTCCCCTGGGAAAGACGGTGGAGCCCGCAGCCAGCCAGTGGCTCCCCTGTGTCCAGTCCAGCGCAAGACTCAGTGGTGGCCCCTTCCTCGCTCCTCTGCCCCAGTGTGCGGTGGCCCAGGACTCTCAGGGCCCCTGGAGGAAACTAGGCCTCCCCTTTTGCTCTGCGGTTTCCCTTCCTGTAATTCCAAATCTGACCACCTGCCTCTGCACCTCTGGCTGCCTTGTCTTTGGTTCCTGCCATTTCCACCGGGCCCTGTGCTGGTTTTATCACCCACTCCCTTGTCCAGCCTCTCTTCCCTCCAGTAATGTCCTTCAAATGGCAGCCAGGGTTGTCCTCTCCACTTGAGGGTGTCGTCACCATCGCAGCTCTGAAGATGTCATTATCAAGTTTTAAGCCCTTTTAAGAACTCCCTGGAGCTTAAATTTTTTTCTGTTTGGGAGGATGAAGAAGTTCTGGAGATACATAGTGGTTATGGTTATACAACATAGTGAGTGCACTTAATGCCGCTGAGTTGTCAGTTGAAAAATGGTTAAAATCATTAAACAACCAAACCAAAAGAAAAACTCCCCAGAGTCCGACTCAAGGCCCACCATGGCCTCCCCAACCTCCCTTTCCAATTCCACCTCTCCTTTTTTTCTTATCTACAGAGTGCTCCAACTCGGAATGCCACTTGTTGTTCCCAAGACTTACCCCCACTTCTCCTGTTTCCTCGCCTCTCCTCTTGAAAATCCAGGACTGGATCTATTCCTTTACTCAGTGAAATTACCTTTTCTTCAACATCCTTCTGCAGGCCTCTGTCAGCATGACCACAGTGACAGGCAGCCCAGTGCTTTATGAGACATTTTACCCCATCTCTGGACAGCTCAGATTGTAAGAGATGAGAGTTAGGGTTTGGAGTGTGATTCTCTGGATTTGAGTTTTGGCTTCATGATTTACTAGTAGTGTGGCCTTGAGCTTGTCAGTTAAGCTCCCAGAACCTCTGTTTTCACCTCTGTTAACTGGGGACAATACAGGCAAACCTTGGAGATATTGTATATTTGGTTTGAGGATACCATAATAAAGCAAATGTCACAATAAAGCAAATCACACAATTTTTTTTTGTTTCCCAATGTGTATAAAAGTAATGTTTACACTATACCAGAGTCTAGTAAGTGTTCAGTAGCCTTGTGTCTAAAAAAAATCACATATCTTAATTTAAATATACTTTATTGCTAAAAAATGCTAACCCTCATCTGAGCTTTCAGTGGGTCAAATCTTTTTGCTGGTATAGGGTTTGCAATGTCATGAGAATTATCAGAATGTGGCGCAGAAACATGATGTGAGCAAATGCTGTTGGAAAAATGGCACTGATAGATCTCTCAACACAGAGTTGCCACAAACTTTCAATTTGTTTAAAAGAAAAAACACACAACATCTGCAAAGCACAATAAATCAAAGCTTAATAAAGCAAGGTATGTCTGAAATGGTATCCATCTCATAGAGGCATTGCAAATATTAAATGAGATACATTATAAAAAGAAAAGGAGACAATGGATATGCAGAATCTAGCATAGTGTCCAATACGTAGGTCAATGCTAAAGAAACGTTAGCTTGATATGTATACATTGAATGAAGATCTGATGTATAAACCAAAACACAGACAGTTAGGGCAGGGAGGAATCTGCGAGATTGACTGTGGCAGCCGCTTGTAGTTCCCTAACAGCTAGTTCCCCTCCTCTGCTGGCCAAGTTGTGCCTCGTGTTCCTTGTACTTGGATGGGGCCAAGTCTGGCCAGTGAGTTCCATTTAATTGCTGGTTGTCTCTCTCCAAAGTTTTCTTTTTCCTTCGGTCTTGGCAACAAGCAGCATTGAAGATGGCAGTTGTTCCATAAACTTGGGCCCCTGAGTGACTAGGGTGTGTCAAGCTCCCCCTTGCTAAGAGAGAAACCAAATTTTTCCTGGGATTCTCTATTGAGATTTGGGGGTATTTGTTGCTACAGCAGAGCCTAGCCTCTTCCTGACTGATAAACCCGCTCGCTCAACCTTCTTGTTTTATAAGTGATGCCCAGGTGAAGAGGTGATCACAGGGGCCTGGGGCCCTCATGAAGCCCACATCCTGTGCCTGACATAGCTGGCTTTATTCTCTCTTTGGTGTCTTTCCTCATTGGTCTTCCCCATTACGGAGCCTCCCATTAAGGAGGCGACTGAGGTGACCTGTTTGACCGAGTCCCATTGACATCATGTACTGGTCAAACCCAAGCCTCCAAGCCCATTAGTTAATGGGCCTCTGGGAGGTGAACCCCACTGTGGACTCATGTCCTTTCCAGAGTGTGGGGCCAGGTTGCTCATCAAGCCTCACACCTGGACCATTGCTCCCACCTGCCAGGTGGTTACCTTCTTCCCCGTCAGTGCTTTCTCCTCTACCCCAGCTGCCAGAGTCATCTGAGTCCAGCACAGCCTCCATCCTGGCATTCCCCTGTTTAAAGTTCAGCAGTGACTCCCGCTGCCTGGAGAAGAGAGAGTGCACCCTGCCTGGTGTTCACGGCTCCCCAGGGACCAGCGGGACGGACCCCACTCGTGCATCTGACCCACATGTCTCCTGCCACCTCCCTCTCCACCCTGTGCTCCCGCCCCAGAAGTGAGTACTCACTTCTTCTGTATGCATGCCCCACTCTGAGACTTCACTCATGCTGGCATCTAGGCCCAGCCCACCACCTCACTCTCTTCCTTATCCTCCAAGGCTCAGCTCAAATGCCACCTCCTCCAAGAAGTCTCGGTGGAATATCTCAGTGTGATTCGACCATTCCCTTCTTTTTGCATGACTTTTGTCTCTACCATAGTTCCCACTTTTATCCTGCCTTGTGTGGTGGCCTTTTGTTTCGGTCTTCTCTCCTCAGTGAAGTGAGAGCGCCATCCTGGCCAAGACCGTATGTAACCTTTCTTGTGTCCCCATCACCTATCACAGGGTCTGGCTCTAAATCATCATCCCATGAGTGTGAATGGAACGAATGAGTGTTCTAAACCTCCGCTGCACCTCTTACTACATTCTGTGAAGTTATTCCTATACCTCCTCTAGATGATGAGTCCCCTGAGGACAGGGACCATGTCTTACCCTGTATGTAGCCCAGGCCCTCAGCAAATACTGGAGCAGTTCACCCCTCAGAAGAGTGCGCTGCAGAGGTGTATGTGGGGTAGAAAGGGGTGGAGAAGGCTTGGCAGCACATAGCTGGAGTGTGGTCCCTCCTCAGCAGGTGACCAGGTCCCCATCCCCAGGGCAAGGGCTGGCAACGTGTGATATTTGTGATACCTGCAGCGGGAGCACTCCCAACCCTCCTGACAAGCAGCCCGCATACGCTTTGTGTTCTTGACCCTGACTTTTTAAAATGTCACACCTGCATTTGCCGGGGGGGGGGGGTACTTATTGACAGCTAATTAGAAAACAGAACTGATCTCTACCAGTCTTTGAAAAATATTTTGTAAATTAGGTAATTGGCTTTCCCAGTGCAGAGGAGAGATGTGTGCTGCGACTCCATCATCCTCAAATAACAGTCTGCAGCCAGCCAGGAATTCTGAGTGACAGCTTCAGGGAGAATACAGAAATGCCAGTTTTTCTCAGTATCCAAGATGGACAGTCTGGCTCTCTGGAGACTTATAGAAGCAGATGGTCTGTCCATCACCCTGGGGAAGGAGTGTGAAAAACTCAAGATGGCTGGAGTTAATAAGCTCTTTGGGACAGAGCTACGGCTATGGTTACTTTTATTTCAGGCTGTATCCACCAGCAGGGCTTGTATCTGCCATGCAACAGTAATTTTGTCCAGCCAGTACATACTAAACACCTATCTGGAGCCAGGTCCTTTGTGGGCACAGGAGGGACAGAGGGGATGAAGACCTCCCAGTGCAGCAAATCTGAGTTCTACCTGGTCATGTCCCTTGAATTTTGGGTTGATGTCAGTGTCCTGAATGATAGGGCACAAATTTTAACTGCACAGCATAATTTCTTTCTACCTTTTCCCCTAATATATATATTATAAATATATATATATATATTTTTTTTGTCTCCAAATTCTTTTCACCTTGCTGTAATAATTTCCCAGGTGTGTTGATTTCCTTGCATTTCATCCTTCTTCTAGCAGGTGGTTAAGAATGTTACTGGTCAATGCAGTCTAACTGCCGTAAAAAACACCCCTGAATTCCAGCAGTTAATGTCGTAAGGTGATTTCTTGCTCATATCATAGTCAAGTGCAGGTCAGAGGATGTATTGGTTGGGTCCTCTGGGAAGCAGACGCCCAGAGTTAGAGGTGCTTTGGGAGAAACGCTCATGAAAGAAAGAGGGGGAGAGCAGGAAAAGGCCAAGCAAGCCTTCAGAGTGTGGGCAGGTCTGCCACCTCTGAAAGGAGAAGGGGAAGGAAGGAGAGATGGTTAGAAAGAGATTCAGGCAATGGTGCAGCTCTGAGGAAGTCTCAGCCAGACCAAAGGGGCTCAAGATTGCCCATAGCTGAGTCTTGTGCTGACCGGAAATGATGGTGAGCATCTGTTTGGCTGCTGTGGGTTGGGATTACCTGCGAAGAGTGAGTCGTGTGCTGCAGGCACTGCTCCCAGAGCCTGTCACCTGGGAGCCTGCCCGCCCTCTGATGGTTTCTGTGGCAGCTGTGGTGCTCCTCCATGGTGGGCATAAGGATTTGGGGTTGGGAGGTCTAGGTCCTTGGTGTCTTCCCCACTCACACTGGATAGAAAGAGAGCACAGAGCACCTGTGGGAAGGCTTTCTATGCCAATCCTGGGCATAGCACGCATCCCCTTTGCTCGCATCCCATTGCCCAAAACTCAGTGGTCACACCTAGTTGCAAGGGAGACTGGGGAGTGGACTGTTGCTGTGCGTCCAGGGAGGACAGAATCCCAGCTCTGCTTACTCACTGTGTAAAGCTTTGGACAAATTACTTACCTCTCTGACCCTCAGTTTCTTCATCTATTAAAATATGGAAAATAACAAGACATGCTTCATAGTGTTGTTGGGGAGGATTGAGTTAATAAATATTAAAAAATTATAATAGTGTCTGGAACAAAAACGCTTTATAGAGATTGCTGTGCTATTATTACCATTCTTATTTTGAGATTTAATATGTCAGTAAATGTTTCTTGAGTAACTACTCTATTCAAGGAATTAAATGTCACAGGGACTTACTTGTTTCTCTTAGCACTTAGTGGATGCTCAGGAAATATTTGAATGAATTAATTTTAATGAAAAAATAATACAGTGTTTTGGATTCCGGTCGGCCATGACGCTGGACTAATTTTTAAACATGGTTTAACAATAATAAATGTTAATTCCTGTGCTTTGGCTCAGAAAGTCAATCACAGAAGAACAGAAAGAGATGAACTCAAATGATTGAGAAAGCATCTTGGAGTGTGAAAAGCCTACCAGTTTAAAAATGAGTTTCTGTGTATAAAAATAATATGTGCTTTAAAAATTCAAGTAAAACAAGTAAGTACAAAGAGGAGAATTTTTAAAAACTCACTCAAAATCTTTAACTTGAGATGACTTCTAGTCCAGACATCTCTCCATGCAGATGTTATGAGCAGAAAGATGGACAGAAACACTTTTATAAAAAGATCATTATTACATGTTATGTGAAGTTACTGTTAAATTTTATTCATCTGAATGTAACAGAATAAAATAAGGAAGTGTAAAGCAGAAGGAATTGCTCAACATTAAACAATTTTTCTTCACTAGAGAAATTATTTGTTTTTAAAATATATGAGGGTAATAAAAGATTATGAGGAGCAGTGAGGTTAGAGTCCTGGCTTTTAAACTGGAGTTTTCTGCCTTAGATGGCCCCCATTAAAGGCCTTATATGGAAGGAGAGGAAATTAGCAATCTCACCACTTCTTTTCCCTCCTCCACATTCTGAATTTTATGTTACATTATTATCTTTACACTGTTTCATGTTAAATGGGTCCATCTCTCATAGTCACTCCTTTTTATCACAAGCCTTCCTTTCCTGAGATCTGTACTTTGATCTTTTTGTGGGTGGCTGGATTTTTAACATCAAGTAGTTCCTTCCTTCCTCCTTTTTTTTTTTTCTTTCTAAGAATGGTTCATAGGTGTTTTCTTACCAAGATTATGCATGCTGATTTAGTGATTTTCACTGATAGCAAACGCTGTGTGAAATAGGGCCTGTGGTCTGAGGCTGCGTTAATAGAAATCTGTGCTCAGAATGTGGGAGGTCACCATTTCATTTGTTTTAGCAACTGTGGCTAGGTATCCTCTAATCAAATCAATCAGGAAAAGACAAACAATCCAACAGAAAAGTGGGCAAAGTCACCGATCCAAAAGAGGAAATAGAAACACAAACATATGAAAAAGTGACTTATCCTCTTCAATAATCAGGAACATACACATTGAAATGACATACCAAATACCCATAGGACTGGCAAAAACTAAAGTCAGTGAGGATGTGAGTAATGAGATATCTCAAATACTGCTGGTGGAGGTATAAATGGATAAAATCACATTGACGAAATGTGGGAAATACTGGGAACAAGTGATTCCATTTCTGGGTTTATACCCTAGAGAAGCTCTACATATGTGTGGCAGGAGACACATACAGAAATGTTTAGCTGTCTTGTTTACAACAGCAACTAAATAAAACACTGGAAACAACCCAAGTATCCGTCAACAAGGAAATTAACAAATAAACCATGGCATGTTCACATAATGGAATACTACACAGCTGTCAAAATGAATGAACTTCAGCTTTATTCAACAATAGGAATCTCACAAACGTGGTGTGATGCTATAAAAGCATGTTTCAGGCATGATTCCATTTACATATAGACTTAAAACAAAGTGAAATTAAATAATACAGTGTTTGGGAAACATACATATGATAATAAAGAAAAGCAAGGAAGGATAAACACAAAATTCAGACTGGGGATTCTTCCTTGTGAAGAGGAATATGGGCAGGGTAGGCACCAGGGGCTTCAGCATAAGCTGGGTGTTGGGCATACTGTATGTTCACATCTCTATTTTTCATGCTTTGTATAAGTTATATGTGCATATATATTCTTTCCTACGAGTGAAATATTTCATAATAAATTGTTATTTAAAATAAAACAGTGCTCTGAAATGACACTGCCTAGAGATGTAATTCTTACCATTTTTGACCTGGGGCAAATTTTTAAACTCCTCTGAAACTCCATTTCCTTCTATTTGAGATGGAAATAATATAGTACCTACTTTACATAATACTGTGAGGAATGAATAGGATAATTTATATGAAGTTCTTATTACCATGCTTGACACAGAGTGAGTACACAATATACATTAGCTCGTGTTGCTTTCCTGTGCAGGGCAGATGGAGGTATTTGGGGTGCTTCCCTAGAAATATCTGTCCTCTGAAGGCATTCCTGAGGATGTCCATAGACGAGAAGGATGTGAAATCATGTCATTCAGAGATATTTAGAAGAGCTAAGGGTCTACAGCCATATCCCCCTGAACATACCTGATCTCGTCTGATCTCCGAAGCCAAGCAGGGTTGGGCCTGATTATTACTTGGATGAGAGAAGAGCTTAGAGTCATTTGGCCTGAAAGCATCTCCTGGAGGCAAGCTGGCTGAGGTTAGGTATCTGAAGGGCTCTTGTGGGGGTGGAGGACTGCACATGTTCTGTGAGATTCCAGAGCAGGGGTAGGCAAACTGCAGTCAGTGGTCCAAATCCACCTGCTTCCTGTTTTGTAAATAAAAATTTATGGGATTGCACCTGTGTTCATTCATTTACATATTGTCTGTGGCTGCTTTCCTGCTCCAAAGGGTTGAGAAGTTGCAACAGAGACCGTGTAGCCCACAAAGCCTAAAAATTGCCTGGCCACTTAGAGGAAAAGTTTGCTGACCTTTGCTCTAGAATGAGAAGCTGGAATGGGGGATGCAAAAGCAGGGTAATTTCAAGACTAGGATAAGAACTTCTAAGAAGAGGAGTTGCCCTAAGGCAAAGTAGCTTCCTGGTGAGGTAGTGAGACCCCTGATACTGGAGGAATGTAAGCAGATGCTGACCACTCCAGGAGCAGGATGCACGGAGGACGACTTTGTATCGGGGGCATGAGCTGGACACGTTAGCTTTTACATTAACTCTGAAATTCTGTGCAGAGTAATTCCCAGTTTCAAATTGGTCGTTATTAACTCTGACATTTTCTTGGCGTTTCTACATTTTAACTCTCAGCAACATTTTCTTTGAAATTTTTCAGTCAAAAAGGTATTTTAATTCTTTAAAAATGAGATTTAAATGAAAATGGATTTTATTCTAGAGTTCTACTTTTTCATTAAAAAAAAATGATTTTCATGGCTTTTGGATATGTTCCCACTTATAGGTGCTGAATTTTAAGAGCTTGTATGTGTCCATTATGATTTCTCTGTGACAAGTCCATCTTGGCAGGGGAGGAGAACCCTTTGGAAGTGAAATGGAAGGGAGTTTGGAGGTAGTGACCGTGAGCTCCTGGAGATGTGAAGTCAATGGCAGGCAAGGGGGTGGAAATCCTGACGAAGAGAAGGCAGGAAGGGAGCAGGGCGAGAGTGAAGACCTCCCATATCCCAGAGCCCGTGTCCAAGCGGCAAGACTCAGATCAGAGGCTGTAGCTGGTAATTTAGCCTTAAACTATTACAAGAGAACGTGAAGTCTGGTGGATTTAGCTCCCTATCTACCGGTCAGGTGTGCCTGTGCTGACTGTCAGAATACCCTGCAGAGGGGAGTGATGGGGAGGGAGAGGGCAGGGGAGGGGCAAGGGGAGGGATTCCTAGTGGGGGAGGAGGGGAAGGTAAGAGAACATGATGAGGTCTGTAGCTTTCTTAGAGGACACAAGGACCCCCTTACAGGGGCTCTGAGAACAATTCTTCAAAAGCCAGATTGCTCAAAGACAACATGTCATAAATAATTTCTCAGAATGATGGTTTTGCCCAGTGACCAGCTCACTAAAAGCCATCTGACAGACACCTTAAGTGGGGAATAGAAAAGCTTCAGCATTTTTCCTGGCTCATGGAGGGGGAGGTCTGGACCCCGCAAGAAGAGGACAGTAATAAACAGGCATTAGGGGAACATCTCCAAGTACAGCATTTAGGAAGAACTGAAATGTGAAATACAGTTGAAATTGACTTTCACTTGCGCCTCAAGGACAATCCTTGTGAAATAGCCATGTGAAGTGTCTGCAAGGAATCCCCTGAGAGACTCAAGTTTAGAGAAATCCCCCAGTGGTTTGGCGAATTGATCATCGGGCAAACTGATGTGCCATGGATGAACTTTCAGCGAGAGGCTTGTAGTGTGTGCTCAAGTACAGGCTCATCCAGGCTCTCCTGTGGGGCGCCCGCCCGCACTTCCCTGAGCCAGAGACAAAAATCATACACAGGCAAGGACCTCTGGGGTCATCTCCTTTGGGATTTTCAAACCTCTTTTTGTGGCTCTCCATGAAATCCTCTTTTCAAATTTAAGTATTATATGGCCCCTTGATGCTGTATATAGAACAGATAATGGAAAACTGCTGGTTGAAGTGAAAGTGAGGTGCCCAGAGCCTCTCTCACTGGCCCCCAAACATCTCTGCTGGGTCACAGGACCCTGATGGGCTGAATGTGAAAACCTCCACGCTGGTCCAGCCACAGAGACTCAGCTTTGGTCAACTGGAGAGCCCATCTATTGGGGACACTGACCATGTCAGCAAAGTGGCATTAGCCTCTCAAACGGGACAGGTAGATGCATGTGATTTTTATGTTGTTACTCACTGTGGATGTGCTCTCTCGGAGCTGGAGAAGTGGCCTTCTTCCTTCCTTCCCATATTCCTCTCCTTTTCTTTCTTACTTGGTGCCCAGTAGAGTATTTCTCCCGCCTCAGGTCAAGTATGCTGATCAGGAAGAGGCTTGGGCTTCTAGCACTGCCCTGAGGGGAATAGTCCGTTCTAGAATGCTGCTGACTTCCCTGCCCTTCACCCACTGAGCTGAGTTCTCTAGTCTATTGAGAAAGCTCTGAACTGGGGGTCCCGAACTATCTCCCGTAATCCTGAAAGGACAGTGGACAAGTTTCTTCACCGCTCTAGTCCTCATTGTCTGTATCTGAAAATGAGGGTGTTGGGTTGGCAATGCCCCCGCATTTGGATCTTACACTCCAGCAAAGGCCAAAGAGACTGGTCCCAGAGGAGCATGGAACAGCAATGTACATAGGTTAGAAAATATGTTATTTTGCCACGTTAGGAAATAAAAACAAAATCCTGCTACTATCTGCAATTTTATAACAGAAGCACGTTTCAACACGATACAAACCACAAAGGATCTTCAAGGATAGTTGTCTAAATGGAGTATATTTAACGTTAAGGAAAATCTTGCTATATTATTCTTATTTTTCTCATTTTACCTCACTACATTAGTTTTCTATTGATGCTGCAACAAATGTCCACAAATTTAAACACCACAACCACACATTGTCTCACAGTCCATGGTCCATAAGTCCAGGCCTGCATGACTCTGCTGAAACCTCTGCTCAGAGCTTCCCAAGGCCAAAATCAAGGTGTTAGCTGGGCTGGGTTCTGGAGGCCCGACTATTCAGATTATTGGCAGAATTCAGCTTCAAGCCAACAATAGCACGTCAAGTACATCTCATGCTTTGAATCTCTGATTACCCCTCTGCTGTCAGCCAGAAAACATCTCTGCTTTTCAGGGCTTGTGTGGATACGTTGGGCCACCTGGGTAACACTTTAGGGTCAGCTGATCAGTAACCTTAATCACATCTTCAAAGTCCCATTTGCCACAAAACATAACAGATTCCTGAGAGTAAGACCATGGATGTCATGGGAGCCAGAACTCTGCCCTCCACACAGCTTGGTGAAAACTAAGTCAGATAAACTTTTGCAGCTCAAATACCCGTGGCCAAATATGCTCAGATTTTTGAGTTGACGTATTCAAAAGGTATCTGTTTGTGAGAAGCCAGGACATCATTATTAATGAAGACTCTTGCAGGGACTTGGTACTGGGGAAATGTTTGCTGAACAAACAGGTATTAATAAGTTCATTGTTGCTAATATTATTTTAATGCAACTTTGATTATAAATCTTATGGTACTGTATCATCATTGTCATTAGTACAGATTAGAAAGCAAACTAAAGTCATTATAGGAATGTATTAAAATGGAAAATGATTCAGTAAATCATGTTAGAAACAATTAAAACATGAACTGCTCTGTTATATCTGCCTGTGCTCTGCCCACGAAGGGAAGCGTTGCTTTCAATCAAGGAACAGGAACAATTATTAGAGGGCCCCAAGAAACAACAAGAATTTCATCTTTCTTCCTCCTGATCTCCCTCCTTCCTTCTTCCTTCCTTCCCATCTTTCTCTCCTTCTCTTTTTCTTGACAAAAAGAAAAATTAGCTTGGCTAATTTTTATGCCTGCTAAGCCACTTCAGTCATGGCCAACTCTTTGCGACACTATGGACTGTAACCTGTCAGGCTCCTCTGTCCATGGGACTCTCCAGGCAACAATACTGGAGTGGGTTGCCATGCTCTTTTCCAGGGGATCTTCCCGCCCAGGGATCTAACCCACATGTCTTAAGTCTTCTGCATTGGCAGGCAGGTTCTTTACCACTAGTGCCGCCTAGGAAGCCAGGTAGCTAAAAAATTTTAAATTAAATTGAAAATTTCAATCATTACTATCCACACCCTAGGCTGACGTTCAGAGTGCTCTTTGGCCTTAGCCCAGGCCACTTTGTCCTCATCCTAGATCTTAAGCACCCAGCCCCCGGAGCCCACCCTGGCACTCCCCCATGGTGCCTCTGCCCCAGCATTGAGCCCTGTCTACCCCCTAATGGGGCTGCCTGTACCCTTATCTCACTGGACAGTGAGATCTCTGAGGCCAGGAAGCACACATTGGCCATAGAACCTATCATGTTTCTATCCCTGTTGACGCCCACCGTGGATCTCAGTCCAGAGTCTCTCAAACAGACAAGAAGAGAGCAACAGATACTACCCCATGTTGGCCGCACTTTACGGTCCCACTTTGAGGGGAAGGGAGGGGCAGCAAAGGGAATAAGGAAGACACAGAATGGACGAGAAGACAACACTAGGGAGAAAGTCATTGGGCCCCTCAGGCATCCAGCAGACCCTTCCTGAGTCCTTAGGGAGGCCCCTGGGTAAATCCTGGGGAGATAGGACCGGAAACAATGACCAAAAGCCTTGTCCTCAAGTGGCTTCTTTTTAATTAAAGGACAGTGAATATACAGACAAACAAAAGTAGAAAAGATGACTTCAGATAATTTTAGGAACTGCATCATAGCATTAAATAAGATGGCGTGTTAGAGAGTGACTGGGGGTGGGGACCATTTCCGGTAAGGCAACAGTGGAGACTTCCTTGAGGTGACGGCTAAGCTGAGACTTGATGAGGAGTGAGCCATGCTGAGAACCAAGCAAATATTATTCTCGTCATAGTAAAACGCAAGTGCCAAGGCCAGAGGCAGGAAGGAAATTGCTTTTCCTTTCCAGGATCAAGAAGGAGGCTGGTGAGGCTGTACTTGGTGAGCGAGGGAGAGAGTGGAGGGAAATCAGGTCAGAGTGGGAGGCAGGGCTAGATCTTGTGGCTTCTTGCATCCATTATGTTAAGGAGGGTGAAGAATATCATACCAAACTATAGTCAGTAATACAAAATGGTTATTATATAACCCAGTTAGAGCATTTTCTAACAGCCCTGCTTTACGGTTATCTGATGGGGAGGAGGGTGAAATTTAAGGCCCAGGCATCTTACAATTCTCTAAAACTGGTAAGATGTGCTGGTTTTCAATAATTTCTTTTTCTGTCCCTAAAGGTGATAGCTTTATTGCCCCATGGGGCATTAACCAGTTTTGTATCTAATTTAGCAATCTTATTTCTTGTTTTTCCATTCCCTATAAAAAATCCCTATCTCAAATTTTCTTTTGAATCCACTTTGTTGTCCAGCAGATTCCCTTTATTAATGAGTTAAATAAAAGGTTGCTGTGTACCCACTATTGATTTTCATGAGAATTATGTTTTTAACCTTTTGAGAATTATATTCTGATAGGAGTTTGGGTTTTAAGTGCAGAGAAAGCAGCAGAGTAAAAAGGACTAATTTATGTTTTACAAAGAAGCCTCAGAGTGTGAGGTGATGAACAGGCTTAACTGGGTCTCAGGGGAGCAAGACACCCAGTTCGTAGCCAATCCCTCTGTCCAGGGAGAGACGGCCACTCGAGTGGATGAGAGAGGAGGAGGTGGAGAGGAGGGAGGTGGGCTGTGACTGACTCCCAACATGTGAGGACATTTGTCCTTGTTCATTTCCATAGTGGGTCTCCAGAATCTGCTTTCCTCTCTCACGTGTGAGCTCCTTGGCAGGGGCTGTGTCCAAGTTTCTCTGTTTGTTCAGCCTCCAGTCCTGGGCTGAACACAGAGTGGTGCTTGGCGAGTGTCTGCTGAATGAATTCTTCCACTTAGATTCACCTCATGCTCCTCCTCCTTTTTTATTGTGATAAAATATATATAACATTTTAAAAATGCCACTTTATTTTTAGGTGTACAGTTCAGTGACATCAAGTATATTCACTCTGTTGTGCAACTACCACCCCCCATCCATTTCTAAAATGTTTCCATCATCCCAAACTGAAACGGAACTCATTAAACACTACCCTCCCCATTTCCCCCTCCCCCAGCCCCCGGTAACTTTCTATCTTTGTGAATTTGACTGTTATAGTTCCCTCATCTAAGAGGAATTTTACATTTGCCCAGTTGTGTCTGGCTTATTTCACTTAGCATAATGCCTTCAAGTTTCATCCACATTTTAGCATGTGTCAGAATTCCCTTTCTTTTTTAAGGCGGAAGAATACTCCATTGTTTGTGTAAATCACAGTTTGTTCATCCATTCATCTCTTGATGAATATTTGGGTTGTTTACACTTTTCGGCTACTGTGAATAATGCTGCTGTGAACATGGGTATACAAATATCTCTTTGAGTCCCTGCTTTCAGTTCTTTGGGTATATACCCAGAAGCAGAATGCTGGATCCTATAATTCTGTTGAATTCTGATTTGGAGAACTGCAGTATTGTTTTCTGTAGGAGCTGCACCATTTTACATTCCTACCAGCAATGCACAAAGATTTCAATTTCTCCACATCCTTGCCAATATTTATTGTTTTCTGCTTTTTTGATAATAGCCATCCTAATGGGTGTGGATTTATCTTCTTTTAAAATACAGATGACCGTGATGGGAGAGGCCCAGGTTGAGGAGTTTTGGGGCCCTTTCCTCAGTGTGGTCTGAAGGAAGATAGCTAGGAGCCCGAGGTCCTAGATTTGGAGGGTGCTCAGAGGGAGAAGCAGGAAGAGGGGTACTGAGACCACACCTCACTGTGTTCACAGTATGGACTCAAGACTGGCTTAAAGCGAGGCCTCACGACGGGAGAACTGACACCCAGGTTTCCCATGAGGGAGCTCTGTTTGTGTGAATGCACCATAGGGCCCTTGTCCCTGGGGAAAGCTGTTTCTAATTTTGGCTTCTCTTTCTGTGTTGCTCCCCAGTGTGATAATGCAAAAGGGTTGAAAGCCTTCTACGATGCAATAAAATACGGGCCGAACCACTTGATGGTGTTTGGAGGAGTCTGTCCGTCTGTTACGTCCATCATCGCAGAGTCCCTCCAAGGCTGGAATCTGGTACAGGTAAGGTCTGGGCCACCTTTGGTTGGGGAGCTGTCTTTGGCCACTAGTCTTTCTCAGGGATGGTTCCTTGCCCAAGATGCTTCCTAAATTGCCAGGTTCAGGCCTCCCCTGCTCTTTTCTGGATGATTGCATGGCCTCCCACTGTCCTCAGCTCCTGGCCTGATTCTCTGTCCTGTCCTGGCCAACACAGTGGGTCTCTAAAGGGTAGCCCTGACACCATCACTGTGTGTTTGAGATATATCAGTGACTCCCTAGCACGACTTTCAGGGCCATCGACATCCAGCTAGTCCTCCTATCCAGTCTCATCTTCTATCCCTGCCACTCACTCCATGTACCCAGCTTTCCTTAAGTACACCCAAGACCTTCAGGCCTCAGAATCCTGCTCTAGCTATTTCCTTAACCAGGTGATCCAGACCTCCCTCCCCCAATGAAATTATTCGGTCTGCTAAGACTGCCTTTCTCCTTGGTTAAGCCTTTCCTGGCACTTCTGGCTGTTACTCACTCTTTACACTGGCAAATGTTATACACTGTCAAATGTTTCACCAGTGGGTATATGGTCTGTTGCAGGTGAAAATCACCAGTGCTAACACTTATTTGGAATGTGAGAGAAAAATATAAAAAATGCGAACCTAGGATGAGTGGTGGCCCAGGCACATGTTTTATTTCTTCGCTTCATCCATCCATCTGCCATCCATTCATCCATGCAACAAATATAATACAACTTACTATGTGCCTGGAATTTGGGTAGACACTGGGGATATAGTGTTGGACAGGACAGGCATGGTTCCTACCCTTTCAGAGCTTTCATTCTAGGAGGGAGGCAGGCAGTAAGCAAATAAACAAGTAGTAATAATACTAAGAGCAATACCTGTATAGTATGTATGTCGGACTTGCAACATATCAGACACCATTCTGAGCTTGTATTTTCATTAACTCATTTACCAACTATAACTGCTGTATGCTGTCGGTACTATTGGTATCCCATTTTATAGATAAGGAGACCGAGCCCAGAGGCTAAATAACTTGCCCAAGGACCCACAACTCATAGGTAATACAGCCAAGATTTAAACTCAGGCAGTTTGACCCTTGAAATAAGATTGGGGTAAGGAAACGGCTAGAATCGAGGTAAACAGGCTGAGGGGATAGACAGTGGCTGTCCCCTTGACAGGAAAGGCCCCTCGGAGGAGCTTGGACCTGAAGGGTGAGAAAGGTTTGGTTGGATGAAGTCAGGATGTAATAGCAAATGCAGACAGCCTGTGAGGGGAACGAACCTGGCTTGTTGGGGGAACAGCAAAGAGGTCATTGGGGCTGGAGTGTGGGAGTGGTGGGTGAGGGGTCAGGGTGGTGAGAATGACAATGAAGGGGTGGGCAGGAGCCAATCCCCAGGGAAGTCTGGTTTCATTCTGTTCATGGTGATTGAAGTCTTCTCTGAGTCCAGCCCTGGGTGTATGGGGTGCTGAGGGTAGAGCCCCAAGCTGGTGGCCCAGAGGGAGGGAAGCAGCAGTGGCAGAGCTGTGACAAGGGAAGGGTGGGGTCCCAAGGGAGAGCCACCCACTCAGCCAGCCCTGGGTTCAGGAGGGCTTCTCAGGGGAGGTGACGTGGAGCTGGCTGCAAGGGAGGAGAGGGCGTTGGACAGCTGGTGACGTGGGGGAGAGCGCTGCTGACAGAGGAAACTGGGCGGGCAAAAGCGGGAGGTGGGAAGGAACGTGGGCTCGGGGAGCAGTGAGTCATTCACTGTGGCCGGAGCAGGCCACGCTGAGTGTGGGCGAATGCAACCATGGTTGAGGCCGGGAAAGCAGCTCAGAGTGCTTTGGTGCAAACCTAGCCACATGATGGGACGCAGCGCGGTTCAAGTGTGCCGAGGGCCCCTGGCTTCCCAGAGGCACCTGTCTGTGGTGCCGCAGACAGCCTTGAGACCTTAGTGGAATCAAAAACCTTCTCTGTCCTTGAGCAGCCTCCCCAGCTCCCAGGAGCACACCGGACTCCTGCTGGTTGCGCCCAGTGCTGCCTCTCTAAACCTCAGCCTTCCAGTGTACAGCAGGGCAGTAGAGGGTGGACCTCACAGGGCTGCTGTGTGGGCTGAACTGTTAAACAGGGATTAGAACCGTGCCTTGGCATGTCCTCAGCAATAAGGGTTTCTTGCTTTATTGTTGTCGACACCCCTGCCCCGCCTTCTGCTGCTCCCAGAGTTGAATACCCACTTGAATACCCCCACTACATAGCATTCCTTGTCTTTCCTGAAACCCTGTTCCCACCACCTGAAATATCCCATTCTCCCCGTGACCTATATGCCAAGACCAATCCAATCTCAGAGGTCCAGATTAAATGCTGCCTCATCTAGGAAGCCTTTCCTTATTGCACTGTCCAAAGTAGCCGTTCTGGAAATTCTTTTCCTCCTTTCCCCTGTTTATTTCTATCAGAGCATGTACACCGCCCACCCCACCCCAAACCCTCCCCTCCTCTTAGGACTTTGCGGATATGGGGACGTATTTAGTTGGGCTGTGAATTCCTTGAGGACAGAAAACGGACCTGGGTTACTCCTGTTTTTTCTGGTGCCTCTCACTTCACAGACCTTATTAGGTGTCTATTGAGTAATCAGAGGGAGGGAGGCTCCGAGGGATGGAAGGATCTGCAGATGGATGTTTTGCCCCAATATGCGAGACCACGTTCCCTGGAAAATCTCCATCCAGAGAGGAATCTAGGAGCTTCCTGGACTTCTCATAGCCTCACTTGGAACTGTCTGCCCCTCAGAATTCTCTAGGAGCTGCAGGAGCAAGCACAGTGTTGCACACTCCTGGCTTGGCAGCTAGTAGCTCTGCAGCCTTAGTATGCACAAGAGGGCCTCTGGCCTAGAGAGGTTGACAAGACAAGAAATGGGTTATGAGGTGCGGGCTGTGTTATTTATTGCTTCCCTGATGGCTCAGTGGGTAAAGAATCTGCCTGCAATGCAGGAGACAGGAAATGCTGATTCGATCCCTGGGTCAGGAAGATCCTCTAGAGGAAATGACAACCCACTCCAGTATTCTCGCCTAAAAAATCCCATGGACAGAGGAGACTGGTGGGTCCGTAGGGTCTCAAAGAATCGGATAAGACTGAAGCGACTTAGCACTCATATATACAATGCAGAAACAGTATATCTGTGGTAATACAATTTCATGAGTGTGGTAGAATTAGGAAAAATACAGGTTTCTTAGGAGAATGATAATGAAAAAAAGATTGAGGAACGTATATGGTTCTACATCACTTCCATATCACATACAGTGTTCCATTAATAAGTGAATTACACTGTGCAGAGAATAGTCTATCCTGTATCCAGGTGTTTCCTACTAGACTATAAGCTTCTTGGGGGCAGAGGACTCTCATTTTCTTCATCTCCTAGTTACCAGTGCCTATCACAAGGCGTGCCTGGTACCAAGTAGGTCCTCACAGAGTGCTACACTGAACTAAGTGCAGGGAATAAGCTGAGGACTCTGAAACCCTCCATGGCAGTGTTTCTCACAATGTGGACTTGACCACGAAGAGGCCAAGGACTTGGGAGAAAAATGCAGATCCTCAGCCTCCAGCTCAGCAGAATCCCTCTGCATTGTCAACAGGGTGATTCTCGTACTCCATCCCCCCCTGCCCTAGGCATCTGCTACCAGACTCTGGGGCAGATCCAGGGCTCCAGCTGTGCATGGGTGAGGGACACCGAGGGGCTAAGAACTGGGCAGTGCCCAGCAATTTGGCGAGTTCCAGGGACCTGAATCACAGGGTGAGCTCAGAATAGACTTCTCCCAGCCTGAGAAGCCAGGCAAGGAGAAGGTAGGAACAAAGATGTGGGTCCCAATGGAGAGTAGCTCTGGAGGATTTCTGCGCCCCCTACTCTTTGAGAACACAGCCCCACTTGCTGTGGATTGGATTCTGGGGGTCCTCTGCCCCCTCCCCCGCCCCCTGAGGCTGAGTTTGAAAAGACGGTGGGTGAGTGAGTCTGCCATTGCTCAAGGGATTTGATCAATCCCTTAACTTATTCAAAACTGGGCTCTGAAACAGAGTTTCACAAATGGGAAAATGCATGTAATTTGTGTAATTGAAAAGGAGCTCTGACTGCCCTTTAGGGGAACAATGCTTGCTGGACAGAGACAGTCTGGAATGTGCAATCAGTTGCTTCTGTTTCCTGGTGCTACAAAAATAGAGATTTGCGCCACAAAGGGGTGAAAATTCATCCTGGTGCTAAAATCAGTTAAATTTAACTTTTGCCTTTTGCTGGGCTTCTTGATTCATGGTTGCTGCATCAAGAGGCTAATATTGTTTAAGTCGTGATGTGAGTCACTGGGAGCGTCAGCTCCTCCAACTAGAGGGGAGGATCTTCATGGAGTCTAGGGCAGGCAATTCGGGCTCTGTCCCTGTCGTCCTGGTCAGATCCCATTCAGGGTGCGGGCTCAGATCTGGCCTCACCTCAGGGGAAGCCCACCAGGGTATAGCCTTGGGGGCATCTGGGGAGGGTAGAGTTCTGGCTATTGGAGAACTGAGAATGTTCAGACTGGAGAGCCTGCAGGGCGCTGGGGAGGACAGAGGAGTCCTAGCTGCCTGAGCTGCATGGCTCTTTGAGAGCCGTTGCCGGGTTTCTGAGATGTGGGTGGGGAGATGCAGGAGCATGGCTGAAGTGAGAGGGAAGCAGGGCTTCCCTGCAGTCACGCCCTTGCTGCTGGAGGCATCGGGCACAGAGCAGGCTTCCTGGCTGCGAAGTAGTGAGTTCCCTGTTGCCCCGTTGCCCCGCACATTCTGGTCTCATCCAGTCCTACTGTTAGGGAGATTTAATACCCAGAGTAGGCATACACCAGGTTGCTGACTGTCACACTATATGGTGAGCGTCTTTTATGAGGGCCAAAGATGTGCTCGTGTTAGTGCAAATTTCCGGGCTCCACGCTGAGCAGGTCCAGGTTAAGGGATTCATCACATCCTTCAAGGATGGTGGACCCCACTCCTCACCCCCACTGTCGTTTCAGGTGGCACAGATGCAGTTGGTTTCTGGGAACTTGCTAGGCCAGGTGATCTCTAAGTCCTGCTCGTTTCCCAAACCTCAGAATGCTGATGAGTGCTGCTGGCTCACACAAGTTTAATTCACGCAGCCCCGGTTGGAAAGAGGACATGGAGACAGCAGGTGCTGCTGCTGGGGCCAGCATCCCAGGACAAAGCCCTCAGCCCACGGCGTGGCAAGAAGTTCTCCTTCACCTCGCCCCTCTCTTTGTCACCCACCTGCTCCTTCATCCAGTGGCCACTTACAGGCTGTCTCCTCAGTCCGTGGTCCCTCTGCCTGGCAGAGCTTGCTCATTCTTCCAGATGCGGTTTGGCCGCTTCTTCCTCTGTGAAGCTTCCTGTTCCTTCCCCCGTGCTCCCTTACCTGCCTAGTTTTCCCATGGCGTTTGCTGCCTTGTGCCTGCGCCTCCTTCCACCCCCGCCCTCAAGCGGCCAGAGGTCAGGGCCTGGTGTGGTCCTGACTCAGATCCTGAGTGGTCCCTGGAGCTGGATGCCTGACTTCTGCACCTTAGGCTCGTCCCTAATGATGAGGGCAGACTCAGATTCAGACTCAGAGGGACCCGAGGGCTTTCCAGCTGCAGCCCCTTGGTAAAAGGACATGAAGGGACATCTGAAATGATCTCTGGCTTGGCTTTAGCCCACATCTCGCATTTCTGGCCCTGATGCTCTGTAACTGATATGCTTCCTTTGAAAATGTTTTCAGACCTGCTCAGAATCCTTTCCTCGGAGATCTGAAGGTGGCTAGCTTCTGACTCTGCCTTGCACAGTTTTGGAGATGTTCTATAAACCTCCCCCAATGTAGTCTGTCCCCCTGAAAGCATGGAGCCTGGGGATGAGTGGGAGGATTTGGATCTGGGTGGGGAAGATGGAGACAGGGTAGCCTGAACAAGAGATGGAAGCAAAGCCAGCAAAAATGCAAGAGACGTGGCCAGAGAGGGTTCACACTCTGAGACCAGGACAAAATTCTTTCTAGGGAGTGAGATGATAGTGGTCTCAGCTTGCAGACAGAAATAGTCTCGCTGATGAAAATAAAGTCAGGTTCCTGAAGGGATAAAGGGCTGCTTGCTGGAAAATGCAAACACTCTTTCGTCAAGAACCGTATCCCGCAGAGCCTGTCCTTTAAAAGGCAGCTGGAGCAGATTATTAAATTGTAGATGCGTTTCTCCTGGCACTGTCCCAAGCCTCCCCTCAGCGGGTAGCCCACCCTGCCCCCTGGACGGCCCCGACACTCCCTCGAGGACCTTCCTGGGCAGGACCATTTCAGTTTGTGTGATGGGGCGGTCTCCTTGGCAGAGCTCTCATGAGGGAGTGGAGGTGAGGAGGGCATGTGGACGGGAGAACCCTGACTGTGTAAATGTTGGCACATTTAGGACTTGATTTCTGAAAAATCTGAATCATGCTTGGTTTTGACATTAAAAAAACAAATCTGTGAAAACCCTTAAATCAGGCCCTTTGCTATTTACTGAATTCTAGCATAGCTCTAAACTGTTGGTCAATGCCATTTCTGTTATAGGAACAGAAAATTTGTCATCTGACTTGATTTTCTCATGTGATTATCTTATGAAAGCTATTGGTTGCCTGAGAAATCAAGAGGCCGTTTCTTACTTAGCTGTGGTTTGTGGACTTTGGTATGTATTCATAGAAAGGCATCAGGTCTTAGCAATCACTGGGTCTGTTCTCTCCCCTGTATAGACTGGGAGCAGAGGCCCAAAGTGGGTAGGATCTTAACCAAGTGCTCACAGCAAAGCTGGATCCCGTGGCTCACTCTCCAGGGCTTTGTAATTACCCCCTGGTCTTATTTTCTCTTTCTCAGCTTCACTTTTTTCTCTCATGTAAAATGGAAATAGCAAAGTAGCCTCATATGTTCTGTACAGCTGTGAGAATCAATGAAGGTGTTTCCTTTTTTAGCTGAAAGCACCTTTAGAGACTGCAGAACAGTAGCTGCTCTTATGATGTCATGATATGACAATGTCACAGTGAGAGAGACTCCTCCCAGAAGCAGACCTCTGATGATAGCCCCCATTTTGCATCAACAGCAAAGGTTACTTACTCTGGCACTGCAGATCCGAAACAAAGACATAGCGGGCAGGATGGGGGTTCTTCAGCAAGACACTCAAAGTGCACATGACCTCTGCTTCTCAGCCCTCTAGGGTCAAAATCCAACAGGCTGGAATCCTGCCACCGCCCAGCCCACGTGACTGCCATGCCCTTGCCATGGAGTGGGCGATGGGAACTGTGGACCTGATTGAAAACCACTTAGGAGCTGTGGCGTGCTTAGGCATGGCTAGGAACTTTGCTGCTGCTGCACAGCTCTCTAAGAAAGAGAATGGAGGCCAATAATCCAGGGCGGGTTGGAGCCATTTCTTGGCACTGGTCTCCAGAGGGGCCATTTAGCACATTAATAATCTATGAGATGCTTCCACCTTCTGGATTCATTAAAAAAAGAAAGAAAGAAAGGTGGGGGAGGAGAAAGAGAAGAAATATTAAAAGCGTGCACTATGGGCTATGTGGCGGGGGGTGGGGAAACCCTGAGGACTGGAGATTACGGATGGCCCTTCATGTCAGTGACATTGGAGGCCTGGTGCAGTAAAGGAAGGTTCTGAGAGCACGTGGAGGGGCGTTCATGAGGGGATCGAAGGTTTCCAGCTATTGGTTTGCATGCAAATGGATGGGAGGAAGTATGAGCCCTCAGCCAGGATCCTGGCAGAACCCATTGATAGTCTGTGGGGAAAGGAAAGTGCACTGTTTCCGTTCATTCATGCTCATATTTACTTATTCATTCCTTTATTTAACAAGTGCAGTGCCTGCTGTGCACTCTCCCAGACCAGCGCAAATTCCACTGCTCAGTGCTGCTACCCCAGGACAGGTGGGTGTTGGCAGAAGAGCAGTTAGGCCTAGTAGCCAGAACAGAGGCCAGGAATCTAGAAGCTCTGGGTCTTTGTCCCTCCTATGTCTCTCTCTGATAGTAGGCTTGGGCAAATCGGCAAGCTCCTGGAGCCTCACAGAACTCATCTGTGAAATGGGCTAACTAAACCTGCCCTTCTGGGGCCCCTGAGAACATCAGGTAGGACAGGGAAGGCGGAGCAGCTGATGGCCCTTTTCAGACTGCAGCCCCTATAGATTAAGGTTCATGTTACCATTACTGATGCTTTTGGCATCTGAAATACCAGCCAGGCCCCAGGCAAGGGGAAACTCCTTGAAAAACTATGTCTCCATTTGTCTCTAGATTAAAAGGTTTGTGGGTGAAATGAACTATCACAAACCGGGAAGGTGATTCAGAACAGTGAGATTAAAACAGAGACCCTGCAGGAGAGGCCAAACAAGCCCAAGGCATCTGTAAGCAACGTGCACACCCTCTTTCCTGGTTGAGTTTTCAGAGAAGCAGAAGCAAAGAAGGGCACAATGTTATCGAGTGCATAGCGGTCTCCAGTCTATTCCTGCCAACGACCCAACCCATATCTTTCTTGTCCATCTGCTAAAAGATTCAATTCAGGGTTCTGACCCCCATTTTTAATTCAAGACCACGGTATCTAAAGTAATATCAGTTCCCAGCGTGTAACTCCAATGGCCTCATTGTTGATGCGTCTCTCACCGCCTGGAAATATGCTGGGTGTAAATAATTCATTCTAAATAAATAAATTACTCGCACTGCTTACGGTACGGCTGATGCTGCTAGGAAGCAGCACAACTGCACATTATGTTGAGTCGAGTCTGGAATTACAAGTTGAATCTGGAAAGAACTGGAAAGGGAATCAGAAAAGGAAGTCCCTCCAGGAGGACCAGTGTGTAAAACAGGGTGACAGGACAAAGTACACGTGTGCTCGGTCGTGTCCGACTCTGTGACCCCATGGACTGTAGCCCACTAGGTTCCTCTGTCTGGGGGATTCTCAGGCAAAAATGCTGGAGCGGATTGCAATTTCCTTCTCCAATGCATGAAAGTGAAAAGTGAAAGTGAAGTCGCTCAGTCGTGTCCGACTCTTCTCGACCCCATGGACTGCAGCCTACCAGGCTCCTCCGTCCATGGGATTTTCCAGGCAAGAGTACTGGAGTGGGGTGCCATCGCCTTTTCCAGATTCAGGCTGAGGATCCGCTTTTGGACTGTCAGAGTGGAAATGCAGTTGCAGTACTGTTCTCAGCTCCTCTGGACATCCCTGCAGTCAGCATCAGGGACCACAGGGCTCTTGTCCAACTGTGCTGCTCGAGCCTTAGTGTGACAGGCTTACCTGGGAGGCTCTCTCAGCAATGGTGGCCAGGAGCACACAGGGGACCTGTAGTTCCACGCAGGGAACAAAGGAGAGGGCACTGGGTCAACACGAGGACTCCTGGCTGGCCATCCTGGGCCTGCCGTCTTCAGCTGGATGGCTTTATGCAAACCACCTCCCCTTGCTGGAGCCTGAGCATCCTATCTGTGATTGTCTGCCTTCCTCCCAGGACTGTGGTGACACTCGTGTGGGGCAAAGCCTGGGGTGTTTGGTTGCTCTGGGGCAAAAAAAACCGGGTTTGTGTTACAGTGTGGCACTGACGGCCCCTTCCTTGTCCTGTTTGATAAGGTGGGCTTGTGCCCATTTGTATAGATGAGGAAACGGAGGCCCAGAGGGGCTAACATGCTTGGCCAACTCTTAATAATAGCAGTGTTTTTCTTGGGCTTTGGTCACATGGGCTGGGATTCCCATCCAGGCTCTGGAACTTGTTAGCAGGTGGTCATGGACAGAGAACCCTGGTGTGCTGCAGTCCATGGGGTCGTAAAGAGTCAGACACGACCGAGCGACTGAACTGAGCTGTTTGGCAGATTACTTAGCCTTTCCCATGCTCGGCTCCTTGTTCGTGACCTCGGTGGCACTGTGCTGACCTGGCTGGTTGTAAGATGACCTGATATGACCCATGCTCATACTCCTTCAAGGACCAGGGCACCCACATGGCCTCCTGCTCTGCCTCCCAGCTAGGGGCAGGGTCGTGGGGTCTGGGCCGGCTCCCTAAGGCTGGTTGTGTAGCCTCGGTGCATCCCTTTCTGGGCCCCTATCATCGACGGAGAGGGGTGGGCCAGCTGATGGGCCAGATAACCTTGATAGTTGTGTCCCGATTCTCTGTATCTCCTGTGGCTCAGAGCCATCAGCACCTGCCTTCACCCTGGTAGCTTCCCTCCTGGGCCCTGCATGCGATTCCCTCCCCCAGGGGCTCACAGCCTGGGGCCTGGTTATCCTTCCATTTCTAAGCGGCTTACCACTTAGGCGTGGCAGTATGCCCCAGAGCTCTCCAGGCAGAGAACCCTGCCCTACAAGGGGAAGGAAGTGACCCCAGAGAGATGAGACAGCCTGCCTGAGGTCACACCACAAATGGTGACAGAGCTGCGGTGCCAGCATTCTGTTGGGTCCCCCTCTCTTCCCTCCCCGTATTCTGAGGGATAGAACCTGCTCTATGCAGCTCCCAGGCCCTTGCCTATGCTGTGTCCACTGCTCGTGCCCTCTCGATTCCCCTCTGCACCTGGCAGAGTCCTCTGCATTTTCTGATATTTAGTTCAAGTGCCGTCTCCTTGCAGATCTCTGATCTTCCCCAACCTGCTCCAGCTGTAGGAGCTCCTTGCCACCTCTCTTTGCCTTTTCTTCACTTATTTCATCTCTGCCATTTCTTCAGTAGATTGCAGTTCTCTGATGAGGTTTGCATGTTACCCACCACACTGTGAACTCCTTGAGTCCTGGCTGTACCCAAAGGACCTTGTATAGGACCTGGCACTTAGTTAGTACTCAGAAAGCATGAGTGAACACATCTGGGTGGCATGTTACAAAACCAATTTGCAGTACCACTGGCCTACATTTCAATGGCCTTGGCCATGGGGCAGGCCCAGTTCTAAACACTGCATAAATGAGCTCATTTTCTCCACACACCAACCCCACGAGCTGGACACACTCTCCTCGTTTCACAGATGAAGAGACAGAGGCACAGAGAGCTTGAGTGTCTTGCCAAGGGATTGCCGGCATGAAGTAGCTGTGGAGCCTGTGCTGGCCTCCGCTGGTGCCCTGCCTCTCACAGCTTCATCCAGTCCTCAGGGCAACACTGTGGAGAGGGAAGAACGGGTGTCATCCTAGTGAGGCGGAATGAGGAAAATGAGATGCAAAGAGCAAGACTTTCCCTGCTTCCTGCTGCGAGCAGACCTCAGGGTGTGGGAGAGGGGGCTCCCTCCATGTCTCTGGGGTTCCTCCCCAGCCCAACTTGCCTGTCAGCAGATGATGACCCAGGCTGGTGTGAGTCTCTCTGTGTAGACCTGTGTTCTCCTTGTAAATCATTCATGATGTGCATGCACACACACACACTTTTAGACTCATCCAGTAACTTGTTGTATATAAAAAATGAATGGTTCCTTTGAACTCAGAAAATAGATGGACTGGTTGTCATAAAAATCAATAACATGCTAAGTATTTCAAGCATATAGTACTTAGAGTTCTACTCTTGGTGGTTTTGTAATGAATGGCTTGATTTTTTTTTTAAATAGAGCATAGCCTACTTTCGTTTTGAATTATACAGAAGGCTTTTGCCTTGAATCTGTTTACTAAGAAGATTAAATAATTGATTATTTCCCTGATGCCGAGATTGAGCCTTATTCAGTAGGAAGCGCTCAACTTAAGAAAAACAATCTGAGGTCAGGTGATTATTGAGACATTATGTCCAGATGCAGATATAGGCATCATTTTCTCACACTTCCCCCAGCTTCCCACACAGACTGTTAACATGGCTTTGCTTAACCAGAAAACAGCTCCCTTCTTGTCCTGGGTTTCTTCGAAAACCCCAGGTGCCTTGCTAGAGTAATGGGTGCCTAGACCCTCGGCACAGCAAAACAGCCCAGCCCGGCCCTGCACCCACACTAGCAAGAAGGGATCTTTGCTCAGTTCTCAGTTTCAACACCGCTTCTCTGGAAAGCCTTTCTAGACAGATCACAGCCTCCAATAGACACGTCCATGGCACCTGCCGCTCCCAGCCCTGCAGCATCATCGCAGGTTCAATTCCTGGTTCAGTGTTGAGCCTGCCTGAGTGCTGTCAGCTCCCTTCATGAGGGTGAGACCACATCTCCTTTGCAGGCACAGTTGGAATCCCAGAGCCAGCATGTGGCCTGGAATACAGGAGAACCTCCAAGGACTCCTTGTTTTGTTTTTGTTTGGGAGTTCCTTCTTTCTTAATCTCTCACTTTTAGGAAAGTAACATTGTGAATTCATGGATTTTTAAAAATATATTAAATGGACTGTATTCCAATCAGTTGCAGACATTATTTTTTTAATATAGACATTAAAGCCGTTTTCCTGCTCTACTTATATTTCTGACTTTCCTTCTTTCCAGCTTTTTATTTTGAAAAATTTCAAACCCATCAAAAAAGTTAAAAGCGAGTACAGTGAACCTCATGCACCCTTTATGTAGGTTCTCCAGTTGTTTGCATTTTGCCCTATGCGTTTCCCTATCTCTCTCTCTCCCTCTGCCTGACCCTGCCACTACACTCTTATTTTTTGTTAAAGCACTTGACAATACTTTGCAGAGGCAATATTTCATCCCTAAATATGTCAGCATGAATTTCCTAAGAGCAATTATATTCTCTTATTTAACAATAGTATAATTATCACATCTAAAAAACTAACAGTGATACAATAATGCTACCTAATATATGGTCCGTGTTCAAATTTTCCAACTTGTCCCCAAAATGTACCTTTTGCCATTTGTCAAGGTAGGTGGGAAGGGATCAAGGGTCCAGCTGGGAGGATGTGTTAGGTTTGTTATCATGTGCTGAGTCTCTTTAACCTAGAACATTCCTCCTACTTTGGTGGGAATTGGGGTGGGGGATGCTTTTGGGATATTGACCTTCTCGAAAATCCCAAGCTAGTTGTTTTATAAACTGTCCCACAGGACCAGAATCTGAATTTGTTTCTTCACAATTAGATTCAGGTTAAGCAGTTTGGGCAAGGTGAAGCTACATTTTTTATATCAGTGCAGCGTGTCAGGAGGCCCACGTGTGAACTCTTATCAGTGATGCTAAGTTTGATCACTAGGTTAAAGTGGTATCTGCTACATTTGTTGTAACAATACCTTTTCCCCTTAGTAATTTTGATGTAATCTGTGGGGTGAAACTTTGAGACCATGTGAATATCCTGTCCCCCATGATCTTTGGTTTTAGCATCTGTTGATGGTCCTTGCCTGAATATTGTTAATTATATTGGGGTTGCAAAATGGTCATTTTCTAGTTCTATTTTTCCTTCCACATTTAAGCTGATATTCTTATCTACAGAAGAGTGTTCCCTTTTGACCATTTCTCTCCTTCCTCCTGCCCGCTTCTCTCCCTTCCTCCTTTCTCTGCTGTCAGTCTGGGTGCTTACTATTTTACCTGCCTCAGCCGGAGAAGGCAATGGCACCCCACTCCAGTACTCTTGCCTGGAAAATCCCATGGACGGCGGAGCCTGGAAGGCTGCAGTCCATGGGGTTGCTGAGGGTCGGAAACGACTGAGTGACTTAGCAGCAGCAGCAGCAGACTTTGAGTCAACTATTTCTCCCAAGAGCCCTGATTCTTTCTGATGGGGAATCATGCATGCTAGGCATGCTCATTGCCACTGGGGTTCACTGCTTCTAGGTTTTTTCAGTGAACTCAGGTTCAAACTATAATTTTTAATGTTTTAAACAAAAAAATGTTTAATTTGAATCTGACCATCAGAAGATAATCATGCAAATATAGGACATCCTACAATTCACCTGGCCTGGATTCTTCCAAAAAGTTAATGTTGCAGAAAATAAGAACAGTGGCAGAAGGGCAGAGCACTGGTTTAGATGAAAAGAGATTGAAAAAAATATGTAACAATCAAAGGCAAGGCTCATGTGTCGATGGGAACCTGAATGTTTAAAATGTAAAGGGCATATTTGGGAAATTGAAGAAATCTGAATGTGGACTATACATTAGATAATACTGAATTACTGTTCATTTTCATTAGTGTGATAATAATGCTGTAATGATATAGGAGAATGTCATTATGAGGAGATGCATTCTGAACTATTTAGGAGTAAATTGTCAAAATGTCTATAAGTTAACTTCAAATGTATTGAAAACAGAAGTGTATCTCTATGTATATGTGTGTCTGTGTGCATATATATTCATATATATGTATGTATTTATAGAGAAAGAAAGCAGACACGGGAAATAGTGAGTGGTGAAGGACATATGATATTCATTGTACTGTTTCTTCAAATTTTTGTAGGTTTGAATATTCTCACAGTAAAAAGCTATGAATCTCTGTGGGGTTTGGGGTGGGGAGAGACTAGAGCCCTCCTTATTTGGTCAATAAAGATGTGTCCAAAAGTCCCTTTACAGATTTTTCTCCATGTGATTACATTAATAACTTTATATACTTAAAAAAAAATTTGTGTACTCTAAAGTGCCTTTATTTTCAGTTTTCAGGGTTTGATGTTTTCCCTATTGTTAATTAATTTTATTTTTAAAATATAAACAAAATTTTAAATTAAATTTTTAAAAGTTAATTTACATTTAATTAAATTAACTTTCCTGTGATTGATGTTTCCTGTTAGGTGCATTCCAAACTAACCTATCTAGAGTTACTGTTTCTCAGATCCTCTCTTACTAAGCTAAGTGATTGCAAAATACGGTTTAAGGCATTTTAAAATATTTATTTCTCTCCTTCATCTGAATAATTGTACCATTTCAGCTTATCCTGCAATAGTTTCTTGGAGAATTCCAGCTAACACACAATCTTTGTACATATCCAGTTGGATGAGTTCAGTGTCGTTAATTTCAGCTGAATTTGATTACGATTTATTGAATTGCTTCAAAACAGATGTGTGTTTAAATGCCTATTTTTGGTGTTATGTTTTAAATTGAATGTATGACCTCTGGGAAAGCATGTAAAATGTTTACAACTTTTATATGACTCTATAGTCAAGACTATTCGACAAGCAGAGAATTCTTGGCTCCAATCTAACATCCCTCTTATTCCATGCCACCTCGGTAGATAACAATTTTTGTTAGTTTCAAACTTATTCTTCTAGTGTTTCTTGTTGCAAATAAGCACAAATGCATGTGCGTGTGTGTTTATTTTTCTTTCTCCTTATGTAAAATAAGCACAAATGCACGTGCGTGTGTGTTTATTTTTCTTTCTCCTTATGTAAAAGTGAACATACTGTATATATGCTATTTGGCAAGTTGCTTTCTCACTTAATTTTCCTGGAGCTTACTGTTTTATCACTAAAGACATTGCTTATTCTTGTTACAGCTGCAGAGCACTTCTTTGTGTGAATATACTATAATTTGTGGGCTTCTCCGGTAGCTCAGCGGTAAAGAGTCAGCCTACAGTGCAGGAGCCACAGGAGACTTGGATTCAACCCCTGGGTCAGGAAGATCCCCTGGAGGAGGGCATAGCAACCCACTCTAGTATTCTTGCCTGGAGAATCCCATGGACAGAGAAGCCTGATGGGCTACAGTCCATAGTGCTGCACAAAGTTGGACACTACTGAAGCGACTTAGCACGCATGCACTGTAATTTGTATAGCAGGTCCCCTATTGATGGACGTTTAGGTTATTGCCAACCTGTTGGAATAACCTTGGTCACATGTCGTATTTGTGTGAGTGTAAGCTGGGGATGAATTCCTAGAAGTGGAATTTCTAGGTCAAAATGAAAGTGCATCTCTAATTTTTCTAGAAAATACAGCTTTATTGAATGAATGAGAATACTAATAAATGAACTTGATTAAGAAGAGCAGAAAGTAAAAGCCTGGTATCTAAATGGAGACATAAAGCAATTAGACTAAATAATTCTCTTTGTGAAAGAGGCTGGCTTAAAACCCTTCTGGCGACGTCTCTAGTCCAGTGATTTTTATTTTCTCGCCTGAAGAGAGAATTTAGCCTTGGTTTGTAAATTAAGCATAGAATTACAAAATCATGAAATTTTAGAGCTGAACTAAAAATCCACCTGGTGCAGTCTCCTTATTTTAGCAGTAAGGAACCTCAGGCCCAGAAATATAAGAGAACAGAAAGATAGAGAAGACACAAATTTAGTTCGATTCCATCCAATTCAATGAACAGTAGGTGAAATATCTGCTTTGTAATAAGGCAAATTGTCAAATGTGAAACTGTACTACTGAGCACCCCAAGATAGCACATGAGAGGCATGGTTGTTCAGACCCCTGAGTGCTTTCTATCTCAGCCACCTCTCCTTAAACAGAATTGTCTTAGTTTAAATGGATTTTGTTTCGCATTGTTTGTGTTATTCTGGGGCATTCAAATGTAGTCATGATGGTAAGCTGGATCAGGTGGAGGGACTGGCTGGCCGTGTGCATTCTGACTGACTATGTGGGTGGGCATCGTTACTGAGTGTAGTCGGAAATTACATAATCATGGCGTTGGTCGCATTCTGTTTTGATTCCAAGCAGGCAGCATGGAGCGGCAAATGAGTTTAGCTCAGCCCAGCTGTGGACTTGTGCTGTGAGCCTGGGCAAGTCCCTTGTCTTCCCTGGTCCTCACTGTGTAAAATGAGGAGTTGGACAAGTCCAGGATGGCAGATAAATTAATGAATTGGTGCCATTATTTCCCCCATCCTGTGCTAATTGCAGACATAACGAACTGATTGCCACATGCTCTTTACTGGTTTAACCCATCTCTCTCGCCAGCCACTGTCAGCCTGTTAAGGATGTCACATAGGCTCAAGCCTATTTATCATCTCTGGCTTAGATGATTACTTAGGATTACCAGATAGATTATAGGACACTCAGTTAAATTTGAATTTCAGGTAAATAAAGAATAAATTTTTAGTACATGTGTGTCCCCAACATTTCTAAATATGGCAACACTCTTAGGCCACTTCTACTTCTACAGATATTTCTCTTTTTTTCTATATAATTAATTTCATCTGAGAGATCCACCCTCTTTTTGGTACTTCTGATGGTGCCCATTCTCCAGTCTCGAGGTAAGAATCTAGCTCAGTCTATATTGTTTAAATTCGTATTATGGTTTAATGTAGTGGAAAGTGATGAGGATTTGAGTAGGTGTTTATTTCCAAGGGCCATATACTCTTGTCAGACTGCTTAACACACCTGCAACACCATGTTTCCCAGACCTCATTTAGCTGCCACTTTCTTGATTTTGCCAAATCGCCATACCACTTGTATTATTAATTTATTTAGTATTTTCCTTTAAATCAACTCAATCTTTCATTTAAATACCATGGATGGAAAATCAGGATCATTTACTAAGAAGAAGTATAAAAGTAAATAAAGAGAAAAAATACCTATTAAGATATAAAATATTAGATTGGGGCTCACCTAAAACCATTGGGTGTGCCACCAATTCACATAAAACATAACACCATCACATGCAAACTCCTTGCTGGTTTGAGAATCCCATCCTTGACCCTGGCGGACGATCCTCAAGATTTCCTTGAATAGCTCCAGTGACGGGGAACTCAGTACTTAGCAAGATTGTGATTCATTCTTGAATACCTTATTACTAAATATTTCTTCTTTATTGGTTCATATTAGCCTCCCTGAAAGTCATACTTTGATCTGAGCTTTCTTATTTTTTAACAAGTATTAATATTTGTGTGCTTCTTATGTAACAACTTGAGTGCTTGTTATCTTACTGTCTTATGGAGGGAAGTAAGGATGCAGTTACGGTTCAGTGTGATAGATCTGATGGGGGTGGGGAGGTGCACTTGGCTCGGACTGGAGGTGTAGGGAGGTGTTTAGGAAGGCTTCTTTGTGGGGGAATGAGAGAGAGCCTGGTATGCTTTGGAAAGTAAAAGGCTGGAGAGTGAGAGTGAGAAAGGAGGCTAGAGTGGTAGAAAAAGGTGATGGATGAGCTGACTAAGTGGGTATTGTAACCCTCATGTTCCATTAGCACAAGGACCTACTTCCTGTAGAACATTTTCACAGTTAAGTTCTCATTTCAAAAAAAAAAAAGAGCCCTGGAGAGTTGACAGGACTTATTCTTTCCATTTCATAGGTAGGAAGACTGAGGTTTAATGGATTGCTGGTGGGCATGCAGCTTACACTGGAAGAGCTGGGTCTTGATTGTTCCATAGTCACACTGCTTTCCTTGTGTCCTAGCCGCAGGCTCACTGGTCCAGGATGACCTTCTCTGTCCCCCTGAAGAAGACTTCACATTCTTGGAAAGCACCTTAGAATCTTTTATCTTGATTTAACTTACTCAGTTTCCCCAGGACTGATCATGAAGCAAATCTGAGAGGTCTAAAGTCCAGCATTCTGCTTCTCCTTCCTTGGTTCTGGGAGGTGTTGGCTCACAATTGTAAATAGAACCTACAGTGACCCCTTCCTTTAAAGCCCAGTTGTCTGGGCTTTGAGATGCCCAGTGACCTCCACCCTCCTGACCTTTTTGTGGACTCTCTGTCTTTGTGTTGGTGGGGCAGGTGTTGCAGGGTCCCCTCAGGAGTCTTGGCCTGTCCTGGTCAAGTGATTCCTGAGTAGAGTCCTACAGCCCAGAGCTTTGCCTGGACTCTCTTTAGATGCTCCAAGATCACAAGCCCAGCTAAAACCATGTTTTTCTCAGCCACAGAAATCAGTGCTTGCTTTCCTCCTGAGCCCCATTCTGTGTGAAAACCATGGTGAGTTCTTGTCTGGAAGGCAAGCACGGAGGCCTCTTGTGATCCTGTTGCCTCCTCTGTCCACTTCTGTTTTCTTTTCTCTCATAACTACAGAGAGGATTGGAGACAGCCCACAAAATGCACACAGACCAGTCAGTGAAATGGGCCTAGCTATCAATCACTTCTCAGCACTCCAAAGGAAGGGAAGGAAACAGTGCTGGAAGAGCTGAGGGATAGCAGGGAAGCCTTCATGGAGCAGGTGGCTGTGAGCAGCCCTGGACAGATGAGTAGGAGCTGGTTCTAAAGAGATGGGAGGATTCAGCAGATGGGAATGCTGCTGTATCTTCTCCCACTGCAAGCATCGAGCTGGGCCCCAGCACACCTTTCCCCCTCCATAGATGTGATGTCAACTTATCGACTAATTAGAGGTGCTAAATTGACATGAGGAGACATGATTTTTGCAGTGTGGTAATTAAAAGGCAGTTGGCTTCACAGCTGTGATCACACACAAGTGCTTCTTACCCTTAAAGACATCAGCTGAAGGCAAAGTGCAAAGGAACTGAAGAAACCAGTCTTCTATTGTAATTTGTTAATTTCCTGCATTTGTCACCTACACAGCTGTAAGGGAGAAGTGAATGAAGCATCTAACCAGAAGTTTAAGAAAAATTAAAGACATATGTTCTAATTATGCACAGTTAGACAAACAAAACAATCATTACTTTTTAAAAATTAACAAGACATTTTTAAAGTGATTTTATTTATTAATTGGCCACGCTGCCTGGCATGTGGGAACTTAGTTCCCTGTCCAAGGATGGAGACTATGCCCCATTCATTGGAAGCATAGAGTCTTAACCACTGGACCACCAAGGATCCTCCAATTAACAAGACATTTTTAAGTTGCTAGGTTAGGATTTAGAATTAGATCCTAATTATGAGTTAGAATTATGTCTCAGCCTGGTAGTAGCCACATTACTGTGAGCAGACCCTTCCATTCTCTGAGGTTTTGCATGTTAAAATGGGTAAACTCTCCTCCATTCTGCCCTCATGGGGTTGAGGTATTATTGAAGGAAAGTATTTCGTCAGTTAAAAGGCTTTTCTTAATTGTAAGCAATACCATCCAGTTCTCATAACTTCTCAGTCTAGAAACTGTGATCTAACATTAACAATCATTAATTGGATGCCTGTGCATTCAGAGCCTCAGAATAGCCCTAAGATTGGGGAGGGGGCTTGTCACCCTGGTTTAGTGGGGACAGATCCCCAAAGGTGAAGTAATGTTCCTGTAGTCATGTAGTGAGTGGTGTGGCCGGCATTCAGTCCCAGCCTGTCCAAGCTGGAACTCAGAATTCTTACCCCATGGACCATACTGCTTTCTCAGCACTGGCTTGGTTGTGCTCTTTCTCTACTTAACTACAGCTTTTTACTCTAAAGGAGGAAAAAAAGGATTTGAGGAAGTAATATTTGTTTTGCAAACTTCTTTATGTAAGACAATGATAGAAATATAGTAGAGGGGAGTAAAGAAGGAAATAAAAGTCGCAGAATGGCACATGGGAAAAAAATGTATCTTAAAGAGCAAAAAATTAAGTTACTTTACAATTTAATATTTACACATAAATAAAAGCTTTTCTCTTAAACTGGGTGATCGACAGTTGAATATTGATTTTATCATTACTCCTTGAACTGAACATATATATTTTATATACTTATACATGTAGTTTATAATCCTAATAAAAGTTTAAAAAGAAAAATGTGAAGAATTTGATCTTCAATAAAATGTCAAATATACATTTGAGTTTTATTTCATATAATTGAATTGCAACATCTCAGGCAATTGAGGAGCAGGGCAATGGCAACCCACTCCAGTACTCTTGCCTGGAGAATCCCATGGACGGAGGAGCCTGGTGGGCTGCCATCTATGGGGTCGCACAGAGTTGGACACGATTGAAGCGACTTAGCAACAGCAGCAGCAGCAGCAGCAGCAGCAGCAGCAGCAACAGGCAATTGAAGCATAATAAGCCACGGATTTAGTATTGTTGTGTTTTTTTTTTCTTTTAAGCAAATCTTTTTTTTTTCTTCTGCTTTCTCTTAAATGGTCCCACTTGCTTTCCCATATTGTACCTGGGTGCCTTCCTAAAAAGCAGCCTTTTTGATGGAGAGATGAACCAGATTTCAAGAAGAAAAGTCCCAAGTTTGAGCCCTGACCTTGCTACTTGCTCACATGTGACTCTGAGCAAGTCACTTATCTCTCTGAGCTTCCGTTTCCTCATCTATAAAATTAGGGCAATAAAGTCTACTCTGTATCGTGGGGTTTTGTGAAGATCAAAGTTAGACTAAAGCAGGAAATGAATTTTGGAAGTTGTTCATCACACAGAAGAAGCATAAGTCTGTGGAATGGAAGCTGGTGATATTAGTCTCCCTGCTTTGCCAGTCACTTGATCTGTGATGACGTGCAAGTGGCTTAGCCTCTTTGAGCCTCAGTTGCTTCATCGAAAAATGCAGATCAAAATAATGTCTGTGCCATATGGTGGTTTCGCACATTCAGTGACAAAGTGAACCCTTCACGTCAAGCCCCACACACAACTGGCCCCAAGGCAGGTGCTCACTAGGCAATACCTTGAAGAAGGCAAAATATCTGAGTTCAAATCCCAGCGTTGCCCCTTGCTGCTCATGGGGCCTTGGGCACGGCATTGTGTCTTTTCTGAGCTTCAGTCTCTCCACGAGGAGCAAACACTGTTATGCCCTCCCTGCCTCCAGCAGGAATTGTTGCAAGTCCCCAGTTTTTAAGGACATGACAATGGACATGGGTGATAACAACTCAGCTGCTGTGCATCTCTGAGTGATTAGCACTAAATTTCATCAATAAGAAGGCGGGTGATTGTCCCCAGGGGATTCCAGAAGACGTTTCAAGCCCCAGAGCCAGCCTGCATATGCTGCTCAGCAAGCCTTATTGGAGTGGGCCACAGAAACTCGCCCAAATGCCAGGCTTTCATTTTCCCTCCTTAACTTGGAAAATGCTTTGTGGCCACCCCACATCACATTAGTCTCACAGGCATCTGTGTTGAGGCACTTTGTGTCCAAACAGTTTTTCGCCAGGGCTTGGGCGCAGCGGTGACCTGGCGCAGATCTGAAGTGGACCCCAGTTCCCAACGCACACAGCCTGGAGCCTTTGTATATGTCCTGGCACTGGCCACAAATAGGGTTTTGTCAGAAGCTTCCTGAGAAAGTTGCATTCCATTCATCTTGGCTGAAAGGAACCCTAGATGACAAATACCTCCCTCATTTAATTACAGAAACAGTCAGCAAACCCATGGAAGAAGATTAAACCAAGTGGAGAAAAGAGCAAGCCTCAATCATCTTCTCCCCCCTGGCATCTGGCCCACACTTCTCACCTAAGATTTAGCAACCCGGGCTGCTCTTGGTTAGATTTTCCACTTGAAAAATGGTTTATTTCTGCAGACAAGTTAAACCCAGAGGCCCCAAACCAGGTAAAGAAGGCATTACATTTAGAGAAGAATTCATCAGTGGCTGAGAGTTTAATAAAGACCCTGAAATTGGGAGGTGTATTTACATTTTTCAGCTAGGCTTGAATCTGCAGAAGAGAAGTGAAACACAATGGCAATTATCAGAATAAATCAGATCAAATTAAACACACACCCACACAAAACTAACCAACTCTTTAATCATTCTCCTCAATTGTTGGAGAGAGAAGTATAGAGTTGTGTGGTATACAGATGAAGGAAACTTTCAAGTCTTTGGTTCGACCCATCATTTTTAGAGATGAGAAAAACAGACACCCACAGAGGGGAAATGCTCTGCTTTGCTCTCAAAGCCATAGAGACAAGGGTAAGCCTGGCTTTCCAGCTCCCTGAAGTGCCTGAATAGTTGTCTTCACTCTCCTGATCTCTCTACCTCTGGGCCCTTAATGTGAAAGAGACGCACAGTTCCATACACTAACCCTAAACTTTTACAGAATATTCCACGGCAAGCCAGAACTCAGAGAGAGATGCTGATGGCTGCCTTTTGTTCTAATTTTCTGGTTAAGGGTGTGTCCCCCAGAATTTCCCAGGACCAACCATGCCCACCATAGATACCAGCTATATTTGAGAAACCCTGAAAGCCTTGAAATAAGCAGTTTTTTCCCTGTGCTAGTGGGTCTCAGAAGAGAGAGCAAGCCTTGGGTCATTGCCCCACCTCATCTTGGACTGATGGGTCAGAGCTGGTTGAAGAAAGAGAACCAGGACTTCTCTGGTTAAGTGGTTAAGAATCTTCATACCAGTGCAGAGGACACAGGTTTGACTCCGGTCTGAAAAGACCCCACATGCTGCGGAGCAGCTAAGCCCATGTACCACAACTATTGAGCCTGTGCTCTAGAAGCTGTGTGCTCCAGCTGCTGGATTCCAAGCACCTAGAGCCTGTGCTCTGCAACAAGAGAAGTCACTGGAATGAGAAGTCCGTGCACTGCAACGAAGAGGAGCCCCCACTCCCACAACCAGATGTGAGAGTTGGACCGTAAAGAAGGCTGAGCCCCAAAGAATTGATGCTTTTGATTTGTGGTGCTGGAGAAGACTCTTGAGAGTCCCTTGAACAGCAAGGAGATCAAACCAGTCAATCCTAAAGGAAGTTAACCCTGAATATTCATTGGATGGACTGATGCTGAAGCATCAATACTTGAGCCACCTGATGGGAAGAGCTGACTCATTAGAAAAGACCCTGATGCTGGGAAAGATTGAGGCCAAGAGGAGAAGGGGGTGTCAGAGGACACGATGATTGGATGGTGTCACTGACTCAATGGACATGAGTTTGAGTAAACTGGAGACAGTGAAGGACAGGGAAAACTGGTGTGCTGGAATCCATGGGGTTGCAGAGTCATAACAACTAAACTATAAAAGGCCCATGTGCAGCAATGAAGAGCCAGTGCAATTATAAATAAGTTAATTAATTAAAATTTATTTAAAAAAAAGAAAGGCAACCAGATATGAAGTCAAAATTACATTTTCCTGCATTGAACTTGCATGGATTGTGTCGCTTTTCTGGGTCATGGTTTATTTAGCTGTAAAATGGATAGTAAATCCTACCTCAAAGAACTAAGGGACTCTAAGACTTACTGACAGTCTAGATGTTTGGAAGCTTTGCTGATTATAAAGTAGATGGGATATGCTTGAAAAAATTCTACCAAATGTTGTCTCTTGGCACTCGGAAACTTGCTGCCTAAAACTACAGCTGCCCTGTAAAATAATAGACTTTTCTCTCCCCACCTCCCAACCCCCAGAATCTATTAGGGACCCAGATCCTTCCTTCCTTGGGTAACACTTAGTCATGTTCGACTTTTGCAACCCCATGAACCGTAGCCCACCAGGCTCCTCTGTCTATAGGATTTCCCAGGCAAGAATACTGTAGTGGGTTGCCATTTCCTTCTTCAGGGGATCTTCCTGACCCAGGGATTGAACCTGGGTCTCCTGCATTGCAGGCAAATTCATTACCATCCAATCAGAAATTTGGACAACTATGCCTGTAGTCACAGCTGCTGATCTTTGAGGCAATCAAGATGCTTTTTTTCTCTTCATTTTCATATATCTTTCTAAATTCAAACAGAGCTATAAATTCCTAGAAAAAGCTAGATAGAGGGTAGACAGGAGAGCACAAGAAGTTTAAACAGAAATCTCCAAAGTAAAATTTTATAGGCAGAAAAGAAAATTCCTGGCAGCAATGCATGACAGAAATTTGGTGTACTGTGTTGATCCAGAGAATCAGAAAATAAGGCACTCATTAATACAGAACTATGTAAGGTGGGAGTGTACTAGACACCAAAATCTGTGCTCAAATACTTGTTCCTCAGTTTTCTGAGAAAAAAATACTCAGTTATAATGTAAACAGACAGAAAATAGGGCCATGGGCAATCCATGTATTATCTCTTAATAGGCCACCTCTCAAAATACCTGCCATGCTTTTGAGGATGAGTACTTAGAAAATACCTAACATTCGGACTTTGAAAAAATACTGCAAAAATAACTGAAGACTCACAATACCCAGAAGTAGAGGAAGAGTCCAGCTCTGAAGATGAGCTATTGTAGGATAAAGAAAAAAACTTTAGAAAGACTTCCGGCAGCTTCAGTCATATGCAGGAAAGACATGGTCTCCATGAAACATGAGATAGGATGGAGCAAAAAGGGTTCTGATCATTAAAAAATTACTAGAAAATGGAAGAAATCAATAACAATAAAAAATATGGCAAGGACAGCAACACTAAAAGTGACTTGAAAAGCAAACCCACTGAATAAAGAACTTGAATGGCCTATCTGTACAGCTACTCAACCACATTATGTTCAGGGGGCTGCAGAATCAATTATTAATAAAGAGCTACCTTATCCCTGAAAGATAAGCAAAAAGGTAGAAAGTCAGGTAATACCAAATGGTGGTTAGTATGTGAAGAAATGAGAACCCTGGTGCTCTGTCACTGGGACTGTGGATGATACGGCCCTTTTACCAGAAATTAGTGAAACTGAATTTTCAGGTACCCTCTAATAAGAGATAAAATAAGATGGTCTTTCAGAATGCAGAGGAGAAGGACCAAGATGTGAAATCATAGAAAAAATACTACAGATATAGATTTGGGGAATAAAAGACAACACATAGATAATCAAGTATTCTAGTGGAGAGGCAAGAATATATATGAATATTAATATAATATAAATATAATGAATATATAGCATTATATATTATATATAAATGCTACATTTATATAATGTGTTTATACTTATGTATATATGTATGTACATACACATATATATATGTTTTTTAGTTAAAAGACTTGCGCATATAGACTGAAGGCCTCCCTGTGTTCCAGATAAAATCAAGAGTGCCACATCCACATCTATTTAGGCAAATTTTTTTAAATTCTAAGAATAAAGAAAAAAACCCTTCAGGCATCCAAACAGAGAAAGTCAGTTACCTGTAAATGAATAACAGTCAAACTATCCTCAGATTTCTCCTCTGCACCACTTTGTAGGTTCAAAGCAGAAAAATGGTAGCCCAAGAATTTTATATCCAGATATATTCTACCGTGCGTCAAAGCAACAGAGGGTCATCCTCAGCAAATTTTCAACCCCTCACCCTTCTTCAGAATGTGAAAAGATATCTAACAGTTTAAGACAAAAAGCAAGATTAATATATCCAGAATGGAGAAGAATGGAGAAGTCTGAATACCAAAGGGAACAAAAAGAAACATTTTTTAAAAAAAAGACTGCCAGCAAGACAATGCATGCAATGTCAAGTATTTATTGCAGCAATAAGCATGTATTTTAAAATCCATTCATGTCATTTCAAGAAATATACTTAAAAACAATCTTAATGGAATACAAATGAAAAGAGAATCAGAGCTATGACAGGTAAATGCAAACAAAAAATAAAGGGTTTCAATATTCATATCAAGATATTAATTCAGTATTAAGATTCAGCAAGATATCATATGAAACAAACAGCAATAAATGACAAACAGGGTTATTTTATTTTGATAAATATTTTAATCCTCAAATCATTCATTGATTATCTGGTAAGTACCTGCTGTTTGCACTAGGGAAAGGTGTATATATACATTGCTGAAAAATAATGATGTAATTGTTATCTTCAAAACATAAAATCAAAATGTAAAAAGCAAAACATTTGAGTAACATGGAGAAATTGTCAGAGACAATAGAAAAAACTCAACGTACCTCTCAGTCTTTGATAGGTCAAGTAGACAAAAATACAAAGCATATGTTAATAAGATAATTGGTTAGTTGGGTTATATCTCTTATGCACCAAAATTTGATAAAGAATTTTATAGCTTACAACTAGAGACTGCATCTATTTTTCTGGCTACCATGGAACTTTCACAAAAATTGATTATATAATAAGCCACCAAAAAAAATATCTCAATAAATTCCAAAAGCAGACACTGTATACACCAAATTCTCAAAACAATGCGATAAAACTAAAAATGATAATGAAACTGGAAAATAAATTTAAAAGTACTCTCTGAAATAATCCTTGGTAGGGATTAACTTGAAACCTCAATCACAGTCTGTTTAGAAATGGACTTGGCTATGTGAAATGAGGCAGGAGATTGGATCTTTGAATGGGGTCCTGATGCTGACAGGCCACATGTTGCAGAAACTGGGTGACTGTGCTGGAGGAGGAAAGCCTGGCACACAGGCAGCAGAGGACAGCCATCAGAGGAAGAAAGAACACAGGTGTTAGAGTCCATTAGCCCTGCATTTGAATTCTGTTTCTACCTCTTACTAACTTTGATGGGTATATCGATGTCTTTCCATTTCAAGACCTCAGTCTGCTTATTCAAAACCAGGGCTGTTGAGCTGTATCAGTGATTCTCAACCTTCGTTGGGCTCCATAATCACCTTGGGAAGTTTTTAAATAATACTGATACCTGGGCTCTATGCCCAGAGATTCTGATTCACTTGGTTTGGAGTGGGACCAAGTCATCAGTATTTAAAAAAATCTCCTCATGTGATTCCAGTCTGTAGCCAGAGTAGGGAGAGAACCCCAGAACTAGAGGATTTCTCAGGTTCCTTCAGTTCCGAAGTTCAGCAGTGCTACCCAGCGCCTGCAGCCTTTGCCGATAGAAGAAAGTTTTAGGAGGCTAAAGCTAGAAGAACAGTGATGCAAAGCAATCTAATCAAAGTGTGCATTATCTCAAGTGGTGCAGAAAATGTCAGTGCCAGTTAATATTTTGCACCCAACATGATTTAGACCCGGGGCATATATTGTACTCCAAGCCCATTGTAAACACAATGGGCCATTTATTCACTGAACAGTAACCACTGTAATTACCTACAGGGCAAACATATGAGGTTGTTCAAGCAACAATTAATTGTGGACCTGGAACTAATGGGACAATAACAGCAAAGTATCAACCAGAGTGTGATTCAGAAATCACATCAGAAAACCAATATTTTCCAAATTGTATTAGATAAGCATTTTTGGGGATGCAATTGTACATATACCATCCCAGGTCCTGAAATAGTGTCTCCCTGATTTTTTAATAGCTCCTTCTTACACTGACCATAGGAAACTGAAAATGTTGTTTTAATCTTGAGAGAAGAATCACAGATACTGGGTCTGAGCAGACTGTAGACAGCTTCTATTTCTTACATCGCTATGGGACCTAAGTATCACCTTCAGGCAGATGTGCTCACTTTGTTTGGTTGTAAGATCCTTGTTGTAAATCTGATGGCAGCCATGGATCCTCTTTTCAGAAAAATGTGTGTGTCTGTATGCATATGCATGCCCCACAGGTGTTTTCCTACAGGTTTTCAGGAGTTCTCAGACACTGTGAAGCCCTTCTGTGTTTTTTCTGGGCCACGGGCTAGCCTCCATTTGCACACTTCCAGACACAGGGATCTCACTGCTTCTGTCAGCAGGCCTGCCCTTGCTGGACAACTCTGGATGTGAGTGTCCTCATTGTGTCCAGCTGGGATTTCCTCTCTCTGGGTAATCCCTATTGGGGCTTACTCTACCCCCCAATTTTTTTAACAGTTGATCTATCCTTGACCTCAGCCAAGCTTGGGATGATGTCCTGTCTCTGTGGGGATCTTGGAAATTGGTTTCTATAGGTGCTCTCTAGCTCCGGTGACAGCTGATGGGTTATTGTGTGTTCATCTCCAACAAGTGGGACCTGTTGAGGCTGCCAAGTGAACCGAGGAGATCCGAGGACCCTAGGTAATGGCAATCTACTGCCTGAGCCAGGTCACCAAAGGGACAAGATTGCCACTGCCCTGCTCTGCTGAAGTCTTGGGGGGAAGAAGTGCTTCCTCCGGTCACAGGAAAAGCAGCAAAGCAACTTCAACTGGGGGCTGGGGGTGCCAGGATGTTTCTTCCCAAGATGCTGAAGTTGGACTCTGAGCATATTGAATCTAGAGCTGCTGGAATAGCAAACGTTGGGGGAGAAAGCTGGTGGCAGCAAAGAGAGATCTTGCTTCAGCCATGCCCTCTCTGGATCAAAGATGTAAATGAAACAAAAGAAGGAAAGAAATACTACTTTTTAAAAATAGTATTGGGAATTCCCTGGTGGTCCAGTGGTTAGGACTCCCCACTTTCACTACTGAGGGCATGAGTTCAATCCTGGTCAGGGAACTAAGATCCTGAAAGTTGTGCAGCGTGGCCAAAAATAAAACAATATTTAGGTATGCTGAGCACAAAGTTTAGTAAATGAAGCATACTGAAGAAGGTTAAACTAAACCAAGTAGCGTTAACAAGTGATGCGCACACATAACCATGGCAGTGGTCACAAAATTCTGGAGCTGTCGGTACCCATCAACAACAAAAAAACTATACAAGAGTTTATTAAATACTTGCTAAGGAAAATTATGACCAACCTAGATAGCATATTCAAAAGCAGAGACATTACTTTGCCAACAAAGGTCCGTCTAGTCAAGGCTATGGTTTTTCCAGTGGTCGTGTATGGATGTGAGAGCTGGACTGTGAAGAAAGCTGAGTGCCGAAGAATTGATGCTTTTGAACTGTGGTGCTGGAGAAGGCTCTTGAGAGTCCCTTGGACTGCAAGGAGATCCAACCAGTCCATTCTGAAGGAGATCAGCCCTGGGATTTCTTTGGAAGGAATGATGCTGAAGCTGAAACTCCAGTACTTTGGCCACCTCATGCGAAGAGTTGACTCATTGGAAAAGACTCTGATGCTGGGAGGGATTGGGGGCAGGAGGAGAAGGAGACGACAGAGGATGAGATGGCTGGATGGCATCACTGACTCGACGGACGTGAGTTTGAGTGAACTCTGGGAGTTGGTGATGGACAGGGAGGCCTGGCGTGCTGTGATTCATGGGGTCGCAAAGAGTCAGACATGACTGAGCGACTGAACTGAACTGAACTGAGACACATGAAAAACAAAATGATTTGTCAGGGGCTACGGGATCGTATAAAGCCTAACCATCAGTTGGGTCAGCGCTCATCACATGCGGGTACCGAATCTTCCTCCTCCCTCACCAGGCCACGACCTGGGAGGACAGACAGGGGAGGATGACAGACAGACTAGAAGGCACCACGGAGGGATTCTTGTACAATCTCAGATTGAGAAAAAATTTTCTAAATATGACATAAAGCCTGAAAACAGAAAGGAAAAAAATTAATAAATGCAGCCACACACACACACACAAACACCTCTGTATGGCAAAAGACATCATGAGAAACATCAAAAGAAAAGATATAGACTGAGGGTGAATTAGCCACTTATATCACAAAGGGCTAATCTCCTTACTTCTGCTAACCAGTAAGGGAAAGACTCAAAGTCCAATTGGAAAACAAGCAAAGGATGTGAATACTTTCCAGAAAGATACTGCAAATTGTTCTTCAACATCAGAGAGATCCTCAACCTCACTCTTAATAAGGTAAATGCAAATCAGAACTACAAGAAGATACCATTTTTCCACCATCACACTGCAAAGATCAAAACATTTGATAACCACCTTCTGTGGATGAGGCTGAGGGGAAGAGAAAGCAGAGATCAGAAGAAATGTTATAGAAGAGGTGACATTTATGCTGGGCCCTGTAGAACAGATAATTAAAATCTAATTTAGCAACTCACAGGTACTTAAAAGAAAAAGAAGGACTAATAAAGGGAAAGATGGACAGATTTGACTGCTGACTGTAAATTAGAATATACACACACGAAATGTAAAAGCAAACAAGCTGGGGTGTTTGCAGCACCTGTAATAGTTGAGTTTGAATGCTGTATGTATAACAGTCTTCATTAAATTTGATAAGGAAAGCATTAGAATACCACTCAAAAAATAAACAAGAGACATGAAAAAGCAATTCCTAAAATAGGACTTATAACTAGTAATCAGCCACATAGAAAAAGGTTCAACATAATGTATAACCAATGAATGCAATATGATTCCAGTTTTTCAGTAATAAATCATTAATAAATTAGATAGAAAGATGTTTTATTTCTGTTGACAAGAATGTGGTAAGATTGATCCTCTGTAGTTATACCTGGCTAGTGGGTGTGCAAATTGATGCAATCCTTTTTGGAAATAAGTATGAAGTCTTTATTTTTAAAATTAATTTCTTTATTTTAATTGAAGGATAATTACTTTAGAATATTGTGCTGGTTTTTGCCATGCATCGACTTGAATCAGCCACAGGTATACATGTGTGCCCCTCATCCTGAAACCCCATCCCACTTCCCTCCCTACGCTATCCCTCTGGGTTGTCCCAGCACACTGGCTTTGGGTGCCCTGCTTCATGTAACGAACATGCACTGGTTATGTATTTTACATATGGTAATATACATGTTTCAGTGCTATTCTCTCAAATCATCCCATGTCTTTAAAAGCTCACATTCCTTCTCTGGGAAATTTCACATCCTAGACTCTACCCTATGGAAAAAGCCTGAAATATAGGGGAAAAATGCTAAGCACAAAGGTGCTTGTAGAATAGGATAATCATGACAAATTAGAAATAGTCTAAATGTCCCCAAATTAAACACAATGTAGTACATTACAGTATGTTCAGATGCTAGAATATTATGGAACTATTAAAAAGTTTACATGATAAAATGTTTGCAAGAAGTTTTAACAGGATGGTTAAATGCTTTTAAGACAATATTTAATGAGGGAATAAACAAACAGTTCAAGTGCGTATACAGAATGATCTCAAGAATCTTTTTTTAGTTCATCGCCATGCACGGAGAAAGGATCTGAAGGAGGCAGACGACAACATTAACGAAGTTTCTTTCTCCTTATTTTACATTTTTAAAAGCCTCTTCAATTGTAACAAGTTATTTTTGCAGTAAGAAGGTTAAAAGTATTTTGCCTGTGTGTTTGTACCTCAAGTGAGAACTAAAGACCTCTGTTCCCTTAGGAAAGATCCTGAGCCCACAGCTATGAGGTTCCCCTCAGTAAAATGCTGTCTCTTTTGTGTTTTTCAGCTCTCCTTTGCTGCCACCACGCCTGTTCTAGCAGATAAGAAGAAATACCCTTACTTCTTTCGGACGGTCCCATCAGATAACGCGGTGAATCCAGCCATCCTGAAGTTGCTGAAGCACTACCAGTGGAGACGGGTGGGCACGCTGACCCAGGATGTGCAGCGCTTCTCAGAGGTACACGCCGCTGGGAGGCGCCCCTCACCCACCTCCAGGCAAGGGGCGAGACAGCTCCATCAGGCTGGGCACTGTTCTGGGCCTTGGAGCTGCCGAGGTATTCAACTGTGCGTGGGGCTGGTGAAGACCTCCAACTCACACAGCTCAGGAGTGGAACCTTCCCTTCCATTGTGCCTTTTGGCTAAATCATGTGGCTTATTCCCTCACCCACCCTGTAGACGTGTTGTTCTTGCTGCCGACCCTAGTGATGATCTAAAATCATGGGGTGCCACCAAGAGTGTTTCTCCTGTGAGGAGAATTTGGGGAGAAGCCGGCTTGGAATGAAGATTACCAAAGTCACTGTGGATTGGGTGGTTTTTTTTTTAGTTTTTGTTTGTTTTAATGATTTACAAATATACATCAATACTTGGTGTTCTGAGGCTTGCTGTTGTTGCAAGGAAAAGAGAAGTTAAATTACATATAGTAAAAAAAAAAAAAGAAAGAAAAGGGCTGCTTTACCCAATTCCTCTAAATCCATTTTCTTTTCCAAGTCAAGTCCGGCTTTCTGTGTAATGTTCATCTGCCCAGACCTTCCTCAGTACCTTTAAACCTAATGTCCTCATACTAGGTAGATATTTTGCATTTTTCACTTTACAACAGATCTTTGAGATCTTGATTGACTTCGTTCTTATTAATGGGCCATGATGTTCTTGTCGGGTGCATAGATGGTAAATTAGTGAATGTTTACAGCTTTTTGATGTCACAGCCAACACCTTTCCACCTAGGTGTGCATCTTCAACGATAGATTTCTAGAAGTAGAATTTCTGGGACATTTAAAACGTTGAGATAAACTGACCTCCAGAAAGCCTGTTCTAATTTCTAGTTCCTCCAACCGCTTTGAAAATTTCCACACGTTTTTACAAACAGTGGATATTAGCAAATCTTTTAAAAAGCTTTCTCCACTCAGCTGAGTGCAGAATGGTTTCTTACTTTTTTCCCTCATCTCTTTATAGTCCCTACTTTCCAGTCTTCTCCTGTGTGTGCTCTTGGTCCTTGGAGCTTCCCCACAAGATGATACAGTCCAGGTTTGCTTAGGAGCCCAAGATAAAGAAAGAGAAACAACTGTGAGCAGATCCTCAGGGAAATGTGTGAGGTGGGTGAGCAGGCAGACCTCGGTGAGAGTAGTTGGGGAGGACACGCCCCTTCTGCCAGTGGCGGGGTGGGGTGAGGGAGGTGGAGCAGAGCAGTGCTGGGAACCACCAGACCCGATTTCCACGCCAGCTCTGCACTTGCCTTTCCGAGGCTCTGCCCCATTTTTCCCTGGGAAGGAGAGGCCACTCCATGGGAGAGACCACTCCGTGCATTAGCTGTGCGACCTTGGCCAAGTCACCTCACTTCTCTGAGCTGCAGCTTCCGCCCCTATAAAATGGCGACAATAACCCTTCCCAAGCCCATCCTGCAGACCTCCTGCCAAAATCAGATGAGTCATGAATTTCAAAGAGCTTTGCAAGCTATACAGTTTATGCGCCGAGAGGGATATTTTCAGAGGTGCTTGAAAAGCAGAAGTAGTCTGTAGTCATTCAAACAAGGCCAGCTTTTCCCTGACAAGAAGGGTCCTCAGCTTCCCACCTCTGTTTCCCAGTCCCCAGGCAGAGGCACAAAGAGAACTTGACCTCCAGTGGGAGTGACTCACTGCCAAACACTGAAGAGGCTGTTGCTGGAAGCTTGCCCTTTATACAGCAGCCACGAATGTTCTGGAATGAGTGTGAAGCAGATTAATGGTGAGGGTGTGCAGGGCCAGTCCTGTGGCCCCATCCACGTGGACTCTGCTGACACTTGGAGGGACCTGCTTTTTTGCAATGGAGTCTTTGGCTGACTTAGCCTGATGGGCTCTTAGAGACACCTCCTCCAACCTCCTTATTGTACAGAAGGGGAGACTGAGGCCCAGAGAGAGGAATGAACAAAGTTCAGGGCTTCAAAGCACCTCTGAAGTCATGAAAGATTGTTGACAGAGAAGTCAGGACTGAATCCCAGAATCTAGACTCCAGGTCCAGACAGTCCATTGTTCCTTCTTTCCATCCCTAACTACCTGTAGTCACATGAGAGCTACCTTTGTGTAGAGAGGTTTGAAAAACCCCAATCTTTGGTTTAAAGAGGATACGTGATCAGCCCCAAGCTTTATAGATTGCCAAACAGCCAGTTGCCCTTTAGGGAGAGGTTATGGTTCCCATTTTACAGATGAGGAAACTGAGGCTCACAGAGGGCAGGTGCCTTCTTGCCCCAGGGCACTTGCTGGTAAAGAGCCCAGCTGAGGCTGGAAGCCTGACAGACTGTTGGTCAGTGTTTCTCCATTTCTCTGTCCTCACTGGGGTCAGGAAATGTCAGTTTGGTACCACATCTCTGTCCCTGCACAGCTGTGTTAGAGCCTTCAGCCAGGTTTCAGGGCATCTCAGTGGGAAGCCTCTTTTTTAAGGACAGGATGTTGCTTGGTGGTATTGCTGGCAAGAACCCCTTTCGATTTTAATCTCTCAGCCCAGCTGACTCCTCTCTGTGCCCAAGGGCTTTGGCATCCCTCTCCCGATGTCTGGCTGCATCACTGGAGTGCAGGCCCTGGAAACTCGCCAGGGGCTAACAGCTTTTCGTGAGTGCAGAGGAAACTGGATTCCTTTTATGAAACTGGTCGATCAGCAGCATCAAGCACTTCTGTTCCGGACTGGTGCACTGGAAGGAATGTCAAATGAAAGCAATCCCAAAGTTAGAGGGGAATGGGGGAAAACCTTAATTAAAACCTTAATCTTCTGAAAGGGGTAGAGGGCTGAGGGTTATCCTACCTTGGAACCAGCTGCTCCTTGGAGCTCCCGTCCATAAGATTCAAAACCAGTGTGCAGTAACCCAGATCTGCTCAGGCCTTGGATCAGATATGCTGATCTCGGGGCCCCACTTTGCCAAGCAATGGCTGTGTGACCCCAGGCAGTTCACTTCACCTTGTTGGCTCAAGTGTACCTGATCTAAAGCTGCTGCCAGGACAATCAGGGGTCCATGGGGAACCAGTGGCCAGAAAGATGGCGCTTGCTTCAGCTCTACCCTCTCTGGGTCAAAGACTTATATCAGAGGAGAGAAGGAAAGACTTGGTACCAGAAGATCTCTAAGCCCAGATCTACCAAGCAAAAGCTTTGCGGCCCCAGGCAATTCACTACGCCTCAGTGAGATCCAGTTTCCCATGTGTAAAGTAGAGATATTTATCCCCACCTCACAGGCACTGGGAGATGAGAGGGTTAGATGAAAAAACATAAATGAAAAACTTCTGCATAGTTGGAGTTCATTAAATGGACATTCTCGCCTCCACTGGTACTTGGGACAAGCCCTAGGAATGCATATCCATTCACTCAAAAAATACAGATGTGGCCTACCATGTGCCAACGTCTATGAAGGCACAGAACCTGGGGCATGGAGGGCCAGGGAGGAGTGGACATGGCTTCAAGGTCAGTAAGTGTCAGGCCTCCTTCTTTGAGTTCTCAACTCTGGTTGCTCATCAGAATCACCAGGTGGAAGACAAAGGTAAAAGTGGTGATAAAGAGAGTACTGCTGAGAGGGTGGTCCATGGGACCCGGGATGGGGAGCAGTGGACAGGCAGTGGCCTGTGGGCCTGAAGAAAGTGTAGCTCTGGAAGTCTCGGAAAAGCTTGAGAGTGTAGAGATGAAGGAGCTAGAAGAATGGGAGACTGTGGCAGAACTGGGGGAGGGATATAGGGATTGGGGGGTCCAAGCCCTGGTGATGAATGAACAGCTAAAGCTGAGTGGAGGTAGAGGTCACTAGGATTAGGGGCAAGGAAATGAGAGACCAGGGTGCTAAGTGGTGTCTATGTGTACACTGAAGGCATACGATAGAGGCAAGGATGAGGTGGAAATGAAGGTAGTGAGCAGGGGTGGCTGAGGACCAGCAGATAGCCAGAGGGTTATTTGAGCCTATTCTCCCAGCTCCTGGTCCTGTGGTCTACCAAACCATCTTCACTAAGTTATTCTTTGGATTCCTGATCCCATGTTGCTAAACTAACCAGCTTAGTACCATTGAACAGACCACTCAGTCTCTCTTGGCCTCAGTTTCCCCTCCGTAAGATAAGGGAGTTGGGTCGATTGACCTCTAAGAGCTCTCCTAGCTCAAGGAATTTGTGGTGAAGGTTCAGGGTCATTGCCCCTGATCCTGCCACTCCCAGGGGTGTGACCATGAGAATTACTGAGTTTCTATGTGCCTTAGTTTCTTCCTCTTAAAAATGGGGATAATAATGGTAACTAACTCTAAGGATGCTTGTGATTACATGTGTTCTGAAAGTTGAAGTGCTAAGAGGCGTGCCTGACTCATAATAAGCACCATGCAAGGGGTGGCAGTTATTTTTATTGTCATCTAGAATCTGGTTCCTTAACCCATGGCTGGCCGCCGTTCAGCAACCCAGACATACGGCGGGGTCTAGTGCCTGCCACTAGCACCGCTCTTTTCTCCTCTGCTCCCTCCAGGCAGGCTCGAAGACTCCTTGCCTAGTCGCTGGCTTAGTGATCTCGGCGCTTCTGGGGCTGACCTTTCCATATCAGAGCCTCCCTCAAGAGCTGGGACCCACCAAAGCCCTTGATCTGTCCAAGACCAAAAGGGCACCATCTGCAGAGCTTCCTCTTCAAAGCACCTGCCCTTTGAGCCCTCCATGGCCCTTGAAGCCCTTCCTTGCTTGCCAAGTCACCATCTGCCCCAACCAAAGGGGTCTCTGGTCACCTTCTCTAAAGTTGCCACTTATATGGCTCGGAGGACATGCCCACACTGGAGGGTAGGGGGACCCTGTGCTTGTTTCTCGTCTAGGAGCCAACCTTAGTAGAATCGTCAGCCTTCCCTGCTGCTCTGAGTAGGGATGAGCTCCTTGGGGTGGCCGCAGAAACCCTTACATACCCTGAGGCCTCCTTGTCTGTCTCACCTCCGGCACTCTCCACTTTGGTCCAGCCTCACCTCTGGCTTCTCTCTGCAGATTGTCCTCTCCCATACCTGGCTCAACTTTCCTCCCCAGACTGGGTCAGGTGTGTGTCTCTGTGCTCCCCTCCCCTCGACCTTCTCTCTCTACCAGCTGTGTGCAGGGCAGAGAAATACCCGACCTCCTTCCTTGTCAGTCACCCACTGCTCCTGAACTGGAAGGCCCCTGTGGACAAGAGCCTTTCTGTCCCCTAACCCTGGAGCATATGTGTTCAGTAAGGATTTCAGTAAATCAATCTTTGCCCACTAGGCCAGATTCTTAGAGGCCAAGGCAGTGGTTTCTTTTTTGGGGTCCGTAGTCTGCTTGCAACTAGGATGGTGAGATGGGGGTGAGGGGCTGTAGGGAAGTGTCAGTCCCTGTTGTGAGTCACAGGGGCCATCGGGGAGAGGGGAGGCACCCACAAAGATGGGAAGCCACATTCCCACAGAGCTCAGCTCAGGTCATTCTGACATCTGTTAACTGACTTTTGTTTGGATGTGGCATTGTTTGTTGGTGGAAGATTCTTCTAGAGATCTCAGTGGAAGGTTCTGGGCCAGCCACTGGAAGCAGCCGTGACCTGGGACCTGCTCTGTGGTTCTTCTGGGTGGTGTCAGAGTTGGACATTGGGAACGAGCTCACTGTAGTTTGTGTCTGAGTTGTGTTTTTGGCTCTCTGGAATGTTCGTTCTGAGTTGTCATTACTTCAGTATCCGCTCGTACCAGGATCAGGTCATCCCATCCCCTAAAGCAGTTCTTGCGGTGTGGTCCTTGACCAGCAGCATTGGCAATGGGAACTTGTTCCCAGCAAATCTGAGGATTCCACCCCAGGCCCCCTGAATCAGACCTTTGGGAGTGGGGCTCAGCATACTGGAGTTAGAGAATCCCGGTATTAGAAGAATGGGAAGCTTTCAACTGAGGCCTCTGTGCTTTGAGGCCCGCTTTATCAGAAAGTAGGGCCAGACTCAGCTCTGGTCTTTGTCCTTGGCGTTCCTCTAGGTTGCAGGGTCACCCACAGACCTGCAGATCTTCTATTATTAGGAGGCTGGACAGGACTCCTGACAGATCAGATTCTGACCCTGATGGTTCTACTCTATGCCCCAACTTCTATTTGAAGAATTTGCTCATGCTTTTAGGACATTTTCCTGTCCAGAGGTGGCTGCAGTAGCTGAGCCTAAAAGGCAGGCCTCTGAGGGGAATGCCTTGTTTGGGCTTAGAGCTCCACCTTTGGAAGGATGGCCCACACCCTCCCTTCTTCTCTCCCCAGGGAGGAGATGGCAAATGCTTCCTCCTGACACTCCCCAGCAGGTCTTCAAAGCCAAGCACCCTCCCACCTCACACACCCCAGCTCTTAGAAGAAAGGAGCTGCCCTGGACCCTGCTCAGAGAGGATGGGTGCTTGCCTAGGGGGCCAGGGTGAGTGCCACACCCGCTGCTCACCAGGGCTGTGGTATTAGATAACTATATCTCCACCCAGGCAGTGTGGACCCTGGAACACACGAGTGAGTGAGGGCCCAGAGGAGTTCCTGGAGGTCTCCGGAGGGGGAGGGAGGGCGAGTCCTGGTCATCCACTTCACAGCTCTGAACAGGGATACTTCCTGGGGGGTCCTGCACAGTCCCTGGGCCAGGTTCTCAGAGCATGATTGCAGCCCCGTGAAGCAGCCGCTGCTCCAGAACCGCTGGATAGGAGAATGTATTTAAGTTATGACATCATCTACTGCCATCTGTGGGGTACCTACCATATGCAGGTGATGACGTTTAGTTGCCCAGCATGGTCCGTCTCCATTTGGTAGAACAGACTCACTCAGGAGGGATGAAGTCACTTTGCCAAGGCTTCACCAAGCAGGGGCAGGTGTAGGTGTGAACCCAGGTTTTTGCCTCTCCTTGTGGAGAGAAGGAGACATGGGCCTGGGCCAGTATCCCCCTCCCATCCCACCCAACACCCACCTCAGGAGCAAGGAGGTAGGTGTCCAGAACAGGCAATCCATGTCTCAAGCAGGGCTCCTCACAGTCCCCTGGGATTTTGCCATGAGATTCTGCGTGTACGTCTTATGATCTTCCCAGACCCCAAATCCCAGTGACATCCCGCCACATCGGCTCCTAGCAAGTGTCCCAGGGGAATTTGTCACAACCTTGGCTGCGCTTGGCTAACAAAGCAGTGTGTCTTGTCATGTGTGGGTCCCCAAAGCTCTTCTGGCAATTCTGGCTGTGGTTCCCCCACCTCCAAGGCCCATCTGCCTGGCTTCGGTAGTGCCAGGGTATGTGAGTGAAGAAGTGGAGTTAGAAGGTGTAGGGAACCTTCGTGAAAAGAAGATAGTTGGGGCTGGACAGTTCAGTATGTAGGGCAAGAAGGGGCAAATGGGCTGAGCGAAAGATGGTGAAGGCCCCACAGGCCTCCATGTTTGGACTTCACCTGTCAGCAGTAGGAGCAGGGAGACAAGGAAGGTTTCAGATCAGGGGTGAGAGACGGTTAGCAATCTTGAGAGCTGATTGGGACGAGCAGACTAGAGTCTGGGAAACCAGCCAGAAGGTTACTGCAGGGACTCAAAAGAAAAATAATGAGACTGTAGTCACTTTCTTACATAAAACCTTCAAGTTCTGTTTGTTATTAGTTTTTGCTTGTTTTAAAATACTCATATGATGTTTTCTAACCATGATATTGACATGTACTCAATGCAGAAAACTTGGAAAACACAGAACAAAAAAGGATAAGTAAAAATTGGCCATAACTACCTACCGAAAGGTCAGTGTTAACATCTATAGGCATATGTCTTTAACATTTTTTTCCATACGCGAGTGAACTCACATTAACAAATACATGCTCTGACTATAGAAATGACTTCCATAATCTTGCAACCCAGTGGGAACATTTTCCCCAGCCAGCAGATATTCTCCACCACCGTGACTTGTAATGGCCTGGCAGCTCTGGGCCTGGCGACCCCGTGAAATGTCCTCGTTTTTGCCACAGCCTGATGTGTTTGGGGCTGCTCTTCTCCAGTCTTCTTTATCCTTTGATCTGTTCCCTTCCTGTCTTCCAATATAGTTCTGCAAATAGTCTATCCATTGGTGGTCTTCTTAGTCATTTTCCAGAACGTTTAGAGATTTTTAAAAATCTGTGACATTTTGAGGAATCTGGGATGGTACAGGAAGTGTTCTCTGTTGCTGATTTTTTTATTTTTTTTTCCTGATAGCTGGTGAAAAAAATTCTACCCTATGGATATACCATAATTACTCAAGGGAGCTCCCATCACTAAACATGGAGATAGATACTTGCCAGTTTTTCCTGATTACAAACAACAATGCAGTAAATCCATACTTGTATTTTTGTGTGAACATCTCTGATTACTTTTCAAGGATAAATTCCTAGAAATAATGTGTGCACATTTTACAACCTTTTGTACATGTTGCCAAATTGTCCTCCAGAAAGATCATACCAATTTAGTTTCAGAGCAGTATATGAGAGTACTCATTGCCAACATTGTATATTATTCTTTTTTGATCCTTGGCAATTGCTATTTTAATTTGCATTTCTTTGATTACTACTAAGATGGAATTTCTTTTTTACTAGGAATCGTTCTCATTTCTGTTTCTCCTTTTGTAAATTGGCTGTTAATGTTATTGGCACATATTCCTGTTGGAGTCTTTCTTACTGATTTATAAGTGTTCTTTATAAAGTAAGGATATCAACTCTGTCACAGTTGTTACAAGTATCCCATCCTGTTTCAAGTGACATTCAATTTTGGTTTTTTATGTTATTTGATAATATTAAAAATTTTAATATTTATTATAGTCAAGTTTAGGAAGACTGTTTGTCCTCACTTTTAAGTTTAGTTTGTCTTGCTTTTTCCACCCCCCAAATTTCCATAAATTCACCTTCATTTTCTTCTTTTCTTCTAATTGGCCCAGAATTACTGCATGTGGCCTGAGATCAAACTTTTCTTTTTTCTGCCCCCATAGTCATTCAGTAATTCTTCAGCATTTAATGAATCCATCTTTTCCTGACCCATTTAAAATGCCTATGCTGAATATTATCTTTGGAAAATAACATACTGCTTTTTGCATATAATTTCCAGTTCTATATAATATAAATATAATATAAGCCACATATGTGATTTAAAATTTTCTAGTTGTTGTTCAATCACTAAGTCATGTCCGACTCTTTGAGACCCCATGGACTACGGCACGCCAGGCTCCTTTGTCCTCCACTGTCTCCTGGAGTTTGCTCAAATTCATGTCCATTGAGCTGGTGATGCTATTAATGTCTAACCATTTCATCTTCTGCTGCTCCCTTCTCCTTTTGCCTTCAGTCTTTCCCAGCATCAGGATCTTTTCCAGTGAGTCAGCTCTTCACATCAGGTGGCTGAAGTATTAGAGCTTCAGCTTTAGCATTAGTCCTTCGAGTGGATACTCAGGGTTGACTTACTTTAGGTTTGACTGGTTTGATCTCCTTGCAGTCCAAGGGACTCTCAAGAGTATTCTCCAGCACCACAATTTAAAAGCATCATTTCTTTGGTGCTCATCCTTCTTTAAGGACCAACTCTCACATTCATACATGATTACTGGAAAAGCCATAGCTTTGACTATACAAGGCTTTTTTGGCAAAATAATGTCTCTGCTTTTTAATATGCTGTCTTGGTTTGTCATAGTTTTCCTTCCAGGGAGCATGTGTCTTTTAATTTCATGGCTTCAATCACTGTCCACAGTGATTTTGGAGCCCAAGAAAATAAAATTTTCTAGTAGCCACATTTTAAAAAGAAAAAAGAAATCAGAAAAATTAATTTTAATAGTACATTTTATTTAATGCTGTATACCCCAGACACTATCATTTGAACATGTGGCACTAGCCACTTCAAATGCAGAGGAACCACATGTGGCTAATGGCCACCTATTAAACAGTGTGCCTTTAGACTGTTTATGCATTTTTAAAATTTTGTTCCCTTGATCTAACTATCTATTCTGGAATTGGCATCTCAGTGTTTTGAATATTCTTTCTTTGATATACTTTTATGTATAGTCTTGCCTTCTTTTTCACAGTTGTCTCTATTTTTACCCATTAATTTTTGTAAGAGTCTAAAAATGCCATTGGTGTGTTTGTTTGAATTTCAGTAAATCCAGAATTAATTTAGGAGACATTTGACATCTTTATAATACTGAGTCTATGTATTCATGAATAACCATCTCTTCACTCAAAGCGTTTTAGGTCCTCAGTAAAGCTTTGTCATTTTCTTCATACAGATATTTTTTATTTTATGTTAGGTTTATTTTCAAGTATTCTATATTTATTATTGCTTTTGGGAATGATATCTAATTTTCTTGACATTTTAAAAAATGGTTCTTGCTAGAATATAGCAAAGCTGTCGATCATGTATTTACATCTCTTGAGTGCCTATATTGAATTTTTATTACTTCTGGTAGTTTTTCCTCTCTTAATTTGCGTGAGTTTTTAGATAGACAACAATACTATCTGGAGCAAGAGAAAATTTGCTTTCTGTTTTCCAAGGTTACACTACTTTTATCTTCATAATTTTTCATTGAGGATGTAGTGTATAATGGTTAGAACAGAGAAACTTTCTGGATTCCAATTCTGACTCAGCCACTTATCAACTTTGTGACCTTGGGCAAATCATGTAACTTTTCCATGTTCCTGATAATGGGAATGTACTCATATTACCTCAGATATTGTGAATATTAAAATATATTAATGCATATAGAGCACTTAGGTCTTAGAACAGTGCCCAAAAGAGCACCCAATATATTATGGCTATTATTATTGTTACTATCTTTGCTTTATTCACTAAATATTCTAGTATTACTTTTAAAATGGTGATAATAGTGAATATTCTTGTCTCGTTCTTGACTGCAGTGAGAATGCTGTTTGTAAGGTATGATGTCTGTTAGAAGGACAGATATTCTCATCATTTTAAGGGATGCTCTATTTTTATTTATTCAGTGTTTAAGCCAAGATATGCATGCTGAAAAAATCAGATGTATTTTTAGAATCTGTATAAAAACGTACATGGTTTTTTCTCTTTGCTCTATTAGTGTGGCAGATTGCAGTCATAAGTTTCCTCGTGTTCATTCTGAAATGTGTCATTCATTTAAAGCCTCTTTATTGAGTACCTAGCACACATCGAACACTGTTTTAGGCACTGTGGGCATATCAGTGGATGAAGCAATATCCCTGCCCTCAAGGAGCTTGCATTCTGGTTGGGGAGACACATGATTTTTAAAAAATATAGTTAAGCCAATAAATATATGGTATATCAGATAATGGTAAGTGTTAGAGAGAAAACTGATCTAGGGTAAGAGGAATAGAATATGCCATGGGAGGTGGGGTGAGGTCAAGGACAGCTTCAAAGATAAGGTGGCATTTGAGTAAATATGTGCAGGCAGTGAGGGGCAAGTCTTAGGATGTCTGGGAAAACAGGCTTCCAGACTGAGAGAATAGCATGTGCAAAGGTCCTGACATGGGAGTGAATCTGATGGTGCTGGAACCACATCATGGAGGCCATTATGGCTGGAACAGAATGAGTGAGGGGAAGGTGGAGCAGTTTTTAGAGGGAAGGGGAGTTGATGGGCTTCTAGCCCTTACAAGACATTAGTGAGGACTTCAGCTTTTGAGTCAGTTGACAAGCTGCTGCTGCTGCTGCTGCTAAGTCTCTTCAGTCATGTCTGACTCTGTGTGACCTCATAGACGGCAGCCTGCCAGGCTCCGCCATCCCTGGGATTCTCCAGGCAAGAACACTGGAGTGGGTTGCCATTTCCTTCTCCAATGCATGAAAGTGAAAAGTGAAAGTGAAGTTGCTCAGTCGTGTGCAACTCCTAGCGACCCCATGGACTGCAGTCTACCAGGCTCCTCCGTCCATGGGATTTTCCAGGCAAGAGTACTGGAGTGGGTTGCCATTGCCTTCTCCAGTTGAGAAGCTACTAGAGAGTATTTGGGGTTTTATTTTTATTGAGAAGCAATTCACATAACATGTTGCTGCTGCTAAGTGGCCTCAGTTGTGTCCGACTCTTTGCGACCCTATGGACTATAGCCCACCAGGCTTCTCTGTCCATGGGATTCTCCAGGCAAGAATACTGGAGTGGGTTGCCATTTCCTTCCCCAGGGGAGCTTCCTGACCCAGGGATCGAACCTAGGTCTCTGACGTCTTACCTGCATTGTCAGGTGGGTTCTTTACGGCTAGTACCACCTGGGAAGCCCCTCACAAAATGAGTGAGGAGGAAATGGAGCAGTTTTTAGGGGGAGGAGAGTTGAGGGGGGATTCTGGCCCTTACAAGATATTAATGAGGATATATCACATAAGATAAAATCTACCATTTTAACCATTTTGTATTATACCGGTAAATAGTTTTGGTATATACACAGGACATTTTCCTCCCTTCAAAAAGAAATTTTATTTCCATTAGCAGTAACTCATTTACTGTAGCAGTAACTTACTCCTTCCAGCCCCTGGCAACAACAAATCTACTTTCTGTATCTATGAAAAGTGAAAGTGTTAGTCACTCAGTCCTGTCTGACTCTTTCTGACCCCCTGGACTGTAGCCCACCAGGCTCCTCTGTCCATGGAATTCTTCAGGCAACAATACTGGAGTGGGTTGCTATTTCTCTATTTCCTTCCCAGAGAATCTTCCCGACCAAGGGACTGAAACCAGGTCTCCCGCACTGCAGGCAGAGTCTTTACCAAATGAGCCATCAGGGAAGCCAGAATACTGGTCTGTATCTATGGATTTGCCTATAATAGATTTTTCATATAAATGGAACCATGAGGATGTGAGGTAGGGGAAATAGGTGAAAATGACCTAAAGATATAAACTTCCAATTATAAGATAAATGAGTTCTGGGGATGTAATATACAGCATGGTAGCTGTAGCTAACAATAATGTTTTGTATATTTGAAAGTTACTAAAGAGAATAGGGCTTCCCTGGTGGCTCAGTGGTAAAAAAAAAAAAAAACCTGTCCACCAATGCAGGAGACGTGGGTTCAATCTCTGGGTCGGGAAGATCCACTAGAAAAGGAAATGGCAACCCACTCCAGTATTCTTGCCTAGGAAATCCCATGGACAGAGGAACCTGGTGGGCTACAGTGCATGGGGTCACAGAAGAGTCAGACATGACTTAACGACTCAACAACAACAGAGAGAATTCAGTTCAGTTCAGTCACTCAGTCGTGTCCGACTCTTTGCGACCCCATGAACCGCAGCACTCCAGGCCTCCCTGTCCATCACCAACTCCCGGAGGCCACCCAAACCCATGTCCATTGAGTCGATGATGCCATCCAACCATCTCATCCTCTGTTGTCCCCTTCTCCTCCCGCCCTCAATCTTTCCCAGCATCAGGGTCTTTTCAAATGAGTCAGCTCTTCGCATCAGATGGCCAAAGTATTGGAGTTTCAGCTTCAACATCAGTCCTTCCAATGAACACTCAGGACTGATCTCCTTTAGCATGGACTGGTTGGATCTCCTTGCAGTCCAAGGGACTCTCAAAAGTCTTCTCCAACACCACGGTTCAAAAGCATCAATTCTTCGGTGCTCATCTTTCCTTATAGTTCAACTCTCAACAAAGAGAATAGACCTTAAAAATTCTCATCACAAAAAAAAATTAACTGTGTGACATGATGGATATTAAGAAGAGTGTCAAGAATACACAAAAGAACTATACAAAAAAGATCTTCATGACCCAGATAACCACAATGGTGTGATCACTCACCTAGAGCCAGACATCTTGGAGTGTGAAGTTAAGTGGGCCTTAAGAAACATCACTACGGACAAAGCTAGTGGAGGTGATGGAATTCCAGCTGAGCTATTTCAAATCCTAAAAGATGATGCTGTGAAAGTGCTGCACTCAAAATGCTAGCAAAATTTGAAAACTCAGCAGTGGCCATAGGACTGGAAAAGGTCAATTTTCATTCCAGTCCCATAGAAGGGCAATGCCAAAGAATTTTCAAACTACTGCACAATTGCATTCATCTCACACGCTAGTAAAGTAAAGCTCAAAATTCTCCAAGTCAGGCTTCAGGAATACATGAACTGTGAACTTCCAGATGTTCAAGCTGGTTTTAGAAAAGGCAGAAGAACCAGAGATCACATTGCCAACATCCGCTGGATCATGGAAAAAGCAAGAGAGTCCCAGAAAAACATCTATTTCTGCTTTATTGACTATGCCAAAGCCTTTGACTGTGTGGATCACAATAAACTGGAAAATTCTGAAAGAGATGGGAATACCAGACCACCTGACCTGCCTCTTGAGAAACGTGTATGCAGGTCAGGAAGCAACAGTTAGAGTTGGACATGGAACAACAGACTGGTTCCAAATAGGAAAAGGAATACATCAAGGCTGTATATTGTCACCCTTATTTAACTTATATGCAGAGTACATCATGAGAAACCTAGGCTGGATGAAGCACAAGCTGGAATCAAGATTGCCGAGAGAAATATCAATAACCTCAGATATTCAGATGACACCACCCTTATGGCAGAAAGCAAAGAGGAACTAAAGAGTCTCTTGATGAAGGTAAAAGAGGAATGAAAAAGCTGGCTTAAAACTCAACGTTCAAAAAAATGAAGATCATGGCATCCAGTCCCATCACTTCATGGCCAATAGATGGAGATACAATGGAAACAGTGACAGACTTTATTTTCTTGGGCTCTAAAATCACTGCAGATGATGACTGCTGCTATGAAATTAAAAGACGCCTACTCCTTGGAAGAAAAGCTATGACCAAACTAGACATCATATTAAAAAAGCAGAGACATTAAGTGCCAACAAAGGTCCATCTAGTCAAAGCTATGGTTTTTCCAGTAGTCATGTATGGATTTAAGAGTTGGATCATAAAGAAAGCTGAGTGCTGAAGAATTGGTGCTTTTAAACTGTGGTGGTGGAGAAGACTCTTGAGAGTCTCTTAGACTGCAAGGAGATCCAACCAGTCAATCCTAAAGGAAATCAACCCTGAATATTCATTGGAAGAACTGATGCTGAAGTTGAAGCTCCAATACTTTGGCTACCTGATGCGAAAAGCCAACTCATTTGAAAAGACCCTGATGCTGGGAAAGATCGAAGGCAGTAGGAGAAGAGAATGACAGAGGACGAGATGGTTGGATGACATCACCGACTCGATAGACATAAGTTTGAGCAAGCTCTGGGAGAACAGGGAAGAACAGTTGAAAAGCAGGGAATGCTGGCATGCTGCAGTCCATGGGGTCACAAAGAGTTGGACATAACAGAGCAACAGAACAACAACAGCAATGATGGATACTAGCTTACTTTGGTATTCAGGCTTCCCAGGTTGTGGAGTGTTAAAGAATCCTCTTGCCAATGCAGGTGATACAAGAGTTGAGGGTCTAGTCCCTGGATTGGGAAGATCCCCTAGATTAGGAAATGGCAACCCACTCCAGTATTCTTGCCTGAGAAGTTCCATGGACAAAGGAGCCTAGTGGGCTCCTATGTATGGGTCTAGGTATGGGTTGCAAAGAGTTGGACATGACTGAGCACACACACACTGTGATAGTCATTGTACAATATATACATATATGAAGTTATTATATTATATGCCTTAAATTTATATTATATGGTATGTCAAGTATGTGTCAATAAAACTAAGAAAAAAGAGGACCATAAAATACATGGCATTTTGTGTCTGGCTTTTTTTGTATATCTTCTTTGAATAAATGCCTATTCAAATCCTTTGTCTAGTTTTTAACTGGATTATTGTCTTTTTGCTATTGAACGTTAGTTCTTTATATATTCTGGATACCAGACCTTTATCAGATGTTTAATTTGCAAATATTTTCTCCTATTCTGTGGGTTGTCATTGTACTTTCTTAATGGCATCCTTTGCACAAAAACCTTTAATTTGGTGAAGTCTAGTTTATTTGTTTGGTTTTTTTGGTTGCTGTTATTTGTGCTTTTGGTGTCATATTTAAGAAGCCATTGTTTAATACAAGATCATGAAGACTTAAACCTATGCTTCCTGTTAAGAGTTTTATAGTTTTAGCTCTTTCATTTAGATCTTTTTGCATTTTGAGTTCATTTTTATATACAGTGTGAGGTAAGGGTCTTTTGTATGAAGCCGTCCAGTTGTCCAAGCACCATCTGTTGAAAAGACTGTTATTTCTCCATTAAATGGTCTTGGCATCCTTGTTGAAAATTAGTTGACCATAGTGGCATGGATTTATTTCTGGACCACTTTAGAACTTGTTTTAGAAAAGAAGGGGATGATCTGATTTACATTTTAAAAGGATCACCCTGGCTGCTGAATATAAGGTGGTAGCTTGGAACTAGATAATGAAAACCAACTGGATCCTGGATATTTCTTTTACAGTAGAGCTGGCAAAGTAGATTTCTTGATGGAATACATGCGCAATGTGAAAAATAATGAGTCATCAAGGACAGCATCCAAATTTTTGATCTGAGCAACTGGGAAGGAATAAGTTACTACTTATTAACTTGAAGAAGGATGCAGAGGAGCAAATTTTAGAGAAGGAAATCAACAGGTAGTTTAGATATGCTTATTGGATATTCAGAAAGAGATGTTGACTAGGCAGCAACATAAGTGGATCTGGAATTCACATTTACATTAAACCCTATTGACATTCCTAAAATAGACTTTTCTTTGTTATGCTGAATTATTCTTTAATCAATTTAATTATCTAGTTTTTTTCTGTAAACACATGATAATAGTTATATTTTACTCGGTGTTACAGCATGAATCATAAAGCTTTCCATATTTTTTTAGATGCTATGGAACAGTTTATAGAATATACAGATTAGCTGCTCTTTGAAAATCAAACAGTGGGTCTGTGAAACCATTCAGGATTTTTTGTCCCCCATCCCACCTTGTTGCAAATTATCTTTGTGGCTTCTTCATGCTTCTTGATCACTTTAGATTTATGTTTTTTGTGTGGATTTTGGAACTTACATTTTCCAGAAAATAGTAAATTTGTTTGAGATTTTCAAATTTATTAGTATGTATTTCAGTACAGTTTAATATTTTTTTCTGTCTTTTGTCATATGCTTTCTCATTACAGATGTTTCCCCACTTTTTTCTTGATTAAGCCAGCTGGTTTGCTTCTTTACTGATGCAGCTGGTATTAACATCTTAAATTCAGTGTGCAAAAAATGGTCACATTTGTAATTTTTCCAAATTAAATTAAAACCTGCATCAAGCACTCCACCTGCCAGATTTACTAGGATCAGCCTCTCTCTTTCTCAGTGTCACCCTCCTCCAAAATAGCCAGTGACCCAGCTGGGAGAGGCTCTATTGCAGCCACTTAGTGGTGCTGTTGATACTGGTTGAACTGGTTATCTCCACTGACGGAGGTCCCTAGACAGGCTTCTGGGCATCCTCAAGCTCCTCTCTAGGTTCCTTGTGGAGCCACTCCCAGGATGCAGGAGAGGTGATTTGGTCATTTTCCTCCTGTGGATCCAGAACCTCTATTGGCTTCTTCTACCCTGATATCCATACTCCTCAAGAATCAGAAAGATTTCTTTTACAGCCCTACCCCTAAAGAGTCGTATTCCATTTTGCTCATCCTCTTTAAAATGGACACTGGCTGCTTCTGGAGGTCTACTTGCTTCCCCTTTAAAGATTTATTCCCCTCCCCAGAGATAAACAGGTTTTCCAGACATTTCCTTTGCTAAAGAACATAAAACAAAAACACAAGTAAAATTTTCAGTTTAAAAACATCCTGTTATCTTTTTTTTTTTTTAACACAAAGAACCAGCACTTGGGTTTTTATTGGCTTTGATTCTATTTGCCTGCTTTCTAATTTATTTTCTTCTGTTTTTATCTTTATTAATACCATCCTTCTTCGTTTATGTTTGTTTTGCCATTCTTTTTCTACTTGATTTGCATATTTATTTTTTACTCTTTGTTAGTTGCTATCAAGTGTATTTAAGCCAATACATTTGCCTTTGATTACAACTTTAGCCAAATCCTATATTTTTAGCTAAATACTATGGCATCCTCATCGTAATAAGACTATTCTATAATTGCATTTTCAGTTTAAAATGTTAGGCATCTACTTCTGTAAGTACTAATATGAAAATACAATATCTGTCTTAGCTACAGAAATTAGCACATTTGTTTACTGTGCATCCCTCACCATCTCTAATTTTGAATTGTTATAGTTTGAGTTTTTATTTGACTTTATTTTTTTATTGAAGTATAGTTGATTTACAGTGTTGTGTTAGTTTCTGGTATACAGCAAAGTGATTCAGTTATATTTTTTTCCTCTTTTTCATACGTTATGGTGTATTACAGGATATTAATATAGTTCCCTGTGCTATACAATAGGACTTTGTTGTTCATGCATTCTATATGTAAGAGTTTGCATCTGCTAATCCCAAACTCCCAATCTAGCCTCCCCCTTCCTTGGCAGCCACAAGTCTGTTGTCTGTTTTGACTTTATTCTTGTTGTTGTTGTTGTTCAATCACTAAGTTGTGTCCAACTCTTTGTGGCCCCATGGACTACAGCACGCCAGGCTCTTCTGTCCTCCACTCTCTCCCAGGGTTTGCTCAAACTCATGTATATGAGTCAGTGATGCTATCTGTCCATCTCATCCTCCACCGCCCCTTTCTCCTTTTGCCTTCAATCTTTCCCAGCAGCAGGGTCTTTTCCAATGAGTCGAGTTTTCGCATCGGGTGGGCAAAGTATTGGAGCTTATGGATATTCCTTATCAATAATTATTTAAAATACTGATTTTATTTGAAAACTGTACTACAATAACTGTGATTTTAAGACTTAGATCCATATTTATATGGCTTCAATTTTTATTGACATATCTTTCATGAGTTTTGTCTTGATTTATCTCTCCGTGGCATGAATATATCTTTGAATAATATTTTTTAGGAAGCATATCATTTTTCTATCTGTTGATAGACTATCTACACCATAGACTGTGGTCTGTGCTGTTGCATAGACCACAGTCTGTCTCTGTTGCTTCTCCTATGAAGTGTAGATTTCTATGATCATAATACTTTTCCTCAAACCTCTGTAGACATTACATCAATGTTGTAATGAAGTCTGATGTAATCTGATTGATCTCTTTGTCAATAAGTTTTTTTTTTTCCCCTGTGCTAGATGTTTATTGGGTTCTTTCTTCATCTTTGGAATTAAAAAAGAAAGTATGGCTCATGTCAGATGTTTGTCTATTTTGTTTAAAATAAGATTACCATTTTTAATTTGAAGAATGAGTGTTCATATTGCAGAAGTTTTCTTCTAGTATGTCTTTAATTATATCAGGCTTTTTTGTTCTGGTATCTTTTTTAGAAATATCAGTAATTTAGGAGTGTGTCTCTGTTGTTTGTTCTCCACATTATTATTTTCTCTCTGGCCATTTTTGTCTTAGTCCTTGTTCTGTATATTCTGAGAAAACATCTCATCATTGTATTCCACAACATCAATTGGTTTCCTACAGTTAAATTCTGTTGTTTACTGCTTCTAATGCCTCTCAGAATTCTCAGAAAGTTATTCATTTCCTGTCATTATCATCTTCTACCAGCTTTCCTTCGGTTTCAGCCTCTTCTATTGCATATGCTATTTCTTACATCTTAGAGGCCAGGTTTTCCTTACCTTCCTTGAAGTACAAAACAGACCATACAGTTTACTTCTGGTTCCTGTGGTGAATCTTTTTAGAGGTGATGTTCCTCCTCTGTGTGCGTTCCTTGCTTGTCTCCTTTATGTTCTAGAAGATTTTCATAGGTTCCATGTGCACTTTAGGTCATCCCTGACCTGGTTATTCACATGTCCTGGGACCCCCTCATTACTTTATCTGGATGCTTTACCTCAGACATTAATCTGGAAGACTAGGTGATGGAAGTTCACATTACCAACTAGGGACACGCAGCCTGAGGGGTCGGGGGTCATTTTGTGCTGTGCATATTTCTTCTCTATTTTTTTGGCAGAGCTGTTTCCAACATGTCCTGTCTTATCCCTTCTGGTCTCTTCCTTGTTCTTCCATTCTCTGTGTCTGGGAGAACCAGGCTTGAGTAGGCTTTGTCCTAGATCAAATGGTCCAGCCACTCCTAAAGACTGCTGGCTGTGAGAGGTGGGCTCCCTGTGTGGCCTCTGCACGCCTCCTGTGGCCCAGCCTCTTCTCTAGCACTCATTCACTAGCCATCGAAGGCTGTGAAATGGGTCCTGTGGGCACGTCCGCCCTCCTTGCAGCACCATGCTGCTTTCTCAGGAAGGAGAGCTGTGAGTCAGCCTTCAATCTGGCTCCACTGGCACTCTACCCAGCAGAAATTCCTCAAAGTTGGTGGCATTCTGATGGCATTCTTTCCTATTTTCCAATGCTGAAGCAGATCTCCCTTATTTTTATACTCCCTTGGTCCTTTCTGTCACTTGCAGAAGGAGGTAGCTTAGGTGGGAGTTGGACATCTGTGCTCAGCTTTACCATCTTTCTCAAAAGTTTCACAGTTAACACTGTTACCCATACTTTGTACTTTGGAATACAGATATATGACAGATCCTGAGCATTTCCTTTTCTGTGGCCCCCTTTGAAAATTCCTTATATATGCTGGCCCGCATCATATCTGGTTTTATATTTCTTCTGAACACTTTTCCTCTCCCTCTCAAATTTCAATTTAGCATCCTCTTGATCAGATGGATAAATGCTCCCAGAAAACATGGTGTTCCAGTTTTAGGGTGGTGAGTACCAGCCCTTTCCAGGGGCTCATCTTCTGGCTTCATAAGCCATAGCCTGGGCTCCAGCAATATTGATGGTGTTTCCCACATCCTCCTTTCTGTGCCAAAGTTATGACCTTCAAATGGAAACAGAGAAGGAAACGTCCTCCTGCCCCCAAGTCCTCAGTCTCCTTTATAAGCCTTGTGTTGCACTAGAGCCATTTCGGTTCCTTCTGGCACCCTCTTGTGTGAATCAGCAGACGTGGGCAGCAGGTGGTGGGGAGAGGGTGGCAGAGGCCCCCATTGCTGCTTGGCCAGCAGCCCCAGGAAGACAGCACATCACACCACTTGCCATATCAAGTCCGGGAACAGCTGCCTGCAGACCCTTGTCAGGGAGCCACCAAGCGCCACACATATGCTCCTTCCGGGGACAGTGCAGAGATTCCTCCCACCGTGTGTGCCTGTGAATTCCCTTTGGGGTTTTGTGGGGTGTGGAATAACATTCTCCTGAAGAAAGCCCAAAGTACCCACGCTTCGTGAGAAGATGCACCCATCAGGCTTTAGCTCCAGTGGCACCAGTAGCTCTTTCCTCCCTTCTCCCAACCTCAGTGTCACCACTGATACTGATCACTGCCATTGGCTGAACCTCAGCCGTGGTAGATGCAGCATGTCATCAGTTTATTCTAATCTGTGTAACAATCTTAAAATAAGCTGTGGTTATGCCCCTTTTATGGGTGAGGAAAGTGCTTTAAGAATTCCCTTGTTGGCCCGAGGTGGCCCAGTACGAGGCATAGCCAAGCACTTCCAGTCTGCAGCCAGCTAGCTCCTGTTTGTACTCTTTCCTCTCTCCCACTACCTTCCCAGAGGGGAAAATAGAACCACAGGCCCTTGTTGTGGTTTCAGAGCTGGGGTCTCCTACTGTGGGCCAGTGGGCCAAATCCAGCCCCCTGCCTTATAAATAAAGTTTTATTGGACATAGCCATGACCATTCATGTTCTTGTTGTCTATGGTTGCTTTCGCAGTGTAAAGGCAGAGTTGAGTCATTGTGACAGAGACCATATGGCCAGTAAAGCCTAAAATATGTATTATCTGGCCCTTTCCAGAAAACTTTTGCTGACCATGGTTTACATCAAGTCTGTGGAAAGAGATAGACTGGGAGTTGAATCAGATGCTCATTACTTCCCAGCTGTGTGACCTTGGGCAACTGACTTAACATCTCTGAACCTCATTTTACTTACCCGTGAACTAGTCATAACAATACTTTTGGGCTTATTCCAACGGTCAAGAGGAGTGAGATGACATGTGTGAGGGACTCTGCATGTGACAGGCACTCAGTAAATATGATCCGTCATCGTTATCTCTCTCACCTGCCGCAGATGTGCAGCCTTCTCCACTTTCGCTCCGCAGCTTCCTTTCCAGAGCATGCTGACACGGCTGCTTGAGAATCCTTCATCTTCTCTCATACCCCACAGCACAAACGAAGCACAGATGCTTCCTGAGCCTTCTCCTCAGAATCCTGGGCAGCAGGCATAAGTGACGCTCACCTCAGGCAGATGAATGGGTGTTCTGTTGGTCTCATTCATTCAGTCAGTCAGTGGTGACTGAGCCGGACCCATATGTGAAGCCTGACAGGGCCTCAGCAGGCTGCACATCCTGTAGGAGCTCTCAGGCTAGGGGCAGTGTGTGTTAGTGTTAGTCACTCAGTCGTGTCCGACTCTTTGTGACTCCATGGACTATAGCCTGCTGGGCTTCTCTGTCCGTGGGGGTCTCCAGGCAAGAATACTGGAGTGGATTGCCATTTCCTACTCCAGGGGATCTTCCTGACCCAGCATTCACACCCAGGTCTTCTGCACGGGTTAATAGCCACGACAATAGCCATAACCACGGTGCATCCAGATTCTGGTCCCCTTTGGAAAATTCCCCTTGCACTCTGCAGAGTAGATACCTGTTCCTCAGCATCTGCATGCTGCTCCCAGGAAGATACATTATAGAAACTGCTTAGCTTAGCACACCTTCAAGCCCCACTCTGGGCTCTTGGCCTGCTCAGCTCTTTGATGCATTGTCCACCCCAGGACGTGGTTGGCTCACCTGACCTGCCACCTCCCTCCTGGGACACATACTCAGCACCTCTCTGGGCTGGGGCTGTCTCCCTGGGCTCTGGGCCAGGGCAAGGGGCAGACTGTCTTTCCCGACCTTGGAGGAGCTGTTGACAGCTTAGCTCCTCTCCATCAGTCCATGAGGCTTTGGCATTCTCCCCTAGCCACCTCACTAAAGCCAAGGACATATTGTGATATGTGCTGTTATGGGGGTGTGGGTGACCTGAGGAACTTCCCAGTTCCTCCAGAACTGGGCCAAGAAAATGTAGGCCTTGGAGGGAGGAGCTGAGAATGCAGGCATTCAGAAGGATGAGCACAGCTCATTGGAAAATCCAGAAGGACTTCACGGGGGAGAGGCTATTTGAAATGGGGCTCAAATAGTGAAGAAGTACTTTGAACAGGACCAGGGGAGTCAACCACCGACTAGCAACAGTGGGAGTCAGACCACCCATGTGCCCTGGAGAATGCGGGGAAGGAGCAGCCTTACTGGGGCTGGGAGGAGGGGCTGCTTGACAAGGGCTGTAACTAAGCCAGGGAGCAGGTAGGGAGAGATACTGTGAGCTCTTTCTCCTCCCACCCTCTGACCCCTGCCACGGCCTCCCATTGGCACTTTGATCCCTGCCGGGACCTCCCATTAGCCCTCTGACTCCTGCCAGGACCTCCTGTTGACCAAGCCTACCTGGAAGTCACAGGACGAGGGAGTGCAAGTCCTGCCATATGTAAAAGTCAAATTCCAGAAATGCAGTAGCAGAGAGCCCGCTGGAAAGTGTGGGTGAGGGCAACGAACACAAGATATTATACTAGTTGGCTTAGTATATTGGGAATATGGATAATTGTATCACTTTTTCCCTTTTCTCAGACTTTGGGTGAAGTTTAGAAATTATTTGGACAAGCTTAAAGTCTGAGTCAAAAGGTTGCAACTTGTCTGAGCTGGTACGAGGCCTTGCACAGAAGTACCCTTAAGCAAGCAGCTGTCCCTGAGTTCTCAGCGTAAGAGGTGTCATTGTTTAAAAACAGAGAACAAACCACTGGCTTAAGCTGAGCCAAGGTGAACATGGGTGAGCCTGGCCTCAGTCAGTTTCCCTTAGGAACCTGAGAGTTGTGGAAGGTTTATTGGGGAATGCTCAGAGGAGGGAATGAGGTGGAAGAAAAAGTTGACACAAAATGCAGTGGTAATAGAGGCCTGAGCCAAACCTGTGGGGAGGGAGCACTGTGGAGCTGGGCTGGCCCCTCAGAGTGGCCCAAATCGAGGCAAGAGGCTGGACTGGCCATTGGGTACAGGCTGCCCTGGGGAAAGGGGTGTGACCTTAAACAAGGCTACCCCCTTTAGTCAAGGGCAAATCCCAGGGAGATACACAGATGTGAATTGTCAGTAGCCAACAATATGTGAGTTGTCAGAAACTGGGAGAATGGAAGTTTCCAGGAGTACACTGTAGTATCCATCACAGGGCCCTTGGGAAAAGGGGAGTTTAGGCTAAGTTCAGTTCAGTTAAGTCACTCAGTCGTGTCCTACACTTTGCGACCCCATGGACTGAAGCACGCTAGGCCTCCCTGACCATCACCAACTCCCAGAATCTACCCAAACTCATGTCCATTTAGTCGGTGATGCCATCCAACCATCTCATCCTCTGTCATCCCCTTCTCCTCCCACCTTCAATCTTTCCCAGCATCAGGGTCTTTTCCAATGAGTCAGCTCTTCGCATCAGCTGGCCAAAGTATTGGAGTTTCAGCTTCAACATCAGTCCTTCCAATGAACACTCAGGACTGATCTCCTTTAGGATGGACTGGTCGGATCTCCTTGCAGTCTCAAGAGTCTTCTTCAACACCATAGTTCAAAAGCATCAGTTCTTCAGCACTCAGCTTTCTTTATAGTCCAACTCTCACATTCATACGTGACTACTGGAAAAACCATAGCCTTAACTAGATGGACCTTTGTGGGCAAAGTAATGTCTCTGCTTTTTATTATGCTGTCTAGATTGGTCATAACTTTCCTGCCAAGGAGTAAGCATCTTTTAATTTCTGGCTGCAGTCACAATCTGCAGTGATTTTGGAGCCCCCCAAAATAAAATCTGCCACTGTTTCCACTGTTTCCCCATCTATTTGCCATGAAGTGATGGCCCCAGATGCCATGATCTTAGTTTTCTGAATGTTGAGCTTTAAACCAACTTTTTCACTCTCCTCTTTCACTTTCATCAAGAGGCTCTTTAGTTCTTCTTCCCTTTCTGCCATAAGGGTGGTGTCATCTGAATATCTGAATTTATTGATATTCCTCCTGGAAATCTTGATTCCAGCTTGTGCTTCACCCAGCCCAGCTTTCTCATGATGTACTCTGCATATAAGTTAAATAACCAGGGTGACAATATACAGCCTTGATGTACTCCTTTTCCTATTTGGAACCAGTCTGTTGTTCCATGTCCAACTCTTACTATTGCTTCCTGACCTGCATACACGTTTCTCAAGAGGCAGGTCAGGTGGTCTGGTATTCCCATGTCTTTCAGAATTTTCCAGTTTATTGTGATCCACACAGTCAAAGGCTTTGGCATAGTCAATAAAGCAGAAATAGATGTTTTTCTGGAACTCTCTTGCTTTTTCCATGATCCAGCGGATGTTGGCAATGTGATCTCTGGTTCTTCTGCCTTTTCTAAAACCAGCTTGAACATCTGGAAGTTCACAGTTCACGTATTCCTGAAGCCTGACTTGGAGAATTTTGAGCATTACTTTACTAGTGTGTGAGGTGAGTGCAATTGTGTGGTAATTTGAACATTCGTTGGCATTGCCTTTCTTTGGGATTGCAAAGAAAACGGACTTTTTCCAGTCCTGTGACCACTGCTGAGTTTTCCAAATTTGCTGGCATATAGAGTGCAGCACTTCACAGCATCATCTTTTAGGATTTGCAATAGCTCAACTGGAATTCCATCACCTCCACTAGCTTTGTTCATAGTGATGCTTCCTAAGGCCCACTTGACGCCACTTTCCAGGATGTCTGGCTGTAGTTGAGTGATCACACCATCGTGATTATCTGGATCATGAAGATCTTTTTTCTATAGTTCTTCTGTGTATTCTTGCCACCTCTTCTTAGTATCTTCTGCTTCTGTTTAGGCTAAAGGACCAGTCAAACCAGGGCAGCTGAAAGGGCATAATTCAGCCAGTGGTCCCCAATCTGGCTGTGTAACCAAGACCCCAGGGCACTCTATACAAACAGGATCCTGGCCTCCCTCTTGCTCCTGTCATACCACTTTCTTGGGTGGGCCCCAGGAGTCTGTATTTCTGCAGAGCTCCCAGGGAACATGATACACAGCAGACTTGGGAGCCACTGCTCATAAATCTCTGAACCCAAGGGTAGTTGATGTCAGGGAGATTTCCACTTTTGTGTGGTCTCTTTGCTGGGCCCTGCACTGGGTGCTGGACACCAAGGAACAGGGCCCAGCAGTGCCCTGGAGCAGCATTTGTATTACAGGGATTTGGGAAAGGGTCCTGAAGGCTACGGGTGGTGGCTTTTTGCAGAGTTACTGCTCTGTTGCTGCTGTTAACAACAGGGCTATAGGTAACATTTGGGAGGCAAGAAACTGTTTGAGTCCATTTCTGCCCCAGGACAGCTGTGTGATTTGGGGCATGTCCCAGCCCCTCTCAGGACCTCAGTCTCTTCCACTGTCCAGTGAGGGCTGGTGGGTTGGTGAACAGCCAGGCCCATTGTGAGCTCGGCCCCTGCCTCAGAGGGGTGGGGAGTGACCTGAGGGCGGCGGCAGCACCAGAAGGCCTCCTTTGTCGTGACCTTGGGGCCAGGAGCAAAAGTGCACCTTGGGCATCCGCCCATCTCCTGATCATTTTCACCTTCTGGTTGAAATGATCGCCCCCTGGATATGCCCAGCTCTGCCCTCTTCTCTCTCCCGAATATTCGGGTCATGATATGTGTCCCACATGGGCACATGAAGAGGCTCCAACACAGTTCCAACCCTCCAGGCCTCCCAGTCTTGGGGAAGACACTCAAGTAACCAAGCTGCTGTCACTGTGGGTCACAGCAGTGTGGGTCAGTGGTGCCCCCTAGCCCGCTCCTCTCTTCTCCCTCCACCCAACCCTCCTGGAAACACGAGTTTGAATCTCAGCCCTCTGGCTTACTAATCGTAAGGCCTTGGGTGAGTCACATAACCTTTCAGGTCCATTATCTGTAAAATGAGCACAATGATGACATCTGCTTCCTAAGATTGCTGAGAGGATGAAATTCACTCCAGGATTATCCTGCTGTGCCCTCTACAGCCTGCTTGCTCCCTGAGGGCTTACAGTGAGGGGTGGGAGAAGGGGGCTGAGAAAGAGTCGGGGGAAGAGAGGCAGGCTCTGGGGAGCCATTGACCCCTATGCCGTCAGTTCCTTCCTTGACCTGCCCCCCAGATCTGAAGTCCTGGAGGAAGAAGAGAGTCCAGGTAGGCTAAGAAGGAGGGCTTCAAATGCTAGGCTGTAGGATGTCCAAGCAGAACACTGGAGTGGAGGTCTAAGAACCCACCTTGGAATATAGAACTGGTGAGAAAGCTGTGCATTAAAAGGGCAGTGAGGCCCCAGGGTCTGAGAGGAGTCCTTTAAGCTCTGCCATGAAGTGAGCAGGTGGGCATCAGATCCAGTTGCTTCTCCAGCTTATGGAGCTGCATTAGGTGGTCTTGTTCCTGCAGGGGTGAACATGTGCCTCCTGGGCTGCCCTCAGCAAGTGTCGCACTCAAGTAGGGCACAGACTCGAGAATCCCAGACGTTCCTTGGGGATCCAGCCGTCTTTCCTGCCTGTCCATCTGATGCCTGAATCCCTTCTCTAGCAACCCCACCTCTGCTTGCACAGCTGCAGTGGTGGGGAGCTCACTCCAGTGTGGGGGAGGCCTTCCCATCCCTAGCTTGCTCTCTTGTTAGAAAGTTCTGCCTCTGCAGGAGCTGAAACCTATTTCCTGGTGGCTTCCCCACTGATGCTGACCCTTCCCCTGGCTCCCAGATGCCATGCTACTCCCCTAGCGTTGGTGACAGCTCCTTGGGATGGGCAGGGGGGATGTCTCACAGGCCTGAACCTCCTGTCCCCCTGGCTCCCTCCTGTCCCTTCAGCCACTCCTCCAGTGACAGGGAGCGGGCATGGGGCTCAAGAAACCAGAGAAGGACTCTGTGTTCCGCATTCCTTAGTGCTCACAGGTGTGAGTTCTCTAATATTGCTGCTCTATTTTGGTGTCAGAGGTGCACTTCGCATCTTGTTGATTTCCTATAGAGGTTTGTGTTCATCATCTTAACTGGATAATATTCCTGTTTTATTAATATCCAAATGTTTCTGTAAATATTGGTTTGGTCCCAGGAGACCGCTGCAATTAAAGCCATAGGCACTTTGTCACAGGAAAGCAACGCGGTTCTGAAGGCTAATTTCATTTCCAACAAGTCGGTGCGGCCTGACTTCAGGGACCGCCAGCAGAGTGGTGAGTTCCTTGGGGCTGCTGGCAGAGGGAAGACTCCTGGCTGGGGAGTCCAGAATAGGAGGTCATGCCTTATGTGAGAAGGGGGCCTGGGCCTGGTCCCCCTTCCTCAGGCAGCCCTGGTCTCGGCCCTGGGGATCTCAAGATGGAGGGTGTGTAGACTTTCAGAACAGCCTCTGTTTAGCCAGGGAGGGTGGCCTTAAGCACAGGACTCCGGAGTTTAGTGGGGGTGGCGGTGGGTGGGGTGGTCACCACTATCTGGGCAATGAGGGACAGTCTCCTGTACTCAGGGGTGATTGAGGATGTGTAGGATTTCAGATTTCCTATTCAAATCATCACGAACTTTGTGGCTTAAAATAGCACATCTACTATCTTATGGTACTAGAGCTCAGAAGTTGAAAATCGCTCTCTCTCAGCCAAAATCAAGGTGTCAGCAGCACTGGTTCCTCCTGGCAACTCTGGGAGAATCTGTTTCCTTGCCTTTTCCAGCTTCTGGAAACCTTCTTTCTTTGGCTCTCAGCCCCATCCTTCATCTTCAAAGCCAGCAGGTGGACTCATTGGACAACCGACAGCAGGGAGCTGTCGGAAGGGCTGATGTATCTGGGCAGAGCTCAGGTCACAGGTCCCCTCAACCCTGTGCCTGAGTAATGGGAGGACAGGAACTGTCCCAGGGGACACTATCTGCCCTCAGATCCCATGAGTCCCCACAAGGGGTGCCCACAGAGACCACAGTCCCGTCCCCAGGCCTGGTCCTCACATCAGCAGGCTGTGTCTTCAGGCAGAGGCATGCAGCCCAGCCCCTGGGCATTTGTCGCAGCCCTGCATGATCATCTCAAGATGTAGCATAAACCCACCCGGGCTCAGGATATCTACACAGTAGACTAGATGGACACTGTTCATTTACTCATTCTCTCATTCGTCTCACAGCTTTGAGCACCAACTGCATGCAGAGCATGGTGCTGGACCCTGGAAACAAAACAAAGCACCACCCCTCCCTACTTTGCAGCACTGCCGTGTTAGTTGGGGAAGGGATGTGACAGCCTTGGTGCTTGTGGTCAGCTCTGCAAACCAGCACAAAGTCAGTGATCTGAACTCCTGAGCCCTCCATCTAGGCTCATGAGGCTGGTGGCCCCCACAGAGACCCCCATGTCTCATAACACTGCTGCCCATGGTCTGCTGCCTGCTTTCCTGCTCTTGGTAACTCTGGGGAAGTGAGAAAAACCATATTTGGGGGGAACAGATAAGTGGCCATTGAGTAAAGGGAAACCAGGTTTCCTTTAGGAAACCTCAGCCTGTGATGTGAGAGTGTAAACAGAATGAGAAACCTGGGCTTAATCATGGGAGTGTGGTTTGAACCAGCGAGTCACCAGATCTCAGGAGGCCCCAGGGTGTTAGTTTCCTGGGGCTTCTGTAATGAGTCACCACAAACTGAACGGCTGAAAGCAGGAGACATTCATTCTCTTATAGTCCTGGAGGCCAGAGTTCTGAAATCAAGGGATCAGTGAGGCCATGCTCTCCCTGAAGGCTCTGGGAGAGAACCCTTGCTTACCTCTTCCAGCTTCTGGTGGGCCCAGGCGCTCCTCAGCTTGTAGTTGCATCGCTCCTGTCCCTCCCTTTGTCTTTACATCACCTTCTCCCTTATGCCTCTGCCCAAGTCTCCCTCTGCCTTTCTCGTATAAGGACACTTATCATTGGAGTTAAGGCCCATCCAGGTAATCCAGGATGATCCTTGAATTAATTACATCTACAGAGACCCTTTTTCTAAGTAAGGTCACTTGCATAGGTTCTGATGATTAGGATAGGACACACCTTTTGGACCATCACCATCCAACCCACTGGCTCTGCAGTGTGAACGTGCAAATGTCATGTGTGTATCATGCTAGTATCACATATGTGCAGTAGATCCCATACATGTTCACTTATGTACTTGCCCTTTTTAACAAGTTTCAGTTATACTTAACTTCAGCTATAGGTTATTAAGAGCTAATAGAAATCTGAAAATTAGATGGCTCCATTTTTCAAAAGGAACAGTTTCTTCAGTAAGTGTTCATCAGTTTTAGAAAGGTAGAAATACAATCACATGGATAACTTCTCTGGGACTGTAAGTACATGCCTCAAATCTTTGAAAAACTTCAGAGCTGCAGAGGGCTGCTTTAGCAACTGTAAAATTCAAAAAGGCAAAGAGTTGGGGGATGGCGCAGGTAAGGTTTTGAAACTTACTCTCCTAGAACCACAAACATCGGGTGAAAGAAACATCCCCTCTTCAGCATCCTGACGAGCTTCTACTTGCACACCTCTGATGACAGGGCGCTCACTATATACCAAAGTTGCCTATTCCACCGTTCGAAAGTTCATTTGGCTTTAATACAAAATCTGCTTTCCTGACTCATCCATTGGGCCCATCTCCAACACAGGGGTGCCCTCCATCCCACGTGACAGTCCTTCAGTGTTTGAAGTCGCCCATCACTTCCTGCCTTAGTTTACTCTTCTCCAGGCTAATCTTTTAATTAGCTTAAATTAATGGTGATTCTTGGGGAGCTCCAGCCCCAGTAAAAGTGACCTGAATATTCAAAGATTTGAGTGTTTCAAATGCCTATTTATCCTAATTAGCATCTTAACTACAGCAGTGCCCTCTGCCTCTAACTAGCCACATTTTCACATGTTCCATATTTTAATGGATTTTACTTGAATGAACTGTTTAATCAAGTGAAGACACATTTCATGAATGAATAGAAGTAAATCTATAATTACACACTTTAGTCAGGTAAGAGGAGTGACATTTCGGCACAATCTAGGGCTATATATAGCGAGTGTATTTGAATGACAAAGTAGGTTACCTCAGCTTCCATAGGAGATCTGGGAATTCGCTTTGCTCTCAAGTTCATTTCGTAACCTAATTAGAATTTTCAAAGAGTTGTAAAGTGCAAGTGGTGCAGACCTGGCTCTCCCCATCTTTAGCTGGATCTCTGCCTTTCTGGATGATTCCACAGCTGGCGCAGTGGCCTCCTTAGGGAAGGTGTCTGGGGGAGCTGCTGACCCACAGTGTCCTAGGGTCTTGAGAGTCCCCGAGGCCTCACCTCCACTTGGTGCTTCACTTTCCGTCAGAGCCCTCCTGGCCTGGGACGTGTGGCACGAATGTGAGAAACTGCAGCTGTAACAGTCCTTTGCTGCTCTCTTCCTGTCTCTCTCTCTCTCATCCCCTTCTCCCTGCTTTCCTTCTCACCATCCTGCCTTCTGACGTGGTCAGATCTGCTGGTGCTGCTGGGGGCCAGGAGTAGAAAGATCGGATGATTAAAGAAGAGACGTAATTATTGATTGGGGCAGGAGAGAGGCCCAGGTGTAAAGGAAGATGGTGCCTAGGTGCTAGGTAGCAGTCCAGAAAAGTATGGAGCCCACAGGCTAGGGAGTGACTGGACAGGAGATGGAATGAAATGAAACAGGAGCCCTGAGTGAAAACCTGAGGTGTAAGAAGGCCCCTCGCCACGCCAGCCTCCTGGCCTCAGGCTCCGTACATTGCCTTGCTGGAGGAAGAGGGGTTCCAGGGCTGCAGTGGGGGCTGTCTAGAGGAAGGGAGTTTGTGGGCCCTACCTGTGTGCAGCAGAAGGTTGCAGGCAGACAGGAACCTCCAGGGCGTGCAAATGTTGTCCCAGGACCCTGAAGCCGGGACAACAGCTTGACCCACAAGGCAGTTATTTAGGGTGCAGCACACAATGCCATTATTTCATAAGCCCAGTCTCTAGGTGATTTCCAGAGAGGGAGAATCACCTGGGCAGCTGGGTGTGTTAGCGGAGAGGTGCTGCCTCGGAGCAGGGAGGAGGCCTGCAGGTGGACTGGACTGTGGCCTGCTCAGACGCAGTGACGAGCCTCCCTCACAGAACAGGGTGGGCCCATTTATGCCTCAAACGGGACTCAGCCACATTAAGCCAAGAAATTCTCCCGAACAGCGTGTTCACCTCTAACTCTCCTGGTTCCGTTAGCTTTTCCCCTTCTCCTCTGATCCCCTTCTCCTCCTCCAGCCTGCCCTCGCAGGACCAGCTGTGTGTCCCCAGTACCAAGCCTGTGGATAGAGGCTGTGTGCGTGGTTGGAGGAGAGAGGCCATTGTGATGGCTTCATCGGAGTGACAGGTCCCTGTCACCCCTTCTCCCACGGTCCGTGAACCAGCTTGGGTGGAAGTTGTGGATCGACCCCCTGGACTCGAGGTTCAGACAGCTGATCTGACCTGATGGTGTGTTCTGCCGCTGGCCTGAGCGAGACGGTGTTCCCAGCTCTGAGCTTTCCCCTAAAGCCACTGACTCTGCCTGGCTCTTGACTTCTTTCAAGATGTTGGATTTCCTTAGGCTTGAAATATGAGTTGAAGTGTTGAAATTCTTGGATTTGGATCTGTGATTCCCAAGGCTGTACCGGAATCCCTGAGGAGTCGTTGATATCACCCTTTGTGACCTTTATACTTCCAACCCCTTTGCCACCATGTCCATGGTCTTTCTTAGAAGATTCTTGGTCCCTATTGTAGCCACATCTCTCTCCTGTGAGCCTGAGCCACTTTGTCATGATCCCTGACAAATGCAATTAGGACTGAGCCCAGCACTCCAGGTGTACTCTGAGGTGGGCAGACTAGACAGTGACTGTCCCCTCCATCATTCTAGATGTGATGTCTTTTTAAATGTGGATCCCAGTCCTACTCACCCATTTTGCAACTGCCTTACTCACATCAACACATGCTGGTCTCCTAATCAAGGGGACAATATCCGAGCCATAGAAGGCATTTTTTTTCATATTCATTTTAAAGTTATCCTGCCTCATTTAGGACAGTGGTCCTCACACTTGAACATATGTTGGAATCATCTGGAGGGCTGATTAAAACCCAGATTGCTGGACCCCACCCCAGAGTGTCTGACCCATTGCGTCTCAGGTGGGCCCGAGAATTTGCCTTTCTAACAGGTTCTCCCAGGTAATGCTGGCGTTACTAGTCCAGGGCTGCACTTTAAGAACCACTGCTTTAGGGACAGGCTTTCTGCTATGACTTTGTATCCACAGTCCATACCAGTTCTTAAGGGGAAAAATATCAACAGCTGTTGCCTCTAAGCCTATTTTTTATCATTTATTCCTAGAGTTCTGACCCCCTGGTTCTCCCTAATGCCAAGTGAGTTGGGTTCCTTCCAGATTTGCTCCAGTGGCCAGGGCCAGGACTCATTGCTCCAGAAGCAGGGAGAGTTCTTCCCTTAGGTAATCTCAGCCCTGTGAGCTGGTCCTGAGGACCCAGGCTTTGAGGACTCCCAACCCTTCCTAGTCCCCCTTGTAGCAGCACTCGGGGCCCAACTCACCTCATCCCATTGGCAGCCTGACCCTCCCTTCCAGGTGATGGGCAGCCTTCTTCTCCATCCCCTCCCAGCCCATCAGCACCCATCTCGCTCCCTTCCTCCCAGGATGGCCAGGGCCCTTAGCAAATAAGACTCCTGATGGCTGCCTCCTAAGGCCCCAAATGCAGATGAGGGCCCAGGTGGACTCTGGCTGTACTTGAGCATGTGTGTATGTGTGAATATGTTTATTTTATTGAGAATTAAGTGTTACTCCTTTCCAGGAAGAACATATTTCTGCTTTTATAGTGGAGGTGAATAAAAAATAGGATTCACTTTGCTGAAATGCAGTTTATAGCAAGCTGATAAAAGACATTGGCCCCGTAAAACAAGAGATTCTTGCAGTACCAGAATGGGAAAAAAAAAAGAAAGGTGTTTTTTCTAACTTAGTAATCTTTGATCAGTGCATTGAATGATCCTTCCATCTACATGTGAGAGTATGAGTTTATTCCTTGTGAGGTAGATCAATTGCATTATTTCTTTACCATGCTTTGGTTATTTTAAAATACCATTTATTACTAGTTTTTTGCATTTGTTTTCCCTAAAAATGTCCATTAGAGTAAATACTCCCACTGAGCAGACTACTTGGTGCTGAAATTATGGTCAGTGAGTGGCTGACGGCACCAACCATCTGTTCTGACCTGTTCTGGCTCATAAGCCTCAGGAGCTGTCCACATCTGGCAGGATCCAAAAGAGCCAGCTTGAGGCCATTCAGAGAGCACTGGCCGGGGAGTCACACCTCAGCTTCTTCATTTGTGAAATTAGGGGCGAAATGAGATGACCTCTAGGGTGTTTCTGCTTGGTTTGTTTTGAGTTCTGAGCGCCTGTAAAATATTTTTTTCTGCCATAATTATATACAGCTCTCATGCCCACACTTATTTACAGATAGATACGCCAAGCCACTGACAGCCTTGATGCTGGGTCTTATACCTGGAACTGATCATTCCAGCTTTTAGGCAGCATAAAGAACTTTAGAATTTACAAAGCCATTTCCCATCCTCAGTGTTTTTGCCAGGCCCTGTAAGTTACCTGCTGTATAACTCCCATTTTATAGGTGAAAAGACAGATTCAAAAGAGCTCGAGAAGTTTCCTTCAGTTTGGGTGGCGAGGACATGAAGAGCCAGGGCTCAATTGTGCGTGCCTTAGTAGTATGTGCACTGGCTGCTTTGCCTTCTGGCAGGGCTGAGTTTGCATATTTTAATATTGCATATCAATGATTGTTGGTCCACAGCACCCCCATGACACAGAAACCTAATAATGGAACCCCACCTGCCTCCAAAAAGGATTTGACGCAGCAGAAGTAAACCATAATGGCAAAGTCAACTCTTTTTTCAACCAACTAGTTCCCAATCTTCCGTCAAAATAGAGGTAAAAACTAAAGATGGACGAGGTTCACCCTGATTGAGACAGTTACATTCGTCTTACAAACGTATGCATCACAAAGTATTTCGAGCATTCAGCAGAGCGCAGAACACTAAACACCCATGGTCTTGCTACCCGGAGTTAGTGTGTTCACGTTTTCCTCTATTGGCATCATATTTCTTTAAAAAAAAATGAAATACAGCAGTTCCCACCGCAACCCTTTTTGTTCCCCTTCTGTGTGGGGGTCAGGGCCAAATTATTCAAAACATTTTGATATATACATTGGGAGGATCTACCAATTGTTGAAACAGGAAGTACTTTTTTATCATGGTAAAATGTACATAACATCAAATTTACCATTTTAACCACTGTAAAATTTACAGTGCAGGGACGTTAAATACCTTCATATTGTTGTCAAGAAGCACCAGCAGTTATCCCCAAAACTTTTCATTACCCCAGACAGAAACTCTGTACCCACAACTCCATTGCCCCGTCCCCCAGCTCTAGAAACCACTATTCTCCTTTATGTTTCTATGCACTTGACTACTTTGAGTACCTCACCTAAGTGGAATCATACTTCTGTCCTTTTGCATCTGGCTTATTTCACTTAGCATAATGTCTTCATTCATATTGTAGCATGTGTCAAAATTTCATTCCTTTTTAGGCTGAATAACATTCCATTGTATGTATAAACCTCAGTTTGTTTATCTGCTCATCTGTTGATGGACATTGCTTCCAAAAGATGGTTGCTTCCACCTTTTGGTATAATACTACTATGCACACGAGTGTCCAAATACCTCTTTGAGTCCCTGTTTTCACTTCTTTGGGGTATATACCCAGAAGTAGAATTGCTGGATCATATTACCATATGATGAGAAATTTTCAGAGTGCACAAGGTTCCAGTTTCCAGTTTATCCACATTCCCATCAACACTTGCAGGGTTTTGGTTTTTGATAATAGCTATCTTAATAAGTATAGACAAGAAGTGCTTTCAAAGCTCATCTTCAGTTAAAGAGGAAGAGACTGAAATGCTAAGAGGGAAAAGGTCCTTCAGAGAGGCTGAGGTCACAAGCAAGTCAGTGACATAGCAAGACCTGGAATCTGGGTCCCCAAACTCCCACCCGGTTATTTCTACCAAAACACAGTCTAGTTTCCATGGCTTTCTGTCCAAGTGTGTACAGTCATAGACATGGACCACATACGGATTTCAGATTTATTTGTTTTGATCCTAACTTAATTTTTTTTTAATTTGAAAATAGTGTCAACATTTTAAAATGTGCTCATGCTGAGATGCTCAGAGCTGAGATGCTCTGTGTGACTGTAACCCTCCAGGCTCCTCTGTCCATGGGATTCTCCAGGCAAGAATACTGGAATGGCTTGTATTTCCTTCCCTAGGGGATCTTCCTGTTACTACTAGTGCCTCCTGGGAAGCCCTTTAAGATGTGAGGGATCCTATTTTATTTTAAAAATCTAGGAACTTCCCTGTAGTCCAATGGTTAAGACTCCATGCTCCCATTGCAGGGGGCACGGATTCAATCCCTTGTTGGGGAACTAAGATCCTGCATGCTGCGCGGTGTGGCCAAAAAATAAATAAAAATATAGATTTCTTATTTCTCCCTTCCAAATCAGAAGGTCTGGTGATTCTGGACCAACATTCTGGCATAGCATGTTTGGAGTTGAGCGGCAAGTGCTGTCTTTAGGTGAAGCATTAGTTTGCCACACTGTCGCCAGGCCCCACCACTCCCTAGTATCCTTCCACACAGACTGCTTCACACACTAGCTAGTTCGTATGACACTGGAGCTTGCAGCTCTCTCCTTTAAGCACGTAGGTGTTAGTCATTCTGTGTGTCAGCAGATACATCGATACGTTTAACATTACAGGCTGGTCCCGCACCCCCCACCCTCTCCTCTGTTTTTGCTTTGTCTTACTGAATATCTCAGCTATTTCCTCATCCTAGAAATGAAGTCATATTGCAAATAAATAATGAAAAATATAAACAGGGAAGTATTTTAATAGTCTAATTTGGAGACAGTGTGATGTATTTGCCTAATCTGATTTGGAGATGATATGAAACACCAGCATGAAAGTCCAGCGACTTGGATGCTTGTCTTAATTCTTCCAGGAAATTCCTGTCTGGCATCCTTCTGCTTGTGTGTCCTCAGGGGAGGGGAATCTCCAAGGTCCCAGGGGACAATCTAGTTTTTAATGAAGATAAAACCTACTCCTTTTTCATATCGATGGAGAAAATCACCTCACCCATTTGAGCCGCTTCCCAGACCCCTGTGAAGTGGCCCTTCCTATGACTGCCGGCACACCCACCCTCTGCTCTCTCTTTGCTGGCAGGTGAGAAACGACCTGACCGGGGTTCTGTATGGTGAGGACATCGAGATTTCAGACACCGAGAGCTTCTCCAATGATCCCTGCACCAGTGTCAAAAAGCTTAAGGTACGTGCAGCGGGCCAGGGCCTGGAGGCCAGACTGATGGCATGCTCATGGGGTTCCCCCAAATCCCTGACTTTGAAAGAGTCTTGAATTCAGGCTGTTTCATTTTGTCCTTGGCATTTGAGATGTGAGGAAAAGCTCCTAGGAGCTGGCTGTCCCTTGCTTGTTGTCCAGCACTGGCCAGAGGCCTGCTTGCCAGATGCATGGCCACGTGGAATTGCTGGGTGATTTCGTATCTCTCAGCGGAGCCTGAGAGGCAAGCAGGGCACAACAGACATCACTGGCACCCACTCAAGGACAGGCTAGTGGGAATGCTAAAGACTCAGACCTGGCCCCTGTCTTCAGGGAGCTTCCTTCCTGTTGTGAAGAGGCTCACAGTCAGAACCTCTCTTGCCCAAACCCACAGCAAGGAAGTAATGTGGTTGGAACTGAAAGCTCAGGCTCCTGACTCCTTCCAGTGACGCTCACTCCAGGAACAGAAGGGTCAACTAGATGTTTGCAGTTGTAAGTAGCCCCCAGCTGTCATCTGCAATTCATTTCCGAAACTCTCTCAAACGCCATGTTTGTGCCAGACCCTCTCCTGGGTTCACAGCCAGCATCAGGCTTGCCTATGTCCTCAGGTGTCTGAAGGCAGATACCTCCCAGGGAAACCAGGGATAGAGGGGCTGGGGAACAAAGGGAGAAAGTGACTCATCCCACCCAGGAGAGGATTCAGACATGGCTGCAGAGAAGGGACAGCCATGGAGGATGGAAAGGGTGGAGACCCGAAGGGTAAAAATCAGAGGCAGGGCGGCCATGCTCTGTACTTGGGATCAGCAGGAATTCCAGGAAGCTGGAGTATCGGGATGGGGACACAGAAAAGATGCCAAGGCTGGAAATAGAGTTTGGAGTCAGTTTCCATGAGCCTTGAATGTTGAGCTAAGAAGTTTGGTCTTTTGTGCCAGGCAGTGGGGAGCTTCTAGGGGTTGTATGTAGGTACATAGTTAACGCTGTCACCCTACTCTTCCATTCCCCATGCCCACACTGAAAGTAGCCTGGGGCCTCAGATGCCAACTGCTGACATGTCCCTTCTCTCTTGGCGAGACCCCAGATTATACTGATCAGAGCAGGTGGCCGTTTAGAGCTTATGAAGCCCTCAGTTCACACATGGGGAGACTGAGACACAGGGATGGGGACAAGGGAGCAGAGCACCAGTTGTTTGTCACCTGCCCAGGAGCAGACACCACATGCGCACGTGATATTTTAGCCCCGGAAGCTCTGCCGATGAGGAAACGGTAGTAAGGAAGGGCCTGCTGGTAGCCCGGGTGTGTGCCCAGCTCTTTCCCCACAGGCCGTGTGATCTGAGGGTGCTCAGGTTGTGTGGGGCCCAGAGCGTCCAGAGGGGAGGAGTGCCTGCTCTGCAGGGACCACCTGGGGTGACTGGGCCCCTGGTGCTGCGCTGACATTCTCCTGCCACATGCAGTGTCTCCCCAGGGCGGGCCCTGGAAATAGCTTCCTGCACCGGGGTGGCCCGGCGGAATTCTGTGGGCTTTCAAGTTTAAAGAGTCTTTGTGTGAGGAGCAGACGCACTCGTTGAACGTCTGCAAGAAACTGGGGCTAGAACTTGGTGCTCTGCTCACCAGCCAGCCAACGCCACTAGAAGCAAGAGTGATCTGAATGCTGATGGAAATAGCAACCGGCCTTTCCAGAGCCCTGAGCAAGGGCTAGAGCTCTTGGCTTCACCTGCCCATTCAGCCCTCCCCAGAGCCCTGGGACAGAGGGGATTTTTGTATCCTCATTTCACAAATAGGGAACTTGAGGCTCAACAAGGTTAAGGACCTCATCCCTAGTCACCCAGCTGGAAAGTGGTGCGTTGGAATTCAAACTCGGATCTGGGCAACACCATGGCCCAGCTCCCCCACCGCCCCGCACAGCTGCGGTTCTGAGAGAGGGTTCCAGCATCACATAAGCCCGGGAGACAGAGCCAAGGACAGCACGCTCAGTCTCTTGGCAAAGGCTCCCCTCAACATGGAGAGCTCTTCCCTCACCACCTGCGTAGCTACTTCTCAAACCTTCCTCTAGTCTTTTCTCAGTTGTCCCCCTTTCCCAGAGGCTTTATTTAAAATTTAAATCCCGGCCCCTCACACTCCCACTCCCCCTTTCTGTTAATTTCCCCCATTTCACTGATGGATATCTGTATCAGTTTCCTGGGGCTGCCATAACAAAGCACCATAAACTAGGTGGCTTAAAACAACAGAAGTTTATTCTCTCACATCTTAAGGACAGAAGACCAGGGTCAAGATGTTGGCAAGCCCATGCTCTATAGCAGGCTCAGGGACTCTTCCGTACCTTTCTCTAAGCTTCTAGTGTCAACTGGCAGTCCTTGGGATTCCTTGACTTGCAGCTATGTAACTCCTTTGCCTAAACTGACATTTCCCCTCTTTCCCTTCACATATTTTTCTTCTTAGGAAACTGGTCTTGGAGGATTAAGAGCCTGCCCTGCTCCATTATCACCCTACCTTAACTGATTTCATCTATTAATACAATGAGGCTGTTTTCAAATGAGGTCACGTTCTGAGGTATCAGGGGTTAAGACTTCAACATATCTTTGGGAGATGCAGATCACCCCACAGCAATATCTGACCTCCTGTTCATTTTTCCCAGTTGTTTTGCCGTCTGTCTCTCCCCACTAGGATGATAGCTCTAGGAAGCAGCAGTTTCTGTATGTCTGGATCACTGTTTTATTCCCCACCACCTGGAACCAAGCCTAATTTGCTCGACAAATTTGCTGAGTGGGCATAAACCAAATACAAATCTGGACAGACAAAGCCAACAGAACACAAGGATAAAACACTCAGAGAAAAGTAACTTCTGGAGAGCTCAGAGAAGAAGCAAATATCTGGTGGGATAAGATAGAGAAGGAAGTACAGCGGACAAGGAAGAAAACTAAATAGTGACTGCTGCTGCTAAGTCGCTTCAGTCGTGTCTGACTCTGTGTGACCCCATAGACGGCAGCCCACCAGGCTCCTCCGTCCATGGGCCTTTCCAGGCAAGAATACTGGAGTGGAGTGCCATTGCCTTCTCTGAAATAGTGACTAGCAGAATTAAAATCTGCTTTGGAGGTAGTAGAGAGCAGAGTTAATGCCACGAAAAATAAAAATCAATAATATGCAGGACAAACTTGAAATGCTTTCCCAAAATTTAGAGGAAATGGTCAAAGAGATCAATCTAATGAGAGGAAAGATAAGTTATGGACACTGGAGAAGAGAGATGCTGAGGGAAAGCTGGGACAAATGAAACAGAACCAAAATCTAAAACAAAATAGGCACCCGAGTATCAATAAGTTCAGCTACCACCCAGATCGTCCATTCTCCATGGAAAGGAACCGGGGGTCCTTGGAGAAATGGCTGACCTGGGATTGGGACAGGAAACATACCAAATGATCCTGGAGCGTCCTGTAGTGCCGTAAAGTTGAGGACGTGCTCAAACCACGTCAACAACACACACTGAGTTGGAGGGGGAGTGGTGTCAGAATTGTTCACCAGCCAAATGAAGTAGCCGCTGAAAGAGCTCCCAATGGCCAGAACTGAAACATTTGAGCAATACAGTAAAAGTAGTATTGGATTATAACCCAAAGTATAAAACAAAAGCCCATGACTGAGTAGGTAAATGGGAGAGAATATACAAATCTTCTGTGCCAAAGAATTCCAAATAATATGTGTAGATATTTCAGGCCCAAGGAAATGGAGCAGAAGTACCCACTTGTTAAGTGTCTTCCTTCCAAAGAGCACAGGATGAAAAGGGGGAAAAGAAGAGTAACTTTAGAGTGGAAGAACCTGACCAGTGCTACCTTGGCCAAGTGACCAAGGTCAGCATTTACATGGTAAGTCCTGTTGATAGTATATACCTTTGATATGATCCCCCAAACCTATAAACCCAGTCTAACTGAGAAGTGAATTCTGGTTGAAGGCCATCCTGCAAAATACCTGACCAGTACTCCTCAAAACTTTTTCGGTCTTCAAAACTAAGGAATGCTTAAGCCAAAATGAGCCTACAAAGACATGACAACAATATATAATGTGATATCCTGAATGGGATCCAGGAGGAGAAAAAGGACACTAGAGAAGAAAAAAAACAACAACTAAGAGTATCTGAATAAAGTATGAGCTTTAGTTAATTATGAATGGATATTGATTTATTAATTGTAACAAATGTACTATATTAAAGTAAGATGTTAATAATAGGGGAAACTGGGTGAGAGACATATAGACATTCTCTATACTTTCTTTGTGATTTTTCCATAAATCTAAAACTATTCTCAAGATATTTATTTAAAAAAATAAGCAACGAACTTAAGAGGATTCAAGAGAGAACTCCTAGATGGGACCATACAAAATTGCCACTATTGAACCATTTTATAACTACAAAGTCAACAGTTTCGTAAGGAAATACATAGACTGTATGTGCAGGCTAGCTGGCCTTTCTACATTCACCAATTCTACATTTCACCAACTCTACAGAACTGGTGAAAAGAGAGTCATACCCAGACACATTTTGTCAAAAGTTTTGAAATACAAACACAAAAGGGAAAATCTACAAGTACCTAGGCCAGAAAAAAAAAAAAAAGAATTGCCCACAAAGGTGCAAAACCAGTCTACCTCGACTCCCCTGCAGCATTCAATCCCGGAAACAACGGAGCAGCTAGGAGACATTTTCCCACATGTGAGGTTCACATGATGTACTACTAGCCAGGTGCCCTTGAAGTTAACCCTTGAAGTCCTATGTCAGCCTGCCTTGAACAACAGCTAACTTTATAGCTGAGGTCATGACAGAAGCAGGTGAGCAGGGATCATGGAAACTGTAGAAAGAACTAAGTAGTTGTTATAAAAGTACATGCAGATGCAGAAGTTAATTTTGAAAGCAAACATGAATATACATATAATGCAAATAAATACTGTAATAACAGTAGTTGAGATATCTCAACAGTAGTTGAGATATAACAGTAGTTGAGATATAAAAACCCAAATTCCATTAACAGAGGCCAAAATGTGAGTAAAAAAAAAGTCCTGATCTTAATTAGAAGTGGGGCTCAAAAGAGACTATTTTGCTTATGATTTTCATAATTAGAAAAATATAAGTTTAAAGGGCTTTGAATAACTTAATAGCAAATATGTTAATACTATAACATAAGCAGAACCCAAAGCTCTTGAAACACAGAAGATAAAAGCAAAGAAAATCTAGTCCACATATCAAAAAACAAAGCAAACATGAAAACCAGAAAACATAAACTAATACTGAGAATCAAATATAATCATTCTAACCAGAAATTCAAATAGGTCAAACTCCCTATGAAGAGGCAAAGACTTTCAGGTTGTGTTTTAAAGAACTAGCTATAGTTATATTTACAACACAGTGACACAGAAAGGTCAAAGGTAAAAGGTCAAGCAAATGTATATCAAGCAAACCAAACTGAAGCAAGGATCCGGTGTTCACATTAGAATACAGAGTATTCAAGGTACAGGCATTGACCAGGATTAAGTGGTTTTCTATAGATAAAGGTACAGTTCACCCTGAGAATAGCATACTCATGGACCAGTATTGCTCTAAAGTACATCTCACTGAAATATATAAAGAATGGCCTGTTAAAATACCAAGAAGAAGTGACACAAACACGGTAGTATTGGGAGCCACAACATTTTTCTCTCAATCTTGGACAGATCAGCCATTCAAAAATAAGCAAGAACGTAGAGGAACTGAATAATGGGATTAATCAGGCTGATTTAGCAGATATATATCAAAGTTTGTCTAAAAGAAAGTCAGGAAATAAAACCATCTCTGTGAGTTGAAGACCCCAGACCTTTAAGCTCACTCTGGATGGACCTGTTTTGATCAGGAATGTTTAATGTAAATGGTCACCAGGCTGGGCTAGGAGGCCACCCCTCACAGGGCCCTGAATATTTCCGTGGTGCCCATGCTGAAGCACAGGATGGTGTTGGGGAGAACACCAGGCTCCAGATGTACCCTGTGTTCATTTTGAAGCCACAGAACGCATTCCAGGACATAGTACAGCATAGGGTTCTTCTGTCTTGGTGCAGAAAGAATTCAATCAGAGACAGAGTGACAGGTAAGGGAAGAGTTTTTAGTATAGGGTGCTGTGAGAGACACAGCTGGGCAGGCAAGGGAGTGTGGCACTGAGAACTTACTGGGCTCTGGTTTTATAATCAAAGGGAAAGTGAGGAGGTGGAGAAGGCCACCTTCTTCCTTGTACTTGAGTAGATGTCAAGCTTCCACCATCAGTTCTTTCTCCACGTTGGGTAGGGGAGTTTTCTTGTCCCTGCATAGTTGAACTAGGACTGTCGTGGAGCTATGAAAATGAGCAGGAAGGTGGTAAAATATACTAAAATATGGTAAATCATCTCAGGTTTCGGTTTAAGACCATCTTTTCCCTATATTTTTGTTTTTAATGTGTACAGAGGATCATGTCCTAGAAGTCATTAACTTACCTACCTCACTGGGCAGGATGTGGGTCTTATGCCACCACTATTTTGTTGTTTGGGGGCACTTCTCATGATTCTGTTGCATTCATTGTTAAGCAAGACTGCTCTCTTTATGGATCAGTCACTTACAAGATCTCCCATACTTTTTTCTTTATTTATGATCCTTTAGTGGGATTAACTGTTTAATTGCCTACTTTGTCCCTTTACGTTGTCCCTATCAATTTCAGGAGCAGCCACCAACCCATCATTCAGGATTCAGACTCCAGGGAAATCTCCCTGTTTTATAAATCAGATGACTGGCAACCTTAATTCCATCTGCAACATTAACTCCCCCTTGCCGTGTCATAGCATGTCCCCAGCTTTCAGGGATTTGAACATGGACATCTTTGGGAAGCTATTACAGGAAGGCCACAAAGACAGGTCTTGAGGAGGACTGTTCCCCACTTTGCTCCATGGGAAAGTCCTAGTGGGAATTACTCCTTACCCCACGGGCCAGAAGCCCAGCCTGACTGCCTGAACTTGAGGTTCATACAAGTACCCCAAGGGGACTTGAAGCTACAGAATAAATGTGGTGCATCTTCCCAGCAGGCCGGCTTTTCTCAGAGACATGGGAAGAAAAGCATTATTTTTATCTTCAGATGAACATAGATATGTTATCAGAATGCTAAATATACATGAATTTTCAAGATAAAATGATAAACTTTAAAGAAGTACCATGCTTCACCAGGGCTGCTAGGGCTGTTCCCTCTTTCACTCCCATCCTTAAGAGAATATGGCTTCTGATTCTCTGCTTTTGGGGAAGGAAAAATAGTCTAAGAAAAACTAATTTTAGCTAAATGAAAGAGAATACTCATTCTGGGTGTGGAATCAGTCTGTCAGAGCCAGGGGGAACTTTGGAAAGCATCTAGGCAAACCCTCTCAGGCTTACCCCAAGGTCTCGAGACCAAAGTGAGGGGGCAGGAGCAGGCCTGGGCTTCTGACCCTTTCACCAGTGTGCCCACTGTCGCAGGCCAGGCCGCCTCCCAGCCCACATCACGGCTGGCCTCTAATAGCTCAGCCATCTTGTGCTCATTGCACGGCACCCCTTTCTACAACATTGAAGATGGTATCTTTTGATTTTTCAGCTACCTAGTGGGTAGAGTAAGCTGTAGAAAGCCAGGAAGCTATTAAACATGGGCTTAGACAGATGCTCAGGTGTCAGGAGACATCAGATAACTCACAGGTCAGTGTCAGGATCAACTGTCACCTTCTAGCAGAAACCACACACTGCTATCACAGGGAAGCAAGATGGGTGGCTTACTGCTTTCCTGCTCTTTTACATGCACATCAGCTATTTTAATGTCTCAGGATTGCATTTGCCCCTCAAGTCCTTCCACTTCAAAATCCAGGGTACTTTTGTCATTGCAGCAGACTGGGTGTGGAGCCCCAGCAGCCCAGGCCCTGGGGGGTTGGCCTTCTCAGCTCAGGAGGGAATATATAGGAATTAGTGGTCAAATGCTTGGGCTCTGGGGCCAAACTCACCTTGGGTCGAGGCCAAAGCCACCACTTCTTATCCCTGTGACCTGATGTCTTAGGTTGAACTCCCTAAAAACAGAGTCTGAGACCTTTGTGAAAGAGATTTATCAAGAGTGTGCTCAGGAGAAGGGGAAAGAAGTGGGGTAGGGCAAGAGGGGAGCTAGGTCAGAATGAATGGCTGGTGACTGGTTTAACCCAGCCCTGCTGGCTCTCTGGCACACAATCTGCACCACAGAGCTGGTCCCACCTTTCAACAAGGGGGCTGGAGTTTCCTACCGTGTGAGTCAGTCACTGGCTGCTACGGAGGGTGAGGTGCAACATGACCTTCCAGGGCCTGGAAGCTCCCCTTGGCTGAGGGAAGTTCTCCAGGAAAGGGAGGGACCTGGTGGCAGCCCACCCTCACTGCAACTGGGTTGGTGCTCCAGCCCTGAGGAGGGGGTGCCATAGGACCTCCAGCATATGCTGTGCCTAGGCTGTGCACTTAAGGCTCTGGGGCTCAGTTTGCACATGAGACTGTCCAGCGTGGGCATAATAATAGCACCTACCTCCTAAGGCAATAGCTAGAAAGAGTTCAGGAGCTGTCATTTGTGAGGGTTATACACTAGTCCTTTGAATTGAGTCATGCTTCTTAAGTGTTATTTTTGTGTGAGATTTTAGCTCCCTTTAAGGGCCCCAGAGACAAAGGGCTTCTTTCTAGACAACAGATGAGAGGAGCCAAGAAAAAGGAAAGGAAATCCACCCAAGGATTGGACTGAGTACGCCTTCTGGGGCCTCCCACCCGATGGCTGCTCCCTTCCACATGTGCACTCGCCTGTGAGTGTGGCCTATTGAGGGTGTAAACATAGGTCTCCGCTACCATCCATGACCGTAGATCTAGCCCTCTAAGAAGAAGCTGTTATTTGTCTGATCTCAGGACATCTATGTTCATGCCAGACGGCCCCCTGCAGGGCCAAGCAAAAAGTCCATGGTGGAGACTTCTGAGACCCTGCCCTCTGCCACTTCCAGGGTCTCTAATGTCACAGCACTGTTGTGCATGCTCATCCTCAGACATGGTCATGGCTGTCCTCCCCTACCCTCTGGCAATCCTTCAACTGCCCCCGAAGCCCTTTCACCTATAGAGAAGAGTGCCTTTATACCCCTGGCAGGGAGATGGGTGGGCATGGCCAGAAGCGGGTCCTCTGCCAGCAAAGCTCTTTCCTTTCTTGGGATTTTAAGGAAACCATACAAGTTATACAACATTGAAAAGTGTGATTCTGGAACTTTTGTGATAGTGTGGGTGTGTTAAAATTTTTAAGATTCCCCCAATCCAAAATCTTTCCCTTCACCCCTGAATCTTCCCCTTCACCCCTGAGTCTTCCAACAAACTGCTACTCCAGAAAGAACAACCAGGTATATCTGCAGTTTTTACACTCTCAGGAGAACTCCTCTGCCCTGGGAGTACACATATCCCATTTTGAGAACACCTTCAACTCTTTATGCTTTTCAAGGCACCCCCCCCCCACCGCCGCAAGTATCACTCTAGTCACATTTCCCATTGTCCTCGCCCAACCCTTGATCCAGGCTCCACCTGCACCAATTGCTGGCTTGTCCTCTTTTCCCCTAGATTTTGCAGCACCTTGCCCTTTACGCACCATCTAGAATCAGAGTGGGTGTGAATATCTTCCTGCATCAAGTGCAACCTAGCCCTGGATAGGCTCTTTCTCCAGGGCCCTCTAATGGTCAGGAGGCCCCAAGGTGAGAGTGCTGGCTTTGGGGTGCTGTGCTGGATTTGGGAAAGCCTTTTGCATCTCTAGGAAGGAGTTAAGTAGATCTGTGATCCCTTGGGTCCCAGGAGAGAACTTCACAGAGGAGAAAGTGGCCCAAGCCTGGTGGGACAGGGATGGTTTCTCCAAGTAGGAGCTCATGAGCAGGAAGGGAGAGCAGCAGCCCTCCAGGCAGAATGGGTTGGGTGGGAGGGAATGGCATTCTGGATGCGTGAACTTATATAAAGAAAGAGAGGATGAGTGAGAAAGTGGATGAATGAGTGAGTGAATGAATGGATGAATGTATGGCAGACATTCTAAGAGAACTTAAGGTGGTTCATTCTCTGGGATGTGGAGGTATAGCAAGAAATGTGATTATTGAAAAGAGCAGGAGTGAGTTGGTAAAGAATCTGAGATGTTCTAAGGAGCTCAGAGTTTGATCTGTCAAGGTCTAATCCATGGAAAGATTTTACACAATCAGATTTGAATTTTGGAATGATTCCCTTGTCTGCTCTGTGGAGACTGGATGGATGGGGCAGAACTAAAGGCAGAGAGATCCAGCTGGGAGGCTGTAGTGGTTCACCAAGTAGAGAGTGATGGTGGCTCAACCCAGAGCAATGGGGCTGGAGAGACCAGAGTGATTCAGGAGCTAGTGAGCAGAGAGAACCAACAGGCCCTGGTTATGGCTAGGATGAGGAGAGGAGAGAACCTCAGGTGGCTCCCAAGTTTCTGATCTTAGGGAGTGGGAGGTTGGCAATACCATTCTAGAGATAGGCAGTACAGGAGGAGGAAAGAGGCATTTTGGGAATAATGGTGAGTTCACTTGGGACACGTTGAGCTTCAGGTGCCTGGGAGAATCCAAGTGGAGGTATCCAAGGGACAGCTAGAGAAAAGGTGGCTCAGGAGAGAGATTTGGGAGTCCACAGCTTTCAGAGGGGAGTTGTGGCTGGGGTCATGAATGAGGTTCCCCAGGGAGAGGGATGAGGGGGAGAACTGTATGGAACACCAGCATTAGGGGTGAGCAGAAGGATGAGGGGCTGATTGAGAATCTGAGCAGGAATGACCAGGAGGCAGGAGGGAGCATCATGGAAGCCAGCAACAGGGGGCAGAAGAGGGTTCATTAATCATGAATCCTACAACCACCAGGTCAGCTAAGGAGTGTTATGCCTGTTTCAGACATGAGAAAATCGAGGCTGCAGGAGATTAAAACCCAGGGTCATGTACCTGGTAGGTGCTGGAGCTGGGATGTCAGCCAAGGTCTCTCTGACTCCCAAATCCAATAAGCTGTTTCTACTGTACCATGTTTAGCAACACAGAGCTTGGCACAAAGTAGATGCTTCATAAATGTTTGTTGGATGGATATGGATAGGTGAATAGAGTTAGCAGCAAGAGACTCTATAAAAAATTTAACAAATAAGCAGAAAGACCCTGAAGTGTCCCAGGAGCAAGGCCACAGAACGGAAGCAGCTTAGAACTTTTTATAGCATTGCAGACGTGGTGATGACAAAGGCTTGCCTTCCTTCGACTGGGCTCTGTTAAAGATCTTTTAAAGTCCTTTCAGAGCAAGTTTTTTTTTTTTTTTTTTTCGTCTTTCCATTCTTGCTTGCAAACGAAGGATGATTTTAGAATCCAAGCCTTTTTTATTTTGCTAAAGTACATGATGAGTAAAATGGCCTCCCAGTCAGCACTTTCCAATTTTGAAAGATGCTAAAAACTGATCTTTAAAGGGATGTTTCTCTTCTTTATGCATCAAAGAGCCTTGCGGCCTGCTGGGAAGGACGGGATAAATGTCAGGAAGGTAGCGTCACCTGCAGGGCTGAGTCTCGGTGCAGAGGGTAGGACTGCAATTGGGAGCAAGCGTGTGGCTGAGGCCTGGCTGTCTCCAGGAGGCTGCCTGTATATCCTCCTTCTGCCTGTTCTCCATGGGGCAGGGCCCAGCCTGGATCCCGTCCCCTAGAAAGCAACCAAGAACCCCTTACCCTGACCCAGGAGAGAACTTCAGGAAGACACTCAGTAAATCTTTGTTGAATGAATAAATGAGTCAAAGGACCTATGGTGAGGCTTCCCAGGTGGCACTAGCAGGAAAGAACCCACCTGCCAACGCAGGAGACATTTGAAATGCAGATTCGATCCCTAGGTCGAGAAGATCCCCTAGAAAATGAAATGGCAATTCACTCCAGTATTCTTGCCTGGAGAATCCCATGGACAGAGGAACCTGGTGGGCTGTACAGTCAATGGGGTCGCAAAGAATCGGACACGACTGAAGCGACTTAGCATGCAGCACAGGACCTATGATACAGTATATACCTATTAACCCCATTGAGGTAATAAGATAATAACTATTTATAGAACGTTTGAATATAGATTTTCCTTTGAAATAAAAAGAGAAGCATGGGTTGGGAGAAGGTTATAAAAAACTTATTCTAGCTGGGGGTTTCCTCTTTGTCAGGAACTATGGTAAGCACTTTATAAGGATAATTTCATTTAGCTGTCTAAGTAAGCACTGTAAGTAAGTTATTCCCATCTTGCAGATGAGGAAATTGAGGCCAAGTTGGGGAAAAGAGCCACTTGATGCCACCCGAGTGGAGCTGAGATTTGAACAAAGCTCAGAACTCGAAGAGACTCTTAAATGCCTTAATTGGGAAGCTCTGTGGACTCCTGGAAGGTGGAAAAGCCTAGCATACTGAGAGGTGGGGTGTTGACTGGGAACTTGTTTCTGCTGCCAACTACCCTGGGGACCTTGGAAGTTCCTTTCTCTCGTCTGGCCTCAGTTTCCCTAAGTGTAGAGTGAGGTTGGAAAGCAGGCGCTGTGTCAGTGTCCCCCAGTGTTTGCCTGCTCTTGCTGGAGGACAGCAGGGAAGCTGAGGCCCTTCCGAGCCATTCGCTTCGACCTGTAGCCTGTGACCTCCTGGGCTGTGCCGATCACGTGCTCACCTCCATATCCGTGTCTTCTGTCCACAGGGCAATGACGTGCGGATCATCCTCGGCCAGTTTGACCAGAATATGGCAGCAAAAGTGTTCTGTTGTGTAAGTAACACTTTGGTTGTGTCCTTTGTGTCTTTGGGGAGGTTCATGAAGCTTCTTCTTGAATTCATTCTTACTGCCTGATCCTTAAATAGCATCATAGTGTTATGGAAAGATGCGGGGTCTGGCTGCTCGCTGCTCAAAAGCCAATAAACAGACCAGGTTGGTGGAAGGGAAAGTTTGCTTTATTTCAGATGGTGGCAACTCGGCAGGAGGGTGGATGTCTGTCCAAAGGCCAGCTCCCCACCACTGACAGTCAGTGGGGAAGCTCTTTTATAGACAGATGGAGGGGGCTACATTCAGAAACAGCATAGTCAGCTCTGACAGTCATCATCAAATTGGTCATCAGAGGTCTGACCTGTGTTATCTTGGTTGATTGGGTACAATTAATCTTCAGTTCCAAGGTCTGTTTGTTTCCATTTCTTTGAGGCCATTTCTTAGAATTATGTCGTGGATACAGTCTGGTCATCCTGTGGTTAACTTCTCCACCTGGGGTTACAGTATCTATAAGACAACTCACAGGATATGGCTCAGAGTATTATCTATAGCCCTTGAGAAGAAACTAAAGGTCCTTGACTGTGCTTCATAAGTACATTATTATTATATGGTCTTCTTTGACTGTTTTCCTTTGATTCTGCTTGGTCTCATTTCTCTAATTAAACTTATTCTTTGACCAAAGTTTTCCACAGACAAAAGGCAGGCGGGGGACATGGAGTGGGCAAGGACCATAGGGTCCTGATCCATTTCAACAGGAGCAGAGCCTGGCGTGTTGGAAGCAGAGGTGTTATTCTCACTGCTCTTTTCGGGGAGCTAAAACCCCTGGGCTCAGAACAGTTCAGTTGTGGAGAAACCAGGAACCTCAGTTTACTAATCCACTAACCTACTGTCTGGAGAAGGCAATGGCACCCCACTCCAGTACTCTTGCCTGGAAAATCCCATGGATGGAGGAGCCTGGTGGGCTGCAGTCCATGGGGTCGTTAGGAGTCAGACACGACTGAGCGACTTCCCTTTCACTATTCACTTTCATGCTTTGGAGAAGGAAATGGCAACCCACTCCAGTGTTCTTGCCTGGAGAATCCCAGGGATGGGGAGCCTGGTGAGCTGCCGTCTCTGGGGTCGCACAGAGTCGGACACGACTGAAGCGACTTAGCAGCAGCAGCAGCAGCAACCCACTGTCTAACCATTGCCTTTGTGCTGCCAGCTAGTTCTAAGTCTCCTCAACCCAGCCGTGTTTAATGGAGCAGCGCTGTGTGCACCACACAGGGGGAGACACAGGATTCCAAGGTGGGACGGGGGCGCCTCAAACCCCTTCCTGCCCTGTAAGCCGGGCTCAGAGTGTCAGGCTTAGCACAAACCATCAACCTTTCAGTATTTACCACCAAATCCTTTTCATTGTCTGGTGTGTGATAGATGACAAAGTACATTTTTCAACCTTTTATCATTTAAGCTTTTCAGTAACCAAGTGAAGCTACTATTGTTACCCTTGTTTTATAGATGAGGAACTAGAGGTCCAGAGAGGTGGAGGGGCTTGTCCGAGGGTAGAGCCAAGACTCCATCCCCGTTCACCTGATTCCCAATCAGATCCTCTTTTCTCCACACGATAGTCTAACCTGAGCACATGTAAGAGTTCTAACACGGGAACTATGTCTTTTTATTTTGATGCCCTGGCTCCCCCTCCTGCACCCTAGGGTCAAGAGAGAAGTCAACAGAGTGAGAGCGTAGTCACATGAGTCATTGTCAACCCAATAAGTTCCTCCTCTTAGAATGAGGTTATTCTAGGTCTCGTCTCTAGTGATGGGCCACAGGCCTCTGTTTTCTTTGACCTTTTTTCAGTAACTTGGATGTGATTATAAAAATATGCTTATAGGAATTTTAGAAGTTATGAACTATGTTGGAAGATAGATCCAGGGTGCAAAGAACCTTACCAAGCTGGAATGTTTGGTTAAATCTAGGAAGGCTAAATCTAACTCAGGAGACCCGGGTTCGATCCCTGGTTCGGGAAGATCCCCTGGAGGAGGAAATGGCAATCCACTCCAGTATTCTTGCCTGGAGAATCCCATGGACAGAGGAAGCTGGTGGGCTACAGTCCATCGGGTCACAAAGAGTTGGACGCGACTGTGCGACTAACATACAATAGAAGGTTATATTAGAACAAACTGGGCTGCCTGTGTCTGAGGTGGTAGAGGCACAGCTGAGGAGTACTGTGCATGTAGAGCAAAAGATACTTGGAGTATCAGGTGACCTCAAGGTTACCGTGAGTAACCAGTGTGAGCACAGCCGGCAGGAAGCCAAGGTGGCCATCTGGCTACACACCCACACCAGGGTGGGTGGTCTCTCAGCCGTCTGCTGTAGAGGCCCCACCCAGGGTGTCCTGCTCAGCTCCTGGTGCCCTGTTTTAGAAGAGATGAAGGAACTGAGAAGAGGCCAGGCGTGAGGAGAGAGCAGTGGCTGGAAAACACAGTCATACAAGGATGTTTCCTTGTGAAGGCTCAGGAGCAAAGTGGGAACCGCCCGATCTCTCAAAATAGAAGGGAGGAGGCAGAAGCTACTGGCTGCCGTTTCAGGGACGTCTCTTGAGTTTAGCACTTAGCGCTCAAAAGTCAGTCTGCTTGGGCTTGGACCACTGGTCTGCAGCTTAGTAACTGAATATGAGCTTGTTGACACTTTCTGAATCTCAGTTTTCTCATCTGTAACATGGGGATAATAATAACACCTGTCTCATAGGGTTGTTGCAGAGATTAAATGAGCAAAAACACTTTGCATAATGCCTGACATACAGTGAACTCTCCACAGATGTCAGCAATATTTTTTTGTTTATGTAGGTTTCTGAGGATGGAATGAACCACCGTTGGGCTGGCAAGGTTACTAACTGGTAAACTTTACAAGATTGTGTTAAGCATCCTATGTCTCAGTTAAGGATTACAAGGAGTTTTTCATATGAAAATCTAAGGAGGAGCAAGAGAAAAATTGAAAAAACAGAGCAAATTGATTTAATACATTTTACTTCAAACTCATAATACCTCACATGTTACCATCTAAGGTCCAGAAATGGCCCATTTGAAAAAGGAAAATAATGCTCCAAATTAGAAGACATAAATATTTAGAGAAGAAGATGAATTTTATCCCCACATATCCCCAAAGCCTTGTAAACAACTGGCACACAGTAAGTGATTATTGATCCAATAGGAAAAATAAATCAATAAAAATGACCCAGGAAGACGTCACACTGGGCCCTGGCCATCTCCTGTTTGTACAAAATGTAGACAGACCTCCTGTTCTGATTTGAGCCAAACCCTAAGCCAAGGTGTGGCTGTGATTTCCCTCCGTGCTGGGATTATTTTCCGAGTGGCATTTCCAGCAGTGTGGTTTCCATTTCGGAACAGACGGCGTGGCTGTCTCCCTCTTGAACAAAAGCCCCAGGCTGCTTGCCTTCCACAGCACGGGACATCGTCTTACCTTCTCATCCCCACTTTCCTCTTCCTCTTAGACGCTGGGCATTTTGAAGGGGCCTTTCTCTTAAAGTCTTTGCTGGCAGCTTCATTCATTGAGTTTCAGAAGTTTTGTGTTTGGCATTTATTCCGTGTGTCAGATCCTCAGATGGACCTCCCGGTCAGGATTTTCCATCTTACATGCTTACGAAGGAGCTCTTCTGGCAGGCATGGAAGATTCCAAGGAGAGTCTGCTCAGTGTCTTCACACTGGATCAAGACTCTGGCGTATGGTGGAGGGAGAGGCTGCTTAGAGCAGAGATGCAGGGCCTTGCTGCCTGTGTCAGGGTCAGGGTCCAGGCGCAACCGGATGGAGACAGCCGTGTCTTTGCCATCCAAATGCCACATGCAGTGCAAACTTTGCAGCATGTTGCTGTGTGTTCTTGAGATTGGACCTGCCACCAATGAGAGGGCAGAGTCCAGCAAATGCAAAGCCTCTTTATAGCCCTCTGGCAAAATGTTCACTTTGGCTCCAGCAAAGGATGAGCGTGACCTGTCACTTCTCTCTGCTTGGTGGTCTGTTCTAAATTCTCGAGCATTCTGACCTGGGTTCTGGTTTTAGTTCTGCCAGCTGTGTGACCTCAGACAGGCCACTGTGGAACTCCAGTCCCCAGCTGCCTCACTCCTAAAGTGGAAGCGATGACCTCTGTCTTATGTGCCTCAGTGGATGGTTGAGAGGCTTAAACAAGGTCACCAGAGGATGACCATCATCCCAACTGTGAACTGCGTTACTGATGTGAGGATTTATTGCTATTGTGGTTGTGAAATGCCTGTAAAAGGGAAATATCCTTCTTGCATGGGGAGGTGAGAAGGCAAAAGGAAACTTAATAAAAAGAGGAAATTGGATTTTAAAATTACCTCATGGCCACCTGTCTGCAGCTAATGGGAACAGAGTGGTTCATGGGACTGAAGAACATGGGCTTAGGACGGCCCATCATTACCTGGCAGGGCTGTTTGGTGGCCACAGGGCCTGAGACCTACTAGAGGTCTACTAGAGGCAAAAAAAAAAAATGAAAAGCAAGGCGACCAAGTCAACTGAAAGTGTGTTCAGTCACTCTACAGCCAGTTATGGACGTCCTTTATACATCAGGCACTGTGCTCAGCACTGGGGACCCTGGGAAGAGCAGACACCACCCCCCACACCACCCCAAAACTCCCTATTTGGCAACGGAGACAGACAAAGATTCTAGCAGCTTGTTAAAGGTCAGTGTCCCACAATCTCAGCTCTTCTGAACGTGGGAATGCTGAAATGGAGGCCCGGAGGCTCCTCTGCAGTTGCTGTAGACATTAGATGCTATATTTAAGCCCAGTCCACCTCCCTTGCAGGAGAGCCTTTTAGACCCTCACTCAAAACCCGTGTACTTTTTTTCTGCGCATGTGTTTAACAATCCCTGCTTTCCATAGCAATTTAAAAGCAGCAGATTCGGAGTGGGGAGAGGGATTTAATGACAGTGAAAGTGACAGCCTAGACCTGACAGTTGGGAAGGAGACAAACCCATCAAAAATGGATCAAAAGCTCCAAGAACAACAGTCTGGGGCCATTTGGTATTTGGACCGATCTTCCCTATGTTCAAAAGTATCACTGCCCATAGCCCAAACAATGGCTAATGTTCAGAATAAAGCCTTGAGTTACCAAAATGAGAATGGGATGAGAAGGAGCAGCTGAAATGTTCCTGCACATAGTCTTGGCCAAGCATGTACACATATTACCTCATTTATTATTGTTGTTATTATTTTATTGAAATATAGTTGATGTACAATGTTGTATTAGTTTCTGGTATACAGCAAAGGATTCAGTTATATATACATTTTTTCATATTCTTTTCCATTGTGGTTTATTATAGGATATTGAATATAGTTCCCTGTGCTATACAGTAGGAGCTTGTCATTTATCTGTTTTATATATACTAGTTTGTATTTGCTAATACCAAACTCCTAATTTATCCCTTCCCCCTTCCCCTTTGGGTAACCATAAGTTTATTTTCTATGTCTGTGAGTCTGTGTCTGTTTTATAAGTAAGTTCATTTGTATCATATTTCAGATTCCACGTATAAGTGATATCATATGGTATTTTTCTTTGTCTGACATTTCACTATAGTATGAAATCTCTAGGTTCATCCATATTGCTGCAAATGGCCTTATTTTATTCATTTTTAGGGCTGAGTAATGTTCCATGTGGTACACATGGTATATCTGTACCACATCTTTTATTTTTCGATGTTGAGTCACATCATGATTTTTATATTATTAAAACTGTGATGTAAGAATTAAAAGTGAAGGGTTTTTTTTAATTTATTTATTTTAGTTGGAGGCTAATTACTTTACAATATTGTAGTGATTTTTGCCATACATTGATATGAATCAGCCATGGGTTTACATGTGTTCCCCATCCTGAACCCCCCTCCCACCTTCCTCCCCATCCCATCCCTCTGGGTCATCCCAGTGCACCAGCCCTGAGCACCCTGTCTCATGCAATGAACCTGGACTGGCGATCAATTTCATATATGATAATATACATGTTTCAATGCTATTCTCTCAGATCATCCCACCCTTGCCTTCTCCCACACAGTCCAAAAGACTGTTCTATACATCTGTGTCTCTGTTGCTGTCTCGCATACAGGGTTATCATTACCATCTTTCTAAATTCCATATATATGTGTTAGTATACTGTATACTGTTTTTCTTTCTGGCTTACTTCATTCTGTATAATAGGCTCCAGTTTCATCCACCTCATTAGAACTGATTCAAATGTATTCTTTTTAATGGCTGAGTAATATTTCATTGTGTATATATGTGTCACAGCTTTCTTATCCATTCATCTGCTGATGGACATCTAGGTTGCTTCCATGTCCTGGCTATTATAAACAGTGCTGCAGTGAACATTGGGGTATATGTCTCTTTCAATTCTGGTTTCCTTGGTGTGTATGCCCAGCAGTGGGATTGCTGGGTCATATGGCAGTTCTATTTCCAGTTTTTTAAGGAATCTCCACCCTGTTCTCCATAGTGGCTGTACTAGTTTGCATTCCCACCAACAGTGTAAGAGGGTTCCCTTTTCTCCACACCCTCTCCAGCATTTATTGCTTGTAGATTTTTGGATAGCAGCCATTCTGACCGGCGTGAGATGGTACCTCATTGTGGTTTTGATTTGCATTTCTCTGATAATGAGTGATGTTGAGCATCTTTTCATGTGTTTGTTAGCCATCTGTATGTCTTCTTTGGAGAACTGTCTGTTTAGTTCTTTGGTCCATTTGTTGATTGGGTCATTTTTCTGGAATTGAGCTGCAGGAGTTGCTTATATATTTTTGAGATTAATTCTTTGTCAGTTGCTTCATTTGCTATTATTTTCTCCCATTCTGAAGGCTGTCTTTTCACCTTGCTTATAGTTTCCTTCATTGTGCAGAAGCTTTTAAGTTTAATTAGGTCCCATTTGTTTATTTTTTGCTTTTATTTCCAATACACTGGGAGGTGGATCATAGAGGATCCTGCTTTGATTTATGTCAGTGTTTTGCCTATGTTTTCCTCTAGGAGTTTTATAGTTTCTGATCTTACGTTTAGATCTTTAATCCATTTTGAGTTTATTTTTGTGTACAGTGTTAGAAAATGTTCTGGTTTCATTCTTTTACAAGTGGTTGACCAGTTTTCCCAGCACCACTTGTTAAAGAGATTGTCTTTTCCCCATTGTATATTCTTGCCTCCTTTGTCAAAGATAAGGTGTCCATAGGTGTGTGGATTTATCTCTGGGCTTTCTATTTTGTTCCATTGATCTATATTTCTGTCTTTGTGCCAGTACCATACTGTCTTGATGACTATAGCTTTATAGTAGAGCCTGAAGTCAGGCAGGTTGATTCCTCCAGTTCCATTCTTTCTCAAGGTTGCTTTGGCTATTTGAGGTTTTTTTGCATTTCCATACAAATTGTAAAATTATTTGTTCTAATTCTGTGAAAAATACCATTGGTAGCTTGATAGGGATTGCACTGAATCTATAGATTGCTTTGGGTGGTATACTCATTTTCACTATATTGATTCTTCCAATCCATGAACATGGTATATTCCTCCATCTATTTGTGTCCTCTTTGATTTCTTTCACCAGTGTTTTATACTTTTCTATATATAAGTCTTTTGTTTCTTTGGGTAGATATATTCCTAAGTATTTTATTCTTTTCGTTGCAATGGTGAATGGAATTGTTTCCTCAATTTCTCTTTCTGTTTTCTCATTGTTAGTGTATAGGAATGCAAAGGATTTCTGCAACTTTACTATATTCATTGATTAGCTCTAGTAATTTTCTGGTGGAGTCTTTAGGGTTTTCTATATAGAGGATCATGTCATCTGCAAACAGTGAGAGTTTTACTTCTTATTTTCCAATCTAGATTCCTTCTATTTCTTTTTCTGCTCTGATTGCTGTGGCCAAAACTTCCAAAACTATGTTGAATAGCAGTGATGAGAGTGGGCACCCTTGTCTTTTTCCTGACTTTAGGGGAAATGCTTTCAATTTTTCACCATTGAGGATAATGTTTGCTGTGGGTTTGTCATATATAGCTTTTATTATGTTGAGGTATGTTCCTTCTATTCCTGCTTTCTGGAAGGTTTTTATCATAAATGGATGTTTAATTTTGTCAAAGGCTTTCTCTATTATCTATTGAGATAATCGTATGGTGGTATATTACGTTGACTGATTTGTGAATATTGAAGAATCCTTGCATCCCTGGGATAAAGCCCACTTGGTCATGATGTATGATCTTTTTAATATGTTGTTGGATTCTGTTTGCTAGAATTTTGTTAAGGATTTTTGCATCTATATTCATCAGTGATATTGGCCTGTAGTTTTCTTTGTTTGTGGCATCTTTGTCTGATTTTGGTATTAGGATGATGTTGGCCTCATAGAATGGGTTTGGAAGTTTACCTTCCTCTGCAATTTTCTGGAAAGAGTTTGAAAGGGATAGGTGTTAGCTCTTCTCTAAATTTTTGGTAGAATTCAGCTGTGAAGCCGTCTGGTCCTGGGCTTTTGTTTGCTGGAGTATTTCAGATTACAGTTTCAATTTCCATGCTTGTGATGGGTCTGTTAAGATTTTCTATTTCTTCCTGGTTCAGTTTTAGAAAGTTGTACTTTTCTAAGAATTTGTTCATTTCTTCCAAGTTGTCCATTTTATTGGCATATAGTTGCTGATAGTAGTCTCTTATGATCCTTTGTATTTCTGTGTTATCTGTTCTGATTTCTCCATTTTCATTTCTAATTTTGTTGATTTGATTCTTCTCCTTTGTTTCTTGATGAGTTTGGCTAATGGTGTGTCAATTTTATCTATCTTCTCAAAGAACCAGTGTTTAGCTTGTTGATTTTTGCTATGGTCTCTTTTGTTTCTTTTGCATTTATTTCTGTCCTAATTTTTAAGATTTCTTTCCTTCTACTAACCCTGGGGTTCTTCATTTCTTCCTTTTCTAGTTGCTTTAGATGTAGAGTTAGGTTATTTGTTTGACTTTTTTTCTTGTTTCTTGAGGTAAGCCTGTATTGCTATGAACCTTCCCCTTAGCACTGCTTTTACAGTGTCCCATAGGTTTTGGGTTGTTGTGTTTTCATTTTCATTCATTTCTATGCATATTTTGATTTTTTTTTATTTCTTCTATGATTTGTTGGTTATTCAGAAGTGTGTTGTTTAGCCTCCATGTGTTGAAATTTTTAATAGTTTTTTTCCTATAATTGAGATCTAATCTTATTCCATTGTGGTCAGAAAAGATGATTGGAATAATTTCAATTTTTTTTAATTTACCAAGGCTAGATTTATGGCTCAGGATGCGATGTATCCTGGAGAAGGTTCCATGTGCACTTGAGAAAAAGGTGAAATTCATTGTTTTGGGGTGAAATGTCCTGTAGATATCAATCAGGTCTAGCTGGTCCATTGTGTCATTTAAAGTTTGTGTTTCCTTGTTAACTTTCTGTTTAGTTGATCTATCCATAGGTGTGAATGGGGTATTAAAGTTTCCCACTATTATTATGTTATTGTTAATTTCCCCTTTCATACTTGTTAGCATTTGCCTTACATATTGCAGTGCTCCTATGTTGGGTGCATATATATTTATAATTGTTATATCTTCTTCTTGGATTGATTCTTTGATCATTATGTAGTGGCTTTCTTTGTCTCTTTTCACGGCCTTTATTTTAAATTCTATTTTATCTGATATGAGTATTGCTACTCCTGCTTTTTTTTGTCTCCATTTGCATGAAATATCTTTTTCCAGCCCTTCACTTTCAGTCTGTATGTGTCCCTTGTTTTGAGGTGGGTCTCTTGTAGACAGCATATATAGGGGTCTTGTTTTTGTATCCATTCAGCCAGTCTTTGTCTTTTGGTTGGGGCGTTCAACCCATTTACATTTAAGGTAATTATTGATAAGTATGGTCCCGTTGCCATTTACTTTGCTGTTTTGGGTTTGAGTTTATACACCCTTTCTGTGTTTCCTGTCTAGAGAAGATCCTTTAGCATTTGTTGAGGAGCTGGTTTGGTGGTGCTGAATTCTCTCAGCTTTTGCTTGTCTGTAAAGCTTTTGAATTCTCCTTCATATCTGAATGAGATCCTTGCTGGGTACAGTAATCTGGGTTATAGGGTTTTCTCTTTCGTCACTTTAAGTATGTCCTGCCATTTCCTTCTGGCTGCACCACATCTTTGTTACCCATTTACCTGTCTGGATATTTAGGTTACTTCCGTGTCTTGCCCATTGTAAATAAGTAGTACTGCTATGAACATAGGGGTTCTATGTATCCTTTATTTTATTCATTTGTTTTAAGCTTTAAGTTTTTATTTTATACAAAGAGTATAGTTGCTTTGCAATGTTGTGTTAGTTTATGCTGTACAGCAAAGTATTATCAGCTATATATATATATATATATATATACATACATATACATATATAGGGGTGCATGTGTCTTTTCAAATTAGATTTTTCTCCAGATATATGCCCAGGACTGGATCATACCTTACCTGCTTCCTGGGAAATCTATATGTAGGTCAAAAAGCAACAGTTAGAACCGGACATGGAACAACAGACTGTTTCCAAATTGGGAAAAGAGTATGTCAAGGCTGTATATTGTCACTCTGCTTATTTAACTTCTATGCAGAGTACATCATGCGAAATACTGGGCTGGATGAAGCACAAGCTGGAATCAAGATTGCCAGGAGAAATATCAATAACCTCAGATATGCAGATGACACCAACCTTATGACAGAAAGTGAGAAGGAACTAAAGAGCCTCTTGACGAAAGTGAAAGAGGAGAATGAAAAACTTGGCTTAAAACTCAACATTCAAAAAACTAAGATCATGGCATCTGGTCCCATCACTTCATGGCAAATAGATGGAGAAACAATGGAAACAGTGACAGACTTTTTTTCTTGGGCTCCAAAATCACTGCAGATGGTGACTGCAGCCATGAAATTAAAAGATGCTTGCTTCTTGGAAGAAAAGCTATGACCAACCTAGACAGCATATTAAAAAGCAGAGATATTACTTTGCTGACAAAGGTCCATCTAGTCAAAGCCATGGTTTTTCCAGTAGTCATGTATGGATGTGAGAGTTGGATCATAAAGAAAGCTGAGTGCAGAAGAATTGATGCTTTTGAACTGTGGTGTTGGAGAAGACTCTTGAGAGTCCCTTGGACTGCAAGGAGATCCAACCAGTCCATCCAAAAGGAAATCAATCCTGAATGTTCCTTGGAAGGACTGATGCTTAAGCTGAAACTCCAATACTTTGGCCACCTAATGCGAAGAACTGACTCAGATGAAAAGACCCTGATGCTGGGAAAGATTGAAAACAGAAGGAGAAGGGGATAACAGAGAATGAGATGGCTGGATGGTATCACCAACTCTATGGACATGAGCTTGAGCAAGCTCCGGGAGTTGATGATGTATAGGGAGGCATGGGGTCGCAAAGAGTCGGATACAACTGAGCGACTGAACTGAACTGATAACAATTCTATTTGTGTTTTTTTAAGGAACCTCCATACTATTTTCCATGGTGGCTGTGCCAATTTACATTCATACCAACAGTGTTAGAAAGTTCCGTTTTCTCCACATTCTCTCCAGCATTTATTATTTGTAGATATTGTAAATATAATGTTGTTTGTATTTTAGTGATGACCATTCTAACCATGTGATGTGAAATCTTATTGTTTTGATTCACATTTCTCTAATAACTAGTGATGTTTAGCATCTTTTCATTTGCCTATTGGCCATTTGTATGTCTTCTTTGGAGAAATGTCTATTTAGATCTTCTGCCCATTTTTGATTAGGTTGCTTTTTTGTTCCTCATTTAATTTCTACACCAACCCAATGAGATGGGCTTTGCTTTCCAAAGGCTACAGGTGAGAAAAGCAAGATCCGAGGAGTTATGGGCCAGATTACCCAGATGCTATGTGGCACAGAATTGGCTTGACTATAGTCTTCTTTTCCCCAGGAGATCAGTGGAAAAAATTTTATCTTCATCAAAATTGACTAATGTTCTTAACAAAATATGTTGTCATTCAAATGGACTGAGCTTCTGTGGAAAATTCACTCACAAGGAACACCTAATAGAACAGTGGCAGGTCAAACAGCTATCACAGCAGATTCCTGGGATGCTGCTTCCAAATGATCACCTGGTCTTTGATCTCAGCTGCTGCTGCTGCTGCTGCTAAGTCGCTTCAGTCGTGTCTGACTGTTCAACCCCATAGACGGCAGCCCACCAGGCTCCCCTGTCCCTGGGATTCTCCAGGCAAGAACACTGGAGTGGGTTGCCATTGCCTTCTCCAGTGCATGAAAGTGAAAAGTTAAAGTGAAGTCGCGCAGTCGTGTCCGACTCTTCGCAACCCCATGGACTGCAGCCTACCAGGCTCCTCCGTCCATGGCATTTTCCAGGCAAGAGTACTGGAGTGGGGTGCCATTGCCTTCTCCGTTCCTTCTCCAGAGAGGAATGCAAATCTGCCTTTGTGTCTGATGAAAAGACCTCCTCATGTTGTCTCTCTGTCTATTGGCTCTTACTTACCATATATTCTTAATAGGTGGGGCTATCTTGCCTCACCTTTTAAGATTGAGAAAACTTAATTCCCTGGTGGCCTGGTGGTTAAGGATCCTGGGCTTTCACTGCTATGGCCCCGGTTCAATCCTTGGTTGGGGAACTGAGATCTCACAAGCTGAGTGATGTGGCCAAAATAAGAAAAGATTAAGAAAGATTCAGAAAAGTTTTACTTTGTTTTACTAAGAATGGAAGGAAATTAAAACCAAAAAAAAAAAAAACCATTGACTTTGGGTCTTGTCCTCTTGACTTAACTGAATGTGTTTGGGCAAATTCCTCAATCTGTAAGACTCAATTTCTTTGTCTATAAAATAGAGATAATAGCATACACGTCATAGGGCTATTGTGAGAATAAAATAAGATACTGTATATAAATGACCAAGCGCATAATAGGGGTTCAATATATGTGAGTTCCTCTCTGCCAGTGAAAGGTGAGAGTTGTGAAGTCTCCCATGTTTTGAGTGAGTGAGTGCTAAGTTGCTTCAATCATGTCTGACTCTTTGCGACCTTATGGACTGTAGCCCACCAGGCTCCTCTGTCCTTGGGATTTCCCAGGCAAGAATACTGGACTGGGTTGCCATTTACTGCTCCAGGGGATCTTCCTGACCCAAGGGTTGAACCCGCATCTCCTGTGGCTCTTCAATTGCAGGATTCTTTACTATGACACAAGGGAATCCCCCTCACAGGTTTGACCACTGATTAAATAACCTGGAATCATTGGAATGACTCTTTTGTTCAGAGGTTTAGCCCCCAGCCAGGATCTGGGATTATCTTTAGAAAACAAACAAAAAAAAAGTTTCTGTGGGCTAACCCCCATTTATTAGAGGGGAGCCCAGGTGGCTGCCTTCTTTTGTTGAACTGCGGTTTTGTTATGTGATTGTAATATAAGGGCTGTGTTTTTCTACAACAGCTTTGATTGGGGCAAGAGTATAATGTAGTTGCTGGGAAAATGACTACGATCTGAGGCTGCATCATGAAAAGTACAGTGTCTAGAATGAGGGAGGTGAAAGTTCCGTATCACTGGAGGATTCTAGAGAACAGGAAATGTGATCATTGACTTGAGATAGTTGAAGAGCTGTTTTATGAAACAATCTCAGTTTACTCTGGAGTCTTCACTGAATCAATGAATAGAGGCCATGGAGATGGAATCTGAGCTTAAGTTAAGGAACAAATATTCTAATTCACCTTTACCCCCAAGCAGATGCTGCACACTCCAGGCTGGGCTTTTTCGGGTGTTGAGAGAATTTTAGAATTGCCTCCCCAGATGTAGGGATGAAAGGAACACTCCTGCTTATCATGGACTTGATAATAACTGTTCTGTACCAGACAGAATAGGGGCTCTAGCCCACCTTTCTGGGCAGACCCTGGCCTAGCATGCTACAGCCTAAGTGGAGGGCAACCAAAACCTCCCAGGCATCCAGAACCATCCTACAGGCTCCTCTCTCCACACCCTCTTGGCCTCTATGCTGTCTTTCTTGTAAGTCAAGGAACATAAAGGATGTAACATGAATTGTTTTCCCCATGTGTGCTCCTAACATAGGTAACTCCCCAGGAATGAATTGCTGGATTGTTTTAGGCTCACATTTTAAAAGTATGCAGTTCATTACAGCACACCTAGAGCATTTGCATAACCATCACTCTGTAGTCACATCCGGGCGTTTTGATTCCTGAGAGGGCTGTGAGCTCTACTCAAAAACTCCATTCTGGACTCAGCTTTGATGGAATGTGACATTCCTACACTTTGGGACTTTCTGGGTGCATATAAGCTATCAAAAAGCATGTTTTTCCTGATGTAAAATCATCACAGTAAGAATTAAAGCCAAGTGGGGGTGTATGAGAACAGTCTGACAATTTTTTGCTTAAATGGGAGTTCGGCAGTGTGGCTTTGCAGCATAAGAGGAGGAGACCTAGGTTCCAGACTCTATGACCTTGCAAAAGTGACTTTCCCTCTCTGGTTCCCAATTTCTTCATCTCTAAAATGAGGTTAAATAAACTTTGCCCAGACCATCTCAAATGGTGAACATGAAGAACCAATAAGATGGGCGTAAAGCATATAAATATAAGGGACTTTTTTTAGGATCTGGATTTATGCCCACCATGCTTTGGGTAAAGATTCAGAGGGATGTTCAGTTTGCCAAGTGGCATCTTACATAAGTTGCATGCTTACATTAAATTTTCTTGGCCCCCTTGCAAAATTGTTCCCCCCTGAGTTATATTTTAAGATTATGATCCCAGCTTTTCGTAAAAATCTATACAAAAATAGCCTTATGAAATCTGTTTGTTGTGGGGACACTGTTGATACCATGCTAGCTAATTTGACAGTATCCTCCATATGAGGCTTTTTTTTTTTTTAGGGATTAAAGCCTAGAAAACATTTTGCGTCCTTGAGAGACTGGTGTTTTTTCTCCTTAGTGAAAGTGAGAGCTCTGTAATTAATATCATTGCCCTTTTCTCTTGGGCTGCCAGGAAGGTCATCACCTATAGCGTTGGAACCTTCGGTGGTCTCATCTATCCTCTGTTCCCTTTACCTCCAGTAGTGTTAGTCACTTAGTCGTGTCCTACTCTTTGTGGATCTATGGACTGTAGCCCGCCGGGCTCCTCTTTCCTTGGGTATTCTCCAGGCAAGAATACTGGAGTGGGTTGCCATGCCCTCCTCCAGGGGATCTTCCCCACACAGGGATTGAACCCGGGTCTCCTGCACTGCAGGCAAATTCTTATTTGTTATTGTTGTTGTTCAGTCGCCAAGTCATGTCCGACCCCATGGACTGCAGCACACCAGGCTCCTCTGTCCATGGAATTCTCCAAGCACAAATACTGGAGTGGGTAGACTCCAGGGGATCTACCTGGAGGGATCTACCTTCTCCAGGGGATCTTCCTGACCCAGGAAGATACCACCAATAAGCATATTACCTCCAGTAAGCATATTATAATTTATATTTTCCCAAGCACTTACGTTTTCATTTTTATTCAGTGTTTTATTATTTTAGTATATGTTTCCTATAAACTACCTTGGATACCTTGAGAGATGATGATGAGGAGACCAAGCAAGTAATGGAGAAATTAACAAATCCTCTGGTATGAGGAAGCCCGAGTCCCCCCACCCCTCCACCCCTACCTTTCCCACAGGTTTCAAAGCTTTGAAAAAAATGTTTGTCTCTTGGTGCCTTCATGATCAACCCATCTCTTGCAGGCATATGAGGAGAATATGTATGGGAGCAAATACCAGTGGATCATCCCAGGTTGGTATGAGCCTTCCTGGTGGGAGCAGGTGCACGCAGAAGCCAACTCCTCCCGTTGTCTCCGGAAGCATCTGCTTGCTGCCATGGAGGGCTACATCGGCGTGGACTTTGAGCCCCTGAGCTCCAAGCAGATCAAGACCATCTCTGGGAAGGTCAGTGCCATGTTGTCCAGTGATGTCTGCAGAAAGTGCCCAGATCTTGTTCTGGCCTTTGCTGTGTGATTTTGAGCAAATCATTTGACCTCTCTGAGGCTCTATTTGTTATTTGTTATAGGAGTATAAACAAATCTTGTATTTGTTAAAGGAGTATATCTGGCTGTCTCCCTCTTCTAGGGAATTGTGGGAATCAAATGAGGTAAGGGTGCTTTCTAAGCACATAACATGGTGTAAGGGATGGAGTCATGACTGTTATAGTACCAACTGCAGGCATTGACTTTCAGACGAGACCACCATTTCATCCCCTGTACCCTCTGACCTGGAATGTCATTTCTCAGTCTCATTGATGCTCCTGTCAGCCTGGAGGAGAAAAATAACCCCTCAAGTAGACTTGGGGAAACAGGTACTGAAGACCAGAAAGACTGGTCCAAACCCCAGTTTTGCCACTTACCAGATGTGTGACATTGAGCTTGAGTTTTCTGAGCTGCTGTTTTTTTCATCTGTATCGTGGCAGTGCAAATATCCTCCTCTGGGGTCAAAAGGAGGACTGGTTGGCAGGTTGTGCAATGTGGCTGGCATGATGCCCAGCACCTTGTGCTGTCATAGCTGGGAGGAGGACCTTGGCAGGGTGCTTACGTCCTCAGGCCTCCACTAGGGATGTTCCCATTAGGGATGACTAACCCCTGGCATGCTTTTATCATAGGGCTGTGAGAGAACAGGTAGCATGGTGTATGTAAAAGTATTTCCAAAGTGTACTATTCTCTATCATTGAGAGCATTATCAAGAATTGGATGGTGACAGCCCCAGTGACGATGGCAACATCCATCTCTCAATTCTAACCACCAGCCAAAGTTTAGTACAGCAGGGCACATGATTCTTTTCTGTCTCCTCTGATCTCAGATTTTTAAATCCTCCACCCACCTTCAATTTCACTTAAAGAATCAGTTTCATAATAAAGTAAATATATATAATATATATTTATTTAGTTTTATCCATTATTTATTCTCAATCAGAGCCAATACTACAAGAATGATTTATTGATTTGTCCAAAAATGGCAAATCATTAGGACACATTTTATAAGCAGCTCTTTAAATCATGTGGCACCTGAGAGGGTCTGGAAAAACATTCTGGGTAGAAAATGTTGAAAGAAGTATTTTCATGCCTCAGTCAGTGACCATATAAAGTGTTGGGACATGCTGAATAATGAGTAGAAACAACTTATTTTTATTTCAGTAAATGTTATTTTTAAAGGTGTTGAAGTTTGCAGTTTATTAGAGAAGATTCTTGGGTCCAGGGATACCCTATACTTTAATCTAAAAATAGTATAAAATTTGAGGAAAGTACAAAAACAAAGAAGAAATTTCCACGCAGGCAGACAGTATAATAATTAAAAAGAGAAACTTAAGGAAGACTAAAGATGAAAATGATTACACATGAGATCTGTGAAGCTAAGTGGGGGTAAGGGCTATGAGATGCCCCAAGGGCTGCAAATGTCATTCCAAGGAGCGTGAATGCTACCTAGGCATGGATGTAGAAATGCACAGGAATGCATTTTGGGAAGATCATTTTTTTGCAGTGTTTTTTGGAATAAACATTTTTACTTTATAACATCTTCCAAAAAGCATTAGTTGCTCAGTCGTGTCCAACTCTTTGCGACCCCATGGACTGTAATCTGCCACGCTCCTCTGTCCATGGAATTCTCCAGGCAAGAATACTGGAGCAGGTTGCCATACCCTTCTCCAGGGGATCTTTCCAACCCAGAACTGAACCCAGATATCCAGCACTGAAGGCATATTCTTTACCATTTGAGCCTCCTGGGAATCTTAACACCTCCCAAGCCACTGGCTTTACTTTTTAATTTAAAAATTTTTAATTTGGGGCCAGTGAGGAGTCTGAGGCTTTCCAGGTGGCACTAGTGGTAAAGAACCCACCTGCCAATGCAGGAGACATAAGAGGGTTTGATCCCTGGGTCGGGAAGATCCCCTGGAGGAGGGCATGGCAACCCACTCCAGTATTCTTGCCTGGAGAATCCCATGGACAGAGGAGCCTGGCGGGCTGTAGTCCATAGGGTTGCAGAGAGTCAGACACGACTGAAGCCACTTAGCATGCACACACGAAGAGGCTGACCTCATCCCCATATCACTATACACATGAATGGGCACCTTGGAGCTACTCCTGGGGCTCTTCACTTCACCCACAGTGTGGGTTACCCACTCCTGGGTGTCCCCAGATGGAGCAATGCCATCAGGAGCAGAGCCAGGCAGCCTTCCTGCTTGGGGCAGCTCTGAAATTCCAGATGACCCAGCCCCTGTCCCACAGTCACTGAGGCAAGAGGCAGCATTTCTTACAATCTTAAGGTTGAAAGATTGAAGTTACACAGGGAAATTTTCAGCCTCTTTGCCTCTGGGATTCTGGGTTTAGGGCTCTCCTGACAGGCTTCCCTGGTAGCTCAGGGGTAAATAATCTGCCTGCCAATGCAGGAGACTCCAGTTTGATCTCTGGATCGGGAAGCTCCCCGGGAGAAAGAAATGGCAACCCACTCCGGTATTCTTGCCTGGGAAGTCCCAAGGATAGAGGAGCCTGGTGGGTTACAGTCCATGGGGTCACAAATACATGACTTAGCGACTAAACAACAACAATGGTCACGTAGACCAGCCTCCCATCAGACTCTCAGATCCTTCCAGTGGCACAGGACTTACAACTGATCCCCTAATTTTCCCCACTGGCCCCTCTGGGCCTCCACAGGTCCTGTTGGCAACCACCATATCCCTGTAGGCATTCCTTGTCCCTCAAGGGCCCACCCCTCCAGTTGTAACTCATAGTTCCAGGGCCAGGTCTAAGGGTAGAATTTAAGGGGGTGCCAAGGACCTCAGTGGGAAAATCAAATATCAAAATGTTAAATAAAGACAGGATCCACAAGGTCACCATTAGGGTGAACTGATTTGAGTCACATAATTACAGAAACACATCTTGTCTTTATTTAAATTTTTGCTTATCATGGATTTTTTTTTGCATTCATTTTGATTTTTTTTTATAACCTTGATTACTGAGGTTTTGGGCCACTTCTTCCTTTTGCTTCTGAAGGGAAGCCTTCACTCACCTCCCCTTGGCCCTTGCCCTGCACAGATTGTGTTTGTCAGGCCCCTTCCCATGCTCAGCCCATTCTCTGTACTTGATCGTGTTGAATGCTCTCTCAACAGGGTGTGGGGCCCAGAGTTAATGAGGCATTCCTATTTGTGGTCTGACCACAAGCCAACTTCCCCAACCAACCCTCAAGAATATATGGCTCAAGAAAGTTCTAGAAAGTCATGAAATAGTTCTTGAATTTGGTTTTGTGGTATATGTGACTGCTGGGGACCTTGGTCAGCATGGCACAGGCTCTTGGGTAAGTACCTGTATTCTGGGGTCTGTCAGTATCCATAAAACAAGCAAACACTTATAGAACCAAGTCAGTGGACTCTTCCACCGTCACTGTTTACACACAGAAAAGCTGAGGAGCAAAAAGGGGAATAGCACACCCAGGATCCTTGTAGTGGGTTAAACAGGAACAGTGGCCCCTAAAAGGATATGTCCGGTTCCTAACACTTAGAACTTGTGACGTGACCTTATTTAGGGAAAGAGTCTTTATGGATGTAATTAATTTAAGGCTCTTGAGATGAGATTATCCTAGACTACCTGCAGACGTGCATTCTAAGTTGCTTCAGTCGTGTCCAACTCTGTGCAACTGCATGGATTGTAGCCCTCGGGCTCCTCTGTCCATGGCATTCTCCAGGCAAGAGTACTAGAGTGGGTTGCCATTTCCTTCTCCGGGGGATCTTCCCAACCCAAGGATCGAACCTGCATCTCTTGTATCTTCTGCACTGGCAGGAAGGTTCTTTACACTAGCGCCACCACCTGAAAGTGAAAGTGAAGTTGCTCAGTCGTGTCTGACTCTTTGCAACCCCGTGGACCGTAGCCCACCAGGCTCCTCCGTCCATGGGATTCTCCAGGCCAGAATACTGGAGTGGGTTGCCATATGACAAATATTCTTATAAAGAAAAGGCAGAGGAGGTTTGCTATTTGGAGAAGATCATGTGAAGATGGAGCCAGAGATTGGAATTACAAGACAAGGAACTCCAAGGATTTCTGGAAGCCTCTAGAATCTAGAAGAAAGGCATGAAATGGATTCCCCTTGGAGCTTCCAGAGGGAACCAACGCTGCCAGCACCTTAGTTTCAGTCTTCTGGCCTCTATAACTGTGAGCCAATAAGTTTCTGTTTAAACCACCGAGTTTGTGGAAATTTGTTATGGCTACCCCAGGACACTGATAATGTCACCCAGCAGGTCAGGGACAGATCCAGGGACTGGAAACCAGGACTGCTAAATTCCCACTCACTGCCCCTGCCCTCTACCATGCTCTTCCTCTCAACTTGGGACATGCCTAGGAGCAGAGCACATCCAAGTTGGCCCTTTTTGTGATGTCTTAGTGGGCCTGTTATTAAGTGGCAGAACAGGACAGCATAAGTCTAGTAATCAGGAGATTTAGTGCCTCCATCTGCCACCTCAGCTAGACCCTCACTATCCCTGGGCCTCAGTTTCCTCAAATGAAAATGAGAGATTTGGACCATATAACTCCTAGCATCCTTTCACAGTAAAATTCTCTGACTCTGTGTAGGTATGATATTGAGTTATTACAGTGAGCTGTGTGATATGGTTATAATGTTAAACTCTGGAACCCCCAGGATAGAGGTGACCCATGATAAAGTCACAGAATCGGGTGGAATAGTGGGCCCTCCTGGAATGCATTCTCTGCAGTTCTCTCTTCCATATGCCTGTCTCTAGTGCCAAGCTGCCCCAGCTTGTTCATTGGCATCCAGGAGATTTCTGGGAGGAGGAATAACAAGGTCTCCCTCCCCAGCACATTCATCAGTCCCTGCCAGTTGGAATTTCCAGTGATGGGACAACTGCAGACCTTTGGGCTTCCCCAAGCACGTTCAGAGTTCAATTTTCCAGAACCTCCCGTAAATAGCTTCTGGATACTTGATTTGGCTATCATGTCTCTTTCTCCTTGTTAAAGTTCCCCATCACCACTCTATTCCCCTAAAGTGACTCTGTTGACATTGGTGATTTCCAGTGTCAGCTTTCACTTTTCAATGTCCCACTGGGATTGTTTCCACTGTAAGTATTTATAATTTTTGTATAAAATTCAGTGATGGCTTAGCCTCTCCAATAAGGACATTCTTCCCTGTTACCATTCTCCTGCTGAGATACACAGAGTTGGGCCAAGGCACCAGATGGAAGTGTTCACAGAACCCTGGAATCAGTGGGAACCTCAGAAGTGGCACCAACCCTCCACCAAAGGCACAGGCTCTTTCTTTGGAAGATTTCTGTAATGTTTTCCAGCAAGAAACTTCTGTGACCACCCACGACTGTTTATCCAACACAGCAGAACAAAAGGAAACAGAGATCTAATGAGTCCTCAAATTAGAGCAATGACCTGGGAAAAGCTGCACACATCTCTTTGTCACTGCCATGGGAGCTCCATAACAAAGAACCTGGGGCTTTTAGGAAGCTCTGGGCTCTAGAGAGGAGGATGAGAAGGTGATATGGAAAAGTAGAGATGCTCCCCAGGGAGTCAAGCTTTATGACGCTGCTGCCTCTGCCCCCACCTTCCCCACAAAGCTCCTGTTACCGGCTACTTCCCTAGATATTCACATCCCTGGGAGACGGGCAGTGTGGCAAAGGAACATGGGCTCAGGAGGAAAGGTGTGGTGTGGCCGGTAGTTGTTCATGCAACATCCTTAGCCCTTCTTCCTCTTCAGTAGCATAACTCTGATTTTTAACTGGGTATGTTGCCACTCATCTGAAAATATACATTTCCCAGCCTCCCATGTAGCTAGATAGAGCCAGGATTCTAAGTCTAACCAGTGAGATTTAAGTAGAAGTATTATACAAGACTTCTAAAAGCCTACTTTAGAGGACAGCTTACCCTTCTTTCTTCTCCTCTGTATTGGTTGAAATATGGATGAGATGGCTGGAGTTATAGCAGCCATTTTGTATCAACAGGTGACCTTGAGAAGGAAACTTTACGATCAGTTCAGTTCAGTTCAGTCGCTCAGTCATGTCCGACTCTTTGTGACCCCATGAACTGCAGCACGCCAGGCCTCCCTTTCCGTCACCAACTCCTGGAGTTCACTCAGACTCACATCCATCGAGTCAGTGATGCCATCCAGACATCTCATCCTCTGTCGTCCCCTTCTCCTCCTGCCCCCAATCCCTCCCAGCATCAGAGTCTTTTCCAATGAGTCAGCTCTTCGCATGAAGTGGCCAAAGTACTGGAGTTTCAGCTTTAGCATCATTCCTTCCAAAGAAATCCCAGGGCTGATCTCCTTCAGAATGGACTGGTTGGATCTCCTTGCAGTCCAAGGGACTCTCAAGAGTCTTCTCCAACACCACAGTTCAAAAGCATCAATTCTTCAGTGCTCAGCTTTAGGATAGCGGGGCATAAAGATAAGAGCCTCAGTCTCTGGTTACACTGTGGAGTTGCCGTAGAAGCTCTGCACTGCCTACCCATGGACAACTTTTACTTGAGAGACAAACTATTTCATTTAAGTCACCAATAATTTTTTGTCTGTTATATTATATAACTGAACCTAATCAACAGTGATACAGTGACATTGGGCAAGTCATTTGGCCTTTCTCAAATTGTTTCTGATTATGCTGGAGTAATATGGCTTTTACAGATTTAGAAGGATTACATGAAGTAATACAGAGGAAAATACCTTGCTAAGTGCCAAGCACACAATAGGTGCTCAACAAATTGTAGTTCTCTTCCTTCATCAGTGCAGCAGCCTTGAAGTCAGGAGAAAGGAGTAATGAGTCAATTTATATGCACAAACCTTTTCTGGTTTGTTGTTGGAATTTTACTGATTGTATAGACTGATTTAGGAAAAACTGATATCTTTGTAATATAGAGTCTTTCCATCCATTCAATTTCCCTCAGAAATCTTTTGTGTGGAATTTTTGCATGTTTTTTATTTGATTTATTTATAGGTATTTGATGTATTTTAGTGAATATATGTGCACAGTACTATTGGGTGCATACTTAGGGGTGGAATTTCTGAGTCACAGAGAATCCATATGCTCAGCTATAATAGACACTGCCAAGCAGATTTCTAAAGTGGTTGTACCAATTTACACACCCACTGGCAGAGATTGCGAGTTTCATTTGGTTCACACACTCACCAACTTTTGGCGTTGTTAGCTTTTAAATTTTAGCCAATCTAGTGGATGAGTAGTGGTATCTTATTTTTATTTTAATTTACATTTCTTTGATAAGTAATGAAGTTGTTGATCTTTTCATATTATTATTGGGCATTTTGATATTCTCTTTTATAAATTGACTATTCAAGTCTTTTGCCCATTTTTCCACTTGGATTCTCTGCATGTTTCTCACTGATTTGTAAAAGTTCTTTTTGTATTCTGGGTATGAATTCTTAGACAGTTATATTTATTACTTACATCATGTGTGTCTTATTTAAGCAACTTTGCCCACCCAAGCTCATGAAGATATTTTTCTATCTTGTCTTTGAGAAGTTTGTTTTACCTTTCACTTTTAGATATAGAAATCACGTGAAACTGATTTTATGTAACATCTGAGGTGGGCTTCCCTGGTGACTCAGACAGTAAAGAATTTGCCTGCAATGTGGGAGACCAGGGTTCGATCCCTGGTTTGGGAAGATCCCCCTGGAGAAGGGAATGGCTACCCACTCCGGTATTCTTGGGGCTTCCCTGGTGGCTCAGACAGTAAAGAATCTGTCTGCAATGCAGGAGAACCAGGTTCCATCCCTGGGTCAGGAAGATCCCGTGGAGAAGGGAATGGCTGCCCAGTCCAGTATTCTTGCCTGGAGAATTCCATGGACGGAGGTGCCTGGCAGGCTACCGTGCATGGTGTCGCAAAGAGTCAGACACGACTGAAATGCCTTAGCTTCAGTGTGTGTAGATCTCTTTCTGGACTTTCTGTTCTCTTCCACTGGTCTGTTTGCCTATCCTTTAACCAATACCACACTGCCTTAATAATTGAAGATTTTTAAGACCTGATGACTGGTAATGTTAAGTCCCTCATCTTTGTTCTTCTAGAAGGTTTTCTTGGATGTCCTTGAACCTGATGTCATGTTTCATTTAGATCTACTCATATATTTACACTTTTCATTACTTCTTATTCCTCCCTTCATTTCTGTTCTGTTTATGATCATTTTCTTTCTGCCTATAGAACTTCTCTTGGTCTTTCTTTTAAAGAAAGAAAAGATGTTTTTTGGTTTTGCTGGAGACACATTCTCTCAGTTTCTGATTGTCTAAAGTTTTCTTTCACCTTAATATTGAGAGATATATTAATTAGGTGTAGAATTCTAGGTGGTCTGTTGTGTTCTTTTAGCACTTTCAGAGGTCATTTCTGAAATGTCTTGTCTTCTGGAATCCCTTGTTTCTGTTAAATCAGCCATCAGACTAATTGTTGCTCTTTTGAAGATAATGCATCCTTTTTTTTTCTCTAACTGCTTTTAAGATTTTATCTTTGCTTGACTCTTCAGCAGTTTTATATGCTGTGCTGAAGTACGGTTTTGTTTGGTTTTATCTTGGTTGGAGTTTAAGCATAATGGAACTTCATGAATCAGTGGATTGATATGTATTGGGGGAAATTCTAGGAAAATATCCCTTAAATATTGCTTCTACCTTTTTAACCTTTTCTCACATTTTAGGACACCAGTCATACATGTGCTATACATTTTCAACACATTCCATATATCTCTTATGTTTATTGCTTATTTTCTGTCCTTTTTCCCCTCCCTGTGCCTCAGGCTGAATATTTACTACTAACATTTCTTCAGTTCACTAACCTACTTTCTGCTGTGTCTAATATACTGTTTCATCCATCTATTGAGTTCTTAGTTTCATTTGTTGTATTAATATTTTAAAATTTTTAGGATTTTAGTTTTATTCTTTCTTTGCTCCCTGTTTTCTGGTGATATTCTGTATCTTTTGTCTATTTTCTTGAACATATAAACCTGCTACATTAAAGTCCAGGCCTAATAAATTCAAGATATGAACCACCTGTAGATCTGCTTTGTTGCCTATTTTTCTTCTTTCCTTTCTTTCTTCCTTCTTTTTTTTTTAAGATTTGATCCTATTACCTGGTATACCTAGTAAGTTTAATTAATTGAATTCGATATGAAAAATGAAAGAAGCTACAGGTGGCATTATCTTTCTTCAGAGAAGATTTTTCTCTTTGAGCAAACAGAATAGGGGCAGTTCACTTTATCCAGTCAAGAACTGAGATGATTCCAGGCTTTGCTTTAGTTTTCATAATATCTGGTCTGTTTTGGTTTGACTTTATTCCTATCTGTCCTTTAACATTCTAGACTAAAATCCTGGGATGTTTACTGGCCCTGGATTCCAACTTTTGTTCCTAATGTCCTGAGACTTTAAACATACCTGCTTGTGTTCTTATCCCCTTAGCCACCACTTTTCACTTGGCCTCTCATCCTCCTTGTTTTATGCAGCTTGTGCTGTGCTTAGTTACTCAGTCATATCCGACTCTGCGACCCCGTGGACTGTAGCCCGCCAGACTCCTCCGTCCATGGGTATTCTCCGGACAAGAATACTGGAGTGATTTGCCATGCCATCCTCCTTATGCAGCTTGAGTAAGTGAGTGAGTGAAGTCGCTCAGTCGTGTCCCGACTCTGCGACCCCATGGACTGTAGCCTACCAGGCTCCTCCCTCCATGGGATTCTCCAGGCAAGAATACTGGAGTGGGTTGCCATTTCCTTCTCCTGGGATCCAACCCAGGTCTCCTGAATTCCAGGCAGACGCTTTAACCTCTGAGCCACCAGGGAAGCCCCTTATGCAGCTTAGTTATCACCAAATATCACAAGTACAGATGTCAGTGTGCATACTGGTATCCTGTGGTTCCTCTTTCTCTGAGACCTTGGCCCTATAAGCCTTGCCACCCTGATAACCCTGAACTATAGTTTTTTGTCTTCCCATCTCTGAGGGACTGATGAAAACACTGATCCACTGTTTTCTGTTCCTACAACTGGCCTTCCCACTTGCAGATCAACAAATGCCTCCAGGGGAAGCAGCGAAGAATGTTGGACTCTTCTCAAAACATTTCTCTTCCCTCCAGGATCTTGGTTCTTCAAGTCCTAGATGTCCTGGTTGCTTTCTGATACCTTTGGATAGCTATATTTATATTTTATTCTGCTTTCCTTAATGTTTTTCATGGGAGCTTTAGTCTCATATAACCTGTTTTGTCATAGATTGGATGTCTGAACTGAGACTGTTTTGCTTAAAAGGTGAAGAAGAGCGCATTGAGGACAGGGTAAGCATGTCACTAACTTCAGCTCTTTGACAGATGTTATGGATAAGAGGAAGCAGACATGTTCTTTGCAGCTCCACAGAAAGACATAGCAAGCTACAGGGAGATAGGTATAAACTCTGTATCTGGAAGACTGATCTCATAGACGTCAAGCATTCCTTAAGTGGAAGGCTCCTCCTGAGGACATAGTGACTTTCCCAGCACTGAAAGAGTCTGAGAAAGGGCTCAGAAAAACACCTGGAAGCTGCTATTGAGAAAATCCAATAATCAGATTGTGAGAGGGATTTAATCAATGTTAACCAATTTATGTATTCTTGAAGTCTTAAAAGATCTTTTAAAATACAGTTGTCCAAGTTATCCCACAGACACAATAAAACAAATGTAGGGCCCTGCATTCTCAACAGGCTCCTTGGATGACCTACGAACTGGAGTAAAAGAGACTGCGCCCTAGCGTACCTTCCAAAGGAGACTCTGGTTGCAACGTCCCACGAAGGGTTCGAGAGAGAAACTCTGCTGGTTTTGCCGCTCTGCGGGGTTGGGGGTGGCAGTTGGAGATATGGAAGGAGATGTTTCCCCTTCTCCTCTCTTCTGTCCATGAGACTTCCGTCTCCCAAGAAGCAGGACTCAGCTTGGTTCTGTTGGAATGACAGACCCGTAACGTTTAGTCACAGTGTGGGGTAGCAAACTTGTGTGGGCTAGCCTGGGAACCTAACCACTATTTATAACATGATTTCTGTATGAAAAGATGTTCCACGTTCCAACAACTGCCTCTCAAAAATATGTGGGGCACAACCTGTCAGTAATTGGGACTCTTCATATAAAACTTGTTTTCTCAGAAACTTTTAGCCTCTCAAGATAAACTTGACCTCAGAGCATAAGTAATCAATCAGTTTTCAGTGTCCGCTTTACAGCGGAAGAAATTCTTCTGCCCTGAATAATTGGAGACCTGCTTTAAGAACAACTATTAGCTTTTCTCAGACAATTGTGAAAGTGTCTGTTTCTGCTGTCATTGTTTTGCCTGAGGGAGATCGGCGCCGGCTTCACCGGGGAACAGTGATGAATGGTCCCGGACATAGTGTGGTAGCAATGACTTCAGCATGGTGCTTGCAAAGACAGGGAGAATGAGGTCACCTTTCAGGCCTAAGCTACCGGGGTGTCCCACTCCAAGGACTTTACCCACAGAAGTGAGGTAAACAGGGACATTGCCAGTGTTCTCCAACCCCCTTTCCTCTGGTTGATGAACAGTTTTATGAGATAGAAAAGATAGGGATTTATAAGAGGTACACCTAAAAAATATATAGGGACTTGTGTTGGCCCCAATGTCAAATTGAATAAACAGTCTGATCTTGATCCCCTCTATTATCTACACACATGGAAATATCACCAATAAACTATATCAAAGAAGTTTGAAAACTACATTCATATACCTCCTGGTGAGGCAATACTGTGTCTGTTCGCCGAAGGTCTGACTCTTCCCACGCGCAACAACTTTAAGAATGTCGCAGAAACCTTCAAGGATGCCCCAGTGGCATGTCCTGGATAGAGAAGACGTCTTGAAACGTCATCTGAATGTACTCATTAGGTTGAACAAACAGGACTCAAAGAGACACCACCAGCCCTTGGATGCCTTTGCCTGCATCAGAAAAAGCCTCGGAGCAGCAAAGTCTTAGAGAGAAGAGTTCAAGAGGCCTCATTCCTTTGATGCTTAAGCAATTAATTAGATAAATAGACAATTCAGGTAAATTTTTGATACTTTAAAAATAGCCAATAGCTGAATTAATAGCCTGAAATATACCCAAATTTCTTTTTTTCTTTTTCTTTTAGGCCACACTGCGCATCTTGCAGGATTTCAGTTCCCCAAGCAGGGATAGCATCCAGGCCCTCTGCAGTGGAAACATGGAATCCCGACCCCTGGACTGCCAAGGAATTCCCCCAAATTACATTTTAAAATCAAGAAAAATATAGCCAAATAGAAAAATAACAAGGATATGTTGAAACAAAGCACTAAAAGTTGTGACTCTCACCATACCAATATGGTATAAAGAGGAAACACACCTCAGAAGTGAAAGCTGCCCATCTATATGTGGAGATCACTCTTAATAGTTAACTAGAGAAATGCAAATTAAGATGAAAAGAGATGTACATTTTTTTCTTGAGAAACTGACAATGATTTTAAAAATTGAGGGACTTCCCTGGTGGCCCAGTGGTTAGACTCTGCACTTCCACTGCAGGGGCACAGGTTTGCTCCCTGGTTGGAGAACCAAGATCCTGCGTGCTGAGCAGCTTAAAAAAAAGAAAGAAAGAAAGAAATGCCTATTGTGGGCCAGGATGGAAGGAAATGGGCACTTTCTATAGAGTGGAATTTTAGCTTTTCATGTTTGGAGAGGATAATTTGGCCCTTTAGATGTGTGAATAGCATTTAAGGTTTTTATACCTTTTGCCTCAGCAATTATATATCTGGGAATTTCTTCCGAAAAAATAATTATCAGTATGTGTTCAGAAAATTTAGATACAAGGGTGCTTTTTTTTGCAATCCTGTAATTGGGAAAAATTAGAAAAAAGCTTTAATGTCCAATAATTGGAAATTAGCTAAGGAAGTAAAAGTAGGCCATTCACACACTGGAGGGCTGTTACCCGCTATCAGCACAAGCAAAGTCTTGGGTCTTTGGGGCATCCTGGGTGAGCAGTTGTTCCAGGTGGCCAGGTGAACAACCACTGTACTATTACTAGCAGTGACTGGAGTTCTTGGGTCACCAACACATCCTGGACACAGGACTGATGCTGTGCACTCATGGAACTGTCACAGCCACCTAGATGGGAGGATGCAGAGACCTGTAGGAGATAGGACCCCAGCCCCAGGTCACATTACCAAACCACTGAACTGGAACTGGAAGGCAGGTAAACCTGCTTCCAAGTCCTGTGTTCTTACCACTGTGCCAGGCTCCTGCCTGGATCACTCACCAGGAGGAGGCTTCTAGATCACCTGGTCCAACCTCCTCACTTTTCAGATGGAGAAACCGATGCTTAGAAAGGGTCTCTGTGGGTATTGTTTTGGGTTCTATGATCAAGATAACACCCTTGACCCCTTGGAGCTTAATTCTTCGGGTAGATGCACTGCAGGAAGTAAAAATTGCAATAAAGAAGATAAAACTAGTGGATAGAGATTGCCTGGCAGGAGGAGGTTGTGGAAAGGGTGGGTCAGGGAAGCATCCCTGAGAAACGACACATGTTGACGTTTGTGTGCCGAGAATATCAGGCCAGAGCTGGGGCAGAAGCTTCCTGGCAGACGAGGCATCTAGCGCAACAGCCTCAAGTGCAAACAAGTCTGGTGTGAATGAAGGAGACCCAACAGGTTCAGGGAACAGGAAGCCTTATAATACACTATCTCATGCTCCCTGATAAGAAGTGAGCAGGCAGAGGATGCCTGTGGAGAGCCAGCCTCCAGGTGGAGGGGTGCAGTTACCTATGAGAAAGGGCTTGAGGAGCTGGGCTGGGCTGGAGACGGTGCTGTCTCCTTGAAGAACCCTTGGAATTAAAGAACTTCTGCCAGGTATTTTGACTGATGAACAGAACAGTGATGACTGGACATGATGCATTTCCAAAGGAAATCATAAATAGATAAAACCTGAGCTATCCAATAGGAGCCAAAATGTTTTTGGTTTTTTTTTTTAAAGGTGGTCGATTTGTTGCTGGGATACCATTCACATTTGGCCAGGCAGATTCCTCATTTGGTTGTCTGCAGATTCCACATTTGGAGGGGCTTGGTTGTACCCAGGCTCTGCTAACCCCTTGAGCCAAGGGCGAGAGACTTGAGATCCAGCCACGGAGTAACCCAGTCTTCAATGGCTCAGCTTCACCACTCTACTCGGATACCAGAACTGGCCCCAAACAACTTGGGGTGGTTTTCAAAAGGCAGTTATGACTTCAAAATTCAAACATGTGAGAAGCAGCAAAGATAAAATGAGACCAGTCTGGCTATACACACAGAGACACACACATATGCATGCTGTGTGACCTTAGGCAAGTCTCTAGACCTCTCTGTGTCTCCTGCTGCAGATTGAGAGGGCATGTGTGACTGTCTCTAAGGGGCCTTTTCTGGTATAAACTGACAATGAGTTCTGGTTTCTATGTTTGATTTGTCCCCAAGGAGGATTAATCCAAAGACTAAGCCATGGGCTCTGATGACATTTCTGGCAGAGGAGTTCAGAAGTGATTTGAGAAAAGGCCCATGAAGAGCTGAGGGTAATGGGTTCCCCTGGAGCGGCATTCATTTGGATCTATAAGCCTCAGGGACTAGAGTAAAAAGGCAGTTTCATTACTTTGTGGCCTCAATCAGAATGTTAATATTACCAATGAAATTATTTTATGAAATCCAGCTCAATGGGAGAAAAAAAATTTTTTAATGTGAAGTTATTCGCAGACCCTGCTATATTCTGGAAGATGAAAGGGAAGAGCACAATGTAGAGATCAGAAGGGACCTTACAACTGGACACCTAGGACCTGCCCGGGGTCCCATGCTCTAAGAGGACCTCACTCAAGCCCCACGGGGTTCAAAATCCACAAGGCCACAGGGACCTGCCCACCCAGAGCCTACACCCCTCCTAATCCTGGGCCATCCCCTGAATTCCCTGCCCAAATGCCTGGAGCCGCATCCAGGGTCCAAGGAGCCTCTTCAGGGAGGACTGAGCCTCAGGGTGGTCATGGGACTACTTATGCCAGAAGAAAGTGGACTGGCTTGACTGGTCTGTGGGATGGAGTCAAGTGGGAAGAGAAGGGGGTGGGCCCCTGAGCAAAGTTAGCTTCCCCTGTGCTTCTGTGTCCAGACTGAAGCTCCGAGGGGTCTCAGACTTCTGAATTCAAACCTGGCCTTCCAGCTTGTTAGGAAGGTTTATTCACCTTCCTTTAACCCATTATGACAAAAAGATAGAAAATATTTTATTCAACAGTCTGTTTGTTGTCTATAACTTTATATTTAGACATATGGTGTATACGCCTCCACTGTTAATGTAGCTCCAGGCCCAGCTAATGTCAGGAGGAGGCCTGCTCGGGATGCATTTTTCCTTCCACTGGTCTTGGCAGACAGCCAGGGTTCAGATACCAGCCCTGCCACTCACTTGGTCCTAGGCAAGTTAGCTTTCCTGAGTCAATTTTCTCATCTGTAAATGGGGACAGTAATAGTCCCAGTGTACAAGGTTGTTGTGGGGGTTAGATGCGATAATGCACGTTAAGAGCCTAGCACCATGCCTGGCTCATGATAAGCACTGGGGAGTGTCAGCTCTCGGCACCATGTGCTTCATGTCCCAGCTGGCTGTAACTTGGTGTCCCTGGTCTCCTTATTTTCCAGACACCACAGCAGTATGAGAGAGAGTACAACAACAAGCGGTCAGGAGTAGGACCCAGCAAGTTCCACGGGTATGCCTACGACGGCATCTGGGTCATCGCCAAGACGCTCCAGAGGGCCATGGAGACGCTGCACGCCAGCAGCCGGCACCAGCGGATCCAGGACTTCAACTACACGGACCACACGCTGGGCAAGATCATCCTCAATGCCATGAACGAGACCAACTTCTTCGGGGTCACGGTCAGTCCCAGGCCCCTGGGCTCTGCTTTCCTTAGCGCCCCTTGGTGACACACAGGGCAAGAGGCACTGTGTTACAGGCCCTCTGATATATGCTTCATTTTTCGCTTGTTGAAATAACTTCCTGTGGGCTCTGTGGTTGCAAGGCTGCTGAAACGGGCATGGCCAGTAACGCTGTCTGATGTGTTGGGAAACTACCTGTCTATAACTTGTGGATTAGAAAGGCCATAGTGAGCTGACACAGAGCAGGTGGAATCCACCAGGCGGTGGGGTGGGGGTGAGTCAACAGAAGCTCTGGATCCAGAGTCAGGTTCAAATCCTGGGCATTCACTTTCAAGCTATGGTCTTCAGACTACAGAGTTTTTTCAGCCCCCAAATGGAAATAATACCTACCTGGCAAGGCAGTCATAAACATTAGCTGTTACAAATTAAAAACTGCCCTAGCAGTTGGTTGAGCAAGCTACTTGTTCTGAGTTTTAAGATTCTTGAAATAGCTGGCAAATGGGAATAATAATGGCTGTACAGAAGTCAGGAAAATTGGGAACAATGAGAATCACTATTTCTTGAATGCTTATGATGTGCTAGATGTTTGCTAAGCATTTATGTAGATTAGCTTGATGATGTATGCCCAGTGCTAGGCACATGTAGATGCGGAGGAAATGCTCGTGGTTGTTGTAGTTAATAATTGTCTCACTGCATCTGTGTGCCATCCCTAGGAAGTGGGTGCTGTTACCACCCCCAATAAAGCTGAGGAGCCTGGAGCTTGGCACATTTAAGTACCACAGCTAATCAGAGGTAGAGTTGGGATTTGAACCTGGGTCTAGCTCTTAAAAGCTGCATCACACTACCTTCTGGTCATGAACTTAAGTGGTAGTCATTTATGTCTCACAATGATGTATTTGTCACTGACTGTGCTCCCAGAATGGAGAAGGCGATGGCACCCCACTCCAGTACTCTGAGGAGCCTGGTAGGCTGCAGTCCATGGGGTCGGGTCGCGAAGAGTCGGACACGACTGAGCGACTTCACTTTCACTTTTCACTTTCATGCATTGGAGAAGGAAATGGCAACCCACTCCAGTGTTCTTGCCTGGAGAATCCCAGGGACGGGGAAGCCTGGTTGGCTGCCGTCTATGGGGTCGCACAGAGTCGGACACAACTGAAGCGACTTAGCAGCGGCAGCAGTGCTCCCAGAAAATTAGGGAAATTTGCCTAAAGAGTAGTTTGAAATGGCTAAAGTGTTGCCCGTTGTTCTAATTTAAAAAGGCATTTAGAGAATCCGTCTGTCTTGAGAGTATATAAGATGAGCTAACTGGGGTATTTCTTACACGTTCATGCTCCTTTGCGCATGCGCTCAGGTTTGGGTTGTTGGTCTGACGGGCCGGGACTTGTGCAGGTGCTGAGTGTAGGCTATGGCGTGGACTCCGGGATAAGATGGACTCCTTGTCCTGGAGACTGTGGTCCAGAGGCAGGGCTGAGACCTAGACTCAAATGATATTAAGAGGTTGAAAGTGCTCAGCACCACGGGAGAGCCTGTGTGAGCCTAGAGGGATTTCTGTGACCTTTGATGAAGAAGTCATGGAAGACTTTGGAAGTGGAATCTTTGGGGTTGTGCCTTAGACCTGCAGACGGGGGCTGGCGGTCCAGCTGGATGGAGTGTGGTGAGGTGCATGTACTTTGTTGGGAATATTGAAAGGGAGGGTGGTGAGGCTGGGAAGGTGAGCTGGGGCACAGCTCTGTAGGGAAAGCTAAGGAGGCTGGCCTTATCTTACAGGCCAACAGTTTTCCAAGTGTGCCTTGACCAGCAGCACCAGCATCTCCTGGGAGCTGGTTAGAAATGCAAATTCTTGAGCCTAACCCCAGACCCACTGGATCAGAATCTCAGGGTTGGGGCACAGCCATCTGTGGTTTAACGGACCCCCTAATGCACAGTAGAGTTTAGAACCACTGCTCTGGGCATTGGGGAACATTGAGGTTTGCTAAAAAGAAGGAGAGTTCCAAATTCCTAAATAGAGCCCCTCTTGACCTGAGACCTGGACATTGCTCCCACAGCTCAGAAGTGAAGGCTCTTGTTAGTTATCGGTAAAGGTCATGTCTGCAGTGCATCCTGGACACAGACTGAAAACTTTAACAGCTTTCCTCAGCCCAGTGGTTTCAAAAAGTTCTTTTGTTTTATCCCCAGAACTTCTTGTTATCAGATTGTACGTGGTCCCTGGTGTGTAATATAAATTAAAGAGGAGATTCTCAGGTGAATGGAAGAAGAGCCCAGAGCCCTTCCAGATCAGCCCCCTCCACATCCCATCCCACCTCACCTCTCCCTCAGAAAGGCTCCGCAGAGCACCAAATGCTTTAGAAGTCCTTTCTGTCCATGGAACAAATTCACAGACAGAGCCTTAGAGAAGGGTGGAATTCACCAGGGGTCCCACTAGTAGCATTGTGGCAAAGCTGTCTCAAAATATGGGTCCACTTTTTCAGGCCATCTTGTCACGCTTTGTTTCCTATTTCATAGAATGAATTTGTAGTATCCCAAGTTGAAGTGGCTGGATAGAGAGCTACAGAATCTAGGAAGCCTCTCCTAATCCTAAAATGCAGCATTTTGTCTAGATGCCTGATGTAGCTTAGGTGGAGATCATTTATAACTACTCCTAAATGCTGCCAAATAATACATGATCCCTACTTGATGCGCAATTAGATGAGGCTGCCTGAAAGGCTTTACACAGCTTGAAGATGAGTTTCTTTTTGATGGGACATTCCTTGACTCATATTTATGCCTGGTCTCATTTGTGACTCATGATTCAGCAAATGTCAGAACTGAAAGTGATCTTAGAGATCCTCAAATTCAACCCCCTCAGGTTGCAGATGAGTATCTGAGGTACGGATGGAGAGTTTCAAAGTCACACAGAAAGAAGGTTCAATTTAGGCAGGACAGTAGCTCAGATGGGCCTGCCGTCACCACACCGGTGCTGCCTCTCTCCTCTTTATACAAATCTTCCATTAGTTGAGAAAAAGATTGCAATAGTGAAACAGGTCTTCAGGTTTTTTTTCCCCTTCCTCATCCCCTTCATCACATATTAATATGTGCTTGTCACTGGGCTCGAGACAGGTTTCATGAAAATTGTCTTCTGATCAGAGAAAAAAGACCAATTTCTGACAAAATAAAAAGTGTCCCTGTGGTCCAAGGAGACCGCAGAAGGCCAAGTTCAGACATAAATAAAGAGTTGGAAAGGAAGGGAACAGGAGGTAGAAATAAATTGAAGCATTTTCTATTTGCTGAAGGGTTTTCATTATACAGCACACACAGTATCCATTTTTCCATTCTCAGGCAGACACTTTATTCTGGGTCACCCTCATTCAGCTTGTTTACTATACGGAAAATCGTTTAAACACATTAAATTAATTATATCCGTGACTCAATTTCAATTGATTCAGTATGCATTCTCGCCTGGGAGCCAGGCCTGTGGCTGCCAGTTGGTGTGTTAAAGAGATTTCTTCGGGCACCCCAGGTCGGGACTCTGGCTTAGTCTGGGGCCCTAGTGTCTTTAATTTTCTTAAGAGCTCTCCTCCCAGCCACCTTCCTCCGAGAACACTGGAGAATAGGACCTGTGTCCCCAGCTGTACACTGATGGTCTGGGGTGCCTGCTACCTCTGATTCCCTGAGCCCACAGTTCCGGTTTCTGGCCCTGTCATTACCTCTCTCTGCTCTGCAAATCTCAGAATGCTTTCTCACCCGGAAACCCTTCTTCTAACAAACACCTGATAAAACTCAGGCTCAAACTGGCTGTTAGGTCTCAAAAGCCCAGAGCATCCTGAGAATCCCAGTCCGCAGAGTTCCTCTAGGGCAAGGATTCCTAAACGTCTATACACATGTGGGAACCTCCCAGGGAACTTTGTTAAAAATGCAAATTTCCTAGCCCTGCCTCAGAACTTCTGATTGAGTGGCTTTGCAGTAGCGCCAGAAAATTCCCATTATTAACAACAAGTAGTCCTGGTGAGTCTCAAATAGCGACGTTTTGAGAATTGCTTGGGGCTCTGGCAGATGTATTCCTCCATTCATTTGCTCCTTAGCAGATCCTGTGCTGGGTGCTAGGAGCTGGGAGCGCAAAGAAGAATGATGTGGTCTGTGGGTTCCCTACCCAGTGGTAGAGAGGTGGTAGATAACAATTGCCAGTCACTGTCCAAGGTCAGCCCAGACCCTTGGAGCAGGGACTCCATTCTGCTTATGAGAGGAAAAACCAGGAAGCTGTCCTGGATTTTCCCACAGTTCAGTAAGCAAAACTCCATGTGTGGGTAACCACAAGGTCCCTGTGCTGCGAGTTCTCCCTGTGCCATGCCCTGGGGAGTGAGGGTGCAATGCCAAGTTCCCTCCTCCCTAGCACTCAGGCCGTATACTGTGGTTTAATAGACTCTTCCAAGAAGGCTTTTCTACCAAAGAGACACTGAATTCATCAACAAGCTAATATCCATAACCCTTCAAAGGCTACTTGGGAATGTGTTCTGAGTTTCCAGGTAAAAAACCAAAGCTTAAAATTTGGGGGGGATGAACATGTTTTAATTCCTCCCAGTTATCTTTTGGGTGTGTCAGACCAAGATACAAGGGCTCTAACCAGCAGTATCCCTCCTTTAGTGAATGTTTCTTCTGGTTTGTCTTTTGAAACTACACCGTATTTATTTTGTGGTGCCTATGACAAAGGCTAAATTCATAGAATCTCATTGTATCCTATCGTGTGCACCAGTTTCTCCAGGAAGTCACTGAGAGCCTTTACCCCACAGTTGGGTCAGGGCTGGGAGGCTTACATGAGCACTTGGGCATGGAGAAATTGAAAGGGGCTCTTGGGAATATTTTTGACTGTGAGAAGAGGGCCCATTCTTTCTAAACTATTTCCTGTGATCACCTCCTCATTCCCTGTGGGTGGACCTCATATAGAAGCGATCACAGCGGCAAAGAGGGTGACCCATGAGTTCCTCCAGATATAATAATAGACCCAATCTTCATCCTTCGCCCAGCCTCTCTCAAACAGCTGCGGGCCTCGACATCTCAATTTAACATCCCGGGAGAGGCCTGCAGCCTTAAGTTCAGGCAGTCACCTCTGATGGCTGTTATCACTAATTGATCTCGCCAAGAAGGTTACGAAGACAGCAGGTGGCAGTTTGCAGAGTTCATTGATCTGTTTGTGTTTGTTGCTGAAGAATGGGAATCCAGCCTTCACCAGTATGCCCCTTAAACTTCAAGTTTTTATGGGAGATTTTTACAAAATTATCTCTCAGATCAGATCAGATCAGATCAGTCGCTCAGTCGTGTCTGACTCTTTGCGACCCCATGAATCACAGCACGCCAGGCCTCCCTGTCCATCACCAACTCCCGGAGTTCACTCAGACTCACGTCCATCGAGTCAGTGATGCCATCCAGCCATCTCATCCTCTGTCGTCCCCTTCTCCTCCTGCCCCCAATCCCTCCCAGCATCAGAGTCTTTTCCAATGAGTCAGCTCTTCGCATGAAGTGGCCAAAGTACTGGAGTTTCAGCTTTAGCATCATTCCTTCCAAAGAAATCCCAGGGCTGATCTCCTTCAGAATGGACTGGTTGGATCTCCTTGCAGTCCAAGGGACTCTCAAGAGTCTTGTCCAAAACCACAGTTCAAAAGCATCAATTCTTCGGCGCTCAGCCTTCTTCACAGTCTCTACTAAGATTCAAATACTGCCCCCATCCTCAATCAATATTTTTCCTGAAAAGAGGACATCCTGGAGTAAGCTCAGTTTGGCTGGGATCCCAATCACTAAGTTCTTGAAACCAGGTCGTTAGAGGAAGCTAACCAGCTCCTCGTCCCAGGAAAATGACACTCTGTTGACTGAAGCCTCATTTATTTCATTCCCACTGTTGCTTGGCCATGCTGTGACCCTGAAGTTGCACGGTTGATTTTTTTATCAAACAGGAAACTTTATGCTACACACACACACACACACACACACACACACACACATGAATGAATTAAACTTCGTGTTGTTCAAGTCCGCCTATCTCTCCTGCCTCTCTGATCTTTGGGGTCCTGGCTTTATTCTCCAATACAGAAGCTTCCCACCAGCCACCCATTTGTGCCTTCTATTTGATATCATCATTTTGCTTTAGATTTTTTTTTTTTAGGCTGAATTTGAGTGAGCCAAGAACTAGAGTACTAGGAACTCCACCCAGAAGTAGAGAAAAGCCTACCAACTTAGGATTTGACCCCTTTGGGGGCTGGTCATTCAACCAGTCATGACTCCATCCCCTGGACTCACCTGATTCCACCTGTTTTGATTTTATCCTCGAAGCAATCACTGGAGAGCTTGTCAGAAACTCTGCCATGGTCCGAGTGTGATGTGCCAACTGCGTGTCCCAGAAAACGGGACTTGTCCCAGTGACCTCGTGCTAGGTCCCGACGCCACTCAGGCTTTTCTGTTCTCAGGTCTCCCTTTCATAAAGTGTTTCTTGGCTGTTGTCCAGGATCAACAGCAAACCCTTCCAGAACTTCCTCTGCACCCCACTTGTCTCCACCCCACCCAGACCCAAGGAGATCCACTGAAATTGCAGTATATACAAACTTAACATGGGAGCTGGTTTGGGAACCTCATTTCTCTCCCTTTATTCCCTGGCTAAGCAGCCTACCCGCAAACTCACATAAAATCCACCATTTCCCAGGGCGTGGCAGTGATGAACTGTAACAGGAAACGAAGATTTGAAAAGTCAGGCAAAAGGAGGCCACAGTTCAGCCCAGCTCTTAGAACTGTGTGACCTCAGGAAAATTGCTTACCTATCTGTGCCTCAGTTTCCTCATCTATGTAGGGAAATATAACCTACTTCATAGGGTTGATATGAGAAATAACAATGGTGTTTAGTACCCAGTGGTATCATCACCATTACTATTATTATTATTCCCATGCTATTATGATGATTTTTCAAAGCCCAGTTTATGCAGGTCTAAATCAAGGAATATTCAGAATCAAGTCTAACCATCATTCTCTCTCTACTAAGTGCCAGTCTGTTTCACATATATTATCTCATTTAATTCTCTCAGCAAATTGTGAACTTGTATTAAGGTTGTAGGAACGCTTTTGAGTTCTCTACCTGCTGCCACCATTCACTCTAGGGATTTGATAGTCACCTTAAAGGTGGAAGACATCTGCTCACAGTCCTCCCTTTGTTCCTCCCTTTAGTCGAGCTCCATGCCACTTAGGGTCCCACAGCCCTAAGAATTATCACTCAGTATCATACACAAAAACTAACAGCAGCAGGTGCTGTTGGTGCCCCAGCCAGATCCCTGCCCTTTTAGGAGTTAGGTGAGATTTGCCCATTCCCCAGCTGTGCAGGTGCCCCTGCCAGTGTCCCCACGGATGGAAACCTCCTAGCCTGGAGGTGCCTGGGACTCACACCCCTCCCCGCAGCAGCCTGCAGGGATGACTGGGTGGTGTGTTGGTGACACCAGCGCTGTTCACCTCCAGGGGCTCCCTGGAGGATCAGGCTGAGACTTGCCTTACTTGGAAACACATCCCACAGAGCTTGGCCTCTTCCCTCTCCCCCTCTCCCTTACAGGTGTCTCCTGAGAACACATGTTTAATCTATCCCTTGCACATGATTCCCTGTCCTAGGCTCTACTTCCAGGGGACCCAATCTGAGACATCTAGGTGTCTTTGTGGGAAATTTAAACATTTTAAAGAGGGAATTTTTACTGTAAGCTAATTGTTAACTGTGCATGAAGTTTAGCACCAAGCCTCTCCTGTCACCTCCCCCATACCAGGTAGCCAGTTCCAGACTCCTCTCCCTTACAGTCCGTCGCACCCCGCTCCTATCCCTGCCTCTTTCAGTCTGCCTGTGGGAAAGCCGTATTCATATTCTCCAATGAATTAGCAGCTCCCAGATTTGTGGGTCCAGTCCCCTCAGTACTTCGCCTGGCACTTACACCTGGAGGAATCTCAGTAAACACTGGTAACCTTGAGTTAACTTCTTGGGATTGAATTCACATACGATTGAGAAATTCAGTCACACTCTCCTACTCTGCTGCCTCCCAGGCTTCTATAAACTAAAGACTTTTGCTATCCAATAAATAATCAGAACTGACAACAGAAGTATTAACAGGGTCTATAGTTCTTGAATCTGCTGATAGTGATGCCCAAATTACTGCTGTGACATCTGGTGTCACTGTTCCACGCAGGTTGTGGAAATCTCCCTGACACATGTATATGTGGGGATGGGCATGAAGGGCTCTCACTGTTTACTTACTCTGAGAGGCAGGAGAGAAACCCAGCCTTTACCCCTTCCCGAGTCTTTCCCATCAGCATTTCACTAGGACTCAAATCCCAGAGCCTGAGGAGGGAGGGAGTGGCTCTTGGGCCCTCTGTAACTTCAGACTGTCAGGAGCATTTCCTGGAGGTAATTAATTGCTAGTAATAAACAACAACTATAACAATAATCCTCGATGTGACTGCCCTGTGCACAGGGTACATTTATAGTCTCTGTCTTCTTCTTTCCTCAATACAATTACATTTATTAACATCATGCTAATAATAGCTCTCAATTAATGAGCTCCTCCTGCCTCCCAGGCAGCATCCTGAGCACTGTACACATGTTACTGAATGTGATGTTTAAGACAGCCACCCGGCAGGGGATGTGTAATTTCCAGTGCCGGGAGTGCTCCTCCCAGGGAGCTGCATCTGCCTCTCTAGCCGACGTCCCATCTTTGTCCACGCATCCACACGTGCTTCCCTGGCACCCTATTCAAAACTGCAGTCCCGTCCCTTTCGTTCTTCTTCACAATAGTTACCTGACTTGATGTGCACTCTTTTTTTCTTATTCATTGTCTGTTTCATTTTCTGCCATATCTCTGAGACTTAGAACTGGGTACCTAGGACATAGTAGATGCCTACTAAATATCTATTAAATGAGTGAATGATTTAGCTAATTAGCAACCATATCATTATTTAAAAAAAAAAAAGGCTGAGCAGACTGAACAAAGATAAATGATTTACTGAGCATCTTACAAATAGCCAGTGTCACTGCATTCAAAGCTGACCAGTCTGGCTGACTCAGAAGCCCATGTTCTTAACCATTTAGGTGTTCTATTAACTCAACTAGCATTCCCAGCACACCCTATCAGCCAGGCCTGGGCCAGGCAGGAAGAGTAAGATAAAAGGCTTGCCCTGCAAGGAACTCACTGTCCAAACAACCATATTAGATGCTCTGGAGAGAGAGCAGGAACCATTCTCCCCATGTTAATAGGAAAGGATATCGAGGTCCCCACTCTGCACTTGGTTATTTGTGCGTCCATCTGCCCCTTCCCACTGGACAGTGAGCCTCTGAGCCCCTACCTGGCGCTGGGGCCTGTAATCCTCTCTGTATCCCTGTGTAATACTGGCCCTTACTCTATGAAACACGTTTGCTGACTGAATGAATTAGGAAATTGTAGCTCAGCAAGGCAAAGTAGCTATGCTTGGGTCCCACAGAGTATTGCTAGTGAGCCTCTCTCAGATCCACATCCCAGGGCTTCTGATTCTAAATGCAAGTGTCTTCAGATCTGTTCTGGGGTACTGCTTGGCTGCTCTCCCCCCGTTTATTTAAACACAATTACAAATGACTGCAGATAATGTACAGCACAGGGAAGAAACCTACTCCTTCTGCTGTCAGATAAATTTGAAAGATCAAAATAATGTGGTTTAGCAATTTGTTTGAATTGATGCCTACCCTTCCAAAGCTTGAAGGTTTGACTTCCTCAAGTCAGGGCAAAAATAGCTGTTTCCTTGTGAGAAGCAGTGTGGGGGAGTGTACCATCTTATGAGAACTTCAGCAGAAGCCCTGTGTACAGATTCTGTTCAGGTGCCTGCAAGAAACAGACTAAGGGAAGGTTCAGTGACATGGTGGTTGTACTAACATTGCTGTAATAACTGATGTCATGATGATAGGAACGGCTAACAGTGCTGAGTGCTCACTATATGCTGGGTAATCTGCTAGGCCCTTAAATGTAGTATCTCATTTCATTCTTATAATAACCCCTGTTACGAGCTTGGAAGAAGAGCTATGACAAACCTAGACAGTGTATTGAAAAGCAGAAACATCATTTTGCTGACAAAGGTCCGTATAGTCAAAGCTATGGTTTTTCCAATAGTCGTGTATGGATGTGAGAGTTGGACCACTCTCACAAACAAGGCTGAGTGTGAAGAACTGATGCTTTCAAACTGTTGTGCTGGAGAAGACTCTTGAGAGTCCCTTGGACAGCAAGGATATCAAACCAGTCAATCCTACAGGAAATCAACCCTTAATATTCATTGGAAGGACTGATGCTGAAGCTGAATCTCCAATATTTTGGCCACCTGATGCAAAGAGCTGGCTCTTTAGAAAAGACCCTGACACTGGGAAAGATTGAGGGCAAGAGGAGAAGGGGGCGAAAGAAAATGAGATGGTTGGATGGCATCACTGACTCAATGGACCTCAGTTTGAGTAAACTCTGGGAGATAGTGAAGGACAGGGAAGCATAGTGTACTGCAGTCCATGGGGGTCATAAAGGGCTGGACACAACTTAGTGACTGAACAACAACAGCAAAAATCCATGTATTGAACTCTAATGAAAAGTACCTCAGAATGTGATCTTATTGGGAAATCAGGTCCTTACAAGATGTAATTAGTCAAGATGAGGTCATACTAGAGTAGGATAATCCAGTGCAAATAGTGTCCTTATAGAAAGTGGAAATTGGGAGACAGACATACCCACGGGGAAGAGCCCCACGAGAAGATGGAGCCGTAAGCTAAGAAATGCCGACGACTGCCAGCAAGCTACCGATAGCTGGGGAGCTGAGTTTCCCTCACGGCCCTCAGAAGGAACCAGCCCTGCTGACACCCTCGTCTTGGGCCTCTGGCCTCTGGAACTGTGAGACAAGAAATTTCTTTTAAATCACCCAGTCTGGGTATTTTGTTAAGGCAGCCTTACCAAACTAATATTCAGTACAATCCCACACAGTGGAGATGTTATAGACTGTTATTATCAGCATTTTTCAGGCAAGAAAACTAAGAGGTTAGTTTACCCAGGATCACAAAGCTCATGATAGAGGAGCTGGGTGGCCATAATATTGGAGTTTCAGCTTCAGCATCAGCCCTTCCAATGAACATTCAGGACTGATTTCCTTTAGGATGGACTGGTTGGATCTCCTTGCTGTCCAAGGGACTCTCAAGAGTCTTCTCCAACACCACAGTTCAAAAGCATCAATTCTTTGGTGCTCAGCTTTCTTTGTAAATAAGAGGCAAGGCTGAAGCCAAGACTGCGGTCTTTTCATTTCTAGGTGGGCGATCCTCCTTGACACCCAGCTGCTGCCATCTGGGGAGATGTTCTACACGTCTCAGTTTGGCCAGATCATCCTAGAAGCAGCACCTTGCCTTTTACTCACTGCGTCCCTGATTGGGGAGAGGGAGGGTACTTTACTACCCTCTTATTCATATATATTTACATTTATACACACATACACATTTATTTCTTTTTCTGATTACTGAAATATCACATTTCCATTACAGAAAATGTAAACAGCACAAGACAAGCACCAAAGAGAAAATTGAAGTCACCATAACTTCATCAATCAGACAGACCTGCGGGGTCCTGTAAGCACTTACACTTCACACTCAGATATCTTTTTCTTTTATTTAATTCTTTCCAACCATTTGTTTTGATCCTTCACATTATAAAGCTTCTTCTATGGCAATGGTTCTCAATCTTTTTACCTCATCTCTCCTTTTTTAAAAATTATAATCAAATGTATGTAACATAAAATTTACCATTTTAACCATTTGTAAGTATACAATTCAGTGACCCTGAACATATTCACACTGTTGTGAAACCATCACCACGTCCATCTCCAAAATGCTTTACTCTTTCCAAACAGAAATTCTGTCCTTATTGAACAATAACTTCCCATTAGGAGTGATCGTTTTAAGCTATGATTTATTTTGGGGATATTTATTAGTTATTTTCAAGTGTTTGTCAAGATATCATAAGTGATTTGCTAACTCATTTTAAAGGGAAATTGTAGTATTTGCAAGCTGTGTCCAACCAAACAGTTATTAGCCCAGCAAAAGTTTGGTTGCCTTTCCAATACAGAAACCTAAGAATGTACATTTTAAAATGTTGAGAATATAAATAGTGAGCAAACATTTTCAAGTAAGTAATATAGTTAGACATTAGTGGTATCCCCACTATTAAGGAAAATCTTTAGATAAAGATACACCCAGATCCTGTATGGGAAACAAATCTGAAGAGGTCTGTAATACTAATACACCCCATGCATTTCTCTCTGCATCAGATCAGAATGCCCCCCAGTGTGTGTCAAGGTGTGTTAGCCTGTGAGCTTGCTAAGCAGGAGGGAAGTCGTCTATGATCAGGGGAGGACAGCTGACATAAATTTCAGCTGACAAGCTTTGAATGCTAATGGATGCCAGCTCAGCCTGTGTGTATTTGAGCAGGGGTTACTCACACACACTTGGATGTAAGCCTCTGTGCCTGCCAAGCTAATGGCCAGCCTTGTGGGAAGGGGGTGAAAGAAGCTGGAAAGACTCCTTTTCTCATGGGATTGCAATACCATTTCACCCCCTTTCTTCTTTTTCAGTGGAATTCAAGCTTTCTAGAATTCTTGCTTAAACCAGTGTTTGGTAGTGTTATCCTAAAACAATAAAGAAGCCTGTTACCAGCAAAAGGGTTTATATAGGAGCAACAAAGAACTGCAATTCAGGACATGAAACCATGGCAAACTACATGGAAGTCCAGTTCAGCATGGGAGACAAAACTCTTTTATAGAGAAGGGGAAGTTGGAGGGGCTGTTATAAACAAAAGTCCATTGAAGGAAATGGGGAGTTCGAATTATAGTGGCTTTTTATTGGCTGAGTTGTGACAGTCTCTCGTTGGCAGACCTGTTGCCAGGCAAGGAGAAGTCTTTCCTGCTGGTGATAGTAAGCTAGGGTCGCTTCCTGCCAGAGATACAAGGTATGTCTCTCTCTGTTGGGATGTATGTTGAGAAAGTGAGTAATATGAGTGATTTGTGTGTGAGAGCTCCCCCTTCTGGCCTCCTGATGACAATTTTTAGTGAAATTTTATTAATTTTCATTGAGTAGAGAGACCTGGGGGCTTCCCAGGTGGCTCAGTGGTAAAGAATCTACCTGCCAATGCAGGAGACACAGGTTTGATCCCTGGGTTGGAAGATCCCCTGCAGAAGGAAATTGCAACCCACTCCAGTATTCTTGCCTCGGAAATTCCATGGACAGAGGAGCCTGGCCGGCTACAGTCCCTGGGGTCACAAAAGAGTCAGACGTGACTTAGCGACTAAATAACAATAAAAGAGACCTGCAGTCTAAACAGAGCAATGTAGATTATGGAGCAGGGAGTGGAGGTGGGGGTAAGGTACAGAAGGGACTGGATGTGGGGAGGTGCCCACTTTTGTCTTCCTTAAGAGGCAATAGTGTGAAGGAAGTGAGGATAGCAGGATTGGGCAGAGCAAGAAGTTGATCTGAAGTTTGTATCTGAGGCTGCAGCCAATCCTAGAGGAGTTCTGGAGCTGGGATGGCCCTCATCGCTGTCCAGAGTGAGGCATGGGGCCTGAGCCTTTGGATCTTCTTGTCAGTCAGTCACTGACCATGGCTGGGTCCAGGAGAGATGTGTCCCTAGGCAACTGCCCATGGGCAGTTCCCCACGGTAGTGGCCTCGCTGAGACTCTCAATTGTGGGGATTTTTGTTTTTTAATTTCATGTGGACCATTTTTAAAGTCTTTATTGAATTTCTGGGTTCGGGGGGGGGGGGTTGTTTTGGTTTTTGGCCATGAGGCATGTGCGATCTCAGCTCCCCGACCAGGGATCAAACCTGCAACCCCTGCGTTGGAAGGTGAAGTCTCAACCACTGGACCACCAGGGAAGTCCCGGGTTGTGGGGCTTAAAGAGGTTTAGACAGGCAGAATGCCTGGGCCATAGTAAGTGCTAAATTAGTACAAGGATAATGAGCAAGGACCCCTTTGGATACCAATGACACACCTTTATTAATTTTCTAGTTCTCTAGACCCTCAAACACCTGTAATTAATTTTCCAGGAGATATTGGGGTTAGTGGATCCCCATATCACTGCTTCGGTTGCATTCTTGCAGCTCTTGCCATCTTTGGTAATGCACATTCTCATATTCATAGACACTGTAGCACAGTCATACACACACACACACACACACACAAAATCCTAAAGGTGTGATTTATGGGTATTCATGTTTATTGCATGTAGAGCGATTTATCAGTCTATTCCACTGGTCTTCAAACTTGTTTTTCAAAGGAGATTTTACATATAAGCCCAATATCATTGTTCCTCATTTAACATTTACATTAACAATAAAATTATACTTAATGTTACTTTATTTTTTTTCAAATTTGCCCTTTGGAAGACTCCGTTAACCATTCTTTTCTACTTAAAACTCAGCATACAAATTTCTTCAGGAGTAAAGATGAAACAAAGGCTTAATGGGGAATCTGGCCCAAACCATCATTTCAGCTTAGCCTGGTCAGGCCCCTGAGAAGGACTCGAGGGTGGCTGCCTTGGTAGCAGGTCGCTTGACGGTGCCTCAGAGGTGGGGGAGGGGATGATCTTAGCTGGTACCCAAGCCTCCACTCTTTAAAAAAAAAAACATTCAGTATAATTTATTGACAATATTATATTAGTTTCAAGTGTACAATATAGTGATTCAATGTTTTTACAGATCATGCTCCATTTAAAATTATTATATATAAAATAATGGCTGTATTTCCCTGTATTATGCAATGTATCCTAATATCTCATTTCAGTTTAGTTCAGTTGCTCAGTCATGTCTGACTCTTTGCAACCCCATGAACCACAGCATGCCAGGCCTCCCTGTCCATCACCAACTCCTGGAGTTCACTCAAACTCATGTCCATCGAGTCGGTGATGCCATCCAGCCATCTCATCCTCTGTCATCCCCTTCTCCTCCTGCCCTCAATCTTTCCCAGCATCAGGGTCTTTTCAAATGAGTCAGCTCTTCTCATCAGGTGGCCAAAGTATTGGAGTTTCAACTTCAGCATCGGTCCTTTCAATGAATATTCAGGACTGATGGACTGATTTCCTTTAGGATGGACTGGTTGGATCTCCTTGCAGTCCAATGGACTCACAAGAGTCTTCTCCAATACCACAGTTCAAAAGCATCAATTCTTCGGTGCTCCACATTCTTTATAGTCCAACTCTCACATCCATACATGACCACTGGAAAAACCATAGCCTTGACTAGCTGGACCTTTGTTGACAAAGTAATGTCTCTGCTTTTCAATATGCTGTCTAGGTTGGCCATAAGTTTCCTTCCAAGGAGTAAGTGTCTTTTAATTTCATGGCTGCAATCACCATCTGCAGTGATTTTGGAGTCCAGAAAAATAAAGTCAGCCACTGTTTCCACTGTTTCCCCATCTAATTGCCATGAAGTGATGGGACCGGATGTCATGATCTTAGTTTTCTGAAAGTTGAGCTTTAAGCCAACTTTTTCACTTTCCTCTTTCACCTTCATCTAGAGTCTCTTTAGTTCTCTTCACTTTCTGCCATAAGGGTAGTGTCATCTGCATATCTGACGTTATTGATATTTCTCCTGGCAATCTTGATTCCAATTTACTTTATACATATTAGTTTCTACCTTTTAATCCCCTACCTTTATCTTGCTTCTCCCTGCTTCCCGTTTCCCACTTCTAACCACTTGCTTATTCTCTGTATCTGTGAGTCTGTTTCTGTTTCATTATATTCATTCGTTTTATTTTCTAGAGTCCACATATAAGTAACAACACAGTGTATTTTTCTGACTTATTTCATTGAGCATAATGCCCTATAGATCCCTCCATGTTGTTGCAGATGATGTGGAATTTCTTTTTTTAATGGATGAGTAATAATATTCCATTGTATGAGTATGTATGTATACACATGTATATATATATATATATATATATATATATACATATGCATATGTATTGGAGAAGGCAATGGCACCCCACTCCAGTACTCTTGCCTGGAAAATCCCATGGACGGAGGAGCCTGGTAAGCTGCAGTCCATGGGGTTGTGAAGAGTCGGACACGACTGAGCGACTTCACTTTCACTTTTCACTTTCATGCATTGGAGAAGGAAACGGCAACCCACTCCAGTGTTCTCGCCTGGAGAATCCCAGGGACAGGGGAGCCTGATGGGCTGCCGTCTATGGGGTCGCACAGAGTCAGACACGACTGAAGCGACTTAGCAGCAGCAGCAGCATGCATGTATATTTGTATATATGTGTATATATCACACTTTCCTTATCCATCCGTCTGTTGATGATCACTTAGGTTGCTTCCATATGTATCTTGGCTATTGCAAATAATGATGCTGTGAACATTGGGGTGCATGTATATTTTTGGATTACTGTTTTCATTTTCTTAGTGTATATATCCAGCCATGGAATTGCTCAATCATATGGTAATTTTTCTATTTTTAGTTCTTTGAGGACCTATACTCTATTTTAATAGCTCTGTTTGATTTTAATGTGTACCGTATAAAGCATAGCTGGTATTTAAGGTAGTGAGATGACATCTTCTTTTTCTCTTTTAGTTTTTTTTAAAAAGGCAGATAGTTAATAAAAGCACAGATGGCTGAAAATTGCGAAGGTGGCACACGTATGATGGAGGTTTGAGAAGTAGTGACCCCCTTCTCCTTTATCCTCACTTCGTCTTGAAAGGCACTATGGTCATCCTCTTAAAGACTAAGAGATGAATCTTGAAAGAGTAGGAAAGAGAATGAGAGAGAGAACAAGTGAGAGATTGACCAGCAGTTTAACTTTGTTTTCCTCAGCCAGCGTGTACAGTTATCAAAGCAGCAAATAGAGCCGTACTTGTACACACAAGTTTTTGGTGGTAGGGTTAATAGTCTTTTTTCTTTGATCCCCTTTCACCACATCCATGTGGTATCAGTAATAGAATGTGTTTGTTCAGGGGGTGTCCATTAAACAGGCAGGAGCCAAGCTGCTTCAGGTGGAGCTGCCTGTGGTGTCCACTGAAACATGGCCCTTGAACCCAAGCAGCATGATGTGGAAATCCTCGCGTCAGTCCCTGCTGTGCCATCATTTTGATTCCAAGTAGTTGGTTAGCATTACAGCAGAGGCTTCTACTGCCCACTCCTAGAGGGTGCAGTCTGTCTGAGGTTCACCTCTGTTCTCGGGTCCATAGTTTGGCCTGTATTTGAGTTCCAGCTGATGGTAAAGGAACAAATACATCAGAGATATTTTTATGAGCGCTCCTGTCTCCACCCTCTTTCAGCATCTTCTCAGGGCTTAATGCATAGTAGGTATACAGGAAAGACTGGCTAACCAGTTGGATGGGTGAGAGGACTGGGCAGATGAGCAGAGAGTTGGATGGCCAAGTGGATAAGTGAGTGGATGGATGGATATGTGGGTAGGTGAATGGATGTAGATGAATGGTTGCTGGAGAAAGAGGGAGCAAGATCAGTAGATGGATTAATGGATGAATGTGTAGGTGACTGAATGAATAGACATGTGGGTAGGTGGACAGATGGATTGATAAACGGGTAGGAGATAGGTAGGTAGATGAGCAGGTGGGTGGATAGACATAGATGAATGAGTGGATAAGTTGGTGGGTGGATAGGTGGGTGAGAAGGAGTGAATGAGTGAACAGCAGGCTTAGAAGAGGCATTGGCAGTTCATATGTGTCTGCTTCATTCTAATCAAAGCACATTTTTTTTCCGGGAGGATCTTCAGAGGTGATAGCCCTGATGTCTTGACTCCTTTTCTGTACAAGTCCTGACCTCTCTAGAAAGTGTTTGCCACATTTTCTGATGTGAGGTTCCACTTGTCATCGGACTCACACAGAAATCCATGTTTCATCTCAGGCCTTTCTTCTTCACTCACACTTCACCCTTTCAGGGACTGGGCCTCATTAAAATCTGTCCTCTACCCGGTTACTCTTTGAGGAAGCTCCTTGTTAGGGCGTTTCTGCTGTGAAATGTATCACACCAAACCCATGTGAGTGCCGGCCTGAATGCTAAAGACCATTATTAGCAGATTTAGCCTAGAGATGTTTCAGAGTTGTCAGTTCTGATGTTCATAGGATTATATTTTCAAACATCATCACACATCCCCTATGACAGACTTGATTACTGTGATGAACTAGTTTTCTTGCTTTGAGAGATGTTTCAGTTGCAAAAATGATTCTGAAAGCATTTGAGAGAAATGCCAGGCAAAACTGAAGTGACACTCTTTCATTTGGGTGCTTCTTCAGCTTGCTGGGAGAGGAAGCTAGCAGTGGCAGAACGAGCACTGGACATGGAGTCCTTGGACCTGGGTTTGCATGCTGTCCCCTCCACCTTAGCAGTGGTAACCTCAAAAAGTCTCAGATCTTTACATAAAGGGTGGAGGGCTATTCCTGGAAAAGGGAAGAATCAATGCAAAGGCCTTGGGGTGGGGGCACCTTTGAGAAAGCAACGCCCATGTAACTGGAGCTGAGGGTGGGATGGGATGAGCCTGGGTGTGGGGGAGATAAGTAGGTGGAGGACAGATCATGTCATGCCTGTTATCCCAAGATCAGCAGGAACCTGGTTGCTGTTCTTGAGAAGCTTCCCCTGGCTGCAGTGGGAAGGAACAGTGGAGAAGGAGACAAGAGCAACTGCAGGGATGAGGTACCAACCACGGCAGTGGAGTACACAGAGAGGCAGGTGGATTCAAGGAGGAAAACCACAGGGCAAGGTTATTGACCAGTTATGGTAGAAAAGAGGGGATGATCAAGTATGTACTCCTCATGCAGTTGCTTCCTATTGTGAACTGAATGGTTCTCAAATTATATACACTGTGAAGATTATTGCAGTAAATTAAAAAAATTCATGTATAGACTCTATGATATTCTGTACATTTTAACACTAGATAAGCTGAAAATTTGCATGGTGGCCCAGGGGAAACTGGATGGTGCCATCGCCCCTCCTAATGCTGCAGAAACAAAACTTGATTACTGTGATGAACTAGTTTTGGTTACTGAAGTCTTTTAAGTGACATACGTGACTCATATCCTATTGGTTTAAACATTGAAGGAGCCCCTGGGCCAGTGGCCTAGACTTTTAGTCTAGACAGTTGGGCTTGACTTCAAAGAACAGGTTGGGTTTGGAAAATCAGAGATAATTGGAGCAGGGAAGAAAATGTTTTCTAGAAATAAGCACCCAGACTTTTCCATCCCTGTGTGAGGAGTACTGTGTCCCCTTAGACCTAGAATACTGTACTTCTAGAAAAGGAAGTGTTTTGCTCAGGAAGCAATCATGACATGAGCAAAGACAGGGCCAGCTGGAGTGCTCGTGACAACATGGTTTGTTACAGGAGGGGCAGAGGAAACCCTGGAAATAACCTAAATGCCCAGTGGTTGGGCTTAGCTAAATAAACTGTGATGCATCTTTCCAGTAGAATTGTTGGCAACCACTAAAAATAGTTGTTATGGAAAAGTATCTAATGGCATAGATTGTTTATAATATATTGCTTGGTGATTCAATTTCAAAAAGAGTGGGGCAGATAGAGGAGAAAGGGTGGGAGCAAATGTCAGAGAGGCCTTCAGTGTGTCCTGCCCTGGTGGGGGCCTCAATTTTCTGGGCCTGGAAGAACTGACTCCATCTACTTTCTCCTCCATGCCAGCCTCTGCTGAGTTGATCCCCACTAGTTGGAGTCTAGTTAACTGAGGGCATGTTATGCAATTTCATCTTGAATATGTATAATAAAAATTACATAGAGTGTTACACACCCTAACACAGGGTATAGGCTAGCTTGAAAAAGTCTTTTGGAGGGCTAATGAGGTCTGGAGGGCTTAGGGTGTATACAGTTAATTACTAATTGTGACTGATCAGCTCTTGTAGCCTCTTAGTGTACATGGATGAAAAGCGCAGGATTTTGTATATGTGTATGAATCCCATGGATGGAGGAGCCTGGCGGGTTACAGTCCATGGGGTCGCTAAGAGTCAGACACGACTGAGCGACTTCACTTTCACTTTTCACTTTCATGCATTGGAGAAGGAAATGGCAGCCCACTCCAGTGTTCTTGCCTGGAGAATCCCAGGGACGGGGGAGCCTGGTGGGCTGCCGTCTTTGGGATCGCAGAGTCAGACACGACTGAAGCGACTTAGCAGCAGCAGCAGCAGCAGCATGTATGTATCTTATACACGCACGTACACATGTGCATATTATTACAGGCCCACAGTACGTAATGGAACAGTGACCTAGATTCTCTCCTCAGTACACAGGATCCTTGGGAAGCCGTATGTAGCGATAGCTAATCCCCATAACCACCGTCAGCTCCCCTTCAGTCATTTGGCAGCGCCCTGCAGTATGTGCAGGCTCTGCAGTGCTTTCTGAGATGTACAAAAAAATTCCCTGTTTGTCCTCAAATCTAGTCATCCTATCAACTAGCTTATAAAGAGCTGCCTCAGTAATCCATGTTTAATGGCCTTAGCCACTAGACAGCTGTCCTGGGAATTAAGGTCTCTTGTGAACAGAGTATCCTGAGGTTCTAAACTCCAGTGTAATGGAAGTGAGTCCTGTTTCCCCCACCCCACCCCCACAGAAATGAGATTTGGAGCAGATGTCCAGCTTGGCATCTCCTCCCTGGGCTCTTGCTTCCTACCCGTTTTTATGAGTAGCAGCAACCATAAGAGGCAGTGGGATTCATCAGACGTCCCCTCCATTGGACAGCTGCGGACCTCAGCTCGGGATGAGTTCTGTGCTTCAGCTCATCTGTGGGGTGGGGGGACGTTGCCTGACATGACCAGAGAAGGGCCTCTCAGATCTCTCAGGCTTCTTGTGATGCTGAAATAGTGTAAGAGAAAAGGTTTTCGAAACAGGAACCAAAATTTACCAAATCCCCGAGGTACTGAATGTCCAGGGAGCAAGCCCTGCCTGTGAGGGAGATGTGATTAGTACTGTTTCATAGAGGTGGAAACCAGTGTTCAAGAGCCTGTGTGGCCTGCCCACATTCACATGGTGGGAAGGATGGGGCCAGGTTTCAGGCACGCTGTCAGCCACCTCCAGTGCCCAGGTTCATCGTGCACCCCCACCCACCTACCCCCGCGGAATCCTTTGGAACCCGAGTTTGCACTAGTGTGCCAGCCATGTTTCTAGAGAAATGTCTCCAGGTGTCATCTCCATTCCCCCCTCCACTTGCCAGCCTCTGCTGACTCTGAAATCCCAAGTACTGCCTCTCTTCCCTCTCCCCTTTGCCACTCATTTATTCTGGCTCTCGCTTGTGCACTCAGCACATTATTCTTCCTGAATAACCTATGACCATGTTATTACTTATTGAGAGCTTCCATCCCCCCCCACTGCCTACAGGATACAGCCTAGCATTTTAGGGGTCCCACCCCCAACCCCAGGCTCTAACCTGCATTCCCAGCTGTTTGTCCTCAGCCTGTTCTTCACATGGAAGGGGTGCTAGCGGCTCTCCTCGATGGACATCATAATGTTTAACCTTAATGACAGTGCTCATGGGTTTTTTTCTTTCTGTCATCTTTTCAATCATTTATTCATTTAATAAATCATTCTTGAGAACTTACGCTGGGCCAGCTACTGTGTTGGGAGCTAGGGGTACAGCAGTGAGCCAGGTGAACAGAGACCCTTCAGAGAGCTTACAGTCTAGTGCACAGAGGCGGTCCATATGGACATAGTAAATGGGTAAATTATATAGTCGGTCAGAAGGCATGCTTGCTATTTGAACAGAAAAAGAAAAGAAAAAGAAAAAGAAACATGCAGGAGGAAGGAGGATTGGAAATGCCACCAGTGGAGGGGGAGGGGAGCAGGATGGCGAGAGGAGGCCTCACTGGGAAGGTAACAACGAGAAAAGACTTGAAGGAAGTAAGAGAGCGAAATGTGCAATGACTGGGGTAAGAGTGATCCAGGCAACGGGCAGCCGGTGCAAGAGTCTAGGGGGAGCGCGTCTGGAGCACTTGCATCGGCGGGAGCGGAGCTTCTACTTCTGGTCAAGATAGAGAAATAATATCCAAGGACTGGATAGACCCTCCTGCGTTAAGCAATTGGGCTTCCGAGATGGTGCTAGTGGTGAAGAACCCGCCTGCCAGTGCGGGTAGACATAAGAGACACAGGTTCGATCCCTGGGTCGAGACGACCCCCTGGAGGAGGGCATGGCAACCCACGCCTGTATTCTTGCCTAGAGAATCCCATGGACAGCAGAGTCCATAGCGTCGCAAAGAGTCGGACACAACTGAAGCAACTTAGCATGCATGCACGCACGCTTAAGCAACTAAAATAACATTCAAATGATGTGAAACAATAGTTTTCTGACATCGGACTATAGATCACAGAGGAGAGTGACCTCTGCGAGAAGGGACACAAAGAGCATGACTTTTATGGTTGTCCAGCCTACGGCCTGGCGAGTTTCCAGGCCACAACATGGGGAGAGGGGGCAGGCAAACAGCCTGGTTGACGCTTCTCCACATTGAGGAGAGTTGAAAATTTGAATTTAGAGAGTCCAAGGAGGCTGGAATTTTCAGGCAGAGCAGTAGAGAGGAGAGAGCTGCACGGAGAGGGAGAGCAGTGGAGACCTACATGCTTTACTTGCTTGTTTGATCAAAATTACTATTGAGTGCCATCTACTTAAAAAGAGTTTGAAGCAGCTCTCAATAATAGGCATACATACATCAAGGCCACTGAAATAGAAGTCAGGGATCTAAAACCATACAATGTAAAGACAAAATATACAGCAAAGACCTAGGCTAGCATTGTGAATTTAATTATGAATTTAAATGAGCTGGATACTAAGTGATAAAGAGAACTGAACCTCATTTTCTTCATCTATAAAATGGAATTAATGATCTCTGCCCAGCCTACCCTAGGGAGGGGCCACGAAGATCATCAAAGCTATGGGTGAGACTGTTTCATTCAGGGCTCTTCTGGTGCAAGTAATTGACAGCCGTACTTAACCGAAGACAACTGTGAGGTTTAGGATGAGGCATTGTCATTTCTCCATCTCTGGCTCTGCTTTCTCTCTCCATCCTCAGCCTCTGCCCAGTTGCTTCTTCTTCCCGTTATCACAACACCAAGTCTAGGGGTGGTGGGAGTGGAGAAGCCCATTTCCCCGAAAGTGCCAACAAAATCCCTGGAGATCCCTCTTAGCCTTGATTGGCTATCTTGGGTCATGTGCCCATCCCTGAACCAGTGACTGTAGCTAGAGGATAGGCTGTACTGATTGGCTTGGGCTAAGTAATGTGAATAAACTCCGGGAGTTTGTGTGCTGCAGCCCATGGGGTTACAAAGAGTCAGACACGACTGAGCGACTGAACTGAACTGAACTGAGGTCATGCCATCCAGCCCTGCATAGAGTCAGCTTCACAAAACTTCAAGACTGAGAGTAGAGTCTAGAAGATCCCTCTTGGTTTTTCTCTTTTTCTTCTCTCCCATGGACCCATTTTCTACCATTCTCTGTGCCTGAGAGGCTGATTTCATAGATCACCCAGGATCTCTTGTCCTTGGGCTTCCGGTTGAATTTGGTCAGTGGAGAACATAGGCAGGAGATTGGAGGGTGGGAGGAGCAAGAAGGGTCAGGGTGCAGCCCCTCTACCTCCACCACCACTTTGGGGCTGCGTCTCCTAAAATACTGTGCCCTTCCCTCCAGGGCTAAGTCTTCTCTGTGTCTCCCGATCTTATGAAGCTCCAGCGGCACTCTTTCCTTGCCTTCAAATAACAGCTCATGCCTTTGCTAGTGTACAGGCACATAAGCTTCCCTTGTCTGCTGCTTTAATCTGCCCCTCGCTCTGTAAGTGATCCTTAATAAAGTCCTTTTTGAACCATCCAGGGTGAATTGTTTCCTCCTGTGACCCTGTATTTATTATCTATTACTTCATACCAAATTATCCCAAAATGTAGTTGCCTGAAGCAACAATAAACTTTTATTATCTCACACAGTTTCTGTGAGTCAGGAATTCAGGAGTGACTTAGCTGGAAGGTTCCAGCCTGGGTCTTTTATGCCTCCTCCTTGAAGCCTTCACAGGCCTTCCTTGAGTGAGTAAGCTAAGGCAGCTGAGGTTGGGACTACAGCCCATCTAGGGCAGAACTGTACTGGGGCAGGAGGGAAAGTAGGAGGTTTCAGAGTTCTGCAGATGTGAGCTCACACCCCAGGTCTGCATCTCACAGCAGTGACCCAGAGCATGTGACTCTCCTGACTGAGCCTCGTTTTCCTCATCCAAGAAATGGGAAGATGGCAATATCCCCAGGCCTGTGGACCACCTGGTTTGCCCAAACTTGGATCCATTTAATACCACAGCAGACCGTGCTTAGCCTGACAAGTGGGACCAGAGCTCAGAAATATGTTTGTTCACTGCATTGTCCCTAGAGCCCAGCAAGCCTGGCCCAAGGGAGAAAGGTCCCCAGTACATGATGAAGGAATGAGTGGATGAATGACTGACTGAATGAACAACATACAAATGAACATACCACAGACCCCTTTGACTCCAGCTGGCTCCTAATGCCCTTAAGACAAAGTCTAGGTTCTGTTTTATTTTGTTTAACCTCCCTCAGGTACAGAGAACTGGCCCAACTCTGTTTCATTTCTTCATTCACTTATTCATTCCTTTTTATCCCCATTCTCCACTACCACCCTCCTTTCTCTACAATAGGCATTCTAATAAATCTAAATATACCTTTTTTTTATATGTAGTTTTGCAAAATGTGTATTGTTGTGTGTGTTTTTAATTTATGTAAGTGGTATTGTGTTATGTTTTCTTTTCTTCTTACTTTTTTATTAAGTCATATGCATCCATTCATTTTGCTTGTTGTATATCTAATTTGTTGCTGATGACTCTCCCCAGGTCACCTCCATCTCTCCCACACACAGACACATACATGCACACACACACACACACACACACACACTGTAATGTGTGTAATTAGCACTCTTCTGAGTCCCCTATGAGAACTTCTTGAGGCTGTATCCCACAAGTGGAATTCTGGGTCAGAGGGTGTGTGGACACTTAATTGGACTAAGCAGTGACAGATGCTGCTCAGAATATCTGCTTCTATGACATCCTACCAGTGACACACTAGATCATTATCAAGTCCTCACCAATACTTGCATGATCTGTATTTCTAATTTTTGCCATTTCATTTGTATACAATGACATCAATTCTATTTTGATTTCTAATGATATTGAGCCTCCTTTCATGTGCCTCTTCGCTCTGGGTTTCCTCTTTTGTAAATTGCTTGTTGGTGCTTTGCCCATTTTTCTGATGGATTTGCTGCTTGTATGTAGTGTTAATTTTCAGGAGCTGTGTCCAATCTGGATGTTAATATCATCTTTATTGTAGACCGTGCAAAAACTTCCATTCTGTCATCTGCCTATTATTGACTTTGTTCAGGGGCCTTTGTCTAACAGAAACGCTCATTTCTGATATAATGAAATTAATCAAATTTTTTACCTTATAGTTTGTCCTTTTGAAGTTTTGTTTGAGAAGTTTTTCCTTGCCCTTAGGCTTTGAAGATATTCTCCTACATTTTCTTCTAATCAAGATTCCTCTCTACATCAAGTTTTTTCCCTCTGTAAGGGGAATTCTTAGCCCAGCTTTCAGATACTATAAATTTTATCTCTTTATGTAATAGGAGAGATCACAACCAAATCAAGTGGAGGATCCCAGGCTAGAACCTCAGTAGCCTACCTCCCAGCCCCACACCCTTTCTGAAACACTAGTCCTTGAGTCACCAAGTCCTGACCATTTTTTCTTTATTATTTCTCCAGTCTGTGCCCTTATTTCTGCTTGGTTACCTCCTGCAGCCCAAGCCCCCTGGCAGTCTGCTTGGACTGCTGCAGTACCAGCTGCCTCATTTGAACTCTGTCTCTGGCCCCCAGGCCAGTCTGCAGCCCACCTGACTTAAAGTGAAGATTCCAACAGATTGCAAATTGCATGTCTCAGACTTTCAGGTTGACTGGTCAGCAGTCTGGTTTTCCTTGTGGAGACTAATCTGTTTAACAAAAATAGAACATACAGTAAAGCAAAATTAAATATTTCTAATCATGGGGATGCTTGCATCTGCAAATGACCAGGAAAGAAGGGAGGTTCAGGGTGGGGACAAAAAGCTTAGAGGAGGCGCCGTGATTCTTGGATTTAGAGCTATGTGGCCACTCACCCAGGAACCCGGGCAAGGACCCCACTCACTGGCCCCCCAGATCCCCGCTCCAGCTGTGCTGATGAGAAGTGGCACCATCGAATCAAAAAGCCTTTCCTCACTTCTCCGCTTTCCTCACGTCTCACATCCCAGCCCCCTCTAGGCCCCGAGGAGTCCACCTCCTTCCCAACTCTCTGTCTGTGTCACCCTCATCTCTCACTTGGATTCCACATCAGCTGCTAACTGACTTCTTTGTCTCCAGTCTTGCTCTCATAACCATCCATTTTCCACACAGCAGCCAAAGTAGTTTTTCTTTTTTTCCCCCCTTTATAGAGAGATAACTGACAAATAGGAATGATATATATCTAAGGGATACAATCTGATGATTTGATGTATGAATACATTGTAAAATGATCACCATAATCAAGGTATTCACATAGCCATCACATCACAGATTTACCTTTTTCTTATCTTTTTTAGTCATGAGAACACTTAAGATCTACCCCTTTAGCAAGTGTCAAGTGTACAGAACAGTATTGTCTGTGTCTTCTCCCAATTTCCACTCACTCTAGGGTTGGCTATTGGCAGAGCTGACAAGGAGGCTCGGAGACATGGCCCACAGGGTCCCAGGTCCAGCCACACAGAGCCCAGTGGACCAGGGCAGCTTGGATGCTGAGAGACAGTAGAAGTAATGGGACAGCCCCTCCTCTAGCTCTTCCCTCTCTGATTGGAAGCACCCTCCCCCTGCCCCGCTTTAAGAAGAGATTCTCATCCATCCCTTGAGCCATTAAAAACTAGGCATTTTGAATTTCTCTTCAGTTTCATATTCCTGAGAAGACTGACAGGCCACTGTGCTGGAACCAGCTCCTGCAGGCTGCCTAGAGCCAGTTGTTAATGGTTGATCGCTTGAAATCTGCCTTGGTGGGAATATTTACACTATGGAAATTGGCAAACACTACAGATCAGCCCCCACCCCAAAAAGCCAGTTTAACAGTTACCAACACATTCTTGATTGCTTCTTCTACCTACCTCCTATTCCACTCCTCCTTATTCCCCCTAGCCCAAGGCTGCTTGGGACTCACTCTCACCCCCACAAAGGGCTAATTTTCTGATTAGTGACTAGTTTTTGAAATGAAGGCAGGGTAGTGTGTGGTTAGAAGATTGAGCTTGAAGTTAGACATGTGTAGGGTGAGTCTCAGTTCTACTGCCTCTAGATGTGACCCTAGGCAACTTTCTTCTCAGGCCCTCAGTTTTCTTATCCTTAAAATGGAGATGATAATAATAATACATGGTTCATTCCATTGAGGCTGTTGTTGAGAATTAATTAATAAAGGAGAACCCCAGGAAAAAAATCTTAGATAACATACACAAGTGTTTTAGCAGAGCTAAAATAAGTTAAAGATTGTTATCACTGCATGTTCTGCAGAGAAAAACCTGAGAACAGAGATGAAAAGGGACTTGCCCCAGCTTCCCTTTCTGGAAAATGGCAGAGCACAGCCCAAATCTACCTCTCAGACCCCTTGTTCATTGCTCTTTCCATTCTTCTAAGTTGAGGGGGAAATGTGCATATGCTTGCCCAGATCCTTGGCTCTTATTCAGGAAAACTCTAAGCTGTCAGTAAAACTTAATCTATTCCAAGAGGGAGTATTATTTTGTTGGTGATGATGTTGCTATTTTTATCTGTAAAAAATGTGCCTCCTTATAATAGCCTTTCAATAAAGTTTTCCTGTTATTAAAGTAATGCATGCTGATTAGAGGATATTGGAAAATATTGAAAAGTAAAAAGACAAAAAAGCCATAATCCCACAACCCAGGAACAACCAATCAACCCTGAATATTCATTGGAAGGATTGATGCTGAAGCTCCAATACTTTGGCCACCTGATGTGAACAGCTGACTCATTGGAAAAGACCTTGATGCTGGAAAGATTGAAGGCAAAAGGAGAAGAGGGTGGCAGAGGATGAATCTGAGCAAACTCTGGGAGATAGTGAAGGTCAGGGAAGCCTGGCGTGCTGCAGTCCACAGGGTCACAAAGAGCTGGACATAGCTTAGCAACTGAACAACAACCCCCTTGCCCACTCCACTCCATGCTCTTCTTCTGCTCAGCTCCACTGGCTCTGCTTTAGCTCCTCCCACTTCCCAATCTCTTTCCTGCCTCAGGACCTTTGTATTTGCAGCTCCTCTTCCCAGGAGGAAACTCTCCCCTCACTCTGAGCTAACTCCTTCAGGTCTCAATGCAAGTGCCATCTCTCTGGAAGTCCTCCTTGATCCCCAGTATAATTGGGGTCTTACAGTTCTCTCTTGTACTACCCTGTTCTTTTCCTTTATATCACTTACTGTAGTTTGTAATTATATATTTATCAGTGTATTTATTGTTTAATGTCTGTAGCTCCCACCAGACTGCAAGCTGCACACACTCTAGGACCACATGAACTTTGCTCACTCTTTATCCATTGCCTGTCTGGCACAACTTTGACATATAGGTGCTCAACAGTGCTGATTGATTCAATGCGTGTATCGTAATATTTCATCATGCATCTGTCTCACTTTAGTGTTTCCTTATTTCTTGGATATCTCGTTCATATCTGATAGTTTGCTATTCTAAATAAGCTTGACTCTTGTATCATTACAGGAAGAAAAAAGAGAGTTGGTCCCACCTCTCTTAGGCCATCCAGCCAGCCATCTTCTCTTGGTCTCCACTGTTCTCTGATTCACTAAACCCTGCCTTAGACCACCACTCCCTCTGTGGCTAGACACCACTTTAACCCTATGGGCCATCTGATCACGATCCCTCAGAAGGATGCCCCTGCAGTTAATGGCACCAGCAGAAGGACGGCAGTGGACAGGGCACACTTCCCATCCTGCCCCTCCTTTTAGTTCACTGCAAACCAGCTGCTGAAGACTCAATGGATACATCAAATTTTCCTCAAGACTTAGGTCTATCAAAAGCATTTTTATGTAAGAAAATATCTTAAATAGTATGCAAAATATGCCTTATCTTATAGCCCAAGGGACATGCAAGGAAAAAAGGAGTATTTTTCACCTTTGCAGAACACGTGGGTAGATATACCCAGTTTCTCGGTATTTCTCTTTTATGCCCTGTCATCCCCTGGGAAACAGAAAACACCTTCTTCTTCAAACCTACATGATGAGGAGCTCTACTCTTCATGGAAAATCTGACCAGCAATATAACCCCCAAATTTTCTCAAAGTCCTCGTTATTCATTTGAGACCAGTGTTGTCCTAGGTAAAGGGCTGGCAGCAGAACAGCCTACAGTGGTCTTGAATCATCCACACAGACAATGATGGGCTGGCCAGGGTCCCCCAGTACCCTTCAGCTTCCATCTCCTTAGAGATTTTGCTGTCTGTGTGGCATGTCAGGGCAGATCTTGTTTCCCCACAGCATAAATCAAACACTCAGCTGATCATGTTTGCTCACACCTCCCAAAGACAAACAACTGCCTGGAGACAAGAGTGCAGTTAGAGCCGTATTAAAGACAGAACGCCTTCCCTAAATGCAGCGTGTCCGGCTGAGACTGTGTCCCTCAGTGGGCCCAGAGTTCGTGAGATTAGGCTGAGCCAAGCAAGTCTTCCCTTTTTGTAGCCTTCAGCTCCAGCCCGGCGTCAGATAATTTTCCAGGCAGGGTGTCCCTGCCCTTTAATGTAAAATTGAAAGAGATAAAAAAAAATTTCCAATGTAGGGCTTGGCCTGTGCAATTCATAAACTGTTGTTGGAATAAATTTTCTTCATGCTTAGTGGTGAAACATTAAAGATGAACAGTGAAAACAGAATTAATTTTTCTAAGAGGGCGCCACTGAATCTTACTGACTGTAGGAATCCTTAGTGTACATTTTACTCTCTGCTGATTTTTCTGGGGATTCTCAACTGACATCATGGTGGAATTTTGCAAACTCAGATTATCTGGAGGATTATAAAAGTTAATCTTTGTGTGCAGCAATTCTGGGTTTTGCTTTTTTCATAATTGTCTTCTTTAGTTCTCACAGACAGCAACAGCAGTTCTCACAGACAATCCCGAGAAGTATTTTTCTTCCTATTTTTCAAGTAGGAGAATTGGTGTTCAGAAACATTCAAGGACTGTTCAAGGTCACACTGGTGGCTAATTTACTCTTGTCTGGTGAATGCAGAAACTAAAGTCTTTTTTCCATATGTTATCCTATGTGTTCTGAAGATTCCTCTAAAAAAGAAAATTCAGCTTTATGTGTCCCAATTCAACCTGAACTGTTTGGATCAGCTTTTATGAAACAGATTGCTGTCTTTGACATGAGCAACATCTCTTTCAGGAAGAAGAAAATTCCTTATAAACTATCCACTTGGGGTTTTACCTCCATTATTTTATTTGCATTCCAAATCAGCTCTGTGGTCATTCTATAAGCTCCTTTAGAAGTTAGAATCCGTTATCAATCAGCATGCAGTCAAGAAAGCAGAAAGCACTTCAGGCATTTCAGAGGGAGATTTAATACAGGGAACTGGTTACAACTTTGTTGGAAGGGGTGGAGGAGCAAGTCAGGTAGGCACTGTCACCAGAGATAAATATTTACAGAAAACGACCAGGCCCCTTGGGCTGCAGGAGCAGTAAGTGGACTGGTGTTGCCGCTGCCTCTGACACGCCTGAAGTACTTTCTGTTTTCTTGGCTGCATGCTGATTGGTAATGGATTCCAACTTCCACGGAGTCTTTAAGTGGCCACAGAGCAGACTGGAAATGCAGATAAAATAATGGAGACCCCAGCACTCTGGCCTCTGAGGCTCCTGCCAGTGCAATTTCTTTTGCCACGGGGACCCCAGCACTGCTACTGAGCAGTTAGCCAGAGCCCCGCTACACACACTAACAGTGCGGAGCTGCTGGGGCCCTGGACACCTGCAGTCACTCAGCTCCTGCTGCTGCAACCAAAGAAGGAAAAAAAATTAAAAAAGCTTTTCCCTGCTGCATACTTTCTAACCTCCTGTGAATGCTTCTCATTAGCAGAACCTAAATAGACACCAGCCGGCAGGGGCTTCTGGGAAATGTGGTTTCTGGGCTGTGGGCCCCTGTGACACAGAGGAGGACATAGTAGAGTGAGTGTGGACTGGGAGCCGACAGATTCCAGCCTCCACCCCAGCCAAGTTACCGAACACCATTGCTTTGGAATGTAATGCGTCACGTGGTTTGGTCTCAGGTCGATGGAATGATCCTCTGTTACAGCCTGGACCGCACGCAACAAAAGCTTAAGGAGAGTCTCAGCATTTCTATGTACATAAAGAATATGCGTGTGGGGAGAAGAGCAGAAAATAATCCCTGATCAAGCTGGGGTTTTAGAAACCAAAGCCAGCCCGGCTTTCCTGGCTAAGATGCCAGGCCACTGTGAAACCAGAGTCTAGTTGCCATGCGGACTTGACTCAGAACCCATCGCCTCTGTTCCCACCGGTTATCGCTCAGGCTCCTTTGGTTTGTGAAAAAGAGATTGTTCCAGTGACTTCTGATGGCAGATGTCTTAGGCCAGGTTACCCATGAAACAGACTCTGAGACAGAGATTCACATACGGGAGGTTTATCAGGGAGGCTCTCAGGACAAAACCAAAGAAGGGAAGCAGAATTAGGGAGAGGGATGAGCTGAGTTGGGTGCAGCGGCAGTCCCGGCCTCAGCCACCCCTGGGGGACCTCTGGAGCCCACGGTCCTTCACAGCTGCCCTGAGCAAGGGGACTCAAACTGCTGTGTGCCTTCACTTTGACCAGTGGATGTAGGCTGCGCCCAGGGAGGGACTTAACCTTAATCATCACCCTTCGAGCAACCCAGCAGCAGCCAAGATGCTAGGGAAATATGTCTGTATCCTGGGGACATCTGGTCACACACCACGGTGCTCACCACATCCCCTCCCAGAGGATAGAAGTAGAAGGGAAGTGTCTGCTGCCCGGCCACAGTGCTCAGGCACCTTGGCGACGCACTCTGGACTGGTCAGTGGGAGAGTGTGACCACCACTGGACTCTAAGTCACTGTCATTTCACACCTGGATGACCAGATGCCTGAGCCTCCCTCCCATGTCCCTACTCCCACTTTCTCTTCAAGAACCAGAGCAATCGTCTCAAATCTTAAATCAGATCATATTACTTCTTTGTTTAGGCTCCCCACCCTCATGGCTGTTCATTGCACTTAGCATCCCCTCCAGAGCCCAGGTGGGGCCCCCAGACTCTGCCTACCTTACCTCAATCCCCCTGCTGGCCCTTTCTGATCCTTCCCACCCGAAGGCCTCTGTCTTGGCCTTTGCCTTCGCCTGGAGTAGCTGCCTCTTGCCATGCAGGCCTCAGCTCTTATGTCCCCTCTTCAATGAGGTATTCCCTGGAAGTGTGTTAGTCGCTTAGTCATGTCTGACTCTTTGCGACCCCATGGACTATAGCCTGCCAGGCTCCTCTGTCCATGGCATTCTCCGGCAAGAATACTGGAGTGGATAACCATTCCCTTCTCTAGGGGATCTTCTTGACCCAGGGATCAAACCCAGGTCTCCTGCACTGCAGGCAGATTCTTTTACCATGTGAGCCACCAGACTCTCTCCACCGCCCAGGCACTGCCTTTTGATTTTCTTCACAGCACTCTTCAGTAACTGATGTGACCTCATTCATTTATTGGTGAATATGTTTTGCCTGTCTGTCCTAATCATATGTAAAGGTCTCTGAGAGCAGAAATCAGCACCTAAAAGAGGACTTGGCCTGGAGCAGGTAAATATTTGTGGAATGTTGTGAGTTGAGCACCTGCTCACATGGAGGACATCCATCAGGCAGAATTTCATGAACATCACCTGGTTGGCTTGTGGCCTTCCTCACTCATGTCCAGTCTTATCCAGGTGGGCTTGGCTGGGACGGTGGTCCCCATCCAGTCAGCCATGGTCAAGTTTGCAGAATTGGCATCAACTGTCAAACCCAGCAGATGCCATGGTCACAACCTTAGGAGAGAATCACATGTCGAATCTTCCTCAGAAGGGGGCTTAGCAAGCTTCACCGCCCTTCTCTGGTGCAGACCCTCGACATGGCCAGTTACCCACCCACGTGGCCACATTACTCTCAGTTACCACAGTCACAGAGCTCTCAGCTTTCTCCCTTTGAACACACAGTGGCCCATGTGGTTTGGAACTCAGTCACTTAGGGGCTGATGTTTCTGAGCTGTGAAGCCACCTTGGCTTAGGGCCCAACAGTTTACCCCTTTGCCAGCTAAAATCATGTGATGTTGAAAATGTCTTCCCAAAGGTTGGAAAGCTTCTTGGTGCTTGAAATCTTTTTTTATTTCAGCTCTCTGCTATGAAGTGTGTTTAGATAAAAATTACTGGTGCCATTTACTGAGTGCCTGTTGAGGACCAGGAGCTGTGCAGGGTCCATAACTCAGGTGCTCAGGGACTTGCCCGAGGGGGCCCTGAACCCAGCTTTGAGATACTGACACGCTGGCCTCCTTCCACTGCATTACCTGAAAAATTGAGATAGGAGGAGCTCCTGTTTACAAACATAGTTACTGTGAGAAAAATAAAATATGACAGACCTTACTTCCAAGATGAACTAGTTTTATCTAAAAAGTAAAGGAGAAAGGAAAAAAAGAAAAAAACCCAAAAGTGAAAGGAAATTCTTTCTCATTTCCGTCCTGTATTCCACTCCAGTATTAGTCCATCCACACATTGAATACCTTTCGATATACTTTTTTCATTTAATTAAGATTCTTCAGAATTTGTCCACATTTTATATCCAGAGCTCTTTGGAGTTCTTCAAAGCTTGGCAGAAGATGGTGAATTAGTTAGATGTCCACCTCTGTCAAACAAAGAAATGTCCTGTGAACAATATCTGCATCTTTTCCACCCTTGCAAAGTGGTCCATTTGCATAAAAGTGATCCTTTGGAAGATGTTCTATGTTTTTCAATCATCCCTAGAAATAAAATCACAGCTCCTGTCTCACCTTACGCTGAAGTGTTTTCACACTCCAGGGAATTGCTTACCGTCACCTGAATATAGAATTCGGTGGGCGTTAGTTTCAAACTGATACTACTCGCAGCTGTCTTCAGGATTTCAAAAAGGTGTCAAAGTAGCCTTAGAACGTGTCTCTCATTGCGACAACAGGTTGAGTGATTCTCTTTGTTCCAAAAGCTTCAGGGGCTCAGACTTTGGATTTCCACCATGGGAAGACATGTACTTTCTGTCACTTTCTCTTGAGAATTGCATAGAATCCATGGTATCGTCTGTGCTGTTCCCTGATGATGTAAGCTTATAACTGCTCGTAAAGCTGTGTACCCTTAAGACAATTCATTTTCTTAATTTCACGTTAATGGAAAGAATGGAAGAGGTTTATTTCTGGATCAGAAACAACATGCTGTGGTAAAGTTGCACAGGCCTTAAAATCAAACTCAGGTTTGAATCCAGCAGGCTCACTGGCAATGACCTTGGCATAACCTCCTTCAATCTCAGTTTCTTGATCTGTAAAATTAGAATCATCCCCCTTTCCACTCAAGTGTGTCATAAACGCTCATTGATATGACCTGTGTCAGTTTCCTTGCACGGTTGCAGAATTTTAGGTGGACCGTAAATAGACAAAGAGAGACCACACCCTCTCTAAATTTATGTTCCTGGCTTATTTAGCCCAGCATATGGAAGCCGGGTATCAGCCAGCAAAGCAGATGCAGCAGATGACTCTTGTCTTTAGCTCCTGGGGTCCCTAATGAGACAGCTGCCTGTGACACTAGTCAGGTCTCACTGGCTCAAGAAGCTTAATTTTGTGCTGCCCCATAGCCCAGTTATAATTGGGGCTGACATCACCACTCGCGAAGAACTTACAGAAACATTCTCTGTCCTTAATAAGAAATACAGGCCTCGACCCTGTATTCCTGTATCCCTTCTGACCCTTCAGATAAACAGCCTCAGCAAAGACCAGCATCTTTATGGGTGGGGCATGGGAGCAGAGCCAGGGCCAGGCACCAAGGGCTTCATCTCTTCCTCCATCTTTCCAACCACCCTGGAAGACCCTGTCCAGGGCACATGGGTGTTTAATAAATAGTCATGATGATAATGATGGTGCATATCTTGGCCTTAATATACATGTGTTGGTTTTATTATTTTGTGCTCCTCAAATTATCCAGATAAAGTCACAACCGTTCTAAAAACAATTAGCTTAATTTTGCATCTGTGGTTCCTCAGGAGTCTGCTCTTTCTCCAGTAATAATTGCATTCTACAATTAATGAATTTCAGTTGAGATCACTAGTGTTTGGGCTAATATGGCATTTCTTCTTTGTTCTTGTTTGTTTTGTTTTTAGGGTCAAGTTGTATTCCGGAACGGGGAGAGAATGGGGACCATTAAATTTACTCAATTTCAAGGTAGGCTTTTTTGATGCTTATTCTTTCTAGTTGATGAATTCTATATTCAGAGATGTTGTGTTTATGCAATAAAATATGTCAGAAGAAATGAAAGTACAATGTTCCAGATAAAAGAAGGCAAAGTCAATAGAAAATACTCTGTGAAAACATTAGTTTCAACTTATTTAGAATATTTTTTCTCAACTGCATAATTTCTCAGGGCTATTCAGTCTTTCCATATGACTCAGGCGCATGAATGTATGGGGAGTGGCAGTTAAGTCAGTGCCAGTATTCTGAGGAATCTGGCATTGTTTTAGCTTTTGATTACAGAGATTTTCAAACAGACGCTAAAGTTGAGATAATAGCACAGTGAACCTCATGTACTCATCACCCAGCTTCAACTGTTTTCTCTGTTTTGCCAGTCTTGGTTTATCTTGACTCGCCCCATCCCCCACCCCCCATTTTTTGCTATAATATTTTAAAACAGCTCCCAGACATTATCTCATTTCAATCTATAAATATCACAGTATGCATTTCTACTAGATAAGGACTTTTTAAAACATTACCGCAATCCTATTATTGTACCTTAAGCATTTAACATATTTTAATATGCTTATTCCAAGTCTATGTTGCTCCTCTAATTATTTTGAAAATGACTCTAATTGGTTTGTTAGGGAATCCACACAAGGTCCACTCATTGCATTTGGTTGATGTGTCTCTTTAGTCCCTTTTAATCTGTAATCTTCCCACACACACTATTTTCAGGCCATTTTTGTTTTATTTTGTTTTAAGAAAACGAATCATTTGTTCGATTTTCCTGGTGTCAGAATCAGAAGGGACCTCCGCAGCCATTCAGACAATGCTCCTCGTGTGACGAAGGGGAGATGGAGGCCCATAGGGCATCTGTGAGGAGCTGGGCCAGGTGTTCTGCCTGGAGGAACCTCGATTCAGCCTTTGATGGTCATTAGTAGGGTTGTTAGGCAGAACCATGAGACAGACCATTCATTAATGCAATGTTTTTCAGTATCTGAATGTTTCTGGAAAATCCAGAAATGAGCAGTGCCTTCTGTGTCCACTCATTTTGAGCAGATCCCAGAATCATCCAGGGAAAAGCAAGAAATGAAATCAAGTTATTCAGATCCATTCAGGCAAATCTCAACCAGATTCAGATCAATCAGGTGTTCTCTGGTACCACCGTTCCATAATGCGACTTTGTAGATCTACCCATTTGTCTTCCCGTGGCGGATAATTGAAACGCATGTCAGCTTTCTGGTGTGCACAAAAGATGTAATTTTAGGCAAACATAATTATTTTTCCATTTGTTAAGTCTTACTTCTTCATTGGCTGAACAATGTAAGCATCTTGGCAAAGATATACTTACTTTTTTTTTTGAGTGAGTGATTGCAGCTAAATTCTCTTGTCACATTTCCAGTTCTCAAATTATATCGTTCTGGGAGAATATTTTGTAAAATATTGATTGGCCAATCACAGCTACAAGTGAATGCCAATTTTATTGCCTTTTCCCCCCTGAATGTTAGGATTAGACACCAACTCCAGTGACTGGTTTTAGGCATTTGTAAAGAAAACATTGTAGCAAAGAGCAGTTCAGAGGTGAGTTGAAAACTATCTGAGCACAAGTCCAGTGTATAAGCATGTGACTCACCACTCTGAGTCACATGCCAGTGTCCTCATCTATAAAATAGGAATGTGATCCTATCTACCATCTTGGGATGTGGGAAGAGCTACATGACACGGCACAGAGAAACACGTGCATATCTTTCCTGCTCAGCAAGTAGTAGCTATCATGATTAGCTTTTACTCAAAAATTATGATACTTGCCTGGGGCAAATCCACATTTTCTTGGTGTGTTGAAACCTTCTGGGTGCCACTTTCTCTGCCTACCCTGAGCATGCGTGTGTGCTCAGTCACTTCAGTCGTGTCTGACTCTTTGTGATCCTATGGACTGTAGCCCACCAGGCTCCTCTGTCCATGGGATTCTTCAGGCAAGAATACTGGAGTGGGTTGTCGTGCCCTCCTCCAGGGGACTCTTCACGAGCCAGCGATCAAACCCATGTCTCCTTATGTCTCCTGCATTGGCAGGCAGGTTCTTTACCACAAGCACCATGTGGGAAGCCCGCCTACCTCTTAAGAGATGTTCCCAACCCTTAATGACATGTACAGTGTCACAAGTGCAGGGCCTTAGAAATGATTTCACCCCACTACTTCATGGTATAAATGGAGAAACTGAGGGAAGGGAGGTGTTCCACCCAGGGACACCCAACGGGCTGGTGGCAGAGCAGGGACTAGACCTCAGCTTTCCCCAAGTGCCAACCTCTGCGTGCTCAGATGCACACCTGTGCCCAACTGTCCTCCCTTTGCCACTTTAGTGTCCAACTTTTATTGACTCTCAGAGCCGGGCCTTGCAGATACTCCCATTTACATGTTTTTAAAACAGACACTGATTTTGTTGGCAGAGGATCCCGTGCTGGGAGCATGTTCACATCAGCACAACAGTTTTCCAAATTCATAGGATCTCAGATGTGCCTTACTGCCAGGATGGAGAGGCATTGATTTGTTGAGTAGGCTGCCCAAGTTGGAAGGGATCCTGGTTATCATCTTATTTCAGAGGGGAAACTAAGGCTCAGACATGGGAAGGAACTGGCTTTGGGACAGTGAGTTCGTTCCTTCACTCTTCTGGTTCACCTCCAAGATAGGCTGGCCTAGACTGTTTCTGGGACCTTTCTGGAATTTACCCAGAGGGTGGGCCTGACCTCTATCTTGGGGTTCAGTCAGTTCAGTTCAGTCGCTCAGTCGTGTCCGACTCTTTGCGACCCCATGAATCGCAGCACACCAGGCCTCCCTGTCCATCACCAACTCCCGGAGTTCACCCAGACTCACGTCCATCGAGTCAGTGATGCCATCCAGCAATCTCATCCTCTGTCGTCCCCTTCTCCTCCTGCCCCCAATCCCTCCCAGCATCAGAGTCTTTTCCAATGAGTCAGCTCTTCGCATGAGGTGGCCAAAGTACTGGAGTTTCAGCTTCAGCATCATTCCTTCCAAAGAAATCCCAGGGCTGATCTCCTTCAGAATGGACTGGTTGGATTTCCTGGCAGTCCAAGGGACTCTCAAGAGTCTTCTCCAACACCACAGTTCAAAAGCATCAATTCTTTGGCGCTCAGCTTTCTTCACAGTCCAACTCTCACATCCATACATGACCACTGGAAAAACCATAGCCTTGACTAGACGGACCTTTGTTGGCAAAGTAATGTCTCTGCTTTTGAATTAAGCTATCTAGGTTGGTCATAACTTTTCTTCCAAGGAGTAAGCGTCTTTTAAATTCATGGCTGCAGTCACCATCTGCAGTGATTTTGGAGCTCCAAAAACTAAAGTCTGACACTGTTTCCACTGTTTCCCCATCTATTTCCCATGAAGTGATGGGACCAGGTGCCATGATCTTAGTTTTCTGAATGTTGAGCTTTAAGCCAACTTTTTCACTCTCCTCTTTCATTTTCATCAAGAGGCTTTTTAGTTCCTCTTCACTTTCTGCCATAAGGGTGGTGTCATCTGCATATCTGAGGTTATTGACATTTCTCCCGGCAATCTTGATTCCAGCTTGTGCTTCTTCCAGTCCAGCGTTTCTCATGATGTACTCTGCATAGAAGTTAAATAAGCAGGGTGACAATATACAGCCTTGACGTACTCCTTTTCCTATTTGGAACCAGTCTGTTGTTCCATGTCCAGTTCTAACTGTTGCTTCCTGACCTGCATATAGGTTTCTCAAGAGGCAGGAATATAGATTTAAGGGACGAGATCTGATAGATAGAGTGCCTGATGAACTATGGACAGAGGTTCGTGACATTGTCCAGGAGACAGGGATCAAGACCATCCCCATGGAAAAGAAATGCAAAAAAGCAAAATGGCTGTCTGGGGAGGCCTTACAAATAGCTGTGAAAAGAAGAGAAGCGAAAAGCAAAGGAGAAAAGGAAAGATATAAACATCTGAATCCAGAGTTCCAAAGAATAGCAAGGAGAGATAAGAAAGCCTTCTTCAGCTATCAATGCAAAGAAATAGAGGAAAACAACAGAATGGGAAAGACTAGAGATCTCTTCAAGAAAATTAGAGATACCAAGGGAACATTTCATGCAAAGATGGGCTTGAAAAAGGACAGAAATGGTATGGACCTAACAGAAGCAGAAGATATTAAGAAGAGGTGGCAAGAATACACAGAAGAACTGTACAAAAAAGATCTTCACGACCCAGATAATCACGATGGTGTGATCACTGACCTAGAGCCAGACATCCTGGAATGTGAAGTCAAGTGGGCCTTAGAAAGTATCACTACGAACAAAGCTAGTGGAGGTGATGGAATTCCAGTTGAGCTATTTCAAATCCTGAAAGATGATGCTGTGAAAGTGCTGCACTCAATATGCCAGCAAATTTGGAAAACTCAGCAGTGGCCACAGGACTGGAAAAGGTCAGTTTTCATTCCAATCCCAAAGAAAGGCAATGCCAAAGAATGCTCAAACTACCGCACAATTGCACTCATCTCACACGCTAGTAAAGTAATGCTCAAAATTCTCCAAGCCAGGCTTCAGCAGTACATGAACCGTGAACTTCCAGATATGCAAGCTGGTTTTAGAAAAGGCAGAGGAACCGGAGATCAAATTGCCAACATCCGCTGGATCATGGAAAAAGGAAGAGAGTTCTAGAAAAACATCTATTTCTGCTTTATTGACTATGCCAAAGCCTTTGACTGTGTGGATCACAATCAACTGTGGACAATTCTGAAAGAGATGGGAATACCAGACCACCTGACCTCTTGAGAAACCTTGGGGTTACTAGATCCTAAATTGTCTCATGCCACTGACCTCAAAAAAGGCTTCTCAATGAGGTCGGTATGCTGTTTTCTGCTGTGCCCTTCAAGTCCTCCCTCTCCCTGTCTGTTTCTCTCTCCCTCACCTCCTGCCCTTTTAAGCGGGGACCGTGGCACAGCAGAGCTGACTTACAAATAGCCAGCCCCAGCAGTGGGGCTCCCTTTGCAGAGACACCCAGGCTGCCTCAGTGCTCGCTGGCAGGATCTTGGAAGTCGGCCCATCCCACCCTCCCTCTGAAGACCTTGAAAGATGCTGTTTTTGGCTTCTTGTTTATAAAGTTCCTGGTGCCTTCTAAACCCTTTTATCTGTTGTAGAGGAAGCATTTAGTAGGAGGCTCTGTTACCATCTTTGTAAAACTAAAACACAAAGTAGTTGGAAATGGGAGGCAGTTTAAGGAAAAAGATGAAAAGGAGAGCCAGGAATCCACGGTCCTGCTCGACTTTTTTATTCCAGAAGAGTAGGGTTGATATCGCAAGAGTGTGGCACACAGTAGACCCTGGTGCAAGTTTATTGAATTAATCTGCAGGCAAAAGACCTGAATTCAAGCCTGTGCTCAGAAGTTTACCAGCAATGTGACCCAGGGCAAGTCACTTCATCTCCCTAAGCCCCAGTTCCTTCTCTGGAAAATGGATGACGCTAATGCAACCCTGCCTGTCCCCTGGGGCTGGGCTGTATGAGATCTTGCTCTATAAATTCTGGGTGATAGGAAACTAGTCACCTCACTAGCATGCTGCCTCATTCCTGACTAGCTGTTGGTAAATGTTTGCTGAATTGGTGAGTGATTCAGCTCATGGAATTTTGAAAGCATGTGCATTTATTTGTGGTCTCCAGTGGCTTGAGTCTAGGCAGAATGTCTGACAAACAGCGGCTGATCTTGACAACAGAAGCATAAACCAAACCTACCTCACAATGGCAGCCACTGCTGTCCCAGGCTAGAGAAATGAACGTTTTTTTGCAAAGTTAGGAGTGCTGGATAGACAGAACTACCTCTAAAATAATGTGTCAGGGACCTCCTGGTCCCTCTTGAGGGTGAAACATTTTGAATCCAGAGAGGGATTCAAAGCCCAAGCATGACCTTCCTCACCCCTGGCTTTCCTCCATTCAGTCCATTTTCAAGACTTCCCAGTGACCTTACCTCCCAACAGGACAATCCTAGAGGGAGCAGGTGTGCCGGATGCCATCACTGTCCCACCCGTAGTCCCTGAGCATTCATGGTTCCAAACAATCATCTTATTAAGAGCACCTGTACTTTTCACCCTGTGCAAGGAGCAGGGCCAATATCCAGGGAGAGAATGCTTCCAGGGCAGCCCGGAGCTGGGCATGGATGAGGAGTAGAGGATAAATCCCCCAATGTCTTTCTTCCCTTGGTTGGAAACTCCCAAGAACCCCAAGGTGTGTCTGCTCTGTCTACTGAGGTCCCCATGGAATTGAGCCTCAGCTGGGCTCTCAGGAACCTGCTCATTAATGTACCTTGCCCTGGCTCCCTTCCCTTCCCTGTCTCACCTCTCCACACTCTATTAGAGTATTCAAGGATCACTCCCAAATAAATTACATGCACTCTCTCTCTTGTCCCAGGCACCCTTCTGAGGGATCGACCCATGGCTGTAGGTAAGGCAGGTATTAGTATCCCCTCACCACACACCTGGGGTGCAGTGGGCCTAACCCCCTTTCAACTCCAAGTTCAGAACCCCTCCCTCCAGGCCATTGCTGACTTGCACCAAATCACATGTAGATAAGGATGAATACTAGGGAATTGGCGCTTTTTTTCCCCATAAGAGAAGAAAGAATCCATGTTACTAATGAAGTCTAAACATGGCTCAGAATTTGCAGCAGGGAAGGAAGTTGAGTGAAGCCATGATTAGAGCCTTGTTTATGCTGTTCTTGGTGAAACCCCAGCATCTGCTGCTCTAACTCACCACCCCTGCCTTCATTAGGCCTGTTTGTAAGAATTCGGTGAATGACAATCTGCTTGAATTCTGCACTGCTTCTGTGCAGCATAAAGGACTCAGACTTTGGAGTTTTATACTTCAGCACCTGATCTGAAAGAATGGGGTCTTCCACCATCTAATGACATAATTGTCATTCAGAAGGTACCTATAAAATGCAGGCTTGTCCTCCCCACTTGCAAACATTAATTACCGTTTGGTCTTCAGGGTAACAGATATGGTTCTATTCAGTGTGCATTTCCTGAGCATCTGCCAGGTGCTTTACCAGCTCCTCTGGGAAAGCCAAGTTGAATAAGATACGGCCCCTCCCCGCAGGGGCTTCATAATCTCCCTGGCCAAGTGCCAGTGCCTATAAAGGAGGGAAGATAATTTCCAAGAACCTACTAGAAAACTTTCGGAGCTAGTTTGACTCCAGTTTGAAACTCAAGGCTGATTTTTAATATCTTTTTCCTTCTGTGAAGGCATGTATCATAGCCCTCTTCACTAAGCCGTTGGTTTGGAAAGAGCAGTTGGTTGGACTGCCTCTCAGCTTGACGTAGTTGAGTGGAGACATAGTCCACTAAACTGCAGGTTACACCTGAAGGGTTGTGGGTCAGCAGAAATGGAAGGACACAGATGAATATGGGCTCTTTCAGGCTGGAAGTCTGACCCTGAGCTTGATGCCTCTCATCCTCATGATCCAGGGCTTATTTTTCTTGGAGCTCAAGGAAGATGGCTTGGAAAGACAGACGTATTTAACAGACCTTGTCTTTCATTGAGCCACAAACTCTCCATGTTGAGGGGAACCCTGACTTTCCTTTACAGCATTGTCTCTGCTTGAAGGCCTCCAGTGACAGGGAACTTACCTCCTATCATGTGGAAAGTTTATGAGTTTCGAAGCAGGCATACCTAATCATTGCTAGCCACGCACTGTGGCTTAATCTTTCTGAGCCATCTTTTAGCACTTTTTTTAACACATTATTGACCAGGGGATTTTTGCAGAAACTAACACCTGTGGCTGGTGATTTGTTATGTAAGTGAGTATTGAAATATCTCCTGTGAATAACAGTTGGCTAAGAAAAGATGTGTTAATACCTCTCTGGTCAATAACAAGTTAAAGTAGTAAAATGAAAGGTTTTCCTTGCTTAAAAGTAATGATGAGAATCCACTGACATGAGGCTGTGAATGAGCCTGGCTCAATGACTAACGCAGATGAGAGCCGTGACAGCTACGGGCTTCCTGCTTCTCTCATGACAGTCTTCACAATGATCCCAGATTTACCATGTCCAGAACTGCTTGAGCAAGGTGCTGTCTTGCTTCCTCAGGACACACTTCACACTCCTCATTTGATGGAATGTTCTTATCACTGGTCCATGGAAGCCCTCTGCTTGTTTGTCTATACCTTTATTTCCCTTATTTATTCTCATCTGCCCCAAGAAAGGCAAGCATTCTAAGTGTTTAATGCATATCTTGTGTTTGTATGTGTCCTTGCAAAATGTGTATTGCGGTTTTGTGTGCATATTTTGACTCTGCATCAAGGCAACTGGATGTTTCTTTATTTTCCCACTCAGCACTTTGTTTTTGAGCTACTCCACATGGCCGAGTATACATCTAGGCCGTGGCCCTCACAGAACATAGCCTCCACTCCCCTGATGACACCACCTAGATCACCTTCAACTCCCTGGCTCCACACGTAGTGAGTGTCCTCGGACATGTTCCCTATGAACCCAGCTGGCGTTTCTTGAGGACAAATGCCCATGAGCTGAATTGTGGGGTCAGAAGGTGTGTCAACACTGAACATGCCTAAAATTTGCCAGACAGCTCTCAGAAATGTCCCTACCCACGCAGCTCCTACCAGCATGAGGAATTCCATGTCCCCACCTCCCACCCTCAGTTGGTGTTTCCCATCTCTCTCATTGTTTGCCAGTCTGAAGATATAAAGTAATATTATACTGTGGTTTTAAGTGTCATTTGTCCCTGATTACTGATGAGTTTGGGCATTTCTTCCTGTGCTTGTCAGCCATTTTTTGTTAATTGTCGGTTCTGATCCTTGGACCACTTTTATTTTGAGGGTATTGCCTTTTTCTTGTTGATCTGCAAGAGTTCCTCACATAATTTTGATTTCAGCTTCCTACTGGGGCTTTTCGGAGAAGGCAATGGCACCCTACTCCAATACTCTTGCCTGGAAAATCCCATGGACGGAGGAGCCTGGTAGGCTGCAGTCCATGGGGTCGCGAAGAGTCGGACATGACTGAGCGACTTCACTTTCACTTTTCACTTTCATGCATTGGAGAAGGAAATGGCAACCCACTCCAGCGTTCTTGCCTGGAGAATCCCAGGGACAGGGGAGCCTGGTGGGCTGCCGTCTATGGGGTCGCACAGAGTCGGACACGACTGAAGCAACTTAGCAGCAGCAGCAGCAGCATTGGGGCTTTAGGCTTTGCAAACATCTTCTCCCGTTCAGTCATTTGTCTCTAAACTTAAAGTCCCTGATGAACGGAAGTTCTTAATTTTGACGTGCTAATTTTCATTCTTTTTTTTTTTTGACCCTATGGTTTGGGCTTTTGAAGTTTCTCAATGGTCATTTCGTGGCATCAGCATGGCACAGGGGTACTGAGATGGACAAGACATAGCCCTTGCCATTAGGGAACCCTGGTCTAGTAGGGGGCAGACACAGGACCCCCACCTGAGTATTATAGGTGATAAGGGCATTCAGAGGAAAGTCTGAATCTGCTCCACTTGGCAGATTCCAGGAAAGCTACCTGGGAGAGGCAGCATTCAAGATTAACTCTAAAGGACCAGCGGGAGTTAGCCAAGAAGAAGTGAGGAAAGGTGTTCTAGATGCAAATAACCCATTGTATCTGTACATGTTCTGTGTCTCCTCAGGCATTCAGCTTTTGTCTCTGGGACAGTTTGCATAAATCAGTGGACAAGTCTACCCTTGGCAAGATTATTATACTCCTGGGGCATTTGGCCAGTGTCCACTTAACCTGTTAAAAATCTCAAAACAAATGTCGACGAAGTTAACCTATTCAAAATGTGGCAGTGGCGTACCGTTTGTGCTAGAGACGAGTTGGGAGGAGGGCTCCAGGCCCAGGGAGGCCTCTCTGCCTGGTGCTGCTGAGAGGTACTGCTGAGACCTGCTTGCGCCCCATGGGAGGACAGTGACCGTCGAGGTCCTGTCCATGGGCAGTGACCAGACTTCACGGGATGGGGTGTGTACATGCATGCTCAATTGCTCAATTGTGTCCAACTCTTTGTGACCCGACGGACTGTAGCCTGCCAGGCTCCTCTGTCCATAGCGTGGGTGGGTCAATGAAGTAAAAAATCACTTCCCGAGGGATGGCTGACCAGCCTGGAGAAAAGCAGAATCAAGACTCAAAATCACCATGTCCCTGTCTCTGAAGCCTGGGAAGGGAAGTCTCAAGATGCACGCTTCAGTTTGGAGTGAGGAAGACCCTTCAGAGCAGTTGCAGAATCATGGAACAAGAGCAAGAGGGCACAGAGATTTCCACATCTAGCCCACTTGTTTTATCAACACCCAGGCAGAGGAGGGCACTTCCCCAGGACTCGTTACCGAGAAGACAGCAAAACCAAGACCCCTTCCAGGGGCCCTGTCCTCCAGCCAGAGCGCTTTCCTTTCCCTGAGTCCTAGAATGGAGTAATTTTATAGAATCTTTGATTCTCGCTGAGCCAAGGTTGTCTTTTGTTTTACATCTCAGAGTTTTACATTTCTAGATGTTTACAACAACAATTAAACCTTAAAGGACACATATACTTCCCTCGGGCTTCCCAGGTAGCTCAGTGGGTAAAGAATCTGCAGGAGACGCAGGAGATGGGGGTTCGGTTTCTGAGTCGGGAAGATCCCCTGAAGGAAGGCATGGCAACCCACTCCAGTATTCTTGCCTGGAGAATCCCATGGACAGAGGAGTCTGGCAGGCTACACACCATGGGTTCATGAAAAGTCAGACACGACTGAATGACTTGAGCATGCATGCATACATCCCTCAGTGCAGACCTTGAGTCCGTTGAGGAAGAATGAACCTTTGGTGGGGAGGGGAATAGAAGCCAGGAAGCAGGATGTGGGGTTCCAGCTGCAGCAGGAGGCAGGCAACCCTACATCTGGCCCTCCCACCCACGGGCTGCAGGCAGGAGGGAGGCAGGATCGCTGTGTGACTGAAGCGGTCCCCCAGCTGTCTCGTGGATGCTCTCGGGCCCACAGCCAGAGAGTATTTTCAGACTGGACTTTTTTCGGCAGCCTAATTTTCACCAACAGGACTTATTTTCTTTATGTATTGTCCAAATCCAAAGTTTGGAATAAAGAAAAATAAAAAATGCACTTTCCTAGGAAAACACTTTTTTTTTTTGCACCACAACAAGGAATTGGTATTATCCTACAGGAAAAGGGGCTCTGTTTTACAGTATTTTGAGCCTCTGAGAACAGAGTGTCAGCGTTGCATGGTTCTTGGTTTTATCCAGCAGTTTTCAACTCTAGTTATGCATTAGTCAACTTAGGGAACTTTTAAAAATACTGCCACCCAGGGTTCACCCTTCAACCCCACCCGACAACGACCCACAACTAGAAATTTTAATATAATGGATCCATGTTGGGACCCAGGCATCTGAATTTTCTAGAAATTCCCCAGGTGACTCTAGTGCCTGGCCAGGACTAAGAACTATTGGAACCCCTGCAGTGCACTCTGTGGGTGGAGAAACCGAGGCCCAAAAAAAGAGAATGATCTGTCCAGGGTCACACAATAAGTCAGCAGCAACTTCCAGCAGGGCAAGCGGGGCAGGGAAGCGAGCCAGTGGCAGATGCAATACCACAACCCCTTCCCCCCAAGTCTGCTCTATTCTCTCCTGACCCTGTGAATCCTCTTTCTAGCCTGTCCATAAGTCCCCTGTTCTGCAGTCTGCATGTCTGTATAAGTGGTTGATGGTCTTTGCACAACAGAGTTACCAAGGAGCCCAAGAGTTAAAAGTTGAAAGTGGCTGGGCTGTGGATGAAGGGAGAAACACAGGGGACACCATCCTTCCCCTGAAGAGCCAGGCGGGGCGGGGTTGGCTGGGCCTAGTGCAGGGGAGGGGACCCTGTGCTGCCCAGGACCGCTGAAGCGAGACTTGAGGTTCCACTCAGGAACTGACAGGCTGGCAGGAATCTCAAGGCCTGGGCACATCAAGGGCACGGCTCCAGCACAGCTTCTCACATGTCACCCCAGTGCCCTGAGCCCACAGCAACTGGAGAGGAGCAGTTCTCGCAGAAGCCTTCCTGGAAGAAGTGGATAGGATTTGGACGTGTTGGTTTGCTAGAGGCAGGGAAAAGCCACCTTCCAGGCAGAGAGACCCTCATGGGAAACAATGATAGTAAGAAAGCGCCATAGTGTAGTAACAGTGTTCAGTTCAGTTCAGTCGCTCAGTCGTGTCCGACTCTTTGCGACCCCATGAATCGCAGCACACCAGGCCTCCCTGTCCATTACCAACTCCCAGAGTTCACTCAAACTCACGTCCATCGAGTCTGTGATGCCATCCAGCCATCTCATCCTCTGTCGTCCCCTTCTCCTCCTGTCCCCAATCCCTCCCAGCATCAGAGTCTTTTCCAATGAATCAGCTCTTCGCATGAGGTGGCCAAAGTACTGGAGTTTCAGCTTTAGCATCATTCCTTCCAAAGAACACCCAGGACTGATCTCCTTTAGAATGGACTGGTTGAATCTCTTTGCAGTCCAAGGGACTCTCAAGAGTCTTCTCCAACACCACAGTTCAAAAGCATCAATTCTTTGGCGCTCAGCTTTCTTCACAGTCCAACTCTCACATCCATACATGACCACTGGAAAAACCATAGCCTTGACTAGATGGACCTTTGTTGGCAAAGTAATGTCTCTGCTTTTCAATATGCTATCTAGGTTAGTCATAACTTTCCTTCGAAGGAGTAAGCGTCTTTTAATTTCATGGCTGCAGTCACCATCTGCAGTGATTTTGGAGCCCCCAAAAATAAAGTCTAACACTGTTTCCACTGTTTCCCCATCTATTTCCCATGAAGTGATGGGACCAGATGCCATGATCTTCGTTTTCTGAATGTTGAGCTTTAAGCCAACTTTTTCACTCTTCTCTTTCACTTTCATCAAGAGGCTTTTTAGTTCTTCACTTTCTGCCATAAGGGTGGTGTCATCTGCATATCTGAGGTTATTGACATTTCTCCCGGCAATCTTGATTCCAGGTTGTGCTCCTTCCAGCCCAGCATTTCTCATGATGTACTCTGCATAGAAGTTAAATAAGCAGGGTGACAATATACAGCCTTGACGTAGTCTTTTTCCTATTTGGAACCAGTCTGTTGTTCCATGTCCAGTTCTAACTATTGCTTCCTGACCTGCATATAGGTTTCTCAAGAGGCAGGTCAGGTAGTCTGGTATTCCCATCTCTTTCAGAATTTTCCACAGTTTATTGTGATCCACACAGTGTTCAGGAACCCCACAAATAGCTCACAGTTACTTTTGTCATGACTCAAATAGCTACAACTTATTGAACACTTGCTGTGAGTGAGGCCCCAAGCCAGAAACTGCCTCTCGTCTCCTCTGTAGCCCTCACAGCCACTCTGAGAGCTGCCATTTTACACTTAAAGCCCAGCCGTTCACAGGGCGCAGCAGGAAGGGATGTAGGACCTGCAACTGGGAAGATTTTGCCCACCCAGGAGAGCTGGGTGAGGTCACAGTCACTAAACTACAAGGTCAGAGATTATGAATTATTTTTTAATCTTTGTAACTTCAGCAAAGAGCCTGGCACCCCATTGTTTATTGAGTGAGTGAAGTGATTAAGGGATTTAATATGCACAGCCTTCAGCACCCAGATGTCCAAGGTCAGCTCGGTCAGGGAAGAGAACATAGCTAACCTTCCACCACTTGCTCTTGTGAGGGATTCTTCATTATGAAATAGCTCAGGCGGGGCCTGGCATGCAGTAGGCACTCAGTAAGTATGGGCCGAATAACCAGCAACCCTGGTTGCTCAGTATGCGTAGGAAGATGTCTGAATTCGGAACTGAGACTCAAGTTCAGGCAACCCCTTAGTCGCTGCCCAGCATGTGGCCCTCAGTGTTCACTTACCAACTTGAGGCTCCTCTCTCACCTGCACGCTGGGGTGAATTACGCCTTATTCAGGGTTTGCTGGGAAACTCTGGATGCAGGAATGTGTGAAGCTCCCCTCCCCCAGCCTCCAAGCAGTGCCCCCAGGGAGAGATTACGGTGATTATGGTGTTCGTTGCAGGAAGCTGAGTATTATTTTGGTGCCGCAGGATGGATGGTACAGTGGGGTGTGTGAGTCAGAGGGGCGGGCTGTGTGGCTGGGGGCGCGGTGAGGTGCCAGCCACACCACTTTCCGGCTCCTGGTGATTTATTCCAATCAGCTTGCATATTTCATGTGCTGCCTCCCGACACCAAATAAATAAATCAGAGCCTCCTCTGAGCAGTGGGAGCTGATTAGGGCTGAGACTTCAAAAGGCCAGAGCAGGGATGCTGGAGCTCCCAGCAGAGTCTGCTAATGTGACATTTAGGAGCTGGGTGACCCCGGCAAGTGACAGCCACTTACACAGTATGAGGCCCCCCCACAAGTGGCGGGGAGACCTTTGCAGGGAGAAGGAAGTGACTTTTACAGTCCTGTGTTCCACCTCCAGTCAAAGGAATGCAGGCAGAAATGTGGCCAGTGGGATTCCCTGTTTCATTTCCTGAATTTTGATAAGGAACCAGCAGCACACCTACGTCTCTGCAGAGAAATCCACTTAGAGCCAGAGCCCAGGGGACAGCTCCCCCAGCCACAGTCTTGGAATTCCCGCTGCTGTGTCTCTTTATGACCCTTGGGCATTCTGAGCACCAGGGTCTGCAGCTCTGGGTACTCTCCTGCCCCTCTGTTGGGCGGGTGGGCACTCCTGTCTGTATTTATTATACTCAGAATGCCCAGGTGGTCCATGGAGTGGGCAGCTCAGGGCCAAAACTGTCACCTCTCAGAGATCCCGCTGAGGTAGCCACATGTGGAAGCAGTCCTGGGTTTGAGCCTCGACTCTGCTCTTGGGATCAGCGGGGCCCTAGGCAAAGCTGTAACCTGCCTGAGCCTCAGTTTTCTCATCTGTAAAGTGGGACTGAAACCACTTAACTCCACACAACTGTGAGAACTAAACAAGGAAAGGCACATAAAGTTGAATCCCCTTGGCCCTTCCCCGCCGACTCGCCACCCTGTCCCAGCCTGCGCTACTCCGGGGCCCCACTCTCTACTCCTTGCCTTTGTCTTTCTGCCTCTAACCCCAGCTTGAATGACCTCTCTGTTCAAGGGGATCCTTGTCCCTGTCTTGGTGGCATGTGGCATGGCTGGCCAGCTCCCTTGTGAAATTGTCCCTTTCTGGTGTCCTGGCCCTCTTCCTCAATCGCTTTGCTTCGTCTTTGCTCTGCCCACCCCAGAGATCAGTGCGCCCCAGGGTCTGCCCTTGATCTTCTCTTCTCACTTGGCACTGTCCCTGGAGGTCTCCTTCCTGCCCCCTGCTCCAACTCCCAGTTTACATGCTAATGAGCCCAACTTTCTCCACCCCCCCACCCCTGCTCCCGCAGCTCCAGACCCAAGGATGTCTCTCCATGGGTACCTCAAGCTCAGCATGTCCAAACTGGAACTTGTCATCTTTCCACCTTCTTTGGCCCCTCCTGGGCTCCCCATTGGGAATGGCCCTGAGCCCCCTTGCCCCTCATTTGCTTCCTTCCCCTGTTCCCCATCTTTCCCACCCGCTGATCACCCATCTGTCCACATTTTACCTGGAGAAAAAACAACTTGTCAAATCTAATCCCCACCTCTCCATTCCTCCTACCACCACCCTGGGCAAGTCTTTGTCATGATCTAAGCCTGCCAACAGAACGGTATCAAAGATGAAGGTAAATTTACATGTTATCACTTGGATCTGAAAAGATACCTGAACAAGTACATCTATCTGGAGGAACCCAGAACAGGAACATTTAAAGGATAATTGGTGCTGGGTGTAACATAGAGCAGTGCGGCCTCTGAAGAATGTGAATTTTGCCTCAGGATGAATTAATAGGAATGTAACGTGCGGAATAAAGGAGGGGGTTGCCCTTTCTACTTGCTGCTGACTACTTGCATGACTTTTGATCATGCCTAAAGGGTATTGGCCAGTCCTTGGGTCTACACCCTATCAGACAGTGATATTGTGAGGTGTGGTCTAAGTCAGGGCCTGGAAATGGTGGGAAGTAGAAGTGATGTTCAGTGATGATGGTCAGTACGTGCTAATGACTCCAGCTCTCTCCACCCCCCACCCCTGCTCCCCAGCTCCAAACCCAAGGATGTCTCCATCCTGATGATGCGTGGGCACTGAGGTTGGAGGGCGGGGGCTTCCCTGGTGGCTCAGTGATAAAGAATCTGCCTGCAATGAAGGATATGCGGGTTCAATCCCTGGGTCGGGAAGATCCCCCAGACAAGGAAATGGCAACCTACTCCAGTATTCTTGCCTGGAGAATTCCATGGACAGTGGAGCCTGGTGGGCTACAGTCCATGGGGTCACAAAAGAGTCAGACACAACTTAGCAGCTAAACAACAACAAAAGGTGGGGTTCCGGGCGACTGCCAGAGGGATGATGTGTTTTTGTCTTCAAGTCTCTAGAGCTCTCCCGGGGCAGAGGGAGCAGGGGTGGTCTGTGTGGTCCTAGACGGCAGAGCCAGATGGCAGAGTAAAGTTACAGAGAAAGCATTCGGCTTGATAATGCACAAAAGACTTGGTAATAGGTGGAGAGTCCGGTTTCTTGGTGGGGGGTAGACTCCCTATCCATAGATGTACTGCAGAGGATGAATGACCAGCTGGTGAGACCATGTGAGAAAGTGTTTGTGAGTCCACCTGGAAAAGGCAATGGAGGAAAGGAAAAGCCTGCAGGAATATAGCTGTGGCCTGTGGGCAAGCAAGAGCAGAGACAGGAGCACCCAGACAACAAACACAGGACTCAGATCTAACCAGCCACGGTCCCTTGTTTCCCGCAGACAGCCGGGAGGTGAAGGTGGGAGAATACAACGCTGTGGCTGACACCCTGGAGATCATCAACGACACCATCAGGTTCCAAGGTAAGGCACGTGGACTTCTCGGAGGAGGGGGCCTGCTCAGGTCCTCTCGGGCCTGGGTATTGTCTGAGAGCTGGGGACAAGCTCAGAGTCACTGGTTTCATGGAAAAGAGGGAACATCCTCTCCTCTCAGTCCGTGCACTCACTCCCTGAGGATGGGCCACCATCACTCACATGGGAGCTGAGTTCCAGCCCCTGGACCGGCCACTTGTGTTTGCATGGAGTGCTAGCTCTCACCAAGACATCTGTGTTTAAACCACTGAATGACCAGGAGTAATTCTTTTCATGTGTGGCCCAGTTAAATGTTGCTCTATCCCCCCCTCGGAGAAGACGTGGATGGGCTGGTAATAAGGCCCCTCCACCTGCTGCTCTTCTGGGAAGACCGTTCCCTCTTTTCTGCTGGAGAACTCCTCCTCAGCACTGAGAACCAGATCAGGTGACTCCTCCTCTGTTCAGCCTGCCCTGGTGGCCCCCACCTGAGTTCATGGCGCTTTTCTCTTTGCTTCCACAGTCTATCGTCTCTGTCACTGCCATGGCCACCGTCCCTTTGCACTGAAATTACTATGCTGTTTGACCATGAGCTCCCTGACTAGATCCTATTTGACTTTAATTTCCCAGCACCAGCCAGGGTCTGGCACATGTTGGGGGCTCAGTGATATGTGATGAAAAAGTAATTCATGATTGATCAAGTCAGTGGATGGGTGGGTGGGAGGATAAATGAGTGAATGGGTGAGCGTATTAGTCAGTGAGGAAGTGGGTGGATGGATGGGTGGAAGGACAGGTGGGTGGATGGATGGATAGATGGGGGAGTGGGGATGGTAGATGGCCAGCCTCATCAAGGAGTGGCTGGGGAGGAAGCTTGTATACCCACAGCACCAGGATGCTGTTACTTTGATTCCACTGGGAATGCAAAGACTAGACATCTGGCTTTCTGCACCTGGAGTTCCTTCTTAAATCCAAGGCCACCAGAAAAGACGATCCCATGAACTGTTTGGTCAGCTTTTGGATCTATGGGATTCCTCCAAGCTCCAGGTGGTCTCAGAGAGGAGGCGTGGTCTTCCTGTTCCCACCTGAGGGAGCTGTCACCAAGCCCGTAGTCACATATTACCTCGTGGAGCCACAGAAAAATTCTGAAAGGTGGCTGGGTTAGTCCCGTCATCCCTGTTGTACAGATGAGAAAAAGGCTCAGAAAACCCCAAATTCACACAGCCTGTGAGAGACAAAGCCAGTTCTAACCACGAGAGTCTGATCCCCAAGACAGGGCTATTTGCTCCCGGACCTAGGAGATCTGGGTTTGCTGAATAAGGATTCTGGGTTTACAAACTGAAAGAAAAATTCAAACAAAAAATAAACTAAAAACACAAAACATAACTGAGAGGAAAAATGTGAGTAAAAAATTTTAACAGCCCAGCCAGGATAGTAACTGGTTCTAGTTAGGAAGCACGAGGCCAAGGTAACCCTGAGGCAGCAGCAGTTCCTGGCTCACCTCCTGCTTTTCAGAGCTTCCCTGCACCGCCCAGAGGGTGGATGACCAGTCTTTGAGCCCAGAGCCGAGTCAGGACGCCTCTGGACGCAGGGCAGAGCCCAGCTCTCCTGTCCGCACCCCACCCGGGTTCAGCTCTCATCCAGCCCCCTGGGCCTTACCCACCCACCAGCAGTCTAACCCCCTCAAGTCTGTTCCACCCTTGACTGTAATGTTGCACTGAAAGACACCCCACTCTGAGGCTCACATAGTCCCTGTTGCTCACAGAGAGGGGTGGTTCCAAGACCTCCAGGATGGCTCCCTGCCCCCACTTCTCTGTCTCCTCCTTCCAGTCTCCACAAGACCGCTTACAGTTCCGCAAATGTGCCTTCGCCTGTGCTGGACCCATTGCCCAGAATGCCCCTTCGTCCATGTCTTCCTCGCAAACAGCCAACTACTTACCTTCCTCCCAAGGCTCGGCTCCCACACCATCTCCTTTCTATAGCCTTTCCTGAGCCCATCGGGCAAGACTGCACTCTGCTCCCTGCCTCGCACTCAGGCCTCCCTGTGCCTGGTGCTCTCACACCACCTGTACCCTACCGCTACAGGCAGTTTGCAGAGTGCTGAGAGCACAGGCTTCTGGCGAGGCAGATCTGGGTTCCAATCTGGCCAGCTTTGCCACTCACTATCTGTAAAAACCACTTAGCCCCTGGAAAACTATTCCCCCACCCTGTAAAATGGGAATAATCCTCTCTACCCAGAAGACTCTTGGATAATGCAGCCAACGCTATGTGGGGAAGGGGGGGGTAGAGGAGAGGAGGAGGGGAAGTAGCAGGAAAATTTTCCAGGGCTTGAGCTTTTACTTCTAGAGACAAGAGATGGTGTTACCTCTGTCACCTTGAGTTTGCTTTTGCCTTGACTTTTGGCCTCGAAGTCGCTCGTGTATTACCTTGCATAGATGTGCTTAATGCTTTACATTAATCAAGCCAGAGGATTCTTGGCTGTTTTTGAAACTGACAGCTCCCCTATACTGTTTAGATGGTTCGTACTCTTTTTATCCACTGGATGTTTCCAAACACATTTGAACTTGCTAGCAGAGTTTTTAAACACAGGTGTTCAGGGGAGTTCTCAGTCCCTGCAACCCCATCTGCCCATCCTCTGCTTGTCTCCCGGGAGTGGAGGCATAGCTGAGGCTGGCACAGCCATGCTGGGGTCACTGTGAACCCTAGTGGTTCTCCCAGGTTTGACCGCTTTTGAGCGTCTGGCTGATTCCACACATCCCCACTGCGAGACACACTCCTAAGTTTCACAGTCCCATAGCAGCAACCTGACCTGAAATAGCAACTGAGAAAGGAGGGATTTGTAAGAAATGAGAGGTGGGAAGGTGAGGAGGGGGTATCCCTGCAGTCTGTTCCTGGTAGAACAGGACGATTTTGCCACCATCCATAAAGATGAGTTTCCTCTGAGGCCCTCGTGGCTCCCCCCAGGTGCCTGCTGCCCCTGAAACATAAACAGGGCCATCGCTACAGCCACGTGGCAGGATGAACCCTACAGTTTCTGTCCAGTCCTGGCACAGCAGGGAGGGGAAGGACTGCCAGTAGCTTCTGCCTCCCGCGGTTAGTGAGTCTTATGAGAGTGGAAAAACCAGAAAGAGCTTTTATAACATAATGACCTTGAGGCAGAAAAATCCACAGCCAGAGCACCTGCATGTCTCATGGAGTTGACAGGCAAGGTGTCCAGCCCTTGACATCTTGGTCGTGTGTTGGAACAGAATCCCTGAGAGCTCAAGCTGAGTTCCTCACCCTCAGAGGCACCCAGTGGTACCCACTCCCAGCACCCAGCCCTGCCCCTTCCAAACCACTAATACCTTTTGGGGAATAAATGGTGATGGTTTTTCAACGTGGTGGTAGACCAAATCAAATTCTAGTCTTCTAATGGCTAATGGCTATTAAATGCTTCACAAATCCCTTATTGATTCTGTTTTGAGAAAGAAATAAGTCCTGACTTAGGCTCCCTGCTGGGCACACTGGCCAGCCGCTGGAGTCTGCTCACCCAGGAACACGCTGCACAGACTGTGTGCACAGGGGGCCGATGTCAAGGACAGCCAGGTAGGGATGTTCTCGGGGTCTGATTTGGGTACTGGACTCATCTCATGCCTTTTCCTTGATCTTCTAGGGTCTGAACCGCCAAAAGACAAGACCATCATCCTGGAGCAGCTTCGTAAGATCTCCCTGCCTCTCTACAGCATCCTCTCTGCCCTTACCATCCTGGGAATGATCATGGCCAGCGCTTTTCTCTTCTTCAACATCAAGAATCGGAATCAGAAGTAAGTCACTCATGTCCTTCTCTCAGATAGTGCTTTCTGGATTGACAAGCCTCATAGACAAAGTGTAGAATCCCCCACACGTCTTTGCCCCACTTCCCAGGGCCTTTAGAAAGCACTGCCAGAAGGGGACCACCGAGCTCAGTCAGGGCATTCCCCATCCGTACAGCACATCAAGGGCAGGAAGTGACCTCCTTCATCGTCTCAATTGACCCTGGAATAATGATCCCAGTTCCATAAGACAGTGCTGGCTCAGTGTCGGAGGCTGGAGCACCACCACCCGAGACTGCGCTGCTGCGTGTGGCAGAGCCCATCCCTGGGTTTCCCGCACACTTGCCCTTCCCTCTCCGGAGGAGAGCAGCTCACTTTCTGAGTTATTCCGGTCAGCCGGGGGTAGAATGGGCTGCCACCCCAGGCAGTGGTGTTTACGGAGCATGGCCAGCTTCTCTGGTTTCCATAGCAAATCCCCGCACCCTGCTCCCCACCCTGTTGTAGGAGTGCTGAGCAGGGGCTCAGCGTGTGGGCCATCAGGCACACAACCCCGTGCCTACCCCCAGCGGTGCAGCTCTGCCATCATCGGGCCCAGAAGCCACACAGCGTAGCCTCCTGGGCTGTAGGACCACGCGGAATCCCGAGAGAAGTTCTTCTCTCTCCCTGCTTGCAGAAGCCGGATTTGGAGGCTCTGGATTTTTTGTTGTTGTTTTGGGGTTTGTTTTGTTTTTTATTTTAGAGGCAGCTGCTTAGGTCAAACCTATTTCCTGAAGAACGAGTTTTATTCTCTGTTGTCTTATTTATCACATACATTGCCTCAAAAGAAAAAAAAATTGAAGCATCTCTCATCTACTCTGTACAAACCTTGAATGATGACCATGCCTGTTAGCACTTGGCACAAGGTCTGAGCACATAGTCAGCTCTCAATATTAGATTTCCTTCCTACAAGTTGCAAGAGTTCTCACCATAGCAGCAAGTGGTCCCTGTGGTATGACTATGCTCCTTTAATTCCTTAACTGCCCCCTCTTGGCCTCCTGGTCGGGGGGGAGCGGATTACTCTTTCCAATAGGCTGGCTTCTGTATAAATTTTTTGACTGGCCTTGCAGATTAAAGAGTCTGCAAAGAGATAGGAAATAAATGTCCCTGTAGTTTCAGATCCCCCTCTCTTCTCTCTTCCTTAATGTCTTTGTGATCCCATGGACTGCAGCACACTAGGCTTCCCTGTCCCTCACCATCTCCCAGAGTTTGCTCAAGCTCATGTCCATTAAGTAGGTGATGCCATCCAACCATCTCATCCTCTGCCGCTCTCGTCTCCTTTTGCCTTAATGCTACTCATCCTTAAGGTCCGCCCCACCCAGGAAGCCTGCCTGGACTCCTGGCCTCTCCCCTCCCCAGCTTCCTATGGTAATAAGAATGAAGGAGCCTTAGGGATTCATGGTGTGCAAAAGGACGTTCAGGGACCCAGCCCCTTCTCAGCTTCGCATGTGCCCTAGTCAAGGACATCTGTGCTTTTATAGGTGAGGAAACTCAGTGCGCTAATTGGATTGCTGGGGGTGCACCTTGAGGGGTTACACAGGCGCTTGCTGGACTCAGGGCTCCTAATTCAAAAGCCCATGAGGGGTCCACAATTTATAGCCAGTCTTTTATCTCTCGACTATTAGTACTTTGACACTGCATTTAAGCATAGAAGGATAAACAGAACTGCAGAATGCAAAAGAAATGCTCAGGGAACAACTGATTGTAATTACAGTCTGCCAAAGAGCACCTGGATCATGGGGGCACCTGAAAGCCCAGGACATTCTGAACAGAGTGTGCTGGGGGAGCCAGGCACCTCTGAGGGTACATGGCAGCCGTCTGATGGTTTAACACAGCCTGCTGAAGACGGGGAGATGAGGGCGGGGATTCCATTGCCCACCTCCGTCACCTGGTGCTGAGAGGCGCAAGTACGCGGCCCTGTTTGTGCTCTGGACAGTGTGAGCTTCAGGCAGCCCCAGTGGATGCTGGCTTATCACCCGATGACCACAGTTCTGAGCAGCCCTGAATTCGCACCTATATGCCTCCTAGATCTGGTCCACTCAGCACGGGAGAGTGTGGTATAGCCCAGCATTGTGACAGGTTGCTGAACTTAGATTAGAATTCTCTAGATTTGGCTATCTTCCCAGCCCCAGGCCCCCCCCTCCCCGCCGCCCCCCCCCAAAAAATGTTGACTTAATGTCTTTGTGTAAAGTAAAAATTCATGGTTGAAGAAGCCAACGCTACAAGCTATCTCCAGAGAAGTGATAGGTGAACTTGACTGAGAAGACAGGAAAATCAACATCTAGAAATAGATAGCATTGGGTCCTTTAGTGACTGGGAGACAAGCCCCTTGGAGGTGGCAGCACCTTGGGGAGGGGGCAGTGGAGGAAACCAGGGCTTCCATTTTTCTCTTCCCCTCTAGCCTTGGTGACAAGATACACATTCAGGAAATATTTGCTGAAGAAATAGCTACATTAGCAGTTCGGTTAACTGTAGTATCTCTTTCTCTTGTCAGGCTGATAAAGATGTCGAGTCCATATATGAACAACCTTATCATCCTGGGAGGAATGCTTTCCTATGCATCCATCTTTCTCTTTGGCCTTGATGGGTCCTTTGTCTCTGAAAAGACTTTCGAAACCCTTTGCACCGTAAGTCATTCTGCACGTTCCAGTGGTTTGTGATATAAGCTTTTCTTTGGTGGCCACGATCACCAGAAACACAGATACAACCCAGAATTGCGTGGAAATGCATGAACAGGTGGCAGGCAACTTGTTCAGCCATTCAAGCAGTTCAACAGGGCAAACATGGTATAGCTTTCAGATCAGAACAGAATATTGCTTATAAAATTAAGTATTGCTTGTAAAATTAAGATCATGGATTTAACAGGCCATTGCTAGAAGACAGCCCACTAAGATTGACAGGGTAATCTTGAAAAGTAAGGGAGAAAAATACCCACCCGCCCCCGAGAAAAGCATTGTGCCTGGAGTCAGGGTCAGGGCCATGTAAGAAGGAATACTTCTGCCCATCAACCTCAACAGCCATCACAGAATGTAAGGAGATATTTGCATGGATGACTTCGAGTTGTACAGAAAAGATCATGATCCTTATCCTCTTTTTAATAGCACTGATTCTCAACAGCTCCCCCCGCTTTTTTTTTTTTTTTTTTTTTGCTAACTGCCCCTCTAAGAAGCCTCTTTAGACTTTTTTTTTTCTGATTATCCATTTTTGAAATTTAAATTCCAAAAATATGCTGTATGTCTATGTGCTGTACATATATATATTTATGCATGCGTTGTGTCCTACTCTTTGCAACCCTATAGTTTCTACATAAAAGAGTAATATTTATTCACATTCAAGCACATGTATACCTGTGGTGGATTCATTTTGATATTTGGCAAAACTAATACAATTATGTAAAGTTTAAAAATAAAATAAAATTAGAGAAAAAAAAAAAAAAAGAACCGGTGTTGTCCCCCTTGGGAACTACTATCACTCCCATTGAGAATGCATACATTTAAGGAAGCCCGAAACGGTAATTTATTTACTGTATTTTAGCAATGTTGTTTTGAAAATTAACCTCTTTAAAAATGTTGATGCCAAGTCGTTGTTGTTAGTTTTGTTTTTAACTTAATTTTTTTAGCCATTGTGTAGAACTCTCAGTTGAAAGTATCTTTGGTTACTTTTTAAGATGAGGCTGACCAGCTGGGATTTATTTCTGGACTTTACAGTGATATTTCAAAACTAGGTTAGACGTTTGGGTCTCTCTCTTATCCCAAATGCAGTAATTCATCTAATACTCTGCCTGGAGGACCAGAGCTAGAAGGGACAGTCAAAGGATCAGGGTTGACCAGATTAATCCAAAAGCAACTCTTGTATTAAGGTTATTTTCCTCTAAGGTGTTGAGAGCAGTCTAGGTCCATTTTGGGGGAAGCAGTCCCTTTCATTAATAGATTATATTTGCTATTCTGTGGTCTCAGTGTTGCCCACTACTGGATGATTATGAAGTATAGGTTGGCATCGAAGGTAAACAAATGGAGGACCCCTTAAATGTGCTGCAGGTCACCAGCCACATCTTGGACTTTCAGGACCACAGTGGGTCCCTAGACTCTGGGACAGCCCGTGGACTGGAGGGAGGGCCCCGGAGCCCATGATGACGCTCCCCTGATTCCTGCAGATGATGACGCTGGACTGACTCTGTTAATCACCGGTAACTTCATCATGAATTGACTAGCTAGTGAGATACGTACTTTGAAAGGTTCCACTTGAGAAGTGCACAGTCAAGTCCCCGATACCCTGGGGGTCCCTGGGCTGCTCAGGCATCCTTTCTCTCTGGGATGGACCCGGAGGGTAGTCAGACCCCACGTGCTCCAGAGCCCACCTGGTTCAGGCCTCCCACTCAGAGTTTTTTATTCTGCCTCCATTTCAGTCTGCCCTTCTGGGGGTTAAGGAGGTGAAGTCAAGAGTCACAAGACCCCCATATACCTGGCGTCAGACTGCTGGAAGTCCTTGTGGCTGTGGGTTAGTGGCTTGTTCCCTCAGAAGCGTGACCCCTGACACAAGGATGATGGCTGCAGTTTGTGTCTTGCTCACTGGGGATGGTGTGAAGCGCATGAGGTCGCCTTCATTTCTGTATCCACGTGACTTATGTGCTCTGTGCAGCCTTGTGGGCTCATGGCACCGTGTGTGTCTGTGGTCGCTTTTCCTGGGCAGTAGTGAGGCCTGAGGAAGGGGCTGCTCCCGAGGCATCCTGAAAAAGCTAAACGAGGCGGGTATTTAGCTCCCCTCTGTACCTGGGGACTCCCTCCCCAAGTTTGAGGAGACCGTGACAACAGCAATAATGAAAATGGTTCCAGGGGCCAGTTTGGTGTCTTCTCATTTATACTTCTTGCTGTGACTCCCCAAGAACTGAGGGGCCCACCTTCATCTCCTAGCTGAGAATCCGGGGGCAGAGCTCCACTTGGTCCCTCCCGGCTCCTTGTCACTGGCACCTGCCACCTGGGAACACAGCCACTGGCCTGAGGTCCAGTCTTTGGTGCTGAGACCTGAGTCCCAGCCCTCAGGGAGCCACTCCCTCCCAGAGGGGCGCTCCTGCCACCTCACCTTGCCCACGAGCCAAAGGCTGTCAGAGCACACATGCTCCCTGGAGTGTGCCCCAAATTTCAGATGCCAGGTGACGCAGCCTAGGGAGCCTGGTTGAGGACATCCTGCACACCCAGATGCTTTCTTTTAATGAAGCCTGACATCCCGTTCTGGGAGTCACGCTCATTTGTGTGTAAGGGGAAGGCTGTCCTGGGAAACCTGGCAAGACAGTATGAATAAAGCATAAAGCACTGTACAAATAAGCATTAGCTGGAACATGAGGGCTCTGAAGATGTTAGGGCCTGGTTCTCACCACCCCAAGGATTCATTTATTTGCAGTCAGGGCTGCTTCAGAGGCTCTGCACGGGGGAGCCCACATTTATGACTGTGGGGGAAAGGCATAACTACTGTGGATTGAATTGGGTCAGCACAAATGTGTACGTGGTTAGGACCAGGGTCACTTATTTAATAATCCACAATATTGCTCAGGAAGGGGAACCCAAAGCTCTTGAATTTAGAGCCTAAGTGCTAGTCTCAGTGGGTATGATTTGGGTGGTCCTCCACTTGATGTTCCAGGGGGGCTGGCTCTTTATTTCATGTGGTGCCTTGGATTGCATTCCTTCTGAACCTAGAAGACACCCCCAGTAAACTCCCACTAAGTGGGGAGACGGAGGTGGAGCAGGGCCCCCTAGGGCGGTGAGCACAGGTCTTCAACAGCCTGAGCATCACTCCTACCTCATACACATACTGCCTCCAGACTGTGGAAGTGACTTAGCCCCTCTGAGCCTCAGTTTTGTCATCTGTGAAATGAGCACAATAAACCCCCGTGCAGGACTGTGTGTGCTCTGCATGCTAAGTTGCTTCAGTCTTGTCCAACTTTTTATGACCCTATGGACTGTAGCCCACCAGGCTCCTCTGTCCATGGGATTCTCCAGGTGGGAATACTGGAATGGGTTGCCATGCCCTCCTCCAGGGGATCTTCCCGACCCAAGGATCGAACCCACGCCTCTTCTGTCTTCTGCACTGGCAGACAGGTTCTTTACCACTAGTGCCACCTGGGAAGCCCCAGGCAGGACTGTGGTGTGGTCTTCATGAGACGATTTAGAGAAGCCACCTAGAGCATAAGGCAAGTAGGAAGAAGCGGGCATCATCCTCCCCGTCAGGTACAGTCTCCTGGTGTCCACTCTGCGTTCTGCAGGGAATTGTAGAGGACAGAGGCAGGGTGGCTCGGGAAGCAGCTTCAGATGTGGAGTGGTAGAAGTCTCCCTTCACTCTGTTCCACTGCCGTGTGAGTGCCACGTTTTCCCCTTTTAGTTTTCAGCATAGAAACTAAACACTGAGATAAACAGTGAACACCACCTCAGGAAGCAACCTGTGACGGTCACTGGATTGTGCCTCTCTAGGGGCTGTGCCTCTGCTCAGAAGGGCAGTGGGTGAGTGCATGAGTGAGCACATGTTCACACACGTGCGCGTGCACACACAGACACATACCCACAGAGCTAGGGAAGCAGTTACATTCAGTTCCATCCCCCATTCCCTCTGACCCTTCCTGGCATCTTCCCAGCCTAGTTTCAGCAAGTCTTGCTATCAGTTCCAGCTACACCGTGCTGTCTCCCTGGACACTGTGTGGGTAGTGGAGTCGCCATAGCAACGTGGCCCCTGTGGGCACAGAGCTACCTATAAGGAAAGTGCTGGGTGTGGGCCAGAGCCCTGGTGCCAGGGGGATGGAGAGCCCTCACACTCGCTCACGCAGCTCAGGAATCCCAGCCCCTGGCAGCCCACAGAGTGAGCAGGGCAGGTGGGGAGGCCTCCCTTGTGGAATCCTAGGCAGAAAGCCCTGCACAGTGTGGAGGGGTAAGGAAGGACGCTGCAGGCGAGGGCAAGAAGACCCAGGTGGGCCTCGATCAAGTGTGGGTCTCCACAGCTGCAGGGGCGCCCAGAGCACTCCTGGGCGTGGAGGCGCTCAGCAGCGCCATGTGCCCCCCCAAGCTTGTGCCCTCATAAACGAGCACTCTCCGCTGTGATTCACCTCGGGCCAGCCGCCAGGTGCAGCCTCTCCTTCAAATCTCCACAGCCACTGCATGGAAGGTTCACTGTCCCTGCTTCATAAGAGAGAAAGCCAAAGCTCTAATGCATGGCTAGGTGGCGGGGCTGAAATATAGAACCAGCTCTGTCGGACTACAGAGATATCTGGGACATTTCCTTCATTTTTTTTAAAGAAATATTTTTATTTTTTTGTTAGCTGGTTCATACCAGGAGAAACAGGTCAACTACATTAGAGATGTGAGCAATATGTATCTCAACTAGAATATTTGTCCATTCAGATTTTTTTAAACTTGGGGTATACAGTCATCCCTCAGTATTCACTGGGGACTGGTTCCAGGAACCCCCACAGATACCAAAATGTGAGGTTGTCCAAGTCTCTTATGTAAAATGGTGTAATATTTGAATATAACCTACGCAGTCCTCCCGTGTACTTTAAATCATCTCTAGGTTACTTATAATACCTAATACAATGCAAATGCTATGTGAATAGTTGTAAATCCAATGTAAATGCTATGTAAATAGTTGCTGGTGTGGCAAATTCAAGTTTTGCTTTTTGGAACTTTCTAGAATTTTTTTTAAAAAATGCTTTCAGTTTGTTCCCTGTTGTTTGAATCCATAGATGTGGAACACACAGATACAGAGATTGCCAATAATTCACATACTGTAAAATTCACCCTATTAAGGTGTATAATTCAGTTGTTTAGTGTATTTATTCATTTATTTTTTTATACATCCCCAAAGTAATATCATAGTGCCTGGTGTATGAGAGAATTTCCGTTAGACTGCTTGCATTCAAATCCTAACTATACTACCTCCCTGCTGTGTGACTTGAAGCTACTTAACATCTCTGAGCTTTAGTTGACTCCTCTGTAAAATGGGCATTCTCATAGGATTGTGAGGGTTAAATGAGATAGTGCATGTAAAGCACTCAGCGCCTGTCACATAAGATTCAATAAGCGCCAGTCACCATCGCTATGAATGAGTGATGGGACTGTGTCTGGACCACTGTGTTCACCTCTGGACACCTCTAAGAGAGTTACAAATAAAACAGAGCAACTTGGGATGAAGAGGAGGCTGGAAAACTGAGGCTGACACTGACTGCTTTGGTGTAGGTGTGTCCATGGCAAAACCTCCACCTTTCTGTGCCCTTGCTCTGCTACATCTGGATCAGGGACAGACTCGGGGCCTGAGTCAAAGCCCAGCTGCTGTACTTCTGCCACCTTGAGTGCAGAGAGAAGCTTGGAGGCAGGCTGTCAGGGAGGGAAGCGTGATGCACGTGAGACCTCCAAGGGCACTTACTTGGACGTGAGCCCCCAGTCATTGCATAAGCCAGCTCAGCCCAGCGCTGCTCCGATGGCAGCGCTGAGGAGTGCAGCTCCGCTTTACCTCCCAGCTACCTCCACTTGCTGAGAATCCCGACTCCTTTACTGTTTAACCTTTTATTAAAGTAAATACACACATGCACATTTCATAAGTGTATAGCTCAGTGAGTTTTCGCAACTGGATTCAATTTTGAATCTAGATCAACAAACAGGCCCTTACCAGCATCCCAGAAGCCCTTCCTACCCCATTCCAGCTACTGTCTGCACCCTTCTCCCCAGAGTAACATCCTAACTTCTGCCCGCACAGACAGTGCTGCTCAAAGGGCACGTAAATCACCTGCAGATCTTGGGGAATTCAGGTGACTGTTAGGTCTGGGGTGGCTGGAGACGCTGCAGCTCAAATAAGCTCTGGGGTGCTGCTGCTGCATCCACAGACCACAGTTAGAGTAGCAAAGTCAAGGTTAGAAACCATGCTTTATTATTGAGTTTGTCTGTTGGAGACCAGTGATGTAAGACAATGGAAGCACCAGAAACCTTGTCCCATGAGAATCAGCGGGAGGAGGAAAGGGGATCATAGACCTCTACCTCGGAATCTCAGAAGCAGGGCCATCCATCCAATCACAGGACAGAGCGCTGGGTTCTGGGTCCTGGAGCATGCTCTCAGCCGCCCACCCTCTCACAGGTGTATGAATGAGCTCTGCATGGGCAGCAGCTGGGAAGGGTTGAAATAGTGGGGGGTACAGGTACTGGATTTGGAAGCACAGTGTCCTCTTCCAGCCCGCCTAGAGATGCTGTGCTGTGCTGTGCTAAGTCACTTCAGGCATGTCCAACTCTTTTCGACTCTATGGACTGTAGCCCTGCCAGGCTCCTCTGTTCAAGGGATTCTCCAGGCAAGAATACTTGAGTGGGTTGCCACGCCCTCCTCCAAAGGATCTTCCTGACCCTACGTCTCCTGCATTGGCAGGCAGTTTCATTACCACTTAGCACCACCTGGGAAGCCCCCCAGAGATACTAGGATTTTATAACTGACTCAAAAGGCTACCTGGGACACCCAACTGACCTCCCAGTAAACTGAAGAGTGATAGGAATTAGCGATGTTTTCAAGTGAAAGACCATAAGTATCTGTGATTATTTTTTTGCTTGGAGAATTTTTTGTTGTTGTTTGAGACAGTTGAGAGAGAATCTGATGTAAGACTGTGGTTTGGGGACTGTTTCAGCCTGTGATCCCATGATTTTGTGGCTGGCCACAATAAAGAGCTTTGTGATTTCAGAAGGTGGCTGGAAAGCTAGCCCATGGGAAGCCCACAAGCTCTGATGGTGGCCTTTCCTGGCTGGTTTAGAGGAACTTAGGGCTGTGGTTACAGGGACTGGTGCTGACAAAGTCTGTTTTGACCAATTAGGACCCTGGGCAGGCTGCAGCCTTCCCATCCGCCGTCTCCTCTATGCTTGGCCATCAGGGGCCTCCAGTTGTGAAAAGTTCCCTAGACCTCTAGCTTCCAGAGGAGGGGGCTGAGGAGAGTGCCAGGGGCTCCCCAAACCTCCAGCAAATGTACAGATGATGTCTCTTCATCCCACACACCCTCACACGGGTTACTGCAAGCCCGGATCCTTGTCTTATAATTCATTCATGTATGTGATAACATTTCCCAGGCACCTCTATCTGCCAGGCTCTGCAGGCCCGGCGCGGGACACACAGATGACTGCCCACAGGGAGTCCACAGTGCAGATGGGAAGATGTAGTTAAATAACTCCCATTCAGTGTGTTTTATGCCCTGATGCAGACAGGCCTACATGAGAGAGTGAGGGCCAGATGCAGAGGGACCAATCGGGAAGACTTAAAATAGGAGACCCCCTTAGAATGAGCTGCGGTTATTTCTGGAAGTCCTGAAAGATGCCTCCTGTCTGCTCACAAGTTCCCTAGCAGCTGCAGTCCTGATGGCATATCCACCTCCCCTTCTCATTCCAGCGGTGGAATGGCTGGGAGAAGGACCTCAGTCTGTCTTCTTTGAAGAAAGAATTCAGCAGAGACCAAGACTGTGAAAAGAGAAAAGGGTTTATTAGAAGCCCAGTATGTGTGGAAGAGCACATGGGTGAACTCAGAGTGTTTTGTGTGCAATAGGGGCGGCTTAGGTTGCTTATATGGGGCGGGGGGCAGTTTTCCTGTTGCCTCTGGCCAGTCATCATGCTTGTGCCCATATTTGGTCTGACTCAGGGTCCTGACCTGGTAGCACGCGCATCTCTCAGCCAAGATGGCTTCCAGCACAAAGGTTTCTGGGAGGTTGGCAGGATATATTAGGAGCTGGTGCCTCCTCCTCCTTTTGGCCCTCCCCTGGAGTGAGGGCCTCTTCTGTGCATGCGTCAGGCTGGGCCCTCCCCTTGGCCACAAGAATGAAGATGTTGTCTTCATTGTCTTTCACCTGATCTGGATCCAGTGCTCCTGCTGGTATCTTATCTTGAAGTGTCAGCAGGAGCCCAGGTGCAGCTGCTCAGCCCAGAGCCTAAACTAGTTGCAGCTGCTCAGCCTGGAGCCTGTATATTGCCTGCCTCACTTCTGCTCTTGCCCCCGCACCCACTTATCCACATCTTCAGTCCACAGAGCTGCGTGGAACCACACATCAGGCCCCCTCCCCAGCACACACCCACACCCGCCTGTCTCCACTGCTCGTCTCCACGCTGTGCTTCCAGGAAGCTCCCCAAGCTCCAGCCACTGGAGGGCTGTCGGGGGGAAGGGGAGAAGGGCCTCCTCCCTGCTTCCAAGCCGGAGTCAAGGCCACCAAGTACAGTTGAGTGCTTTGTGCACTGCACAAGGCTGTTGGTGTCAGGAGTGGGCAGGCGCTGAGTTCAGCCTGTGATCTGCTCTCCGGGTCGAGTTCTTCAGCTTGTAGGTCTTATGGACGTGGGGATCTTTCACAAAGGGTCTCGAGGGGTTCCTGTTGGACACTCTTCCTCTCAGAGAGGGGGCAGCTTTCTCTGATTTGCACCAGGGCTCCTAAGATACCCCATTGGCCCTAACTCGAGTCCCAAAGTACCCTTGTTTGTGCCATGAGCCCTGGAGTTGTTCCCCCAGAAAGTCTGCTGCTGTTGTCTAGGCACTAAGTAGTATATGGCTATTTTGTGACCCTGTGCGCTGCAGCTCGCCAGGCTCCTCTATCCATGGGATTTCCCAGGCAAGAATACTGGAATGGGTTGCCATTTCCTTCTCCAGGGGATCTTCCCAACCCAGGGATTGAACCCATATCTCCTGCAGGTGGATTCTTTACCACTGAGCCACTGGGGAAGCCCAGAAAGTCTTTGCTGTACTCTAAACCCTGGAAGGATTTTCAATGCAGATCTTACTTAAAGGACCCCGGGTAAGACAGAGTCTTCTGGAGCTGTTTCTGGAGCATGCTCTTCAGAGGCACCCTGCGTTTGGAAGCACTGCGAATCTCTCCGGCACCCACCCTCTCCCCAGGAAGACAAGGCAGGCCCTGGAGATCCCAGGCTGAACCCTACCCTTTCAGCTCCAGGCTATAGCACCTCATGGTAACGGAGGTCTGGGGCTTGCTTTTGGATAGTCTGGGTCTCCCTTGCCTGCCTTCTCACTATTGATCATCTCGGGTGGATGGTCAGAATGAAACAAAAGGCCCTTTTTTCTAACCTTTCTGGACAGCAGGTAAACAGCTAACCACCCCGCCTGCCCCCCGCCACCCAGCATCCATCCAGCCGACACAGCTTCCTCCACCCCCAGACATTGGAAGAACGGAACTGTGGGAAGGGCTCTGTGTCTCTTTCCCTGCTAGTCCCAAAAGAGCACTGAAAGCCCTTCACTCTGCCAGGCAGGCCTTCCCGAAATCAATTGAGCGAGCGTCTAAACAGAATTGTTTCAGGTGTAGATTTTTCTTTCCATCTGGAGATGTGCACTGTTTTTTCCTTCTTCGTAGTTGAGACTAAGATGAGCATTGCCTCCCATGGTTGCTATCACACTGTGTGCAGAGGGGCCAGGAAACTTTATGGCTAAGGAAAGAAAAAGGAAGACTTTAATACAAGTCTACTGATTCATCAACCCAAAGTCTTAAACATTTAATTAGAATAAATATGTTTAAGACTTGGGTTGATGAATCAGTAGACTTGTATTAGAAACAGGGACTTCCCAGGGGGCTCAGTGGTAAAGAATCCTCCTGCCAGTGTAGGAGATGCAGGTTTGATCCTTGGGTCAGGAGGATTCCCTGGAATAGTAAATGGCAACCCACTCCAGCATTCTTGCCTGAGAAATCCCATGGACAGAGGAGCCTGATGGGCTCATCTGTCTCAGTTGCTTCAGCTGTGTTCGACTCTTTGTGATCTGATGGACTGTAGCCTGCCAGGCTCCTCTGTCCACGAGATTTTTCTCGGCAAGAATACTGGAGTGGATTGCCATGCCCTCCTCCAGGGGTTGGTGTTGCAAAAGAGTCAGACATGACTTAGCAACTAACAACAACAATTAGAAACAATCATTATAGCCCTGCAGAACCTTCTAGTTTATTTGGCATCATAGAACCACCCAGAAGGAAGATACATGGGATGAAATCAAATAAAACTTCCCCAGTGCAGGAAATGCCCCATAACACCCTGATACACAGGGTCCTCCTAGGTCTGCTTGAATCCATGGAGTGATGGGGAGCTCACTACCTCACAGATCCTTCATTTCGAGGAAGGGACCACTGAGGCCATAAGCTCAGCCTCCTTTGCCATTCAGTGCTCCAGTTCCCTCTGTGGTCTTCCTTTCAAGTGCTTGCACATTTTTGGTGACAGAGATCTCATTACCTCCTAAGCGAGCCCACCTAGCCCAATCACCCCCTCAGTGCTGGATCCAGAGATTTAAAGGTGGGCAGTGTAGGCTCTGCACCATATCGTAGGGAGAGGCAGGCAGGTAATCAAACGGACATGATCTCAGTGTGACCAGCACAGCAGAGATATGCGTGAGAACAGAAGTCGCAGGGAGGAGGCAGCTGTGACCTCCTTGCAAGACCTGGGAGGGCTTCTCAGAGGGGGTGGCCTGTGAATCTGGATTTTGGAGGACTCATGAAAATTTGCGAAGGAACTTAGCGGGGATGGCGTTCTGAGTGGAGGAAAGAGCCAGTGCCGGGCCCCCAGCGTGAGCTGTGTGGTGCGCAGGGACGCTGAAGCAGTGTGGGATTGCTTGGATGAGAAATGCTGTGTGGAGTGTGGCAGGAGGGGTGTGGACGATGGAGGGCACACCCTGCTAAGAATCTGGAGTTTAACCTGTGGGCTCGATGGGGCAATAAAGGGTTTAAAGTCTAGGAGACTTGCTGAGATTTGCTGTGGAGGATTGTTCCTCCTTGGGGGGTATTTGATGGATGAGCAGCAGATGAGCCGAGGGGCAGGAGGCCAGCTGGAGGCTCGTGCCATGTTCCCGTCAGCAGTGATAAGGGATACATGGACAAAAGCCAAGTCTTGATTAAGAACCTCAGTCCTTTACACACCTTCGTTCATCTCATCCACACAACCACAATGTCGGATACATTAGTTGCCCCCACTTCACATATGAGCAAACTGAGGCTCAAAGAGGTTATGTGACCTGCCCAGGTTCACATAGATAGTAAGTGACAGAGCAAGGACTGGAACTTCTGTCAGTCTCACTCCAGAGTTCCCGCTCGTAATGGCTCATCTGGATGGCACCACGGGAACAGAGAGGAGGGGTTACTAACAAGAGACGTGGGAATAAGACTGTCGTCAAAGTCCTGGAAGCAGACGGAGTCCACCTGGGTGCTTCACTGGAGAGGTGCAGTGAAGGGACCACCTACACAGGTGTGGGTGGGGTTAAGGCAGCTGGTATAGAGGCCATCGCAGAGAAGGCAATGGCACCCCACTCCAGTACTCTTGCCTGGAAAATCCCATAGACGGAGGAGCCTGGTAGGCTGCAGTCCATGGGGTCGCTAAGAGTCGGACACGGCTGAACGACTTCACTTTCACTTTTCACTTTCATGCATTGGAGAAGGAAATGGCAACCCACTCCAGTGTTATTGCCTGGAGAATCCCAGGGACGGTGGAGCCTTGACAGGCTGCCGTCTATGGGGGCGCACAGAGTCGGACACGACTGAAGCGACTTAGCAGCAGCACAGAGGCCATGGCAGGAAGCCCTCACCACTCCTGGGCCTGAAGGGGTAAAGAAGGAGGGTCTTCCTATACCCAGAGAGGCCAGACCACACATGGAGCCCAGCTGAAGCCAGAGCTGGCGCAGATGCTGCGGCCACAGGGAGTGCACACCCCATCTTCTCTCTCCTGCCGTCTCCAGTCTCCTGATGGTACCCTCCATCAAGACAGAAACCAGAGAGCAAAGGAGCTGGGAGGTGCTAGCGTGGGGCCCCACCTCTTAGAGCATGGGAAGGGAGGCAGAAGGAGAAGCACTTGGGGACTGAATAGGAAAGTGAGGGGGGAGAGGAGAGGGTTCCTGGGGGACTTCCAGGTCCCTATTTCTGGTGACAGGTGGATAAAGGCACCATCCCTGCCTGAATCAGCTGGCAGTGGAGCTACTCAGCAGAAGGGCTGATGGGCTCAGCTCTGGCTCCGGAGTGTGAAGGTTTGGTGAACACCTAAGTGGCACCTTGGTCTCCATGATGGTGGCATATGCAGGTCTGGAGCTCGGAAGAGAGGTAGGAGCTGGGAAAGAGCTAAGGGCATTGTCAGCACAAGGAGAATGGTTGATGCCTGAGGGTGGGAATGATAACCCAGGGACTCTTAGGACACTTTTAGGACAAAGCGGGCTCAGGACTGAGCCCCAGGGTCCCTTTCCATCTTAAAATGATGGTGGCAGAGTGGAGAGAGAAATTCTACCTCCTTTTGCAAAGGCCAAGCCCAGGGGTAACCCTGAGCAGAGGCAGCCCGAGGTGGGTGGCCCTGCTGGTAGGGGTCCCACTGTCCTGCTTTCAGAATATTTCTTCTATTATTGTTTCATCATTGTGTGAAGAGCTCCAGATTGTCTCCAAAGGGACGTGAATCCCCTGGGATCATCTTGTGGAGGGATATATTACAGCCTTTACTTACTTTATATGTAAAAAAAAAAGAAAATTGAGGATGACAGTTGCTCAGTCATGTCCGACTCTTTGCAATCCTATGGACAGTAGCCCATCAGGCTCCTCTGTCCATAGGATTCTCTAGGCAAGAATACTGAGTGGGTTGCCATTCCCTTCTCCAGAGGATCTTCCTGACCCAAGGACGAACCCTGGTCTCCTGCATTGCAAACAGATTCTTTACTGTCTGAGCCACCAGGGAAGCTGTGGAAGAATATATTACAGCCTTTACTTACTTTATATGTAGAAAAAATGAAAGAAATTAAGCTTTAGTAAAATCTAATGACAGTGGGTGTGTATGGTGGTCTCATGCAGGAACTCTCCTGAGGATGGAGTGGTTGGTCAGCTGTGACACCAGCCAGCCCCAGGGCATTGTGTCCAGGGTCCCGGGATGAGCCCCAGCTCAGTGATTCTCTAGGAGGACTCAGCATAGAAGTGTACTCACAGCAATGATTAATTACAGAGACAGAAGGTAAAGCAAAATCAGCAAAGCGAAAAGGCACGTGGAATGAAGTCAGGGGAACCAGGTTCGAGCTTCCCAGAGCCTCTCCCAGTGGACTCACATAGGATGCCCCTAATTCCCCAGCGCTGACCTGTGACAACACATGAAATGTATACCCGGGAACTCAGCAGACACTCAGCGCCCACGGTTTTTACTGGGGGCCAGTCACCTAGGTCCCCTCTCCCGAACACTTACCCAAACTCCAGGCTCTCAGAAGGAGGGCAGATTTGTGGCATAAAACGCACTGTTTGCACAAACCGTTCAGGCAGAGTCACTCTTATCACTGGGCAAATGGTGGGACCCTCCCCAAACCCAGGTTCTCAGACACCAGCTTAAGTGAACCTTGCCAGCAGGTCTTGGGCCCTGTAGGTTCCCTCTTTTCTGCCCCGGCATCCTCGCCCGTTCTTTGCTTTCAGTTTATGGCACCATATTGCAGTTTCCAGATGCCCAGTTAAATGTGTATCGTCGAGTTTTAACTAACTTAACTCATTTGTACTATTATGTCTTAATGAGTTTGGCCCTACAGAGTAGACAAGTGGCCTGAAAATAATGGCCCCAGAGAAAGCATAAGTCAAAGCAAATATAATAATGCAAAGCATATTGGAGTAATACTTTTACCCAGGTAAAAGGTCTTTGAGGTCTTTGTCTGCCACATTATGAAGAAAAATATTCCATCTCTTACCGTTCTTTTTAAAATGTCCTTGTTCTGTATATATTCATGTTTTAAATAGTTTTTGCTGATAGAGGAACATGGTCAAAAACACTTGGAGACCACTGGTCTTCACATAACCACTAGCTCTCAAAGCGTGCTGAAGTCAGCCAGGGAAGTGTTCTCAGGCTGGCCAGCTGCTTGCCCAGGTGAGCTGTGCTGGCAGCTGCCTCCTGGGCAGGGTGGACCCGGCTGGGGTCAGGAGGCTCTCTGCGGGACAGGCAGCAGGATGTGGAGGAGAAAGGGCTGGACTAGGTCAAGGCCTTGAGTTCCAGGCTTAGCTCTGGAGCCAGGTTGCAGGGTTGAGAGAAATACCTCAATGCCCTGAGTCTCAATTACTTCATCTACAAAGGGGTTTTCTCACTCAACTGGTGACTCTAGAAAAAATCACCCTGGTTTTGGTGGTGGTTGTTTTATTCGTTTGTTTTTATCATTATATACTTAGCTTCTGACCTAGTAATCCTTATTGAATGAACAGATGAACAAATGAATGGATGAGTGAAATGAACTGTAAGGTCCTATGTAACTCCAGCAGGCTAGGAATGTGAAATCTTATCATTGAATAAGCTCAGGTCTAAGTTCCCAGTAATCGACTCCTTCCCGTCTCTGTTCTGCTTACTTTTCTTGCATCCTTGTTGTATAATATGGCCATCCTACACCTTCTGTAGAGTACAGTGATTCATTCTTGCCTGTCTGGAATTTTCAAAATTAAAAAAAAAAAAGATTGAGTCCTCACCTGTACCATTATCAGCATTCACACCTCATGTGTCTGTGTTTCTGACCAGTCACCGTAATGCTGTTGTCTTTCCTTAGGGGGTTGGTCTTTCCATCTCCCTAGCCAGTTCCTATTTTTGCAGATAAAATGGAAAGGGGAAATGTTCTGTCTCTAAGAAGCTGGGGAGCCAAGTTACTAAGAGGCAGAGTGAAGGGACTGCATGAAGGGAGCGTATCTGGGAAACTCCTACACAACTGCCCGCAGCCCTGGGCTGGATGGGCCACTGAGGCCTGGCAGATCTGCTGGGCTCTGGACATGGAGAGCTGACCTGTCCACCCTAGCTGTGGCTCTCTTCCCTACTATACCCACCTTCCTGCTGAGTTCAGCCGAGGCAGGTGGGGGCCTTTCAGAGGTTAACTCAGCTCAGCAGAGCTGAGGAAGAACAGGAGAAAGACCATAGTCAGGGCTCACAGAGCATACAGCCTTTTTGTCCCTGTGAGTGGGAGGCCCCAGAAAGTAGTGGCACACAGTCCAGGGCTGGGCCGTGTTTGGGGGCCCAGGAGATGCATCTCCTGGGTCTTGGAGGGTGTCCAGGCCAGCCAGTGAGGGTGAACTCAGGAGAGGCTGGGGCCTGGCCACGATGGCAGTGCAGGTGGGGAGGGGGGCACCCAGGAGCCCCCACGACCTAACAGATGGTTACCAGCCACCCCCGCCTGCAGGAATCAGGCTCTCTGCTCTTATCAGGGCTGGTGGTTTCTGGCAGCCACCGGCCTGGGGCCAGGGATCAGGGCACACTTTAGTCCTGGGGATCAGGTGAGAGCCAAATAAAGCCTTAGTCCTACTAAGCAAGGACCTCAGGTCCAAGTGTGGGCTTGGGGACCAAGGCTAGACTCAGGCAGTGTCACTCCTGTCTTTCTCTAAAGGCCTGAAGAGATAGGCCCAAGGTGGGAGTGGAAGGGTTACAGCCCTTCTCCCCTGGCCTTCCACCCCATCACTGAGCAGCCCCTCATGATGCCGGGGAGCTGGGCTGGTGCAGCTGCCAGCCAGGTGTCCCCAGGGCCAGTTCTGGCTGAGTCCTGCCCTGCCTAGAGGAGTGGCCGGGTCACTAATACCAGAGAAGGGCCATGCAAGCTTGTTGTCCTGCCCCATCTCAGCCCCCATGGCTCAGCGCCCTCCCCTCCCCACTGTCTACACCCCAGGAGCAAGGAGTACTGTAGAAGAGCTTCCTGGGGCCACCTGGTCTCCTAGAGACTTGGGTGATGAGGCAGAGAAATCAGCAATTACAGTTATGTCGCAGGCACGCAAAAGGCCATCAAGGAAGGAAAGGAGGAAGGGAGGACCGGAAGGCTGGTCTGTGGCCCCTCAGTGGTCCCGGGGACCCTCTGTGCCTCTCTCAGTGACTGGGCTGTGGGCCCATGGAAGGCAGAGTTTGAATCTCACATGCCTCCGCACCTCGGGTCTAGTAAGTGGTCGATAGAACTAAAGGTCTATCAGATTGACATGTGATGGAAGGACTGTTGATGCTAGTGAAACTCTACCATATGTGAAGTAGAGCATCTGCCCCTACCATCCAGAGCCCCACTGTTGGGACACTCTCATAAAAGACAAGGTCCGTCCACCTGGGAGATGTTGACCCTCTGTTTTCTCATGGCCTCTAGGTCAGGACCTGGATTCTCACCGTGGGCTACACCACCGCCTTCGGGGCAATGTTTGCAAAGACATGGAGAGTCCACGCCATCTTCAAAAATGTGAAAATGAAGAAGAAGGTAATGGCTCCTTCGTGGCAGAGTATTTGCAGTGTTCACCCAGTATTTATTCTTAAAAGACTTCTTAGGCGCCTACTGTACAGCCAGGCACTGGGCTGCTTGCTGAGGATTCAAGCTAAACACAATCCTCCCCACTTCCAACCCAAACCCCCAACATCTTCAGCCTCCTGGGGAGATCAGACGCTTTACAAATTGTTTACAAGACAGGATAATAAGGGCTGGTTGGGTGCGTATGGGGATACTGGGGCACAGCACTCAGGGAGGGGTTGGTGTAGTAAGTGACACCTGTGCTAAGACCTGGAGGCTGAGAGGGAGGCAGAGGCTGAGGGGTTACCCATCTCCCAGAGGGAACAGTGTGCAGGGAGGCCTGGGCAAGGGAGGGGAGAGTTCAGCTGCTGAGGGGTCCATGGGGACAGGGTACAAGAGGTGGCTGCAGGGGAAGGCAGGAGCCACAGTTAGGAATTTGAACTATAACCTGTGGGCAGTGAGAAGCCCTTGGAAGAGGAAAGTGAAACAGGGAAGGGGCCTGATGCAGTGCTGCCATTTTCAGAGAGGCCCTTAGAGGACAGGAGCCCTGCCTTCCTGTGGAAGGAAAGCGTTTGCCACCCATGTCGCTGGCTGTAAACACTGTGTTGATCAAGCTCAACCCTTAGGATGCATTCAGAGAGCTTTCCCCACACTGGTCTTTTTTAACTCCTCCAACAGCTGGCACTTATTTTCCCTTACTCCTAGAGAAAAACTCAGGCAAATCTTCTGACTTAGAAGATTGTGTGGTCAACAATGAAAAAATGGAGTCCATCATAACATTCAAAACCCCAAACTGCATTCAGAGGCAGCTCCTCTCCCTCCCCCAGCTTGTCCTGAGCAGCCGGTCACCTGCCCTGGGAGAGGAGCGGCTGTGGATGAGCTGCCTCTCTGTCTTGCCAGGCTGAGTTTCTTCCCCACCATCCCATCTCCAAGGTTTCCGAACCCTCCAGAGTTGGGGCTTCAAGTAGTGGAAGGGGCAGGGAAGACCTCACTTGCCAGGAGCAGCATTGACCTTGCTGCTCCTGAGAGGATAAGCCGGCCCTTTAGGCGCTCATGGGCTTCCCTCATAGCTCAGTTGGTAAAGAATCCGCCGGCAGTGCAAGAAATCCTGGTTCAATTCTTGGGTTGGGAAGATCCACTGGAGAAGGGATTGGCTACCCACTCCAGTATTCTTGGGCTTCCTTTGTGGCTCAGCTGGTAAAGAATCTGCCTGCAATGCGGGAGACCTGGTTCGGTCCCTGGACTGGGAAGATCCCCTGGAGAAGGGAAAGACTAACCACTCCAGTATTCTGGCCTGGAGTATTCTGTATAGTCCATGGGGTTGCAAAGAGTTGGACACAACTGAGAGACTTCCACTTTCACCTTAGGCTCTCATGGAGTCCTTCTGTGGGATTTTCAAAGCCCCCGTTCCTGGGACTTACTCTTCTGCAGTGCCCCATGGGGGCAATACATGGGGGAAATACTCCCCTGCTTGGCCACTTGTAGCTCCTTCCCCAGGCACTTGGCAGTGCCTCTCTCCTGGGCTCTCCCCTCCAGCTTGCCTTGGGCACAGCCCTCCCTCACCTGGAGCCCACACTGCTGTTCAGGAGGCACTTACACATCCTTCAGTCCTATACGCTCAGGGGTGGAGACTGATCCGGCTGCAGCCGCTTCCCCTCTTCTGCTCCACACTGGAGCAGCTGACCCGTCATCCTCCCAGGGGTTTCTCAGGCAGGAGTCAGACATAGGCTCACCAGGTCCCCAGGCTGCAGGGAGGCTAGCATTCAAGCCATCTGAGTGTTCTTCTTAAGCCTCACTCTTGATCTGAGGTCATAGAGAAAGCATATCCCCCATCCTGTCACCTGGAGATGAGGTGAGATAACATCATGACACCATTTTTCAAAACTCCTCTTCTTGATTCATCTCCCCCTCTACCCCCCACATCCCCCCTTACACACTTTTTAAACCCCTGATGTATGTAAAACCCATTCACAGACATCTGCTTCGAAGATCCTGCACTGTGACCTCACCCTGCTCTGGATCATGGTGCCTCTTTTCCAGTTCTTCATCCCAAACTTGCATTTGCCATCCTGTTGCCTGGGTCATGAGCCCTCGCACCCATGCAGATAGCAGCGAGCCCCAGGCGGTGGGGCCAGCAGGCGCAGCAGGAGAGCAGGCTTCTACTCCCTGCTTCACCGCTGACCTGCTGTGGGTCCTTTCGGCAAACCTCTTCATCTCTTCCCTGCTGAGATGAAGGGCTTCCCTGGTGGCTCAGATGGTGGAGAGTCTGCCTGCAATGCCGGAGGCCCCGGGTTTGATCCCTGGGTCAGGAAGATCCCCTGGAGAAGGAAGTAGCAACTCACTCCAGTATTCTTGCCTGGAAAATCCCATGGACAGAGGAGCCTGGTGATCTACACCCCATGAGGTTGCAAAGAGTTGGACACAACTGAGCGACTAACACACATGCACTTCATCTCTCAGGGCCTGTTTCCTTGTCTGTGGAATGGGGGTGCACTGAAACGGTATTGTCTCCTGAGCTGTGATTCTGTCTCTGCCCAGTGGTACCTCTCAGGTGTCAGCCCCACCACCCACCCCTTCACCACCAGGGCTATTCTAGGAACTGCTCTCCAGATGGGGGAGGGGGGCTGTAGCCTCGTTCTCTGTTCCCCGCCCCCCATTACTGGACCATCTTGGGAAAACTACAGGCTGCGTTTGGAGGGAGAAAAGACCTCGGGTTTGCCACCCACTGCCTGTGCTCACCTGGAAGGCCTTGCTCTCACTGGGCCTCAGGAGCATTTGTGACATACCCTTCTGTCTGTAAGATGAGGAGCCTGGCCACCTGGTCCTTCTCAGAGCTGACAATCAGAGCACATTACAGTCAAACCGGAGCTTTTGAAAACTACAAGAAGTAACCCAGCCCACACCTCCTGGGCTGGAGCTGGCCAGTAGGAGTTACTGCTGCTGCTGCTGCTAAGTTGCTTCAGTCGTGTCCGACTCTGTGCGACCCCATAGACGGCAGCTCACCAGGCTCCCCCATCCCTGGGATTCTCCAGGCAAGAACACTGGAGTGGGTAGTAGGAGTTACTAGACTTCTCCAAATTGTACTAATATACAGCCTGGGTTTCTGTCTAGACCAAGGTTACCCAGAGTATAAGTTGTAAAGCAGCATCATTGGCATCACCTGGGAGCTTGTTCAAAATGCAGTTTCTTGGGCCCCACCCCAGCCCTCAGAGCCAGGTTCCTGCAGCCCGGGAATATGTGTTTCCACCTGCCCTCTCAGCGAAGCTGATGCAAGCCAAAGTTTGACAGGCACAGGTGACTTCTGGGGCCCCTCCCGCTCTGTGGCTCTGTCATTTATGAAAAGTCCATCGAGGTTTTGAAGACTTAGTATTGGTTCCTTTGTGTCAATATGTGATTCATGCATATTATTATTGGTAGTGAAGAACTAGTCTTTGTTTTCCAATATTCATGTGATCACTAAGCAAGAACACTCAGATTGTCTGGCAACAATTGGCAAAACATGCCAGGGAAGACTTCAGGAGTTGAGTTGTCTGAAAACTCCGCGGAAGCTGGAGCTGTGTGGCCACAGCCTGCTATGCTGCCTGGGACAAGGGGACTTGCTGCACCCTCCAGGGGTTGGGCAAACTGAGAGCCAGGCAGGTGTCCAGGGAGGGGGTCTGTCTGAGACACTGTCGAAGGCTTTGAGTACAAGATTCAGTCACCAGTTTAGTCTGTTGTGAAAATGATTTAAGCCAGGTGAACACACCTTTCCAATGTGAGACATATTTTGCTCTAGGCTTTCTAGTTATTCCAATAACAGCCTTGTGGCACTAGAGCTGAGTATCATTTGTCAGCCAAATTAGAGGAAGTTAAGAGGATATAAAAGATATGTTTACCTTTCCCAGACCAAAATCTCAAGTCAGGAACCAGATCACTTTGAAAGGGTTGTAGCAGTCACAGGGCAAAACTAGAATTGAATTCTCCTTGGTTCCAACCTTTTATGGAGCCATAAGGTCAGTTTCTATTGTCATTGTTTTGTATTTTCTTGGCTTTTTTTTAAGTTTAGACTTTTTAAAAGTGAGCCCCTTAATTTTTTTTACTGACACATATACAAGATTTAACTAAATTTGTAAATGCAGTCTGACACTTTTTTTCAGTCTTTTCACCCTTTTCTTCCTTCCTTAGCTCCCACTTCATCTGTCTTCCCTCTACCCACCGTGTCATGCCTTCCCCAAACACACACAAATACAAACTTTACCCCATATGCCTACATTTTTAAAGACACTAAGCGACACAAAGCCTGCTAAAGGAAGTATTGACATGTGGTGACTTAATGCTTCTAAATTCAGTATTTTTATAGTATGTAACCTTTTTTTTCCCTAAAGATCAATCGTAAAATCTTGAATTAAGAAGCCTCACTACCACCATCTTTATTCTGCCTCTTATTCTTACTAGGACCAAGTTGAAACATTGAGACTAGAGCAGTAACTCAGAGATGAGATCTTCTATTTTGCAGCCAGATGTTTTTGGGAAGACAAAGAAAGTTTGCTACATATATAACTCGATACTGTTGTAAATAACACCATCAGGTTCAGAATTTCATCCAGGCTCAGCTTCAAGAAAATGCCAGGAGAGTATCTGTCATCTAAGTGATGGCAGGAAGGCAGGGCTGCTGGTTGTACAACCTCTATTCCTTCTGGAACGGCGTCTCTGAAAGTAGGCAATGAGCTGAATCTAGTGGGAGACCAGTCTGAATCAAGTCAAAATATCTGAGGTCTTTAGAAGAAATAAAGAAATGCCATTTTCTCAAAAGAAGATGTCAGCCAACTTTTCCTGTAAAAAGTCAGATGGTAAATATGTTCAGCTTTGCAGGCCATACAGTCTGTCACAGCCACTTAACTCTGCTGTTGTAGAACAAAAGTAGCCAGAGACAAACGCATAAATGCATGGATGTGACTGTGTTCCAGTAAAACTATTTACAAAGGCAAACAGTGGGCCAAATTCATAGTTTGCTGATCTGTGCCCTGAAAAACCATGGGGAGTAACATTTAATAATAATAGCGGACATCTACTGATCAGGAACTGTAAACCAGACTATGCTGCTGCTGCTAAGTCACTTCAGTCGTGTCCAACTCTGTGCGACCCCATAGACGGCAGCTCACCAGGCTCCCCCGTCCCAGGCAAGAATACTGGAGTGGGTGGCCATTTCCTTCTCCAGTGCAGGAAAGTGAAAAGTGAAAGTGAAGTCGACCAGACTATGGTAATCTATCAGTTTGTGTGGTCATCATCCCCTATCGTGTAGATGAGGAAACTGGCTCGGATGGATTAGGAAATTTACCAAGGACACACAGCTAGTTAGTAAGACTTAAACTCAGATCTGATTCCAGAACTTGATATTTAATTGTTCCTGGGTGCCTTCACTCCCAATCTCTCATTCAGTGAGGATGGAGGCTAGTAACCTCCTAGCCTCAGAGAGAGAACTGAGTTTCATGGCATCAATGTGCACAGACATAACGGAGAAGAGTTTGTGCAGCTTTTGAAGAGAAAGCTGAACAATAAGAAAGTCAGGGAAGCTGGGTGAGCATCAAGTAGGGAGCCCCCTTCTAGCCTGCCCTAAGTTCCTCGGGCATTTCTTCCTTTTACCCCGATTTCTCAAGGCTAACAGGGTGTGACCTGGTTCCCCTGAGGGCAAGGGTCAAGCCAGGTTTCTAAAGCTATCAGGGGTTCCCTGAATGTTTCTGTAAAATCTCAGATGATGGGACTTGGTCAGCACCCCGCCCCCAGGTCAAGTGATTTTGGTGGATTTGATCCCTTTGGCCTTAACTCAGCAATACTCTCTTGTTCTTTTCACGGTTTAGCCACAGAGGCCTCTTGAGTTTTTATTTCTCCTTTAAGGATGGCTTTAATCATTAAAAGCCAGACCTGGTGATATTTCTTAAGCTTCTACTTCAGTTTTGTTGTTTATTTTTCTGTGGTCTTTTCCAGAACTACTTCATCACATTAGCTTTTATTTGGCATTGGGCAGGGAGGGGTAGGGGAGGGGGGCGAGGACACGTGAACACCCACTGAGTGAAATAATACAGGTTCGCTTTGCCCCGACAGCATTTGTCCCCAGGCCAGTCCCCATCAAATGGACATAAAGTGGGGTGGGAATTTCACAGTGTAATAAAGATATCCCCAGCTGCAAAGTGGGACAGGACTTATATTTCTTCTTTATATATTCCTTCATCTCAATTCAATCCATCAAACTTTTAAGTACCAATAGCATGCCAGGCCTTGCTAGGTGCTGAAGGTAAACAAATAAATAAAACAGGCTTCCCTTCTGTCTGGGGTTCCCCAGTTTACTGAGGAGGGTAGACTGTATACAACTTAATACAGCACCTGGTCACTGTAGCATCTGGCAGGTGCTATAAATGTTTGAGGGTGTACTCTCTGGAGAGAGGAGGAGTTTGCAGGCTTTAAATCTTAGTAGCTCTATTCCACTGAGCAAGTTACTTAGCCCGCAGTGTTAGCCTCAGTTTCTTCAGCTGAAAAATGGGAATAATAACAGTATCTGCCTTTACATAAGACGATATATATAAAACAATCAACCTCGAGGCAGGCACAGTGTTCACTAAATGGTAGCATTTGTATTTATTCTCCTTCTTGTAGTTACTATTATTACTAGTCATAATAATAAGTATTGAACTTATTAAGTATAATTAAGTATGGGAACAAAATGCTGTAGGAGTAATTAGTTCTGCTGTGGGAGTTAGGGAGGCTTCATGGAGGAGGTGACAGTGCATCTGAGTCTCTAAGGATTTTAGCAGTCTGTCACATAGAACAGAGTGTTTTAGACGAAAGAACCAGCACCCACGAAGGCCTGGGGTGAAAAATCACAGCACAACCAGAGCCTGAGAGTCATCAAACTTAACTCAGTATATGTGTGTATCTGGGGTGTAGATAAGCCAAGCTCATAAAAGGCCTTGAATGCCAAGCAAGGGAGCTTGTCTGGATTTACCCCGTGGGTGATGGGGAGCCTGGGGGAATTTCCAGGTGGAGCCATTCACTCACCCACCTGACCCAGCCCCTTGGCTGCTGTTTGGGAAGCCTTCTTACGTCCCTTCTGCCCTGGCCCTTTCTGCAGATCATCAAGGACCAGAAACTGCTTGTGATCGTCGGGGGCATGCTGCTGATTGACCTGTGCATCCTGATCTGCTGGCAGGCTGTAGATCCCCTGAGAAGGACGGTGGAGAGGTACAACATGGAGGTAAGCGCCTGGCACCAGCGGGAGGGAGGCAGTATGTCTCCCTGGCTGCCCCAGCTGTGCTTCTTGAGAAGAAATCAAGGTGATTACGAGGAACTCATCATAGCTCTGTGTGGACCCACGATCCCTATCAGGAACATCTCCTTATTTCTGTTCCTTTCCCTTGAGGTATTACTCAGGAAGGCCAAATATAAGGTCGTCACTCCTGGGAAAAGATGGTGAGTTTGCCTAGATATATTACTATATGCAGAATTAAGGAGAAAGTTTGGTTCGTTTAAACCAGTGTATTCTTTACACATTGTAGAAGCCCCCATTTATATGATGCTTCAGTCAAGAAATTACATTGCTTTTTTAATCTCTCCTTTAAAGTGAGTTCCCTCAGGACTGCTGTTAGGGAATAAACACTCTGATAGCTCCTTCTAGTTACTAGAGAATCTTCAAAGTGGTGTCTTGTCAAAAAAGGAGAACCTTACATAAAAGTACCGTTAAATATATATTTTAGTAGTCTTGCATTTGGCCTTGCTCTTAACTCACATTGGTCTTCCTAGGATGCTCCAGTTAGGGAAGTTCACAATTAAGGAAGTTGCAGAGATGACTTTCTCTTAGAAGAGTTAAAGACGCCTTTGTTGGAAAGAGCCAGCTTGAAGGCAGTGGCTTTACTATCTGATTTCCCTATAGGTTAGCAGATTCTATTGAGAAAACTGGAGTTTTCTCTAGTGCTCTCACTGCATTATTGGGGAAATCTTTTTGTTGGATTTAGTGTGAAATTTAAAACTAAACTGGAAACAGTAATTTTTATGCATTGAGAACATAGGTGTTTATCCTTCTGGACAAGGTTTTCTAGCAAATAAGTTGCCCAGCCTCATTTGTCTGGAGATAGGCAGAGGGTTCGCTGAGCCTAGTTAAGAAGTTATACAGTTGGAGCAGTGGCAGAGAATGCTGTTTCCTGACAACATGGATTTAGGGGAAGGATTTAGGGCTGTGTGCCTTCATCTCACTGCCTTAAGTGTCCATCCTGGGAGGAAGCAGGGATCCAGACAGGCAGAGCCAGACTCGGCAGAGGACAGACCTGTGCTGGCTGTGCTCGTGGGCCAAGGGGGCAGGAACTCAGCTGAGGTCCCTCAGGCAGACAGTCTGTGGCTGGAGGGGAGGTGATGTCTGGTCATCACTTGTCTGCACAGTTGACAAAGGAGTGGCCCTGCCCCCAACTCCATCCTAGGGGAATTCACCACCTACCACCAGGATTTGGAAATCCAGACAGGTTGTGAACAGGGGGAAGAGCTGTTATTGGCTGACTGGGCCCCCTGGCTAGGGAGATGATAATCATAAGCAATAATGCTAATAAGAGTAATGATAATGATGATGCTAGTAGCTAGAGGTGTGTGTTAATTTCACTGAATTGTCACAGTAACTCTGTGGACTAGGTGCTATCCTGAATTCCCAATTTAATGATGAGGAAACAGAAACCCAGAGAGATTATATAAGGCACCTAAGGTGGCTCAGATGGTAAAAGAATCTGCCTGCAATGTGGGAGACCCGGTTTCTATCCCTGGGTTGGGAAGATCCCCTAGAAAAGAAAATGGCAACCCACTCCAGTGTTCTTGCCTGGAGAATTCCATGGACAGAGGAGCCTGGCAGGCTACAGTCCACGGGGTTGCAAAGAGTCGGACAGGACCGAGTGACTAACACACGAAGGTCACCTTGCAGTTTGGTGACAGCACCACCAACGATTGCCTCACCCACTTCCCCGTCCTGTCTTCCAGTGTATGACAGTGCTTTGTAGTTTTCAGGTGTTGTCATAGACTGTTGACTGGGCTGTGAAGTGGGTTGGGCAAAGCAGTGTTTTCACATTCTGCAGATAAAGCCTAAAATTAGGTAACAGAAATAGCAAGGCAGAGCCCGTGGGAAGACCTGGAGCTGGGGCAGGTGAGCAGAGAACAGACCTCGATGGCTTGGTGCTGAGCCCGACGGCAGCCGGCGAGGCAGGGGGCTGCCACCTTCACCCAGGGTTAAGGTGGGGGCTGAGATGCAACAGGGTCCCCAGGATCTGGCTCTGGCGGGAGAGGCTGAGGGGTTAGAGTCAGCCTGAATAAGCTCACTCCAGAAATAAATCCAGGAAGCCTGACCCCTTGGACCATTTACAGGAGATGGATCTTGTGCAGGCGATTAGTGTAAGTGACAGCTTACCATCACTCACATCACCTTCCTTCCTTGTTTTCTGTGGTAAGCACTGCTTCTCTCCATGGCTCTGTGCCTAGAGGCTGAGCCCATTCCAGACCTTCCAGGGAATGGCTCGCAAACGGAGGAGCTGCCCGGTGCCACCGAAGTGCGTCTCTGTGTAGAAGAGCCTGGGAAGGAGGGGTCCTGCCAGTGGGCTCTAGCCTTCTGAAGGGGGTCTGGCCACATCCCTGGATCAAGGCCCCGGTATCCTGTCTCTGTGTTTCTCTTTAAGTATCTGCTGAGATTTCTCTCCAAACCTTTCCTGGCTTGATCCTCTTTGCTCCTCTAATTTTAGGGTTGCCCTGTCATTCTGTTGCCATGGCAGCAGAACCTTTGATTTGTCGACCCACAGTCCTGTCGGTTTATTGTCATTTTCCCACCAAACATCGCCAGGCTGTCGGCTGATGTCCCTCAGACCCTCCTCTGTCAGACTCAGCAGGATGACTGAGCAGTGTGCCCAGGGACTGAGGGTCCTAAATTCTCCTCGAGGGGCTGTTTTCCCCAGAACCCCCACTGAGAGAGAAAGTTTATGCTTGGGGGTGAGGTGATGAAAGATCTCTGTGGTCTGTTCTCTCCTGTCCTCAGACCACATCGACCCCAGATGCCTTTGGTCTCCCTGGATGCTCTGAACACCTCAGGAGTCCAACTGCAGGCCTTTCTCTGTGTTGTACTTTCAAGCCTTTGTCCGTGCTGTCCCCTTCTTCCAGAACCTTCTCTGACAAGTAAATGAACTTCAGTTCCAGGCCCCTGTATTAGCTGATGTGTTCCTGAGCTCCACCAGATTTAAGCCCCTGCTCTTCCCCACTCCTGTCTCCAGCATCTAGGTGTTCCTCTCGGGACACTCAGCATGTCTGCTTCACCCCTGCTGTGTGCAGCTCTGCCCCGCTCACCCCTGTGGGACTGCCCATATCTGCAGGACAGGGCTTTGTAGATCACCCTCCTGAACCGAGACCTCACCTCCCTGGGAGACAGGGATGAACACCGTAGTGTGACCTTGAGCTCATGGGGCCACAGGCTAGTGGGGGCAGACAGTACACATGCAGATAAGCACAGTCACTTTAGACTGCACAGATTCTGGTAGCAGCTGGAAGCAAATAAGCAGGGTGACAGGCTCGAGAATGACAGAAGAGTTCTGGAATAACTTATGGAAGAGGTTCCCTCGGTGCAAGTGTCAGGGGAATGAAACTGATTCTGGAGTCCTACTGGGGGCTTCCCAGCTCCACATTTATTCATTTGTATGTAATAAATATTTGTATAATGCTTGTCATGTGCTAGATATTATTCTAAATACATGATGTTTAACAGTTTTAAAAAGTTTTTATACTTATTAGGTTTATAGAAAAATGTAATGGAAAGTATAGAGAGTTCCACGCATCAGTTCAGTTCAGTTCAGTCACTCAGTTGTGTCCAACTCTTTGCGACCCCATGAACCACAGCATGCCAGGCCTCCCTGTCCATCACCAACTCCCAGAGTTCACTCAGACTCATGTCCATCGAGTCAGTGATGCCATCCAGCCATTTCATCCTCTGTCGTCTCCTCCTCCTGCCCCCAATCCCTCCCAGCATCAGAGTCTTTTCCAATGAGTCAACTCTTCGCATGAGGTGGCCAAAGTACTGGAATTTCAGCTTTAGCATCATTCCTTCCAAAGAAATCCCAGGGCTGATCTCCTTCAGAATGGACTGGTTGGATCTCCTTGCAGTCCAAGGGACTCTCAAGAGTCTTCTCCAACACCACAGTTCAAAAGCATCAATTCTTCGGTGCTCAGCCTTCTCCACAGTCCAACTCTCACATCCATACATGACCACAGGAAAATCCATAGCCTTGACTAGAGGGACTTTGTTGGCAAAGTAATGTCTCTGCTTTTGAATATGTATCCTTCCCCAAACATCATAGTTTCCCCCACTATTAACATCTTGCATTATGTGGTATATTTGTTACAATTGATGAACCAATACTGATACATTATTATTTGCTAGAGTCCATAGTTTACATAGAATTCACTCTTCATGTTGTACATTCTGTGTCCTGTGCTTAGTCACTCAATCGTGTCTGACTCTTTGGGACCCCATGGACTGAGCCAGCCAGGCTCCTCTGTCCATAGAATTCTCCAGGCTACTAGAGTGCGTTGCCATCTCCACCTCCAGGGGATCGTCCCAACCCAGGGATCTAACCCAGGTCTCCCACATGGCAGGTGGATTCTTTACCATCTGAGCCACCAGGGAAGCCCAAGAATACTGGAGTGGGTAGCCTATCCCTTCTCCAGGGGAACTTCCTGCCCCAGGAATCAAACCAGGGTTTTCTGCAATTGTAGGTGGATTCTTTACCAGCTGAGCTACCAGGGAAGCCCCATACATTCTGTAGGCTTTGCCAAATGCGTAAAGTTGTGTATCCGCCATTACAGTGTTACACAGAACAGTATCACCGTCTGAAATACCCTCTATGCTTTACCAATCCCTGGCAACCACTGACCTCTCCCTGTCTGCATGACTTTGCCTTCTCCAGAATGTCATGTAGATGAAATCATACATAATGTAACACTTTTAAACTGGCTTCTTTCACTTAACAACATGCATTTAAGATTCCTCCATGTCTTTTCATGATTTGATAGCTCATTTCTTATCACTGAGTAGTATTCTGTTGTATGGATATACCAATTTATTTGCCCACTGAAGGACATCTTGGTTGCGTCCAAGTTTGGAATAAAACTGCTGTAAGTATTTTTGTGTTTTATATGGACATAAGTTTTCAACTAGTTTGGGTAAACACCTAGAAGCAAGATTGCCAGATCATATTCTAAGGTTATGTTTAGTTTTGCCAAACTATCAGTGACTTTTGCATTCACATCAGCAACGAGTGGGAGTGTCTTGCTCCATCCTTGCCAGCATTTGGTGTTGTCGGTATTTTGGATTTTAGCCATTTTAATGTGTGTAGAGGTACCACATTGCTGTTTTAATGTACAATTCCCTAATGACATATGATGTGGAACATCTTTTCATATGCTTATTTGCCACTTACATTTTTTCTTTGGTGAGGTATATGGTTAGATCTCTTATGCACTTTTTAATTAGAGTTTTAAGAATTCTTTGTATATTTTAGTTTTTGTTTGTTGTTATTGTTTTTTGGCCATGTCTCACAGCTTGCAGGATCTTAGTTCCCCAACCAGGGATTGAACCCTGGGTTGTAGCAGTGAAACCACTAAGTCCTAATAAGTTGAGTAAGTTGAGTAGTATCAGTTCTCTGACTTTTACTCTTCAGTATAGTGTTGGCTATTCTGGGTCTTTGTGTTTCTGTGTAAATTTTAGAATTAGTTTGTTAACATCCACAAAGTAACTTGCTGGGACTTTGTTTGGGATTGTGTTGACTTTATTGATCAAGTTGGAAAAAACTGATATCTTGACAATATTGTGTCTCTGTTCATGAACATGGAATAGTTTTTTTATTTTGCTCTACGTTGATTTCTTTTGTCAGAATTTTATAGATTTCCTCATAAGTTTATACATATTCTATTAGATTTATACCTAAGTATTTTACTTTGTTTTCAGTGCTAATATAAATGGTGTATTTTTAAATTTCAAATCAATTGCTCATTGTATAGGAAAGCAACTGACTTTTGCATCTTACCAAGTCTTTTGAGTCATACCCCCTTGCTATAATTGCTTGTTAGTCCCAGGAGTGTTTTTGTTGATTCTTTAGGAATTTCTACATAATCATGTCATCAACAAAAGGGACAATTTTGTTTTTTCCTTCCCAGTCCATATACCTTCTGTTTCCTTTCTTGTCTTATTTCTGTGTCAGCTAGCATTCCCAGTACAATGTTGAACAGGAATGTGAAAAAGGACAGCCTTGCCTGCTTTCTGATCTTAGAGGGAAAGCACCTAGCTTCTCAACATTAAACTTGATGTTAGTTTATCATTTTCTCTAAATGGTTTAAAAATATATACAACATGGTTCTGCTGTCCAAAGTTGAGGGTGCCTGGGGAGCTGACAGGAAGGACAAATGATGACACAGGTGGAGCCTGGGTCATTAGGGACCTTGTTTGCTAAGCAGAGGAGTTTAAAATTCAAAATTAAAGACATTTAATCAGGGAGTGACATGATCAGATTTCCTGGCTGCAGGATGAGAACAGATGAAGGGGTGAGGCCAAAGGGCCAAAATGGCTCAGACAGTTTTTGTAGTAATCCAGGCAGGAGCTGATGGAGATCTAAAGCGGGGCAGTTGCAGTGGGAACAGAGAGAAGTGGGTAGATTTGAGAGACATTACAGAAGCAGACGTGACAGGGTTTGGCGACTGATCAACTCTAAGGGGGAAGGAGAGAGAGGCAGCAAGGGCGCTGCCTGGACTTCTGACTGGGTGATGGGTGATGGAATGGGAGATGGACACTGGACCTCATCACGAGGTCAGGTACAGAATGAGGAGCAGTTTCTGGAGGGAATGTGAGGGGTTCCTTTCTGGGCAGAAGCCCTCAGAAGACGATGCAGTGTCCTAGAGCCCAGGGAGCAGTTCTTCCAGTAGATAGGGATTTGGGAGAGGGGTGGTCAACACACTGAGCATGGGAGATGTGGGGCTGAGTGAGTGTGGTCACCCAGGGAATGGGTCCAGTCAGAGTGAAGACACCCTGACTGGAGCCCAAGGAATTGCTAAGCAATGATGGAAACAGGAGGAGGTCAGGCAAGGGGACTCTGACCCGGTGATCAGTAAGGAAGTCGGGAGCCAGGAGAGAGAGCTCCCCAGAGATGGGGGCAAGGGAGAGAAAGCTGTCTCTGCATGGGAGGTGTTTGGAGAAGGAAGGAGAGGTCTCCAGAGACAAAGGCTTCCAGCCAAGACAAGGACTAACAGGCTGCCTCCACCTCGATGACGTGTCCCAGTCCTCAGTGCTCCTGCATGGCACCTCACCCCTTGCATCCTCTGCTTTATGGACTCTGATGGGAAGATTGGCTGTTTCTGTATTTCAGATGTAGCAGGTGTGGACAAATCTGCCAAATATGTTAAAAAGATTTTTTAAATACAATTTGTATTCTTAGAAAAAAGGGGAAAACTCTCTTTTTTTGTCTACCTACTCTACTAGTGGTGATGGTGAGTAGGTGTTGGACATATGGGTGTGGTGTTCAGGGAGAATGTGAGCTAGAGAGGGGAACTTGGATGCAGTCAACATATAGATGACACAAAGCCTTAGGTGAGAGCACCGGGGCCGGGGCGGGGGCACATAGATGGGGACAGGAAGGGGACCAAGGACAGACCCTCAGTTACCCCAGTGTTTGGAGGTCTGGGAAGTAGGAGGTAAACAGCAAAGGAGACCTAGAAGGAGAAACCATAGAGACGGGAAGAAAATCAGATGAGTCTGGTGTCTAGGAAACCAAACGAAGAAAATGTTTCAAGGAGGAAGTTTTGATGAAGCGTGTCAAATGCTGCTTTTAGATCAAGTAAGATGAAAACCAAGAACTGACACTGTGTATGTGTGTGCATACACACACACCCAAGTGGAATTTTTTTTCTTTTAAGGAAAATAATTTGAGATCATTTCCCCCATAGTGAAAGCAGTGTATAAGGATGGTGTGAAGACAGCCTGTGAATCTAGATGGAAGGGTTGTCTGCTTTTTTCCAAGCCTTCCTTCTTTACCGGGCCACTGCCTATGCCTCCACCTAGCTGTTCTGAAGGGGTTTTGAAAGGGAGAGGAGATGACCTCTGAAGGCCGACAGCACTAAAGACCACCAGCGTTGAAGCCCCAGCAGCCCCTCAGGCAGCATCCCCAGGCTGCCTTGTGTTCCCTGAGCTCCTCCCATCTGCTTCCCAGACAGGTGGCAGCAGAGACGGAATCACGTGCAGATGGTCACCCATGGGAGCCACGTGTGTGATGCTCACTCACAGAAATGGCAGCAGGCTGGCGGCACGGGCTGCCAGGCAGTCTACCCCAGGAACCACCTAGGCTCTGGGCTCTGTGGCTTTCTGGCCATCCGGACAGTAACTGAGTAAAGGGCACTCTGGGCCAGAGGAGTGTTTCAAACTTCCCTCCAAATTCTGTGCTTTGGCGGTGCTTTCTGTTGGAAGCAGATGGGGGCTTTGGAAGTCATGGGCTGCACTTGGCGCTGAAACTGGTGTCTTATTCCAGTTACGTTTCTATGGAAACAGATATTGGAAGAGGCAAATACATAAGAGTTTTAAATAATTTTAACTCTTATCTTCTGCCTCCCTCTATAGTTGTGCTGAAAAAAAAAAAATCCAATCCTAAAGCAGACACATCTGGTATCTTCATAAAGCTTGTCCAAGCTCCATCTCACACTGTTCATTTTGAAATAAGAAATATGAGAATGGCCAGGGTGAGGGGTGTGCAGGGTGCACCCTGCTCTGTGGGCTGCCCCTGGACATCCTGGTAGCCCAAGGCTTCAATATCAAGGTCACATTCTAGCCAGTGGGTCATCGCTGCCAGCCCTGAACAGCAGGACAGGTCTCTCATAGCAAGCCATCTGTGGGTTCTGGATGGCCCTGCTCAGGCCCCACCCGAGGCAAACCTCATCCCAGCCAGGGTCGTGGACCTTGGGTGGCTCCACTTGCTGAGAGCACCCCAGCACCCTAACCCCTTCCAGGAGAGGGGCTACACCATCTGATGTCCTGACCCTGTCATTCTGCTGTTTAAATCCTGCCCCCACCATTGACCAGAGGGTGAGCTCACTCCTTAGCAGTTCAGGAGGCCCTCAATGATCTGGCCTCATTTCTGCCCCCTGCCCCACCTCATCTCTCAGCCCCCTCCCTCAGCCCCTGTGCTCAGCTCCCCTTAATATTGGCTCTTCTCCAGAATGTCCCACTCTCTCCCTCCACGCCCATGTACCTGCTGTCCTCTGCCCAGGACACCCTCCTTCCCACCCGAATATGCCATCTCCGTGCTAAAAATTCCTACTTGACCTTCAAGAGGCGGTCAGAAGCATCTTCTCCAGGAGCCTTTGGAACAGCAGGCTGCCCTGGATGCCACTGTCTGGGCCCCTGCCTCACCCTGCTGGCCCCTCATCTGGTCACAACACTGGTAATTATCTGTCTGTGCACCTGGCCCCTCCTAGTCTGTGACCTCCTCAGAGGCCAAGGCCATCTGCGTGTCCCCAGCACCCACTGGCAGGGCCTAGCTCGCAGTAAGTACTTGGTAAATATTTACTGAATAAATTGTTCCCTCCACCTGGAACTCTCTCCCTGTGCCTCCATATGTCCGAATTCACCCCATCTGTCTGGGCCCATTAAGCCGACTTCACCAAGAAATGTCTTTGCCGAGTTGCAATTTAATTTAATATTACACTCTCACCTTTTATCAAGGGCCCACTTACGAAGCTAAAGCTGCCAATTGAAGAATGATTCAGCATTTTCTATAAGACTGTTGTTCAGTGTGTGACTTAATGCTCCAGAGATAAAGATCCACAGGATAGATCCTCACGAAAGTGCCAGGGAATGGGCTGTGCTCACCCCCGACCCTACCCTCATCCCGCCCGAGATGAACTTGCATCTGCTTCCTTCCTTTGATCAAGCAATCCCTACTGAATAAGCCACTCTGTTTTCTGTTTAACCTTGGCTGCCAGAAAGTTGGAGCCAAATTCCACACTCAGCCATCATAACTATCGTTTCTCGAGTTCCTGAAGGATTATCTCGCCTTCTGAGCGTTCATCTTTATTTTTAACTGTCCTGTTGTGTTTGGGCTTTTATTATGTGGTACCTCAGGTCCTTTGGGAGAGGAGACAAGGTGTAAGTTCCAGATTAAGTTATTAACTGAGAACACTGGGCGAGATTTAACTGGAATGATATGCCAGAGAGACATTGTAAGGATGCAGACATTTACCTTCTGGCAGGAATCCCGGCTCAACTCCAGCTGCCATCGGCACTGTGGGCCCCGGCTGTGGACAGGCCACTCTGCCCGAAACCCACAGCTGGGTTTCTGGAACATCTCTCCTCAGAAGTCATCTTGTGTCCATGGGAGACTGCAGTTTGTTTCAGCTTCCTGATTGGCTTCCCTAGTGTCTTCAGGAGGTACCTGGGCTGCTGAGGCCCCTCAGGACACCAAGCTAAAGATGCAGATCCCACTGCACCAGGGGAAGGCCCTGTGGTGAGAAATCCTCTGGTCTCTACCTGTCCAGGTGCTCTGCAGGCGGTGGGCTGTGTACTAGGAATTCCCAAGCGCCATGGGGGCAAAACAGCTGGAAAATTATCTGCCATACTGGCATCTTTTGACCACTTGGTAAAGACGTTCCAGTTCTTGAGCAAAGACAGCCTTTAAATATGATTCCTGCCATGTCCATGTTGGCAAAAACATGGGCTGTGGCAACACGGAGACATTGCCTCTGTTTTGTGGGGGAATTCCAACCAGTCCACCTCTTTGTAAATGGTGTGTCACCCAGTCGCTCCTTCATCATTGATGGGAGTCCTACTGTGTGCCACACTCAGGCTCCCGTGTGGTCTGCACAGTCTGATGGGCAAGATGAGATCCACACAGGGTGGGCTGTCGTCTTCTCCATGACACATGTCTCCAGATTCCTGGTTTTGTGTTTGCCTTATGTGCTGAGATACTGGGCTTGCTTTTCTAAAATATGAGCCAGGATTGGGTTTGGATGTAATGTCCCTCAGAGGGTGAAAAGTGAAAGAGGACTGGGTGTGCTAGGTTTTGCTCATTGTAGCACTTGTTCATAGAGAATCAACTGTAGCCTCCACCCGCAGATCCTCACCCCAGGACACAGCTGGTGGGGCACCTTCTAGGATGGCTGTTGTGGCAAAGGGAAAGAATGCCTGGCAAGAGTTCCCATTCCAAGCTGTCACATGTTACTTCCACTCATATTTCATTCACCCTAACATGTTAATTCTCCATGCCTGGTTCAGCAGGACAAGAAAGAGCAGACCTACTGTGCACCCAGGAGAGAAAGAAATCGGTATTGATGTTCAGCCGTAATGACTACTGTAGTGCCTCCCATCCACATTCCATCACTCACAGCTGCCCACCCTCCACTAGAGTGTGAACTCCATGAGAATAGGGAGAAGGCAAAATTGTGTATTCACTGCTGTATCCCCAGTACCTGCAAATATGCCTGGTGCGTAGAACGCACTCAATAAGTACTAGTTGAACAACTGAATGAAGCCAGTCTTAGGGCAATCTTATGATAAGATCAGTGGGATATTTTCTGAGAAGTTCTGTGCTAGTCCTGCACACTCTACTACCAAATGCTATCCCAATCCACCACTTCACTCCTTCCACTGAGGTCCAAAGTACCATGGTCTCCCATCCCAGAGGGGGCACTGTGAGACAGAGCTACGCTCACACACACTGCACAACAGGGATGATGAGTCAAGAACCGTCACTGTGTAGGTCACTAAGTTGTTTATTGTTACCACGACTTTCTAAGCAGGCCTGCTCCCACTTGTAGCCCTTTCCAAGCCATTATGCATGGCAGATATCTTTTTTTAGATATAATTCATGTACCATAAAGTTTGGTTTTAAAATATATGCTGCAGTGGTTTTCAGTTGAGTTCAGTCGCTCAGTCATGTCTGACTCTTTGCAACCCCATGAACCGCAGCACGCCAGGCCTCCCTGTCCATCACCAACTCCCGGAGTCCACCCAAACCCATGTCCATCGAGTTGGTGATGCCATCCAGTACGTTCATAAAGTTGTTCAACCATCCTCACTATCTACTTCCAGAAAATTTTCATCACCCCTAAAAGAAACCTATTCTCTTTACCCATCACCTTGTATTTCTTCTCCTCTCCAGCCCCGGGAAACCACTGATCTACTTCATGGCTCTGTGGATTTGCTGATGCTGGTGGTTTCATACCAATAGAATCATACAATAATATGTGACTTTTTGTACGTTGCTTCTTTGACTTAGCATAATGTTTTTAAGGTTCTTCTATGTTGTAGCATGTATGAGTGCTTCATTCCTTTTTATGTCTCAGTGCTATTCCCCTATATGGATATATTCAACATTTCATTTGTCCATTTATCAGTTGATGGATATTTGGGTAGTTTCCACTTTTTGACTATTTTGTGTAATGCTGCCATGAGCATTTATGTACAAGTTTTTGTGTGACCACATTTTTTACTTCTCTTGGGTATGTACTTGAGTGTGTATGTGAGTATCAGTTCAGTTCATTTGCCCAGTCATGCCCGACTCTTTGCAACCCCATGGACTACAGCTCACCAGGCCTCCCTGTCCATTACCAACTCCCAGAGCTTGCTCAAACTCAGGTCCATCGAGTTGGTGATGCCATCCAACCATCTCATCCTCTGTCATCTCCTTCTCCTCCTGCTTTCAATCTTTCCCAGCATCGGGGACTTTTCTTCGCATCAGGTGGCCAAACTGTTGGAGTTTCTGCTTCAGCATCAATCCTTCCAATGAATATTCAGGACTGATTTCCTTTAGGATGGACTGGTTGGATCTCCTTGCAGTCCAAGGGACTCTCAAGAGTCTTCTCCAACACCACAGTTCAAAAGCATCAATTCCTTGGCACTCACCTTTCTTTATGGTCCAACTTTCACATCCATATATGACTACTGGAAAAACCATAGCTTTGAGTAGATGGACCTTTGTTGGCAAAGTAGTGTCTCTGCTTTTTAATATGCTGTCTAGGTTTTTCATAGCTTTTCTTTCAAAGAGCAAGCATTTTTTAATTTCATGGCTGCAGTCATTAACTGCAGTGATTTTGGAGCCCAAGAAAAGAAAGTCTATAACTATTTCCATTGGTACCCCATCTATTTGCCATGAAGTGATGGGACCCAATGCCATGATCTTAGTTTTTTGAATGTTGAGTTTTAAGCCAGCTTTTTCACTGTCCTCTTTCACTTTCATCAAGAGGCTCTTTAGTTCCTCTTCACTTTCTGCCATAAGGGTGATATAATCTGCATATCTGAGGTTATTAATATTTCTCCTGGCAATCTTGATTCCAGCTTGTGCTTCATCCAGCTGGCATTTTGCATGATGTACCCTGCATAGAAGTTAAATAAACAGGGTGACGATATACAGCCTTGATGTACTCCTTTCCCAATTTGGTACCAGTCCATTTTTCCACGTCTGGTTCTAACTGTTGCTTCTTGACCTGCATACAAATTTCTCAGGAGGCAGGTCAGGTGGTCTGGTATTCCCATCTCTTTAAGAGTTTTTCACACCTTGTGGTGATCCACACAGTCAAAGGCTTTGGCATAGTCAATAAAGCAGAAGTAGAAGTTTTTCTGGAACTCTCTTGCTTGTTTGATGATCCAGCAGATGTTGGCAATTTGATCTCTGGTTCCTCTGCCTTTTCTAAATCCAGCTTGAACATCTGGAAGTTCTTGGTTCATGTACTGCTGAAGCCTGGTTTGGAGAATTTTGAGCATTACTTTGCTAGCATGTGAGATGAGTGCAATTGTGCAGTAGTTTGAGCATTCTTTGGCTTTGCCTTTCTTTGGGATTGGAATGAAAACTGACCTTTTCCAGTCCTGTGGCCACTGCTGAGTTTTCAAAATTTGCTGGCATATTGAGTGCAGCACTTTAACAGCATTAACTTTTAGGATTTGAAAGAGCTCAACTGGAATTCCATCACCTCCTCTAGCTTTGTTCATAGTGATTCTCCTAAGGCCCACTTGACTTTGCATTCCAGGATGTCTGCAATATCGGTAATTCAAGTCTATGCCCCAAACTACTAATGCCAAAGAAAGTTGAAGTTGAATGGTTTTATGATAACCTACAAGACTTTATAGAACTAACACCAAAAAAAGATGCTCTTTTCATCATAAAGGACTGGAATGCCAAAGTAGGAAGTCAAGAGATAACCTGGAGTAACAGACAAGTTTGGCCTTGGAGTACAAAATGAAGCAGGGCAAAGGCTAACAGAGTTTTGCCAAGAGAATACACTAGTCATAGCAAACATACTCTTCCAACAACACAAGAGACAACTCTACACGTGGACATCACCAGATGGTCAATACAGAAATCAGATTGATTGTATTCTTTGCAGCCAAAGATGGAGAAGCTCTATACAGTCAGCAAAAACAAGACTGGGAGCTGACTGGCTCAGATCATGAACTCCTTATTGCTAAATTCAGGCTTAAATTGAAGAAAGTAGGGAAAAACCACTAGATCATTTAGATATGACCTAAATCAAATCCCTTATGATTATACAGTGGAAGTGACACATAGATTCAAGGGATTGGATCTGATAGACAGAGTGCCTGAAGAACTATGCACAGAGGTTCGTGACATTGTACAGGAGGCAGTGATCAAGACCACCCCAAGAAAAAGAAATGGAAAAAAGCAAAATGATTGTCTGAGGAAGCCTTACAAATAGCTGAGAAAAGAAGAGAAGCTAAAGGCAAAGGAGAAAAGGAAAGATATATCCATCTGAATGCAGTGTTCCAAAGAATAGCAAGGAGAGATAAGAACACCTTCCTCAGTGATCAATCAAAGAAATAGAGGAAAACAATAGAATGGGAAAGACTAGAGATCTCGTCAAGAAAATTAGAGATACCAGGGGAACATTTCATGCAAAGATAAGCACAATAAAGGACAGAAACTGTATGGACCTAACAGAAGCAGAAGATATTAAGAAGAGGTGGCAAGAATACACAGAAGAACTGTACAAAAAAGATCTTAATGACCCAGATAACCACGATGGTGTGTGTGTGTGTGTGTGTGTGTGTATACATATGTATATATGTGTATATATACACACACATATATATAGAAGTAGTATTGTTGTGTCATATGGTAACTCTTTCTAGCATTTTTAGGAATTGTTAGACCATGCCACAGTGGCTGCACCGTTTTACGTTCCCACCACCAATGCCTGAGCTTTCCAGGGCCTCCATATTGTTGCCAACACTTGTTATTTACCCGCATGTTTGACTATAGTCATCCTACCAGGTATGAAGTTGTATCTCATTGTGGTTTTGATAAGACTCACTATTGAATGACTAATGACGTTAAGCAACTTTTCATGTGCTTATTGGCCATTTGCATTATCTTCTTAGGAGAAATGTCTACCTAAGTCCTTTGACCATTCCTTGTAACTGAATTACTTATCCTTTAATTGTTGAGCTGTAAGAGTTATTTACATAAAGGTAGAGTAGATTTGTAGTTTCCAATCCTGGTCACGTCACCCCAGAAAAAATCTTTTTCACAGTACTGGTACTTATGCCACACACCCCATTAATTCTGATTTAATTGGTTTAGAAAGAGGCCTGGACATTGGGATATTTTAGCAATTGCCATGGGTTCTAGTGTGCAGCCAGGGTTGTAACTTTCTGAACCCAGACCCTAACCAACCTCTAGGAAGGGCCCAGGACTGCACTTTGGATACCAGAGTTAGAAACAGACTCAGGACAGTACATTTAAGCCTAAAAGAGGAGGGAAGAAAAACCTGAATCCAAGAACCCTGAAGCCCAGACTCCAGGCCCCCTACCAGCCCTCCCTCCAACCCCCAGCTAGAGACTGTGATGGGGACAAAGAAAATGCACACTGAGTTGGAGGGGGGCCACTTGGGAAGGTTCACATGTGCAGACCCCACAGACCTGAATGAGTCCCTCCACGCTCACGTTTTCCTGAAAGTCCTGAATCATCATTTGAACATTTGTTTTCCTCATGGAAGACAGAGAGCAAGGGATAGGAAAGAAGGAAAAACTACGAGATTTCTGTTTTCTGTAGCATTTTTCATTGCAGTTGAGAGTCAGAGGGTGAGCAAGTTGCAGACCAGAACTTTAGGCAGGTTAAAAAACACCTGGCCTGCAGCTGCAGGAAGCCATCAACCACAGAAACTGACAGGGAAGCAAGGGACAAGGGAACTGGTGTCCAGGCACCTCGGCACCCACAATTCTCTGAAATAGAACCGTCAGCCACTTGGTGGGATGTTCATTATTTCTGCCAGTGTTTGGCTCTCCCTAAAGAGACAGTGGATTAAACTTCAAATACTGGATCACTTCGACCTTGACATAGGATGGAACACTTAACATGACCCAAAGATGCTCAGTTCGGTTCGGAAGACACTGACACAACATGTGGGTCCCTCCTAAGAGCTCAGGGGACAATAGCATTGTCATCTCAATTCTCAGTGCCTGGCCCACTCACCCTCTGCCCTTTTCTGGATTGAGGCCCTAACCCCAGGGCCCCATCTGTCCCACACTGGCAAATACATACTGTAATAATAAGAGTGCCTCACATTTCTACAGCAGGCACAGTTTACAAAGCACCTTGACACTGCTGTTTTGGAGATGGGGAAACAGGCTAGAGAGATGAACTGACTGGCCTGAGAAGACCTATATCTTGGAAACACCCCCAGCCTGGGCCAGGTGGTATTAGATGACTCAGGATCGATTCTGCTGGGATTGGTCTGTTGGTCTATTCATACTTCCTGCTTCTTTTTGCATTGGTTCTATGTTTTACTTGGTTTTGTTTTAAAGAAACATTCCCTTCATTGATGCTTTGAAAATTATTATAATCCATTGTGCAGAGTGCTGTCTTATAGATATTTAAGTCTCTCATCTGTGATTATCTGGTTGATATTTCATTAAGAGTGAAGCACTTGTGAGCAGATGTTCAAACCCAGCAAATTCAGATCTGAGAGTGTTGCTTCCAGGTCCAGCCTCATCCTCAGTTGCAGGTCTGCTCAGCCTCCGTCCAGGATGCCAGCAAAGCTGCATTGTCTTGATAGCAACCGTAGCAAAAGTAATAATAGCAGCAGCTTTTGTTGAGGTTCATATTTTGTGCCAGACATTGTTCCAGGTGCTTCCTTTTATCAACTCATTTATCCTCACAACAACCTCATGAAGTATTACCATTATTGTCTATTACCCCAGTCTGTGGGTGAGGAAACTGAGGCACAGAGGGGTTGAATAGCATGACTACAGTCACACAGCAGGCAAGTACACAGTTTCAGCCCACAGCGATTGAGCAGATGAACTGTGGAGTTAGGCTGAACTTCAGATCCCAGCTTAGCCATTTACTGTGTGAAGTTAGGTAATGTTGTGGGTTGAATTGTGACCCACAAAAGATATATCAACATCCTTACCCAGGAATGCAACCTTATTTAGAAGGGGGGTCTTTGCAGATACAATTATACTAAAAATCTTAAAATGATATCATCCTGGATTACCCAGATTGGCCCTAAATCCAATTACAGTGTCATTAAAAGAAGCAGAAGAGGAGAGGACACAGAGGCAAAGGCCATACGAAGATGGAAGCAGAGATAGGAGAGATGCGGCCATAAGCCAAGGAATGCTGGGAGCACCAGAAGTGAGGAGAGGCCCTGGATTCTCCCCAAGGGCCTCCAGAGGGTGCGGAGCTTTGCCAACACCTTTAGGCTTCTCGCTTCCAGAACTGTGCAGGAATAAATTTCTATTCCTTTTAAGCCACCCAGTTTATGGAGATTTCTGAGGCAACCCTAGGAAGCTAGTAGAATCAGTGGCAACTTATGAGGGCCACAGTGTCTTCATGCATAATATGGGTCCCACCTCATAAGGCTTTGGGGTTAGGATTAAAAGGGACAGTGTGCCTATGAAGCACACGTATGTGCCCAGCATATTGAAACCAGTCAGTGAAGGTGAGATATTAGATGATGCGCTATCACCTGCTTCTAGCAGCCCTGCCCTGAACCCCCTCAGAGCTAGTCGCTCATCCTACCACTTTCCTGTCTTTTCCCAGTGACTCCTTGTCACTGGGCCCTTTCCCAGTGACTCCTTGTCACTGGGCCCCCTGAGCCCAGCCTAGCATGTTCCTGGCTTAGGAATCTCAGAGGACTCGCGTCTGACTCCCAGATGCAGGCTGTAGAACCCACTTCTCCCTCTGAGCCATTATCACCAGAGCTGTCAGAGGGAGACTGTGAACATCCACGTGTGGCCTTTTAATATTTTATCCAAGAAGTCATTTTCCTACATGATTCAGACATAGAAGTCTTGGGGAATTAAATCAAGAAGGTAACTCTGGGCCAGAGTGAAATCTGCCAACAGGTGTGTAGGATTTTCCTGCGTCCACTCTGCTCTTTCTTTCTTATCTGCATCCTGCAGCAGAAAGGAAGCTGGCTGACGAGATTATATGGTCATACCAATTATTAAATATATATGGCAGCCTTCTGAAAATGCATTTGCATACCAAGGAAATGGAATGCATTCACCAACCCAGGCTCCTGCACTGTGGGCTTTGGAGGAATAACAAGGTAGCTTTAAACACTATGATCCAAGGTTGGATCCATACTCTGCCACCTCCTAGCTGTGTGACCTTGTGTGAGTGACACACCATCTCTGAACCTCAGTGGCCATAAGGAAATATATGCTCCTCCCTTACAGGTTTACCATAAGCACTGACTGGAGTCATGTGTTCAAGTGCCTAGCGCTAAGCCTGACACCCAGGAGACCCATCACTGTGACTTTTGTTCCCACCCCCGGACTCAGAATTTCCTGCCTTTATAGGGAAAGTAACATGATGGCTCGGCCTGCCTCCCAGGGAGGTCTTGAGCAGTGCTGCTGCCTGTGGAGTAGATTTATACCTTTAAATGCATGGTTCTACTGTGAATGCATTTCTGGAGACATTACTTTACTGACAAGGTCTGTCTAGTCAAAGCTATGCTTTTTCCAGTAGTCACATATGGATGTGAGAGTTGGACCATAAAGAAGGCTGAGTGCTGAAGAATTGATGCTTTTGAAGTGTGGTGTTGGAGAAGACTCTTGAGAGTCCCTTGGACTGCATGGAGATCAAATCAGTCCATCCTAAAGGAAATCAGTCCTGAATATTCATTGGAAGGACTGATGCTGAAGCTGAAACTCCAATACTCTGGCCACCTGATGGGAAGAACTGACTCATTTGAAAAGACCCTGATGCTGGGAAAGACTGAAGGCAGGAGGAGAAGGAGATGACAGAGGATGAGATGGTTGGATGGCATCACCGACTCGATGGACCTGAGTTTGAGCAAGCTCTGGGAGTTGGTGATGAGCAGGGAGGCCTGGTGTGCTGCAGTCCGTGGGGTCACTAAGAGTCCAACATGACTGAGCGACTGAACTGAACTGATGGGCTCTGGACCACACAGGTAGCAAGTGGGGTTCAGAGGCACTCAGCCAGGCCACCGCTCCCCACAGGCAGGCTCCTTCCATACCCCATGCTGACTCTCCTATGAGATGATGGATGGGAAGCTGCCTCCTGGGGAGCAGAGGTCCGCCCCAGCTTGAGGCCTGTCACTGTGATTATCTCAAGCACCTCCCTGATCATCAGGCATCCTCACAGCCTTTCATTCCCCTGTGTTTTCTTCCCTCTTCTAGGATAAGCAGTTGGACCAGTCTCATTCAGCTGGTTTCATGGCAGTCTCTGAACTCAGGCGAGCGTTGTAGGACTGCATCCACACATGCATACTCCCCTCCACGTGCCTTTTCGTGTGTCCACACCCCCTGCTCCACCCTCATGATCTCGTTCCCACATCCAGGAGGCTCTCAGCACAGCCCACCCTCTGTGATGAAGAAGCCCTTGTCAGCTAGGCTAGGTACCATGAGGACACTCGAGAGACACATGCTGTTCGTGCATTCATTGGCCAAACTCACATTACTGGGCGTTTACTGTGTGCCGCATGCTGGGGTCACAGCCATGGCTAAGGTATAATCCCTGCTCTTAGGACTCCCCCAGTCCAGGAGGGACAGGTGTATAAATGGAGAATGTCACTGCAGGTAGTAAGTGCTGGGATAGCTTAGCCTCCAGCCCTGGGGGAGCACAGAGGAAGTGGTTAGTCATCCTGCCTTGAAAAATGTTTCATGAAAGAGGAGGTACTTTTTCTTCTAATTCTTGAAAGAACAGTAGGATTTAGAGAGAGAAAACAGAAGCTGTGTGAATAGTCTGGCAGTTCCTCAAAAAATTAAGTTACCATGTGACCCAGTAATTCCATTCCTAGGTATACACTCCAGAGAAATGAAAATGTGTATTCAAATATAGCATCACAATGTATAACAGCCAGAAAAGTGGGAACAACCCAAATGTCTATATCAACTGATGAATGGATAAATAAAATGTGGTATATCCATATAATGGAATATTATTCAGCCATAAATAAGAATGCATGCTACAGCATAGATGAACTTTGAAAATATAATGTTCAGTGAAAGAAACCAGATGCCAAAAGGCCAAATACTGTACAATTCCATCTATATGAAATATCCAGAACAGGCAAATCTATAGAGATAGAACCTAGATTAGAGGGATGAGGAATGGGGGAGTGACTGCTAATGGGTATGAGATTTCTTTCTTTTTTTTTTTTTGGGGTATGAGATTTCTGAAGTGGTGAGAATTATCTGAAATTAGATAGTAGATACAGTTAAACAATGTCGTAAACTTTAAAAAGTACAGTTTAAAATGGTTAAGTAGTGAATTTTTCTGAATTTTACCTCAGTTTTTTTTTTTTTTTTTTTTTTTAAAGACAGGACAAGGTTGAGGGAATTCAGGCAAGGGTAGGAGGAAGGGAAAATGGTCTTGGGGAACAGAAAGCATCCAGTGTACCTGGAGTATAATGCATTGTATTTTTCTACTGTTGCTTCACAGCCTTAGAAGGCTAAAGGACTGTCAGCCCTAATCCCTGCAGTATTCATTAGGGTGCTTTTGGCTACCATTAATTCAAACTGGAGTACACAGTGGTGGTGGTTTAGTTGCTAAGTTGTGTCTGACTCTGCAACCCCATGGACTGTAGCCCACCAAGCTTCTTTGTCCATGGGATTCTCCAGGCAAGAATACTGGAGTGGGTTGCCACTTCCTTCCCCAGGGATCTTCCCGACCCAGGGCTCAAACCCATAGACCCGCATCTCCTGCATTTCAGGTAGATTCTTTTACCACTGAGCCTAGTATTAGCACCCTGGAAAATTCCAGAGGTAACGTAGAGTTCAGGCAGTTTGGTCCAAGGTGAAGTCCATTTCTCTGTCTCTTTTGTCTCTGCCTTCCTCCATATTTGAACTATGTCATCATACTAGCTCCCCATGTGTTATGGAGATATGAAAAGAAAGATATGTTTCAACTAGAAAAACCTTAGAAGATTCCTTGGACAACGTGGAATTTTAGTTGAGCTTTACATAATGGACAAAACCTCGAGGAGAAAATATTGGAGGCAGTGGGGTTCCAGGATGAAAATCCATGAGCAGGAAGGTGGAGGGTATGTCTGGGGAGAAATTCAAGAATCTGTTGGATCTGGCTGCCTGTGGACAGAAAGTAAGTGCAGAGCTGAAGGGAGTTTGTACCATAATCTGAAGGCAGTGGGGGACCAGGAAAGGAATTTCAGCAGCGGAGCAGCGTGAGGGACCCCTTAAAAAGTTCATTCTGGCTCTCAGAAAATATTATGGAGATATTGCTACTTTCCATAGGTATAATAATATTGTGGTCACATAGGACTACATGCTGAAGTGTATGGAGCCTGAAATTTACCTTCAGATGGTTTGGGGACAGTGTATATATAGAGAGTGAGCCAGCAGATATGGCAAAATGTTAGAAATTTCTGAATCCTGAAGGAGAGTACACAAGTGTTCATTGTACTATTTAGCTTTTCATGACAATGTGAGAAAAGAAGAAAAGTGGCAGTGGGAGAGACAGACCTTTCTGAGGGAGGGACAGGCTGGGGAACTGGTGCGCTGAGGTCACGAGAGCCCAAATCCCGTGGTCTGGGGCCAAAGGTGGCCCGATGCTGACATGGGCAGAGACCCGAGACACAGGGCTTGGGACAGGTGGGCATGTAGATGAGGGAGGCACAGTTGTCTCATGACTGCAGTTTGCAGCCTGAGGGCCCAGGAGGACCCCAGGGCCAGGAATAGAGCTGCAAGATAGCCAAGGAGGAAGAGGAGCCTCCAAGGAGGGTCATTTTTGCTGTCTTGGTAATGGATGCTTGCTAATGTGACTAACATAACACATGACTCATAGAATTTCAGAGCTCAAAATGACCTAAGAATTCACCTAAGCCAACCCCTCATTTCCCTGATGGAGAAACTGAGGTGTAGACTCACCCAAAGTCCCAAAGCCAGAGAAGTGACTGGGATAAGCTACCAGTGTACACCAGTCCTCATTGTGGCTGTTTTATTTCCTGCCCATCCCCTGAATGCTCCGGGAACCAGACAGGAGAAATGAGGAGGGAACGTGAGTTTGCTCTGATCTTCTTAGTGAATCCTTTGAAACATTTTCTGAATTTATATGTTAACTGAGAACTCTTTTGTCGTATAGATTGCTGCAGGGTGGTGGAGATGGGGTGATTAACAGCAACCGCTGACTCTGAGTCATTCACGGGCCAGGTGCTGGTCAGGGGGCTTTACTCCTATCTGTATATTTAATCCTTAATTGTATGAGGAGGTCCTGTGTTTTACACAGGATTTTACACCCATTTTACAGATGGCAACAGTGAGGCTGAATAGCTGCTGCAAGGTTTCAGCATTTCTAAGTGGCAGGATTGGGACTAGAGGTCAGGCACTCTGGCCTCTGATCTGACATGTTTAATCACCTTACTCTCATCTACAGCACTGGGTGCAGGTCCCCCATATTCTCAGAGACTGGCTGACTGAGTGAGTGATCAGTCAGTTTATTTTGCCAGGGAGAGGGTCAACAGCAAATTCTGGCCCCAGCCTATTGGTATTTTTGCAGTAAATCAAGGCCTATTTATTACTCATAGAGTATTTTGGGGGTCCATAATAAAAAAAGAAATGCAAAACTTAATTTCACTTCCCTGCTACATTGCTCATTCTTTTTTAATAACCCTCTCTTATCAGCCTCCTGGCAGCTTTTGCATTCCTGTGCGTGTTAATTACTTTATTAATTACGTCAATATCTTTGGTTCTGCCCAGCACATCTTGGTGCTTTTTGTTTCGGGCATGCACCCATTTTGCCTTGTTTGTTGCCATATGTGGGCCCAGTTCCCACTTCTAAAAGGGATTCTTTGAGCCTCAGTAAACACACGGCTTTCAATTAGTCTCATAGTCATCATTCCCATTTTCTTCTCAGCCACATCACTGATCGGGTGCTTTTAACATTGTCCCAGATGGAAGCTACGTTGTGTTATTTCTGACTTTGTTCCTCAATCCTCATTTCCTCTCCAGGTCACAGCTCAGAGAGTCCCACAACCTGAGTGATAAATAGTAACATGTCCAGGAGGAGGAGTGAGAGGGGTTGAACCCTGGGGTAGATGGAGGAACAGGTTTGTGAGATGACTGGAAAGGGACCTGGGAACAGGTCTCAGGAAGCCTTGAATGTTAGCTGAGAAGTCCAGACTTTACCCAAAAGCCAGCATCCTCCCTGAGTATACATCATGGAATACTAATTCTATTAGGTACCCCCCAAATGAAAGAGACTGGGGAGATTTCATGGTCCAAAAGTCTTAAGAAATGCCCAAAATGATGAATCTGCCTCTTGGAAAAGTACAATGGGCTTTAGCATGTTAAAGGCTCTGTGAAGTCCTACAGTTTACAATTTTTAACCAGAAGTTTTTAACTTTAATTTTTAATAATAAATATTTAATTAATTTATATGTATATTGGCTGTACTAGGTCTTCACTGGGGCTCGTGGGCTCAGTAGCTGCAGTATGTGGGATCTTGGTTTCCTGACCAGGGACTGAACCTGGGGCCCCTGTCTTGAGAGCAGTCTTATCCACTGGACCGCTAGGAAAGTCCCAATAATAAATAATTTACATATTTATTTTTGGCTGTGGTGGTTCTTTGTTGCTATGCATGGGCTGTGTCTAGTGGCAGCAAACAGGGGCTATTCTCTAGTTGAGGTATGTGGGTTTCCCATTACGATGGCGTCTCCTGTTGTGGAACACAGGCTCTAGGGCGCACGGGCTTCAGTATTATAGTTGTGGTGAACAGGTTTAGTTGCTCTGTGGAATGTGGTATCTTCCCAGACCAGCGATCGAACCCATGTCCCCTGTGTTGGCAGGTATAGATTCTTAACCCGTGGACCACCAGGGAAGTCCAATAATAAATATTTTAAATCAGCATTTCCAAAACTCCTTTGGCCATGGAACTCCTTTTTCACTTGCAGGATGTCGCATAGTTACATCATATATATGAGGAATGTCATTTAGGAAGTACTGGTGGAGGGGACCAGGAACCTTTCTGTGGGTTCTGAATCACAGAGGGCATGCTTAGATTCGGCTTTACAAAGGTGGCTCTGGCAGTCAGTTGGAATGAGGGGAGACTGGAGAAAGGAGGAGAAAATGATACAGGCCTGGAACAGTTCAAGCAAGACGTAATAAGGATCTAAAGTGAAGGTTTCAAATGTTTCAATGTTTTCTTTCCGTTTTATTTCAAGTTGCATTGTTGTCTTGAAATTGGAAAATCAGTGTTGCTATAATAAATCACAGCACAAGGGTTTTGCTCAGGCATAAAATCTGAATGAGAAAAGCAGTCTGTGCAGTCTTCCATCTTCCAAGGAAGCAGTTAGCCCTGTGGGGTGCTGGGACACAAAAGCACCTGTTTCTGCAATTCATCAGAGCTCATCGAGGTTTTCCCATCGGACAGACCCAAATTCAGGTTCCGAGCCCACACTTTCGTGGCTCTGTGACCCTGGGCAAATGGCTCTGCTTCTCTGTGTCCCCATTTCCCCTGCAGTAGAGAGGAACAATAATCCTTTCCTCGCAGGACAGCTTCAAGGATTGTGTGAGGGGACGTGTGCAAAGTCCTTATTAGTACAGTGCCAGACACAGAATAACATAAGAACAAATAATTGCTCTTCCATATAAATCACAATAGGCTGCGTGAGGCTACAGTAATAAAGAGCCCCTAAATCTTAGCAGGTACTCCTCACTCCTACAAAGTCCACCTGTGAAGCTGGGTGGTCTCCATAGCAACCATCTCCCATAAGACAGCTCCAAGATCTGAAGCCCAACACCAGGAAGCACACAGGTCTTGTAAACAGCTCTCCTGTGCTTCAGCCATCAGGGTCAAACGTCACGTCTGCCCACTGCCCACCAGCCAGAATTAGTCATAGACTCCCACTTACGCGAGGGGGCTGAGAACTGTGGGCTTGCGGGCGGGGCATCTGGGGAGCTGTAGCCTCTGCCAGGCCTTCATTCCCTTTGGTCAGTCCACTTACCCACTCTGAGCCTCAGTTTCCTCATCTGTAAAACAGAGCTAACACTGCCTATCCTGCCTTACATTGGAGTGTTAGAGGGGCGCATGGAATTAAGTATGTGAAAAATGCTAAGTCAAAGTAGGAAGTGAGCATATGCTTACTTTGTGCTGTGCCAAAGCCACATCACACTCGTCAGTTCGTAGGAGAAACGTATGACATCAACCTTCTTTAAATCTGATTCCTCTTCTGATTCCTCCAAGTCCATCTCACCTCTGCACTGCCCACTCCTCCTCTTGTTTGAGTCTTTTGAACTGTTTTTCAGTGAGATCAGTAAGGCCACTTATAAGTAGCCTTTGGTGGCCTATTTTTTGGAATGGCACACGGGGCAGCACACCCTGCACGGAAAAGGTGAGCCTGGAATGCCGTGAGGGGTGACAAGGAGGCCTGAGAAAACTCTCAGGGCCCTGCTCCACATGATCCATGCTTCCGTAGATCTCTAAGGAACACTGGGGCGGGGCTGTGGTGTGTGTGGGGGGCTATTCCAAGCACCAGCAGTCCCCTAAATGTGGACACTGACAGTCTGGACTGTCAAGCTTCATGGTATAGCTTGGCTGCAGAATAACCAGGGCTAGCTCAAGGGACAGCCCCAGGTGAGTCGGGCCCTAGGCGTGGGGAGGGGACAGCAGTCTCACTCTCTCAGATCCTCCTGGAGTCTTGTGTCTTATCTGGGCCCCAGGCCCTGTGGAGACAGTGACAAGATGAAGAGCGGCCAGAATGGGCAAAGAACAAAAAACTGTGCCACACAGAAAGGGTTGATGTCAACCTGGCAAAGAGGAGGCTCAGAGGGACACTGTGGCTGTCTCTGCACTTCAGAGGGGCTGTCCTGGGTCCAAGAGAGGAATCATGATCTGCAGGGCCCCAGAGGGAAGAGCCAAGGTCAGCGGGGGCACTGCTGGGGACACAGAAATGTCCAGCTTCAGCTCAGGAGGAGGAAGAACATTCACCTTTCCGTCTGCCCTATCCAGAAATTCACCGGGCTTCCGGAGAAGGTAGTGAGTGTCTCATCACCAGAGTTGTGCAAAGAAAGGCTGGACAAGTTTTTGGCAGGGACTGCACAGTATGGAAAGGAGGCAGAAGAAGACACTTGAGTGTATCTGAGCCCAGAAGTTTTGTGATTACAAACCAGAATAGCGTGACCTCAGAAGACTTCTGTTTGTTGCTTTTGGGTGTGAAAGACACACGGAGCACAGCTTTATATTTACAGTGAACTGAAGCATCCTGTTCACCTTGGGAACCGCACACTGGTGCGGAGGAGAAAGGGAAGAGGAACCTGCCCCAGAAAAGGAGCCCTGCAGAGGAAAGAAGGTCGTGCACACGCTCCCGGCCTGCTGCTGCCCGGGGATTCCCTCCTATCCTGAAGCAATCTCTGCAACCTTTTGGGGCTCCCAGTCCGCTTGCTTCCTTGAATGGCAACAAGCAAATGAAATAGATGCATTGTTCTTGCGCGTGTTACCAAGGGGATGCGTCTCTGCTTTGTAGCCCTTCATCTCATGCTCTTGCTCGATGCTCAGAACAACTCGCAAAGCAGGTGACTCCAGCACGTCCCAAAGGAGAACCTGGGCTCGGAGCGAACATGTGACAGAGCCGGGCCAGACCCTCACTTGGGGGCAAGGCAAGTGGCTGCCCGTAGCTACTGGCGAACTGTAAACTCTGAGATGCAGGAGGGCACAGGAGAGGGAGCCCTGGAGGCTTGTCCAGGAAGCCACCTGCCTTTGGGAGCTGGGACTCCCAGAATTAGCCAGAGTTCCCAGGTAGGTGTACAAACAACAGAGGACCCTGGGCTCAAATGCCAGCTCCCCGGGTTTCTTGCTGTGTGACCTTGGGTGAGTAAGTCTATTCCTGGGCTCAAGATCTATGCAAAATGGCAATGAAGCTAAACTCCTAGCACTGTCAGGTGGACCTAATGACACTTGAAAAGCATAAACATGAGTGGTGTGCCCAGCACGGTGGAGTAGAGTCGATCTGTCCAGGATCCCAGCGCTCCAGCCCTCTGGTTTAGAGCATCTTTGCACCCTACTTCTGTCACCTCCCCGTTCACACCAAGCTGGCCTTGACTTGATAGCAGGGTCTGCATGAACCACCAGCCAGGTGGTGCCCTGAGCTAGCAGCAGACCCCTGTAAGAGGGCGACAAGAGACAAGGCATGGCTGTGGCCAGGCCAGGGCTGAGCAGGGCCACTCAGCTGCCTTGAGGTCTAAGCTCGGGAGGTCTGAAGGCTGAGCAGGCGAGAGGCCTCTCTGGCCAAGGGCTGAGCTGGGCAGCGCCCCCTGGAAGCTCCATTCACTTCTGGGGCCACCAGTCTTATCCCAGGCCAGGGACAGTTACCCACACACGGAGATCCTTTGTCCTTGGGGGTGCTGACCTAGAGGTAGGATGTGGGAGGGAAGCTTCAGCAGGTATTCCCAGGCCAGGCTGAAATTACAGGGTGAGCGAACTGCCTTGGGCCAACCAAGGGCCAAGACAAAGTCCAGTTTAGGGCAGGGTTTTCCATCCTTTTTCATACTGTGATACATGATTCTCATGGGACCTGGGTGGCCCAGTCTGCTTGTGGCTGGAGATGCCTGGCCTCAGCCCTGCACCCTGAGACATAACACCATCCTGGGATGTCTGTAATCCATTACTGCTACTACTGCTACTGCTAAGTCACTTCAGTCGTGTCCGACTCTGTGTGACCCCATAGACGGCAGCCCACCAGGCTCCCCATCCCTGGGATTCTCCAGGCAAGAACAGTGGAGTGGGTTGCCATTTCCTTCTCCAATGCATGAAAGTGAAAAGTGAAAGTGAAGTCGCTCAGTCGTGTCCGACCCTCAGCGACCCCATGGACTGCAGCCTTCCAGGCTCCTCTATCCGTGGGATTTTTCAGGCAAGAGTACTGGAGTGGTAGTAACAGGCACCACTATAGGTAGCTCTGGGTTGGCATCTAAAGCAAAGGTTTGGGAAGTTAGGCAGGCCCAGGTTCAAGTCTCAGCTGTCACTGAATGCCTGTGTAATCTTGGGCCCAAGGTTCAGCCTCTCCGAGCCCTATCCAGCACCCCCTGAAATGGGGGGTGTACTGGGGTTCACTCCATGGTGACAGTTTAGAGGAAGTCGGACTTAGCCCAGAATCTGGCACACTGTGAGTAGTTAGCATGTGTCAGGGGACAGGAATTACAAGTGGTGGAGGGGATTGGGGGGCAGGTAGAGGGAGGAAGAAGTCCACTCTACCACGAGGCCACAGTCCTCCCCAAAGAGAGGCTGGAAGCACTGGGGCCTTGGGGGGGCAGGCTTGGGGCGAGAAGACCTGGGAAGATTTCAGAGATGGAGGAACGGGATGAAGGAAGGGCACCACAGGACAAGGAGATGGCTCTGCAAAGGACCAGGAGGGAGGTTATGGGACTGGGCCGTGGATGATGCTGGGAGACAGGAGTCAGGGCTGGACAGGTACGCCGGGTCTGATCGCAGAGGGTCACCATGCCAGGTTCAGGGTCTGGGTGACTTTGCTGAGGTCTGAGGAGCTGTTGAAGCTCTCTGAACGTGGCATTAACTTTGTGTGGAAGATCACTCTGGAAGCAGCACAGAGGTGGGGCAGGGGAGGTGGAGACAGGGGAAGGTAAATGGCACAGGAGAGTTGAGAGGTCCTGGAAAGTGGCCCAGGTTCTGGTCTGACCTGGGTGGATGTGGGGACGGCTCTCAGAGCCAGCAAACCCGGGAAGAACAGGAATGAAGGCGTAGGGAGAAAGTGGTGAGTTCAGGCTGGGAAAGGCTCGATAGAAGGGATGGGGGCCTGATCAGCAGGTGGAGGGCGTGAAAGCAGGGAGCTGAGCCAAGGAGGGCCAAGAACCCTGAGAGGACCCGGCCTGGAAATGAGAGTCAGGACCAGTGTCCCCTGCCTTTGGCCATGAGGAGGTGTGGATCCATGGGGAGTCCTGCTCGGGGCAAGAGGTAGGGAATGTGGATGGGGTACAAGGAGCCTTTCAGAAAACTCCACTGGAGGCCAGAGAAAGGGGCCAGACCACCTGGGAAGCAGAAAGCAGGAAGGAGCTTTGGACCAGGCCGGGGCAGAGCAGCAGAGTAACTCACAGGAGAGAAGCCATCAGGGAGCAGGAAGTGTGGGGGGGAGGCAGGGGAGGGTGTCCTGCCCTCATCACTTACCAGTCAGTGCAACGGAGAAATTGGGTGGCCATTGCCTCGTGAAGCTCTTGTTCGTTCTCGGGGCTTAGATTACAGCGTTTCAGAGTCTCACTGTACCGCGTCAGCGTCAGGGACGCGGGGTTCCCTTCTCTTCTGTCTGCTCCCCTTTCATTGTTCTACTCACCCCTGGCCGAGGCCCGGACACCCAGCTGTGGTGGGCCAGGCAGGTCCCGGGACCACAAGGAAGCAGGCTAAGCTCTCAGGGTGGAGGGCATGCAGGCACTCGTGCTCCTCACGTGCCCCCTGGAAAACATGGGGGCCCCGCAGGCTAGAGCATGAGGGTCTAGGAGTCCCGGTCCTGCTGAGCGTGGGCGCACGCCAGATTCCAGGCCGCCAAGCCAGGCAGTGTGCTGCCTGTGTGGTGTTGCCACCGCAGAATCACCAAGTGTTGGCACTCGGAGGGGAAGGGCTTGCCTGCCCACAGTGGGCCCACAGACCTTTCTACTCAACACCGGTTCCACACAAACCAGGTGATCATGGGAACAGTTAACCCACAGTTCCACATATTCCAGGGCAGGCTGGGAAGAACTGCCTCCACCCCCAACGTGGGGGAGCCTAGGGACATCCCAAGCCCACCAGAGATTGTGGCTCTTTCCCCACTTTCTGGCAGGCCCGGTCCAGCTCCTAGGTCATGGATGCCATCTCTCTTTCACCCCATAGAACCCAGGGCGAGTCTCAGGCCCTTCTGCCAGATCCCCCAGCGTTCCTCTCACCAACCAAACACGTCCTGCATTTTAGTAGAACTCCTAAAGCTGCACAAGTCTGTGGGGGAGGAACATGGTGGCCCAGCCGCCTGCCCCCTCCTCAGTCCTCTCTTCCAGGAGCTGGCCAATCCCTTTCTTGGCTCCTGCGGGGCCCCTGGCCTCCTCTGAACACTTGGTGCCCGTGACGCTCACCTTCCCAGAGCCAGCGCTTTTCACCAAAGTCGCTGCTCCCCTGAGGGGAATTCTCCTCCAGCTGCTAAGACAGTGGTGATTTCTCCAACAGTGAAGTCCACCTGTCCTCACCCATATCAGTTGCTTTCAACCACCTCTCTCTCTCTCTCCAGTTCTTTTACCAACTTAAGAAAGAACAGCTGTCACACTTGCTTCAAATATGCCCTTAGAATTATAAGCCCTTCCAAGCGTTTGATTCTGTAGCGAATACTGGAGCCGTGCTGGCCAGGATACCGGAGGGTGGAGACGGGCCCAGCTCAGGAGCAGTGAGGCACACAGACAGGTCCTGTGCTGCTGAGTCTCTCATTTCCAAAAGAGGCCAGAAATCTGGGTGTTGTGTGGAATCACCTGAGGTTTAAATACTGACTCTGAAGTCTGAAAATGTTAAATGCTGTAGAGGTGAAGTTCAGCACACCTGCAGCCCTGCACACTGCCTGAGGGGCACGAGTGTCTCTCTGCCCTAGGGCCGAGGAAGGCTCCCACCCGGGGCCCAGCCATTCCCTGGTGACTCTCTCTTGAGGGGTGTGGGGCCACCTCCCTGTCCTCAGCACTGGGTCATCATTTCTTCTGGGGCAGTGCCAGTTTGGGCCCTGGTCTCTCACTACCCAGCACAGTCGGGCCCGCTGAAGTGTGTGACGCCCTACCCCTGTGCCAGGAGGGCGCTGCAGACCATGAAGTAAAGCGGAGCAGCAGCACCATCACCCGTTCACAGAGTGCCTTGTGGACGCCCCCAAGCCCTCTCAAGCACCTCTTGGCTTTGCATTCAGCAGCAACATTTGGGAGTTTTTCTGCTCTGAGCTTGCCCCAGAGGCCTCAGACAAAGGCCTGCAGAGAGCAGGGGCACCCCTGCAGGCCTGTATCCACAGGAAGGGGAGCAGGACCAAGCCACAGAAGCCAAGCTGCCCCGACTTGCTTTACAGGACAGAGGTCTGGCTTGGCTTTGCCTCTGACTTGCTCTGTCACCATAAGCAAGTCTCTTGTCTTCTTTGAGCCTCAGTGTCCTCACCTGCAACATGAGTATAAAATTCCTGGCTCCTGAGGTCAAAATCAAAAAGAGCTCTTAATATGACTGCATATATGAGCTGTGACTAGAAATGTTAGGACCTATTATTGCACTTGTCAGCCCTTAACTTCCCCAAGATAATTCTTACCTCAGCTATGACCCTTACACGACCACAGAATTTCCTGCTAGATTCCAAGGTCAAACTCAGGATGCCGCTCTGAATAGGACCGGGCATTCCAATGCTGAGCCCAGGCTCCTTGCCCTCCCTAGCCAGGCCCCAGCCACCTCCTCCACTTCATCTCCCTCCACAAAGCAGGACTCCAGGCAGGTAGGGCCAGTGAGGATAGGGCGAGCCGCTCTGGGCCCCAGGCACACCTGAGCAAGGGTGCACAGTACCAGCAGACTGGATAAGCCCAAAAGCCCTCAGCTCCAGGGGCTGACTTGGCCATGACTGGTGCCTGGGAATGGTCCATTCCAATAAATGTTGGCTGGTGAGCAGCCCACGAGGCTGTGCAGTGCAGCGCAGCGCATGGGAGCAAGGTCAGGACACCTGCGCCTGTGTCTCCAGTCAGTCACCCACTTGCTAGGAGTCCTTTTCTGGGCCTGTTTCTCCATCTGTAAAAAGAATTGGACTAGAACGTAATCCCTTTAGTGTTTAAAAGTGAGGAAGCCTGGGGAGGGAGATTTTGGCTGCCATGGTGACCAGAGGACATTCCTGGCATTCAGTGCTGAGAGACCAGAGGTTCTGAGTGCCCTGCACTGAACAGACAGTCCCTCGTGGCAAAAAATCACATGGAAATAATTGCCGGAAGTGCCCCCAGACAGAAACGCTTGTGGGTGATCTCACAGGTCCCTTCTGGATCTGGGATTCTGAAAAAATCCACCTAAACTCATAATCAAACAGTCTAAAAAGAAAACCTTACCTTGAAATGACAGCTTAGAGCTTTGCTGCCTCGGAGATGTGGGGCTGCTGCTGTTGAGATAAGCAACCGGCCCCAGAGAAGTCTGGAAGTTTCCTCCTGGCTCCAGCGCTCTGTGGCTCTCTGCAGTGGGAGATAATGATGATGGTTTACACATAAGGAGCAGGCTTTCAAGTTTCAAAAGCCTGCTAAACATGCTAGTTACCACTCTTGATCACTGTGCCAAACCTGGGAGGTTGCAGATGAGGAAATCACGGCTCAGAAAGGCTTAGAGACGTGCTCACAGTCACACAGCTGGCAAGGGATGGACTTGGGATCTGAGCCCAGTGGCCCCTCTCTCCCTGCCTTGGCTTCCTTGGTGGGACCCCCGCCCCACCCCACAATCTTCCCCTAAAAGAGGCAGTGCTGACTCACATGCCTTCCCAGGACAAGAGAAGCATCTCAAGACTGAAATGCAGCCCAGAAGCATCAGACATGCTCCCACCTCTCCCTGCCACACACACTCAAACTCACATTTATACACACACCTCCAGGAGAGAAACCTACCAATTTTACCATGTATTTCAAAAATCAGCTTTGAAATTAAAATTTTAAAAGGAGGCCAAAAGCCAGCTTCTGGGAGCTGGTCAAAAGGTGGAAGGAACCCCCTCCTTTAAAGAATCTCTAGCCAGGTGGGGCCTGGGAAGCTGAGCTACCTACAGCAGTGGCAGCCTGAAAGGTCTGAGAGCAGAGCCAAGGGCCCCACAATCACAGGCGATGCACATGGCGCCCTTCATGCCCCCCCACCAGGCTCCTCACCCTCCCTACCCAGGGTCTGAACACGCAGACATGCAATGACAAGTCTGCCCTTGTGTCAGCTGACACTCTCGAGGTGTGTGAGTGACAAAGGCAGTCTTCACTTTTTTCAGTTGAACTATATTTGATTTATAATGTTGTGTTAATTACTGCTGACAGCAAAGTGATTCAGTTACATGTATATATACATTTTTATATATTCTTTTCCATTGTGGTTTATCACGCTGCTGCTGCTAAGTCACTTCAGTCGTGTCCGACTCTGTGCGACCCCATAGATGGCAGCCCACCAGGCTCCCCCGTCCCTGGGATTCTCCAGGCAAGAACACTGGAGTGGGTTGCCATCATAGGATATTGAATATAGTTCCCTGTGCTACACGGTAGGGCCTTGTTGTTTATCCATCCTTTATATTAAAGCTTATATCTGCTAACCCCAACCTCCCACTCAATCCTTCCATCAACCCCCTCCCTCTGTGGCATCCACCTGTCTGTCTCTCTGTTTCATAGATGGGTTCCTTTGTGCCATATTTTAGATTCCACGTGTAAGTGATATCAGGTGTCACTTGTCTTTCTGACTCACTTCACTTGGTATGATCATCTCTAGTTGCATCCATGTTGCTGCAAATGGCATTGTTTCCTTTTTTATGGCTGAGCAGGGCTCATTGTCTGTATATGCACCACATTCTTCTTTACCCATTCATCTGTCAGTGGACATTTAGGTAGTATCCATGTCTTGGCTATTGTGAACAGAGCTGCTGTGATCATAGGGGTGCACGTATCTTTTGGAATTGTACTTTTGTCTGGGTATCAGGACAGGAGAGGGATTGCTGGATCATATGGTAATCCTGTTTTTAGTTTTCTGAGGAGCCTCCACACTGTTCTCCACAGTGGCTGCACCCACTCACATTCCCACCAACAGTGTAGGAGGGTTCCCTTTTGAAGGAGTCTGCATTCTTAACCACAGGCCTGCTAAGCTGAAGACCAGATGTCATCCTGTTGCTTAAGATCCTTTGAGGCCTCGTTGCCCAAAGGCCAGTCCTGGACCAGCAGCATCAAGCATCCCTGGAAACTTGATGGGAATCCCTGGGAATCCCTGAAATTCGCCCTGCCCAGACCTACTGAGCCGTCTGGACTTTAACAAGACCCTGGGGTGGTTTGTGTGCATATTATATAAGGAGTGAGGAGCAATGCTGGCCCCTCACTTATTACACTCCAGCCATACCAGCCTCCTTTTGGTTCTAAAACATGCCAAAGTCTTTGCCATTTCAGGTCTTGCCACCTTGCTGTTCCCTTTCCCAGGAATGCTCTCCCCCAAGGGTTTCACTTGACTGGTCTTTCCACCATTCAGATCTCAGACTAAATGTCGCCACTCCAGAAGAGCCTCCCCTGACAACCTGATCTGAAGTGGGTCCTCTGGCTCGTAGCCATCAGAGCCTTGTAGTTCCCTTCAGGAACACCCCTTACCCCTCTATTTGTACCTGTGCCCTGTGGTTCGTCACATTGCTGTGCCCTCCCTGGGTTGCACGCTCCAAGAAGGCAAGCATCCTTACACAGCCAGACCCCAGCATCCAGCACAGTGCGCGGTACACAGCAGGCACAGGAGAACTACTGGCCACGTCGATTCTGAATGAGTGGATGTAGGACAAATACACTTGTGAGATGTAAGACAAATAGAGTCATCTCTCAGTTACTCAGGCTTACATTAACTATACTATAAATTAACCCCTGGGCTCATTTGCAGATGGGAAACTGAGGTCAAGAAAAAGGCGAGGACTTGCCCAAGGTCACCCAGTGAGTCTATAGGAGGACCCAGCCCTTTGACCTTCCAGGCCTCAAGGTTTCAAGCCATGCTCAGACCCTTGCTGGTCCACTTGTGCAGCCTGACAAAGCCGGATGTTTGTAGGGGCCACTGACCTACATTGTGAATAATTGCATCATGCAGAGGGACTCTCAGGCCAGCTGCTCTCCTTTCACTGCACAGATGGGGGAGGCTTTCCCGGGCAGCGTCTGCCTGCCTCCTGCTGAGCAGCGGCCGGACCAAGAGTCAGGTGTGAGCACGTGCAGCCTCCGGCCATCACAGACAGGCGTGGCCGCTCTGCTGGGCACTGCACCCTGTCAAGCAGAAAGAGCATTTTATCAGCTTGATTTCTCACAGCACCAAAGCACAGCCTTCCCAGAGCTCCGGGGGCTTCAGGGAGGCCCCTGTCGAGTGTTTAGCAATTAAGCCATTTCTCCCTGAGCAGTACCTCACAGTCTAGAGAACAGGTTTAGACCCACTGTCTCCTTGGAATATGAGGCAGGGCCAGTTAGGGGACTCACCCAGAGAAGAAAGAACAAACATTGGTTTGGGAATCAGACAAACCTGGATTTGAATTCAGCTCTGACACTTAATAGCCGGAGATTTAGGGCAAGTTTCTTCACCTCTTGGCGCATGTTTCCTCATGTAAAACGAGGTTAACACCTTGTTAGGTTCTTGTGCACCTTCAACAAGACAACATGTATAGAGCTCACAGGTCTACAACCAGCACACTCGTCACTCAGGACAAGGCAGCTCTTGGTGTTAGGGTGGCTATTACTGGCTGAGGCCAGCCCATTCCCCTCTGAGGTCGTCTCTCATGAAACTGTCCTGATCTTACTAGAATGGAAGCCCCCTGAGGACACGGCTCTCATCAGTCCTGCCTTCCCCATGCCCAAAACAGTTACCTGGAAGATGGCAGTGCAGTACTTAACAGTTATGCAATGAATGAATAAATGATTACTTAGGAAATTGCCCATGTGAACAACAAGGAAGGAAGGAAAATAAAAAGAGGAAAAAGCAAGCTGAAAGTTCCTGTAGGCCAGTCATCTGGGAAAAGGGAAACAGTCTTAGGCTAGTGGAAATAACACAGTCCACAACTGTACAGAGAAGTGGGCCTGAGATCCTGGCTCAGGCCCTGACATCAGATCCCAGGGGTCAATGCCCTGTGCTCCCTGGTGCTGGCCTCCATGGCCAGCCCACTAGAAGCGGGGGAAGTGCCACGGTCAGGTACAGCCTGGGCCCTCTGACCCCTCCTTCCCCAGTATCCCGCCATATTCCCCCAACTCTACTTCACCCACTGCCCCAGAGTCGGGGGGGGGGGCGGTGGGGGGTAGAGGGGTAGTTCCTCCAATGTGCCTGAAGTCTGGCTTCATTTAAGGCCAGTTGAGTGCCTTCTCGAATAGCATAGGATGCTACTGACAGCTCACCAATTGTGGCCCCACGGAGCCTTAGAAGTAGCTCTGTACGCCCGGCAGAGGGTGATCCTCAGCTGCCCGGCGGACCCTCCTCACGGTTATTTGGCGCCCTCTAGTGGCGCTTTTGTGCACGACAATGACACCAAGTAAGCGCTCGGGTAATGGCCCAGGTCCCCTGCCTTCCTACCGTTGCCTGGTCGGGAATGTGTGTGTGACTGCTCAGAGCATTCTGAACTCCAGCCCCAGGCACTGTCAAGATGGATCATACAAGAAAGGGCATGGCTGTTATGTTTGCTTTGAAACTCAATGCAGGGCTCATTTGACTTTGTATTCAGACTCCTGTCCTCTAGCCCCATGAGTACCTAAACTTCATCACCCATAAAACCACCCCAAATCACTGATCTGTGACCAGTGTGCACAGACATGAGAGAGACACTGATGGCCAGCAGGTACATGTGGCTTATTTCTGCATCAGTGCCTGCATGCTGGGAGATGGAGTAGAACCATTTCTACCAACCATGACCCTCGAACTCTAGGCAGAACTCTATGCTTCCCTCCCACCTCTGCAGGCAAGGCTATGCTTGCGGTTAATGGGGTGAATGGGGGGCTGAAAGACCGGATACAAGAATTTAAATTTCAGGATTTGAAGAGGGCAGAGCAGAGCAGGATGGAGGGCACGAGGAGAGGGTTACTGACAAGGCAAAGGGTACTGAGGCTGGAATGTCAGTTGCCAAAGGGAAAAGACAGAGCTAGCTGCAGCTCCATGAAAACTACCTATGGGGTCTTTTTAAAAGATACGGTTTATTTGGCTGGGCTGGGTCTCAGCTGCGGCAGGCAGGATCTTTGATCTTCATGTGGCATGTGAACTCTTCGTTTCGGCATGTGGGATCTAGTTCCCTGACCAGGGGTCAAACCCAGGTGCGCTGCATTTGGAGCATGGAGCCTTCACCACTGGACTACTAGGGAAGCCTCCACCTAGGGGGTCCTAACCATAAGGAACATGTGAATCACCAATGGAAGGCAGTTATTTAGAAAGCCAAGGAGATCTGGAGCAAGGGTGCTTAGTACCTACCACCTGAAGTGTTGAGCTCAGTTCTAGGTTTGCTGATCAAAGGTAAATTGAAGCAGTTTAGGATGACCAGGCCAAGTTGTGGGGAGAGGCAATACATGCTTCACTTTAGATCTTGCCCTCCTGAGGAAGAGCGTGCAGACACAGGAGTTTGATATCAGTGGTCGGAGGTATAGGAGAAGGTTCTGGTTTAATAAAAATAAAAAAGAAAGAAAGAAAACCTGTGCAGCCATCTCATCAAGAGTGGGAGGAAGGGGCTCTGTCCATGGGGGTATATAAGCCAAGCAGTCATTGTCAGCTTCCCATGAATGGACTGTTCATTACATTGAACAATGGAGTATGACAGAATCAGTCCTTTCTACCCATAATCTACGAGTTCATCATAAATTATCACCATTGTAGAACAACAGACCCAACCATCATTAATGGGCTTGCTGTTCACGTAAGACTGTAATGGGCCTGTGCTTCTTCATTCTGAGGTCTGCTTAGTTGTCAAACATTGGAGTAAACCCACTTGTGCCATTAGGTCACTGCTGACCTTGGGGCCAAGTCCCTTCCCAGTCTCCTCAATTAAACACTGAAGGGACATCAAGAAGCCCCCACCACTCTTAGAATCTGGGTCGGTAGCAGAGGAGAGGAAATCTCTAGACCTTACCCTGGGGTGTTTCCCCTTGGCCACCACTGCAGAGGGCTCTTGTGGCCCCCACGGCCATCACTCCAGAGCTAAGCTGAGGCTTTCTGTGACTTGGGACAATGAAAGGGGAATCATCCTGAGAACATGGCCACTGGATGATCTAGTTACAAAATGGCCTGAGTCCACTGGCCCCATCCCTCCCATCTTCCTGCATCCATGTGGGAGCATCATCTTTCCCCAGGTACCCAGACAATGGCATGCCTTGAAAGTCAAATCTAGTGAGCAGGGCTAAAAGAAATACTGTTTCCATCCTCCACCTGACCAAGACCTTTCCCATCCCTGGATCCCACCAACATGCCCCTTCTTCCTTGTGACTGACCCTGGGGGTGCCTACTTTTCACCCTCAGAAGTGGGGCTTTATCATGGGCCTTAAAAGGCAACATCCAGAACACAGTTCTTTGATGAGATACCCTCAGTGGGATCTGTGCTGCAGACAAACAAATTTACAAGGAAATCTTCAGCACAGTAAATTTGTTATTGGTAGTGTGTGGATGTAGCGATTTTGAAACTATTTTGTGTCTGTTATAGAATGGAGAAAATGGGTGAACATCCTGATGTTGCTAGAAACCAGGGATCTCACTGAGGGAGAATAAAAATGCAAATATGGAATGGGGAGAGTAAGCAAGAAGCAGTGGTATTGGGTTTTATTTATATCTATAGATAGATGATGAAGAGATAGCTAGAGTGGTGGTGGGTGGATGGATAGATAGACAGATAGAAAGACAGATAAAAGGGTGTAGAAGTAATGATAGCCCAGGATCAGTGAGCACATCAAGTATCCAGATATGTTTCTAAATACTATTCTCTGCTAAAAAGAACCAGAACTCCTCAGGAAAATAGCTGATTCCAAGGCTAGAGCAAGGAGAATACAAGGAGAGCCTGGAACATCTTATGCCTAGAAGTAGGAACATGCTCCCAAAAAACTATGAGGACATATTGAAAAACCACAGGAGGCAGCATGAAGGGGTTCCCTACTGGCCAAATCTGGAAAATTTCAAACAAAATGAATAACAGTAATGGATTATAAAACACTGAGTCTAAAAGGATCGTAAGTCTATACTGATATACATGAATGAGTGGCAGGAAAGGAAATATCTTATTAACAGTATATTGCCAAGTACTTAAATGGAATGTTAGGAAATCACCATCTTGCAGCCACCAAAGTAATATGACTCAAAATAGGAATCATGAATGGAAGCTGCAAGCACTGAGCTAATGTTTGTGGGGGAACAGGATACTCACACAGTCTCAAAGTATCTCCCACAGATTATTTATTAATTACAAGAGGGAAATAGGTACCTCTGAAGTGGAGAGATCTGGTAGACATCATCTCAACCAAATGATCACAAACATCACCAATAATGGGACAAAGTGTCATAAAGTGACCCTGATGTGAAACACCGAGGAGATGAGAACTTCACTTACCTAGGCTTCCTGCCAAGAATGTATAACCAGAATTTGGTCATGAAAGCACATTCAGACAAACCCAAATGGAAAGACATTCTACAAAATAACCTGGAATCTTCAGAAATGCCAGTGACACGAAAGACTGACGTGGGCTGAGGTCTTTTTTATATTGAAGTATATTTACAGTGCTGTGCCAATCTCTGTTGTACAGTGAAGTGACTCAGTTATATGCATACTTTCAAATATTCTTTTCCATTATGGTTTATCCTAGGAGATTGGAATATAGTTCTCTGTGCTATACAATAGGACCTTGTTGTTTATCCATTCTAAATTTAATAGTTTGCATTCTCCCAGCCCCAAACTCCCTGTCCATCCCTCTCCCCTTTACCCTCCTCCTTGGCAACCTGTAAGTCTGGTCTCCATGTCTGTGTGTCTGTTTTGTAGATACATTCATTTGTGCCATATTTTAGATCCCACATGTAAGTGATATCATATGGTATTTGTCTTTCTCTTTCTGCCTTATTTCACCAAGAGTGATAATTTCTAGTTGCATCCATGTTGCTGCATTATTTCCTTCTTTTTTATGAGTAGTATTCCACTGTATATATGTATCTTCTTTATCCATCCATCCATCATTGGACATTTAGGTTGTTTCTATGTTTTGGCTATTGTAAATAGTGCTGCTGCGACTATAAGAGTGCATGTATCTTTTTGAATTATAGTTTTGCCCAGGTGTATGCTCAGGAGTGGGACTGCTGGATCATATAGTAATGCTATTTTTAATTTTCTAAGGGACCACCATACCGTTTTCCACAGTGGCTGCACCAATTCACATTCCCACCAACAGTGTAGGAGGGTTCCCATTTCTCTGCACTCTCTCCAGCATGTTATTTGTAGACTTTTTAATGATGGTCATACTGATCAGTATAAGGTGGTACTACCGCATTGTAGTTCTGATTTGCATTTCTCTAATAATCAGTGATGTTGAGCATCTGTTCGTGTGCCTGTCGGCCATCTATACGTCTTCTTTGGAGAAATGTCTATTAAGGTCTTCTACCCATTTTTTGATTCAGTTTGGAGGTTTTTCGTTGTTTTTGAATTGTATGTATGAGCTGTTTATATATTTTGGATATTAAGCCCTTGTTGGTAGCCTCACTTGCAGATATTTTTGCCCACTCCACAGACTGTTTTGGGGTCTTGTTGTTGCTTCTTTGGGTATTGGCCTGCACCACACAGCACGCGGGATCTTAACGAGGCTCAAGCCTGTGCACCTGCAGTGGAAGTGCAGAGTCTTACCCACTGGATCTCCACAGAATTTCCTGGCTTTTTTTGTTTTTAATAGCTTCTTTGGCTGTGCAAAAATTTTTAAGCTTAACTAGGTCCTATTTGTTTATTTTTGTTTTCATTTCTACTGCCTTGAGAGACTAAGAGAACATTGATATGATTTATGTCAGAGAATGATTTGCCTTTGCTCGCTTTGAGTTTTATGGTGTCGTATCTTACGTTTAAGTCTTAAGCCATTTTGGTTTTTTTGTGTGCGTGGTGTGAGGGTGTGTTCTAACTTGATTGTTTTACATACAGCTAACCTTCCCAGCTCCACTGCTGAATAGACTGTCTTTTCCTATTTTATATTTTTGCCTCCTTTGTCAAAGATTAATTGATTGTAATTGTATGTGGGTTTATTTTTAGGCTTCCTGAGGTCTTAAGATTGAAGGATAAAGGGCTGGTTCCAAGACTGACTACAGACACAATAAGTAAATGTAACACACGGTCCTTGACTGGGTCCTAAAAGGACATTACTGGACCAATTAGCAAAATTAAAAAATAGGTAGTGTATTAGATAATATACTGTATCAATATTATATTTCCTGAATTTGGTAGGTATCTGTGGTTATATAAGAGAATCTTTTTGTTCTTAGGAAATACATGCTATTTAGGGATGAAGAAGGGCCATGATGTCTGAAACTTAACTCTCAAATGGCTCACTAAAAATATATGTACAGTTTATATTTTTTCATTCTCTGGTTGTATTTTTCTCCTCTTACCACCATCTGGCTGATTCTCTCCTGGAGTTTCTCAGCTCACTTTCCTCAGAGAAGGACGCTCGGGTTGAATCCTCTCTACCACCCCTCTGAGGCAGAGCACTTTGCACTAGGAAAGTGCATAGGTCTCTGACAAGCCTCTGGATTGGCTGCCTAAGTTCAGAGTGTCTACCCCTTGTAAAATCAGCTCTGGCCCAGAGTGCGTCATGTGGTGCATAACATGGCTGCTACCACTGCTTCCTCCCTGGAGGTGGTGGGCACGAGGGTCTCCTTCAAGGGGTGTGGCAGGCCCCATGCTTGGTCTAGCCACCAGATACTACATTTCCAACTACCCAAGTTAATTCCAGAGAAACCCGAAGCCTCCTGCCCTGACTCTGCCTCATTCTTGCCTTCACTCTTTTAACACATGCTATGGGTGGATGCCTGCTCTGGGCCAGGTCTTATGCTATGTCCTATGGCACAGAAGTGACCCAGTCCCTACTCTCTTCGCTCTGATTCAAGTCGGAAAGGCATAAAAAACTCAGATAACTGAAGTTTAGAGCTAATCACAACCAACAAACAGAAAGCAGTCAATGCTGGCTGAGGGTGGAGCCCCACGGAACACAAGAGATGGGGTTCAAAAGGCCTCCTGGATGGTAGTACTGGCTGTGGCTCATGGGATGGAAATGGGCTATGAAACAGGGACCTGCCTGTTAGGAGGGTGTCCGGTGCCATCCCTGGGTTTCTGTTTTCTCTTCACACAGCCGGACCCAGCAGGACGGGACATCTCCATCCGGCCTCTCCTGGAGCACTGTGAGAACACCCACATGACCATCTGGCTTGGCATCGTCTATGCCTATAAGGGGCTTCTCATGGTAGGTGCAGAGCTACAGGCATAGTAGGGGAGATATTTCTCTGGCAGAGCTCCCTCTCTAGGGGTCTCCGTCAACATAAAAGTAAGCAGAACCCCCAGGACTAAGCCCTTGCTCTTTGCCACTCTCAGTGCCGGGCACGTACCATTTCAATCCCACGGCAACCATATAAGATACATACAAATAATATCCCCATTTCACTGATGAGGACGTCGAGGCTTGGTTTGCCAAGGTCACTGAGCTGGTAAGTGGCAGAATAACCCCCAAACCTGTGAGTGTGCCTCCCAGCTGCCACTGTCCTGCTCCCTGACAGCGGTCTGTTGACATCCAGTGCATGTTCATATCCTGTGGGAGGTGGGTGGAATCATCTCCTTTTGCAGATGCAGAAAGTCAGGCTCAGACATGTTCAAGGGTTTGCTGGCGGCCACCTGGTAACCTCCAAACCCAATACTCTTTCCACTCCATTCATCTGTTATACAAAGATCACATACCAAGCCCACCTCACACAACTGTCAAATTTTAAGGTTGGGAAGGACTTGAAAGGGCAGTTCCACCCAACCGTATCCTGGGTTGACCCTTGAATCTTCTCTCCACATCCTGTGCAAAACACACCTGCACCTAAATACCTTCAGGGTCAGGACACTGGCCACTGCACCCTCAGATCCTTCCACAGGAAAGTTAAGCCACCGTCTGCCTCTGCGGCAGAGAGGAGGTACCCAGACACACATCCAGCCCTGCAACACATTGCCAGAAGAACCCAGGCAGGTCTGTGGACTTGCCCGGCCTCTGCTTCCTCCTGTCTAGGATGCAGACAGCCACACCCAGCTGTAGGATTGAAGAAACCAGAATGAAGCAGGCGTTCAGCAGTGTGGCTTCCTTCCCTCTCTCAGTATCTTGCTTCCTGGGCTTCTGGTTCCCATTCTGATTGGAATTTAAAATAACAATTAAACAGTCTGTAAGATAACACACCTAGAAGAGAGGAAACAACTATGGTTGTAAAAATACAAATTACAAAATAATTATTAACTTATAATGGATATACCAGCTTATGAAATGCTTTCACATCCATCCTCTCATTTTATCTGGATAGAAGCCCTATGAGATAGTGTAGGCCCTTGGGATGATGTTAACTGGTTCATGCAGCTGTTGGATGCCCAGACTTCTTCAGTGATAAAGCCAGAGGGAAAGGAACCCTTTGTAGGATGGCCTCCTGGAGGGGCTGGACCCCAGCCAAGGCCCCTGCACCATTCAGTGGCTGTGGTCAGCTCTCCCGCCCACCCCACCGTTCCACCCAGCACCCCTCTGCACCTTCTCTGCAACCTGCCCAACCCTCAGAGGGGAGGCTAAACCCTCGACCATCTCTCCTTTCTGTTCACTGTTCTGGTTGTTCGGTCATTTCTTAGCTTGGGAGACCTGAAACATCAGCATCCCCATGCTCAATGAAAGCAAGTACATTGGGATGAGCGTACTTCAGAGCACATCCTACTTCAGATCACATTTGACTTCTATCCTGTTCATTTCTGTTGGAAATGTACTAGTCAGGAATAGAGCTTTAAGTGAGAGCTTCCCCTGGTGGCTCAAATGGCAAAGAATCTGCCTGCAATGCAGGAGACTCGGGTTCAATCCCTGGATTGGGAAGATCCCCTGGAAAAGGGAATGGCAACCCACCCCAGTATTCTTGCCTGGAGAATCCCATGGACAAAGAAGGCTGCAAGGCTACAGCCCATGGGGTCACAGAGAGTCAGACACAACTCGGTGACTAACACTTTCACTTTTCAAAACTGCAAGTGACAGAGAACTCACAATAATAGTGGTTTAAGAATAGATAATTTCCCTCTCAGGTAAGCAAAAGGGCTGGCGTGGAGGCTCCTAGAATCTGAGCCCTTTGGATCTCGTCTCCTTCACCTTCATCATACAACTTCCACATCATGGTCTAAGATGACTGCTTAAGCTCCTGCCATCACATTCCACTCCATCTACTAAGAAGGTGGAAGAGGAATAGCCTTCTCCTCTGAAGACACTTCCTGGAGCTTATACACACCACTTCTTGAACCACTGTCTTGAACCCAGTCATATGCCGTACCTAGCTTCAAGGACAACTAGGAAATGGAGTCTCACTATTCTTGGTGGCTCGGTGCATTGGAGGATAATACAAGTCCTAGACACATGAGTTCTGCCTGGTTTAAGAGAAAAAGACATGCCTGACTGTCTAGAGACAGTCCACTTTTATCACTGTGTTGCTCTGTGGCCTTGGGCAAGTCCCATCCTCCTTTCTGGGCCTCCCGGCTCTCTGTAAAGGGAGGGGATGTGGTTGAGACCGTGTCTGAAATTCCTTCCCACTGAGGCCTCCTGTGAACCTGTGTGTAAACCAGTGGTGGAAGTAAAAGGAGAACAGACAGTGTAACACCCTACTCTGCATTTCCTAGGCAGGACTCAACCCAGGGCCACAGGTGGGGACAGACTGTGAGATTCAAAAGACCTGGCCAGCAGCAATCCCGCTGGCCCTTACTGCAGCGTAGGCAGGAGTAACAGAAAAACCCTCAGCTCTGTCGCTTCTCAGAGCAGGAGCGCATGCCGCCACTTGCTAACAACCATCTCCCCTCTCTGTTCACTGTTCCAGTTGTTCGGCTGTTTCTTAGCTTGGGAGACCCGAAACGTCAGCATCCCCGCGCTCAACGACAGCAAGTACATCGGGATGAGCGTCTACAACGTGGGGATCATGTGCATCATTGGGGCAGCCGTGTCCTTCTTGACGCGGGACCAGCCAAACGTGCAGTTCTGCATTGTGGCCCTGGTCATCATCTTCTGCAGCACCATCACCCTCTGCCTGGTGTTCGTGCCGAAGGTATGGGCGGCCGCCGACAGCCCACCCTCACCTCCCCGGCATCTGGCCTCTGGCTCCCTCACAAGGGGATTGCCATGTTTCTTCCGCTTCTGAAAGTTTTATGCACTTAAAAAATAATAATAATAATGACCACAGTTAACATCACAGGAAGTTTGGAAAATGCAGAAAAGCAAAACCAGATTTTTCAGAAATCTTACATAGTCCTGCTGCCCAAAAATAATCACTGTTAATATTATGGTTTGTTTTTTTTACTATTAGTATTTCTGATTAACAGTCTTTTTTTTTTTAAATGATTTCCGCAGAGACGCTTTTTCAGATATAGCTACAATTATCGTACACTTTGTAGTTTGCCTTTTTAACTTCTGCCCTTTGTACTGTCCCACAGTTTATAATCATAATTGAGGGCAAGTACTGTAATTTACTCATCCACTTGATCCCTTATTGGTGAGTATTACAGTTTCTTCCAGATTTTTATATTATAAATGAACTTTTTTTTTCTACATAATACATTTTCCTTATTTCTAATTATAACCTTAAGGTGGAGTCACAGAAGTAGTACTAGTGGATCAAAAGGAATAACCATTTTTAATAACCACTTATATTTTTCATTTATCTGCAGGGCTGACCTGAGAGATATTTTCCAAACATTATCCTATCCAGCAGTGGGCAGGTGAACCAGAGGCCTTGACCCCTGCACTAGGCTGATCTGTATAGAGGGAAACCTGACCTTCAAGAATAAGAGGAGGAGCAGGAAACAGAAACAGCTGAGAAGCCATTGACCCAAGTTAGGGAGCATCTGCCTTAGAAAAGGGGGAGAGAGACCACTGGGGTCCCACGGCTCCTGTGGCCTCCTGGGCAAGGCAGTGTCAGCTCTGTTCTAGAATGCCTCTGGCAGACACTCCTTCCTTTAGCTGTCAACACCTTCCCAGGCTCCAGGTTAACACCACAGCTTCTTTGCCTGCACTCTTACTTCCCCTCCACCCTGTAGAGATGCCAGATGATTCTAAGCCCAGCTTTTATCGGTTCACTCTGCTTTTTCACCCTCTATAGCTCTTCACTGCGTTCCTGGCTCCAGGATCGAGTCCCCAACACGGGACTGCCTTCCAGGACCATTGGATCTCCTTGTCTCTCCCAAAGAACTCTGTCCACCATACAGCTGCCCTTCTCTATCAGCACCCTGAGCCCCAGGCCTCCCTGTGTTTGCATTTGCCATTCCTTCTCCCTAGACTTCCTTTATCCTCACCATCTTTCCAAAGACCCTCCACGGATCCAAGCCCAGGCCCAGAGCAGCATGGTGAGCACTCTGGCCTGGTGAAGATCCCTTCTCCATCCGTGCTCCTTGCCTCTGAACCATGAGGTCCTGGTGAACAGAGGCTGTGGCCATGGTTCTAACAAGCACAAGCTTGCGTACTGTCTTCACAGCTGTCGCCTACACCTGTTTTTATTTTCTGTGTGGAGTAAGGCCTAAGGCAGAATGAGGCTCAGTTGGACTGAGGCTAAGGGGCACTGGCTGGGCTCTGCAGGATGGCTGGGATTCTCATGGAATCAGGGTCCGGAGACCAGACATCTAGGAGCAAGGAAAAAACCAAGACCTAGCAAAAGGAAGGGCCTGCCCAAGGGCACAAACAAAACAAAAGGACGGAGAAAGCCTGAGCCTGGGCTCCAGACTCCCAGACTGTGGGGTTCCCAGGGTCCCATCTTGCCTCTGGCACAGGACCCCTGGAAGCAGCTGGATGGACATGGGGGAAGTATGGACCCCAGAGTCCTTTGTTCAGCCCTCCTTTGTCTTTTCAGCTCATCACTCTGAGAACAAACCCAGACGCAGCAACTCAGAACAGACGATTCCAGTTCACTCAGAATCAGAAGAAAGAAGATTCTAAAACCTCCACCTCAGTCACCAGCGTGAACCAAGCAAGCACATCCCGCCTAGAGGGCCTGCAGTCAGAAAACCATCGCCTGCGAATGAAGATCACAGAGGTACCTCCCACAGGGCTGGTCATCAGGGCCCCGTCCTCCCACCTGAGCCCTTCTGCCTTGTGCAGGAACTCTCCGGGCTGCCACTTCCCACCACATCCCCTCAGAGCATCGCCACATCGTGATGGTGCAGCCCCGTCTCCTGTCACTATGGCTGCAACAAGAGCTGGGGGAACGTAAACTAGACAGAATCTGACAGGAGTTTATTGCCCCCTTGGCCCAGGCTATGGGGTCCAGCGATGCCCAATTCAAGACGTTCTCTGACAGGAGTTCTTAGAGATTTGTGAGCCCCCAGATTATAGCAATGAGTTGGGAAAACTCAATTTCCTACTTGGGGCCAGGGCAGGAGCTCTCACTCAGCTGGAGCCTGTGTCTTCTAGCTGGACAAAGACTTGGAAGAGGTCACCATGCAGCTGCAGGACACACCAGAAAAGACCACCTACATTAAACAGAACCACTACCAAGAGCTCAACGACATCCTCAACCTGGGGAACTTCACCGAGAGCACAGGTAGGAGGAGGCGGGACCCTGGGTATGAGATATTTTACAGATGAAGACCCTGAGGCTCAGAGGGGCAGTGCAGGGCAGGTCTGAAGTCCCACAAGCCAAGCTGGAGTGTCTGAAACCCATGACTTCTGAGCACAGTTCAGTGTTTGGAGTCCCACCTGGGGATCCACCTATGCACGGCGCTTCTGTTCCTCAGTCCCCTAGGTTTCAGCTCCACGTGTCCACAGCATGGCCAGTATTCCCAGTGTTCTGATTAGGGGCACGCTGTTCTTAGTGAATAATGTACTCATACTTCTCCCAACGTTACAGTTTCAAACACACCTCATCAATGTACAGGTAGGGGATAGTCTATAAGATGACATGACGCTCAGTCCCACCAACCACTTGAAGAACAACAGTCCATTTTTTGCCTACATTTAGGAAAAAATTTTTAAAAGATCACTAGTGTTGCTAAGAGCATACGGAAATGGACATTTTCCTGCAATGTTTTGGAAGTTGGTCTGGCACTCTCTAAATGTCAGGTGTTAAGCTCATTCACTAGCGATTCCCCTAGCAAGAGGCTGCCTCTTGGAAACAGTCGCACATGGTCAAAGGTATAGACACACAGTGCTTATTGTAACACTACCTGTAGGTGAGAAAAGCTGGCATTAACTTACCTGTTTGTCATTTGGGGTGGTTTTATTGATTACGATACACCCCAAACAAGGCACATGATACAGCTGTTAAAAAGTGAGGTGTATCTATTTGTGCAGGGCTTCCCAGGTGGCTCAGTGGTAAAGAATCTGCCTGCCAATGCAGAGGATGTGGGTTTGAACCTTGGGTCAGGAAGATCCCCTGGAAAAGGAAATGGCAACCCACTCCAGTATTCTTGCCTGGAGAATCCTATGGACAGAGGAGCCTGGCAGCCTATAGTCCATGGTGTTGCAGAGTCAGATATGACTCAGTAACCAAACAACAAAAATCTATTTGTGCAGATATGGAATGATCTCTAAGAAAAGTTCAATGAAGACCAGAATTAAGATATACACAAATGCACACACATGTATGTATATGTGTTTGTATGAGTGCATTTTTTAAACAAGATTTGGTAGAACAAACACCAGATTGTTAACAGTATCTACCTGTGTGAAAGGGACAGTATGTGAGGAGAGTGGGTGAGAAAATTAATTTCATTTTATATACTTCTCTATTCTTTCATCCTGTCATTAGCATATATCATTAATTTTATAAAATCAGTTTAAGTCAATGAAAAATCTTTAGTTTCTTTTTATAAGTAATAAGTATTTTATTTTATAAACAATATTATAAAATTCTTATATATTGAGGGTTGACTGTTAAAAGTTTAGACTGAGATAAGTAACAAGGAATTGGGCACTTGTTGGGCACTTCAAATTAGTGGAGAAAAATGAATTATTCAATACATTTCATTGGGATAAATGGGTAGCCACCTGGAAAAGAATAAAGTTAGATCCTTACCTCACAACTTACCCAAAAATAAATTCCAGATGGATAGAAGATTTAAATATAAGAAAGTGACACCATGAATGTACCAGAAGAAGCCATAGGAGAGTTTCTTTTGTAATCTCAGCAGGGGAAGGGGAATCTTTTCTGTAAAACAGAGAAACCACAAAAGAAGAGGTTGACCAGAACACTGGACAGTACTTCAGCATTAGGCAAGGGGGCCATTCTAAACAGTGAAATAATCGCCATCACAACACCCAGAACTGTGAACAATGTGGTACTTCAGAGACCACAATAAGCATACTTATAACATGAGAGCTAAAGCAAGAAGGCAGAGCCTTGTTCAACCTCAGCTGGGAGAGTGACTCAGATTTTTGATGCTCTGTGTGTGCTATCAAATGACAGTGAAGGTATCATGGGTGTTCAACTCTGGGGTTACAGACAGATGTCAGCAGGTTCACAAACACAGAATCCGTGAATGAAGAGGATTGACTGTGTTCACGTGGATGCAAAATGACATACATATAAGGTTGCCCCCTGCAGCAGAAAAAGAAAACAGCCAAGCTCTTTTCCAAACCAAATGAATCTAGATCTCTCAGGTCAAGATCATGTTTTTATATTTCTTTAGTTCTCTCCAGGTGGTTCTGAAGTACAAAGAAGGTTGAGAGCATCATGTTTTGTGGCTACGCAGTATTTCTTTGGAGGCCCCATTTGTACATATTAGTAAATAACAAATCCATTATTACTGCACAAATTTGGGTTAGTTCCAACTTTCTGATATTGTAAAGGATAGTGATTTAAACATCTTGTATATATCGTCACACAGATTGTTAACTATTTCTTTGGGATAGTTTCTCAAAGTGGAAATTCTGAGTAAAAGAAACATACTTTTTAAAGTGTTTGATATTTATTGACAGTACCTCCCAGAAAGATTATGACAGTTTATACTCTCACCAACAGTTTACTATTATTATTCTTTTCAGTCTGTGGCAATCTTGGAGTCCTTTTTTTTTGTCATTACCATCCCTAACACACCGAAGAAGAGAACCTTCATATTAGAACCTCTCATTACTAAGTGATGTTACCTACATTGGTCAACTTGATTCCCTTTTTTCTTATAGAAAGGGAGGTCCCAGGGTGCACCATCCACATCTCCAGCATGCCGTGTCCATCCCTGGATGGGAGCTTCTAGGCTCCCTGCCTTGGGCTCAAGAGAGCAGCTCAGGGACCAGCGCTTAGAGAACTCAGGGAAGATGGGCTCTTCTGCATTCTCCCTTCTTGGGCAGTATCCTATAAATGGATACATTGTTGATTTTTTTTTTAATTAATAGAATTATTGCAATTTTGTTGTTCTGCATTCAGATGGGGGAAAGGCCGTTTTAAAAAATCACCTCGATCAAAATCCCCAGCTACAGTGGAACACAACAGAGCCCTCTCGAACATGCAAAGATCCTATAGAAGATATAAACTCCCCAGAACAGTAAGTACCTTCTCCTTTGGAATTATTGCCAGAGTACTGCACAAGAGTTTACAATTGGCACCATGTTTTCACATGCATTACTTTATTTGAACTCTACGGTAATTTCATGATACAGATCAAATTACAATGCTTATTTTACAGATAAGAAGACTAATACTCAAAGAAGCGAGGTGACTTGCCAAAGCTTACCAGTTGCCAAATGCAAGGGATAGGGTTTGAACTTGGGTCTGTCCAATGTCAAATCCCATGTTCTCTTCCTTTGTTGGGCTTCCCAGATGGCTCAGCAGGAGACTCCACCTGCAGTGCAGAAGACATGGGTTTAATCCCTGGGTCAGGAAGATCCCCTGGAGAAGGAAATGGCAACCCACTCCAGTATACTTGCCTAGAGAATCCCATGGGCAGAGGAGCCTGGCCGGGCTACAGTTCATGGGGTCACAAAGAGTGGGACATAACTGAACCAACTTAGCAGGCACAGAGCCTTTGTTACATGTAAAATGAATACATTTACTTAACACTAATTTACTGAGACCTATATGTATCAAGCACAGAAGTGAAGAAAACAAAAATCCTTCCCTTCATGGAGTTTACCTTCTATCTGGCAAGACAATAACTTAACAAAAAAGCAAACCCCTGTATGTAAATGATAGGTGCTTTGGAGAAAAATTAAGAGATCATAATTTTACACAGGGAAGTCAGAGCAGACTCAATGAGAATGTGACATCTAAGCAAAGCCCTGGACATCTCTGGCAGCTTTGTCCCCACTGGTAATTTTTAGTTCTTCCCAGTTTACGGCAGATTAGAAGCAGCAATTAGAAATGTCAACCCTGAAACTTGCTCCCTAGGAAGTGACAACATGGCGGGAGGAGCCAGCAAAAGGAGCCCATTCACCAACTGCAGTGTCATTTGGGGCCATGTAGTCACAGAGTTAAGAGCCTCTCGACCCACTTAACTCCAAGGCCTTGAAGCTGATGGGTCCAGTGTAATCACTGATGGTTACATGGCACTCATCAGTGATCTACCTATGAGTTCCGTGCACTAGAATGCAAGCACCTTGAAAGTAAGGTGTAAGTCCTTCCTATGTCCCTTGGATTGAACGCAGCTTCCAGCACTGAATTAATGAAAAAGCAAACAGGATCCTAACAGACAGCAGAGCACGTGGCTCTGACAGCAGGACACAGATCCCACGCTGCTCAGGGTGCTCAGGCACAACACCCTTTCCCAGGTCAGGTTCATTCTCCAGCTCCCCATTTTCCTGGACTCTTTGCCAACACCAATGACATTATACAAGTTCAACTTGAATTTCAAAATGAGGTCTCCGACACACTAATCTCTCATGAGCACTTGGGAGACACCATTCTGGCCAGCAGGTCCTTAGGGAGCGGGGGTAGCACTGCCTCTGGCTCCATGAGTCTCAGAACCTCACCAACACCCTGCCTACACACCAGGTACCCTGTGCGTTGATTTACCACCCATAAAGCACTGTCTTTCATCAGAAGAAGCCTCACCTTCCCTGGTTCTGGTTGTTTCTGTACCCAGAAGAGCAGGCTCTCTGTACCCTTTCCTCATCTTTATCATGGGACTAGCAATACTTCTTTTGCCTAGTGGCTTCTGTGAAGGTCTAGGGATTTTCCCACCTGAATGGCCTGTGGGACACAAGGAGGCCTAAGAGTTCAGGGAATGCAACTTCCCAGATGCAGTGGAGCATTGTACAAGATGCAGCAGAGCAGGGGATCAGTGGCCCGTGCACATCCCCCAAAGCAGTCTTCACAACAACTGAGGTGACTCTGCTGCCTGCTGGCCATGAGGACTAATGAGAAGGCAGGCAGAAGGGTAGGCGGTGAGCAGGGAGTCTCTGCTCCTCCTCTGTCATCCTGCTTACCCAGCCCCAGGTTGTCGTTTTTTGTTTGTTTGTTTGTTTGTTTGTTTGTTTTTTGTAACTGCATTTCTTGGAATTTGCCAAGGGTTCTGGGGGCTCAGAGGAGGAAAGAGCTCATTTTCTGGCGGTGGGGGTGGGGGTAGTACAAAACAGATGACATTTAAACTGGACCTTAGAGGGAAAGCAGAGGAAGAGCTTTCTAGGCTGGGAAAACAGCATGTGCAGAGGCTTGGAAGACTGCCCATAAGCAGGGTTTTAGGGAAAACTAGCCACAAGAGGGTAAAATATTTGGTGGGAGCAGGTAGAATATTCACCTGAAGAACCTGGCAAGAAGCAGATCTTGGGGAGCCCTGAATGCCCCATTCCAGTGTAGGAAAGAGTACACTAGTCACCAAGAAGCCACAAGACCAGGAAGGAACCTTTTGGAACTGGCCAGCATCAGGGATGCCAATGAGCAAGGACAGAGCAGCTGAGAAGCCTTTCAGGGATGGAACCCAAAGCCAAGTCCATTTGCAGACTTGCAGGAGTAGAGAACTGTCTGTGTTTGCAGCAAAGCCCTGTTCAAAGGGCAAAGTCTTGTTCTTAGGAAGCACTGGAAGCTCAAGAAGCCTGCCTCCTCCCTGCTTACTGTCACCGTGGTTATTGCCGGGCAGCAGTTGGCACAGGTAGGCCTGCATTAAACATCTGCCAGATAGGTAAGTGACTGGATGACAGGAAGTCAGACCCTGGACTGAGAGAGAACTGCACTCCCTACCATCAGCTTCTTGGCCCAAGCGAGTCCAGGGGCCTTCCTGGTGAGCACAACCAGCCAGCGTTCACTAACACTCCTCCCTTCTTTTCTCCCTGCCGCAGCATCCAGCGCCGGCTGTCCCTCCAGCTCCCCATCCTCCACCACGCCTACCTCCCGTCCATTGGAGGCGTGGACGCCAGCTGTGTCAGCCCCTGCGTCAGCCCCACCGCCAGCCCCCGTCACAGACACGTGCCACCCTCTTTCCGAGTTATGGTCTCGGGCCTGTAAGGGTGGGAGGCCTGGGGCCGGGGCCTCCCCCATGACAGAACCACACAGAGCAGAGGCAGCTGCTGCAGGAACACTGTCAGCTCTGGCTGTGGAGAAGCTGGCGCCACGGCTGGCCTTGTGGGACTGCTCAGATGGCATGCAGTGCACAGGATGGGGGGCACTTGGCACCTGACCTCGCGCCTTATTTGTGAAGTTTTTATTCTTTCACAAAGAAGAGGAATGAAAATGACCTCTTCCTTCATGTCTGCAAAGGAAGAGGAGCTAGGATATTTGAAACTTTGCAAAAAAAAAAAATCCTAGACAAGGAGAAAGTTGCTAGAACTCCAGCTAGAAGTCACTGAGTGGCCCTGAGCAGCCTTGAAAAGAGGCGAAGGCTTCTGGAGAAACCACCTCTGCCTCTCCACACACGCCACTGGCTGTGGCCCCCCAGGCCAGCCCTTCTCCCCTCTGGGGAAGGAGGCAGGCAGGGCAGCCAGGCCTCCAGCGGCCAGTCCGGCCAACTGCAGCCTTCCTGGAACAGGGAGTCTTGTGGGAAGTGGGGCCGGGCACAGCTCTGCGGGCCGAGGGCTGGGGTACCGGAGTAGGCTGACTCACACATTAACACAATAACACCCATTCCGGGACCGTGGGGATTTAGGGCACGTCACTGCAGACACGCTCTGCAGCATTCACCCACAGTCGGCCATGTCTTTGTGTTCCTATTAGGTGCTCCCCATAATAAGGGGAGCACCCGAGCTAATCATAGAATGTCCGTTCCCAGCAAACACGATAAAGAAAGATTGTGCACTTTAACCTCTCTCATCAGGGCCCAAGGGCTGGCTGGGGTTTTGTTTTGTTTTTTTCCACTGACTTTGTTTATGACCAAAGTGAATCGGGGGCATCTGCTAGAGAACACCCCTGTAGTCATGGGGAGAGTGTTAGCTGAGCGCTTCCCTTACCTTCCAGAAGGCAGCCTTCATCCAGACAAGCTGGCGGGCTCTGCCCTAGTGGGGGGTGAGGGGCGGGGTGGGGTAATCAATCAGCATAGTGATTCTCATTCATAAGATCACTCTTCCCTTTTAAAGGAACCCCAAAGAGCACCGGCCTGGGAGTGAGACAGACCTGGGTTCAGGCCCTTGCTCCACTGCTAACTCCTTCCATGACCTTGGGCAGGTCTCTTGTGTCTCTCTGAGCCTGTTTCCCCTCACTAACAAACTGGGGTTGAAATAACACCCGTCCTGCCTACCTCACAGGGTCGCTCTGAGGATCAAAACTTGATCTTGTCCAGAAAAGCTTCCTACCGATCAGTGAAGCGTCCCTGACCCGTGAGGTATCAGGATGACCATGACCTTCAGCCCTCAGGACAGTCAGGGCTGCAGCCCAGAGAAGCACCCAGCACAGCCCTCTGCCAGGATCCACCCAGCTGGAGAGGGGCTCCCGATGACTTTTGTGACATTCCTAGACAGGTTCATTCTCTGCTAAAGAAAGGCCTGAATGACAGTGTCCGGGACGTCTGCACAACTGAGCAGTCGCTCAACTCCCTAAAGAAACCTAATGGCAGCTTCAACAGGCAGGCAATAATCTCTTCCCAGACCACGGAAGTCAGGAATACAGCGCTGTCACCACCAGGTTTTGACAAAAGGGCCCATGGGAGTCTCAACCATCGCCAACATTTCAAAACACCCTATTTCACGTAGCATAGCATTCCCCCCTGCTCCCCCAAAGAGAGGTTATGGAGGAACGTAGCTTTTAGGGGGAAAAAAATGTTAACACATCACAGGTCAAGTTGAAGTCACTGTCTGTTTAGGCACTAAAAATCGGTGTTGTCACTCACTGTGTATTACAGTATTTACTTGCTTTCTTGATTTCACCAAACCAGATTTAATTTAAAGGATCACATTTAATTTTTCAAGGGGAAAGAGACAATTCATTGTACATAATGTATACACACACACACACACACACACACACAAAAACAATACCTGTAGAAATATTAATCCAGCATAGCAGGAAAAAAAACAAAAGTATCGGACAGTCGGAGGTGAGTGTGTGCATCTGTGACCCGTTGTGACTCCTGAGCGTGCACAGTCTTCTAGAGTAACCCACACAGTACATTCTCTGTCTTAATGATACTGTAGGTTCACCCAATTTTTTTTAATTTCCCCACAAATAACAAGACCCACAGAAGTGACTCTAGCTATTTAACGATTCTGTTCTTTTATATGCAGCAAACACACCATACATTTCCTAAGAGGCTTCAGCCTGAAGGTGTTTTCCAATGAACGTTAGTGCACAAATGCTTTAAATTAGACTGGAACTGCCAGAATCAAATGTAAATGAGGAGTTTCTCATACCCCTATTGCATGGTATAAATTTTTAATAAATTGTTGCAAATTTGTTTTTATGAATAAAAGGAAAAAAACTGTCTTTAATGCCTACTCTTCCCCAAATGCAGGTCAGATCAGGCCATAGCCTTCTGCTCAGAAACTCGGGGGGTAGCTCTGGGGGAGTCTGCCCAGCATGTCCCTTCCTTCAGATGCTGCCTCTGCAGACAGGAGCAGAGCAGCCCTGCTGCCTTCTGGTGATAGGTCCTGGGGAGGGAACCTGACCTCAGCTGGGCCAGTAAGTCTCTTTCCAAGGCAGAGAAGTTGCCCACAGAAGAGAAAAATGAAGCCAGCATAGAGAGAAACAGGATCAAGAGATGTGTCCTGATGGTGGTGTCCAAGCACAGGGTCAGCTGTTTCTGAAGGACAGCAGACCCCTGGTCTTCAGATTGTCGGTTCTCTCAATGAATCACTCTTTCTGCCTAGGTTAGTTCAAGTTCAGTTCCCAGTAGTTGCAACCAAAAGGTTCCTGACCAGTTTAGAAGCCTCACTGCCTCCCTGGGCCTGACTCTCACTCCAGGCCATGACAGCCTGTGGAGATTTGGTCCCAAGCTCCTTCCAGATACATCACCCACCTCCCCTGGGCCCTACAGACTACACTTCCTTCACCATACTGGCCCTCAGTCTACAGCTCCATCTCAAGTCCACCCCATCCTTCAAGGTCTCATCCAAAACGCCCTCTTAGTTCCCTCAACTGGAAATGTTCTCTTCTGCTGTCCCTCTCCCACCACACTGGGTACAGGCTCATGCTGGCCCTTCCTCTCCGCCACAGACCACGAGTTCCCCAAGGATGGAAGGTACATCTACTTCCTCCACGTCCCCAATTCCCCCAGCATCAAGCTTTCTCATTGGCTCGGAACAGTCCCTGACGAGGCTCCTGCAGAGTTGAACGTTGTGGCTGAGGCACGTCCATATTAGTTTCCAGGTCTGGAAGACTAAGCAAGGCCAATGTGGCCAAAGCAGTCCAGGGAGGCCTAAAGCCATGTGACTGGGTGAGAGTCCCCAAAATGGGGGGCTGGACCACAGACTTCACTAGAAGGCTGGATCCAGGCTGGAGTTTCCTAGTGCACAAGATCCTCAGTAGTGAGCCTAAGGATCAGGTCTTCTGAATCCTGGCCACCTTCTACACAGCCCTCCTCTGTGACAGGATGGTCAAGGGTGGGGAACAGGTCCAACAAGGTTATCTAAGGTCACCAAATGAGTCACGGTGAAGGCAGGGACAGAACCAGAATCCTGATTAATCCGCCTTCTCTACCTGATCTAGACTCACAGAAATTAGGAGCTAAGAACCTTAGGGGTCAGCTTGTCCAACCCCTCACTTCACACATAGGCTAAGCTGAGGACCAGTGACAGGAGCCAAGGTCAAGCAGACAGTCCTGAGAGGGCAAGCATGGAGCCTGAATTTTTCTCACTTTGAGATACAGCTTCTTCCTCACACTTGACCCAGAGCAACCACAGTAGGGAGACACTGCTCCACCACCTCAGGTTATTGAGAAGTCTTCCTATTTCCCCACTAAATAAGGAATCAACTGAAGAAAACGTTAGCCTTTCTTCCTAACACTTTTGAAAATTCTCACGGGACTGAAGAAAATGCTCATCACCATCATCAGTAGAGTTCTTCATGCCTTGCTTGACCTTGGGGAGCAGCTCTGTGGTAACTGAAGTCTAAAGGAAAGGACCCAAGAATGGTGGGCACCTCATTCTTTCATTTAGGGGTCTCTTTGACTTTCTTTGGTTATGATTAGCTTGTTTTCAAGGTAAAACTAAAATAAAGACTATTTCCAAGCCTCAAAGAGAAGCATTCCGGAGTTGAAGCACTTTGAGAAAATGCTGGTTGGTAGTCTCCTTACCCTGTGCTGTGGAGACGACCCTGGGATGATATGCTCTGAAGGAACATGGGAAAGGTTTCTAGAAAACACTGAACCTGGGGCACCAGCCAGAGCCCTGACCTTCCAGACTGTTCTCCATGCTCAGCAGTCTCCTCTCTAGAAGAATCCTCATGGGATCGGACTCCAGAGGCTCAGAAGCCAAGGACAGGGAGAGGAGGTGGTGCTGGGTTTAAAAAAAAAAAGAAAATACACCAGTAGTCACTGGCTGCTCTGCCTGTCCTGCCCATTCCTGCCCCTCCCCTGGCAACACAGCTGTGTTTGTTAGGGGAGGAGAGGGACCTATGGGAGGGACCCTGAAGGAACCATCCTTGCTGCCTTCCCTGGACACAGAAAGAAAGTGAAAGTCGCTCACTTGTGTCCCAACTCTTTGTGACCCCATGGACTATATAGTCCATGGAATTCTCTAGGCCAAAATACTGGAGTGGGTAGCCTTTCCCTTCTCTAGAGGATCTTCCCAACCCAGGGATCAAACCCAGGTCTCCCACATTGCAGGCAGATTCTTTACCAGCTGAGCCACAAGGGAAGTCCAATTCCCTGGACACACAGATTGGCTTAAAGATGTGCTCATTACCTAAGCCCAGCCAATCAGAGCCCTTCCAGGGTTTCAGCCAGAGTTTAGTCTCAAATCTTGCCTTACAGTTGGAGAGAAATGAAAAAAGAGAAACAGCTCTGACATCATCTGGGCTCAAGGATCAGCAATCCCTAAAGACATACTTGCCTTTGAGGCTGTCTGTTGTCTGAAACTTTGAGAATTCTGCCCCCCTCTTTTCCCTTAGCTATGAGGAGACATTAGGAAAATATATCCGTTCCCACACCCACCACTGAGCAAAGAGGGCAGGTAAGGGGTGAGGGGGCCTTAGAAGCCTAAGGAGGCTAAGGAAGGCCCAGTGTGGGTCAGGCTGTGTAGCCCCAGGAAGGAGCTGTCTGTTCCATGCTCTCTGAGCTTGTCCTCTGCCTATGCCCCATCTCCCCGACTGGTTACACCTTACTTGGTCCTGAGCAGTAGGGTCTCTGAGGTTCTGGGCATTAATGATTAACAGTCTCTTGAAGAGAAAATTAGTCCCTACCCAACCTGTACCCCATGCCCTAAACCTCTGCCAAGTCCCATAGCCTCAGTCACGATGGTTCTAAACTCTTACAGGCCTGGGTGGGTCCTGCCTGGACATGACTATTCACCACCTGGTTCCTCCAGGTCCCAATTCCAAGGGCCCCAAACCCCCGGAGGGCATCTACTAAGCCCCTGCTTTTTGTCAGAGCCTGTGCTGGGAACATGGGAACAGCAGTGAACAGGACACGTGTCTCACAAAGTAACAGGGGATCAGGTGCATAAAGAAGAAACAAAGACAGCATGTAATAAGCTCAAAGTGGGGAGCTCAGAATGGGCAGCCAGAGGATGCTTCCTGGGGGTGTAACCTCCCTACAGGTCTGCCTTCCTGGGCATGTGATGGTATAGTTGCTTCCAAGAGTCCAATACTTAGCTTAATGTTCTGCTCATTTTGAAATTCTTAACTTTTGAACAAGAGGCCCAACATTTTCATTTTGTACTGAGTCCCACACATTGTGTAGCCACTTCTACACCTAGACCTGAAGGTGAGAAAGAGCTAGCCAGCAAAAGAGGGAAGGGAGAGTGGGGATGGGGTGGGAACTGGTCATCCTCCTCCTGCAGAATGCACACACCGACAGACTGCTGGGGCTGCCCTGACACTCCCCGTTTAGGCCGACTGGGTTATCCTATGTTAATCATCTACACTGGAATCCGTGCGGCCTCCGATGCCGGAAGGTTCAGACAGCATTCATCCTATGTACAAAGACATGGGTCACAGATGAAAATCTTCAGATCTGGGTGCAGATTTCTACTCCCCAACTCATCTGGCTATGTAGCTTTGGATAATTCACTCAACCTCTCTGAGCTTCTGGTTCCACATCTGTAAAATGGGCATATCTCACCCAAGGGCTCATGTAGGTGAAAGTACTTTGTAAGCACTAAGCTGATATTTGTTTATTCCCAGATAAGAGGAATGTAAAGTGAAGAGCTTCAATCAGTGCAGAGTGCAGCCCACAATCTAACTCCCTAACAACAGAATGCATCTTGGGAAGGACATCATTGTTAGGGAGACTATCTTGACAAGAGGTGGGGGAGAAAAGTGAAATTCTGAAGACAAGGCTAAAATAGAGAGAGAGGAACAGTTCCATTTGAAAGGACTAGAAATTCAGGAGTAGAAGGAAAGAGAAAAGTGAGAGAGGAAGACAGCAGAGTGGCCAAAAGATATGGAAGAACAGAAGCATTAAACATTTGATGTCAAGTCATTTTGTTCAGTCACTAAGTCATACCCGACTCTGGTCACCCTATGGACTGCAGAATGCCAGGCTCCCCTGTCCTTCATTTGCTATAAAATAAAATCTCCTCTACCCTTCCCTATACTCTCTCCCACAAAATACCTCTAAACCTTCAGTAAAGTTTACTATACAAGTAGAAGTCTTAGGGGTTTTAGTGGAAATGAAAGAAAGGGACAAATTCTACATCTGGATGGAAGTCAAAGTAGGGATAAAAGAAGATGCAGAGGGGAAAATAATCTCCCCGCACAAGGAGAAACAGGGAGCCAGAGGTTAGCATAAGTACAAGGTCTGTGGAAATCCACACATATACCGGAAAGGCACTGGCCGTTTCCAGAGTCAGGTATGGTAGGGATGGGAAGTTTGGATTAATCCCCTCTAGATCTCACTAGGCAGTGTAACCCCTGCTGACATCCAGGTTACTTAAGTAACAGGAAACATTTGATCCCTTAGAGACATCTCAAAGATCCTGACTGCAAAGGCAGAAACACTAGAAAGTAGCTCAGTCTGTAAAGAACCTGCCTGCAGTGCAAGAGACCCAGGGTCTATCCCTGGGTTGGGAAGATCCCCTGGAGAAGGAAATAGCAACCCACTCCAGTATCCTTGCCTGGAAAATCTCATGGACAGAGGAGACTGGTGGGCTGTGGTCCTCGGGGTCGCAAAGAGTCGGGCACAACGGAGCGACTAGCACAACACTAACACAGCCAGTAACGCTGTGGTCAACTGGATCACAAAATCAAGTCCACACACAAAGCTCTGGCAGGGGTTAAAACTGGAGAAGCCACCAGCCTGCAGACTGGTGGTGTTGAAGAGCTGTCAGTTGGGCAGGCTTTGATTTTGAGGTCATGCTCAAGGTCTCTGCTCTGGTCCACCACACCCTAACAGGAGAGTTAGAGCCCTCCACCAAGAGGAAGAACATTTGCTTTCCCTCCATCTGAATTCCAATGCAAAAGACCTAGGGTAGTACTTGAAACCACAGGGATACCTTTTAAAATGCATTAGGTAACTTGCTTTATTATACAGCGAGTTACCTAAATATGTTCAAACTAAATGTAAACTCATGCTTATATCTTCCATATAAAAGCCAAATAGACTTATGACTTAAATGCACAGAAAATGACAAGACCAATAAAAACATCTTAACAACACAGATTTAAAGGAATAAATGAGGTTTTGCTGAAAAATAAGTTGCAGCTCTTAACACAAGCACAGTACCAACTGTTCCCAGGCGTGTCTCTTTGAGTTCAGCCTGCCTGGTGTGATAACTCAATTATCACACTGCTTTTCTTTATTTAAATTACTGTGAAAACTTCATTTATTCAGCACACTGTAATATCATTTGGCCTTCGCTCAACTCTAACACATCACTTCTCTATTAAATCCACCTTTGTTTTTTTCTCATGAGCTACAGACAATCGTGGGGCCATCCAGATAATACACACAAATCGAATGGTGATTGAGTGTTGATGCTCATTAAGCACTAGGCGCAGGGCTTTGCAAGCATCATCTCACCTAGATCTCACAGGGACCCCAGAGTACGAATGATTATTGCCACACTTCTGCAGCTAAAGGCACTCAGGCACAGGGTGTGAGTGCTGTCCTGTATCACACAGCTGGGATGGACAGAGGAAATTTGAACACATCAGTCCAAGGCCGGAATACACCCTTTATACTTTTTAAATAGCCTAGGGGTTCCCTGGTGGCTCAGAGGGTAAAGAATCCACCTGCAATGCAGGAGACCTGGGTTCGATCCCTGGGTTGGGAAGATCCCCTGGAAGAGGGTATGGCAACCCACTCCAGTCTTCTTGCCTGAAGAATCCCCATGGACAGAAGAGCCTGGCAGGCTACAGTCCATGGAGTCGCAAAGAGTCAGGACATAACTAAAGCAACTGAGCACAGCACAACAAATAGCCTCAACAGAATTAGCTGGACTCAGATGACCCAGAATATACCTATTTAATTTGTTTTAGATGATCTTAACGGAGAAGGCAATGGCACCCCACTCCAGTACTCTTGCCTGGAAAATCCCATGGATGGAGGAGCCTGGAAGGCTGCAGTCCATGGGGTCGCTGAGGGTCGGACACGACTAAGCGACTTCACTTTCACTTTTGACTTTCATGCATTGGAGAAGGAAATGGCAACCCACTCCAGTGTTTTTGCCTGGAGAATCCCAGGGACGGGGGAGCCTGGTGGGCTGCCGTCTATGGGGTCGAACAGAGTCAGACACGACTGAAGTGACTTAGCAGCAGATGATCTTAAAATGAAAACACAGGTAAACCTATTTGTGGTTACCTCCCACAAGAAGCCTGCACAAGCCCCCGGCCTAATCTCACCCACCAAGGGGCAGACACCAGAAGCAAGAAGACGTACAATCCTGCACTTTGCAGAAAGGAGTCCACAAATACAGAAAGTTGAACAAAATTAGATAACAGAGAAATATGTTCCAAACAAAGGAACAAGAGAAAACCCCAGAAGAATAACTAAGTGAAGTGAAGATAGGCAATCTGCCTGAAAAAGAACTCAGAACAATGATGATCCAAGATCTCAGAAAAAGAATGGAGGTAGAGACCAAGAAAATACAAAAAGTATTTAGCAAAAAGCTAGAAGATTTAAAGAACAAACAGACATGAACAATAACTGAAATGAAAAATACACTAGAAGGAATCAATAGCAGAATAAATGGGGCAGAACAATTAAGTGACCTGGGAAACAGACTAATGGAAATCACTGCTGTGGAACAGAATAAAGAAAATAGAATGACAAGAAATGAGGTTAGTCTAAGAAATCTGTGGGACAACATTAAATGCATCAACATTCATATTATAGGGGTCTCAGAAGGAGAAGAAAGAAAGGACCTGAGAAAATATTTGAAGAGATTTTTAAAATGTGAAAAACTCACTGACATGTGAAAAATTCCCTGACATGGCAAAAGAAACAGTCACCCAAGTCCAGGAAGCGCAGAGTCCCAGGCAGGATAGACCAAAAAGGAACACAGCAAGACATATAATAATCAACCTGACAAAAATGAAAGACAAAGAAAAAAAATATTAAAAGCAACAAATAACATACAAAGGAATTACCATAAGGTTATCAGCTGATTTCTCAGCAGAAATCATGCAGGCCAGCAGGAAGTGGCACGATATATATTTCAAGTGATGAAAGGGAAGAACCTACAACCAAGAATACTCTACACCCAGCAAAGCTCTCATTCAGATTCAACAGAGAAATCAAAAGGTTTACAGACAAGCAAAAGCTAACAGAATTCAGCACTATCAGACCAGCTCTGCAACAAATGCTAAAGGAACTTCTCTAACAACTTTTCTAGAAACAAGAGAATTAAAATGGAAAAGCCCATTGGTAAAAGCAAACATACAGTAGAGATAGGAAATCATGTGCATACAAATATGGTATCAAAGCCAGCAAGGTTTTATACTCTCTCATGAGGAGAATACAAATGCATAACATTGGAAATGCAGTTGAAATTAAGAGATAACCAACTTAAAACAATCTTGTATATATACAGGCTGCTATATCAAAATTTCATGTTAACTGCAAACCAAAAATCTAAAACAGATACACACACACACAAAAGAAAAAGCAATCCCTGATGGTCAAGGAGTTCCCTGGCAGTCCAGTAGTTAGGACTTGGCGCTTTCACTGTGGGAGCCTGGGTTCAATCTCTGGTTAGGGAACTAAGATCCCGCAAGCCACAAGGGCATAACCCAAAAAAAAAAAAAAAAGAGAGAGAGAGTCATCAGATTACAAGATAACAAAAGAAAAAGGAAATTAAAAAAAAAAAAAAAAACAGCTACAAAAACAAATCCAAAGCATTTAACAAAATGGCAACAAGAACAAACATATCAATAACTACCTTAAGTGTAAATATAGTAAACGCTCCAACCAGAAGACAGAGACTGGCTGAATGGATACAGAACCAAGACTCATATATATGCTGTCTACAGGAGACTTGGAGAAGGCAATGGCACCCTACTCCAGTACTCTTGCCTGGAAAATCCCATGGACGGAGGAGCCTGGTAGGCTGCAGTCCATGGGGTCTCGAAGAGTCAGATGTGACTGAGTGACTTCACTTTTACATTTCACTTTCATGCATTGGAGAAGGAAATGGCAACCCACTCCAGTGTTCTTGCCTGGAGAATCCCAGGGACAGAGAAGCCTGGTAGGAGGCCGTCTATGGGGTCCCACAGAGTCGGACACGACTGAAGTGACTTAGCAGCAGTAGCAGCAGCACAGGAGACTCACTTCAGATCTAAGGATACAAAGTGAGGGGATACAAAAAAGTATGCCATGCAAATGGAAATGAAAATTGGAGTAGCAATACTCATACCGGACAAAATAGACTTTAAATAAAGACTGCTGTATGAAGGACTTCCCTGGTGGTATAGTGGTTAAGAATCCACCTTCCAATGCAGGGGACTTGGGTTCAATCCCTGGTTGGGGAACTAAGATCCCATTAGCCACAATGAGAGAAGTCCACACACCACCACGAAAGAAGCCCACGAGCAGCAAAAAAGATCCAGTGCAGCCAGGGAAGAAAAACCACAATGAGATACCACCTCACACCAGTCAAAATGGCCATCATTAAAAAGTCTACAAATAATAGATGCTGGAGAGGGTGTGGAGAAAAGGGAAGCTGTTGGGAGGAAGATAAACTGGTGCAGTCATTATAGAAAACAGTCTGTAGATTCCTCAAAAAACTAAAGTTGCCATATGATACAGCAATCCCATTCCTGGGCATATACCCAGACAAAATAATTCGAAAAGATACACGTACCCTGTGTTCACAGCAGCACTATTTACAATAGCCAAGACACGGAAGCAACCGAAACGTCCATCAACAAATCAACGGATAAAGAAGACGTGTTACATATATAAGCAATGTAATATGACTCAGGAATAAAAAAGAATGAAACAATTTCATTTGCAGCAACATGAATGGACCTAGAAATTACCCTGTTAAGCCAAGTCAGTCAGAAAGACAAATACCATTTGATATCACTTATATGTGGAATCTAAACTACCACACAAATGAACATATCTATGAAACAGAAACAGACATTCATAGAGAACAGACTTGTGATTCCCAAGGGAAGGGAGGTGGCGGAAGGAAGGATTTGGAGTTTGAGATTATTAACAGCAGATGCAAACTAGTAGTACATATAGGATGGATAAACAAGGTCCTACTGTATAGCATAAGGAAGTATATTCAATATCCTGTGATAAACCAGAATGAAAAAGAATATGAAAAAGAACATATGCTGCTACTGTTGCTGCTAAGTCACTTCAGTTGTGTCTGACTCTGTGGGACCCCATGGACTGCAGCCCACCAGGCTTCTCCGTCCATGGGATTCTCCAGGCAAGAACACTGGAGTGGGTTGCCATTTCCTTCTCCAATGCATGAAAGTGAAAAGTGAAAGTGAAGTCGCTCAGTCGTGTCCGACTCTTAGCGACCCCATGGACTGCAGCCTACCAGACTCCTCCGTCCATGGGATTTTTTGGGCAACAGTACTGGAGTGGGGTGCCATTGCCTTCTCCCAAAAGAACATATATATATATATGTATAAAACTGAGTCACTCTGCTATACAGCAGAAGTTAATTCAATACTAAATCAACTATACTTCAAAAAAGTTTTTTTAAAAAGAGGAAACCCATGCATTGAACCCCTTCCCTCTCACAACTTCATGCTACAATGGCTCACCCAATAGGGGGAAATCCATATAACAATTCTACCTAGACCATTTCTTGAAACTAGAGAAAGTGTCTCATGCACATTTATCAAAACTCAAGCAGTCTGCACTGTATGGGAAGAACCCGGGGAAGGGAGAAAATCCAGGCCACCCTCTTCCCACTGTTTGCAGAGGTTACTTCAAAGTAACTTCTAACTTAGCACTGGGAAAGCATGGTGGAATGCTACCAGCATTTCTGGATTTGATTTTAGAGCCTCCATTCCGAGTTCAAAGGGCCACCAGATGTGAGGCTGTTATCTTAATGCAGGGCCTATACGGAGTTGTGATTTCATGTGATTTCTGCAGAGCAGGCCCAACATGCACGTTCACTCACTAATCACTTCTGACCCCATACATACAGCCTGAAGGATGGTGGAGTGCAGACTGGTGGTCAAAAGTAGAGGAAGTAAAAAGTGTAGAGTTCATGGAGCAACAGCCATCGCTTTCCCATGCCCTAGGGAGCAGGGTGGGCATTAGACATGTTCTCCTACCCCTGTAAGACTAGGGGCACCCGAAGTATTTGTACATACCTTCTCCCCTTCAGCAATAAAGGACTGGCAACACTTTTTACCTTCAATTTCAGAACCATTGGACTGCCCAATGCCTAGAGCTGGTGCTGCTAGAGTGTGGAGAAAGGGGCTAGAAAAGATGGCCCAGCCTGAGGGGAGGAGGAGGGCCAAGGTAGCCAGTAGCATTCCCATAAAGTGGATTAAAATAGGATATAGGTTTCCCATGGGCTGAATGGACACTGAGGAAGGTTCTGGGGGTTTCAGCTATCTTAAGAGGCTGAGGAAAGAGGAGAAGGCTGAACTTCCAGAGTAGGCTTCTGTATCTCCTTCTGTTCTGAGCATCTCAGGGTCCCAGGGTAAACACCTATCAACTTCAAAGAAACTCCTTTCTCAGTAAAACCCCTCCACTTTTCCAGATGGCTTTGCAAAAGTGAGATCTTTCTTTCCCCATTCTCTGATGGACCCAAAATATGTCAAAGGAGGAAGACAGGACTTGGCAGGACAGATGTCCCTATTTGCTTGGCCTCTTAGAGATCAAAGTTCCAAAGTGTGTACAAGGGCTGCCTTACCCTTATACCTACAGTTCTCATCATGAGGCTTCTGGACAAGCAGCTCTGGAGGACAGGAACCAGAGAGTGAGGCCCAGAAACCATGTCATGTCACAGCTGAAGAAAGACGGGGGGAGCGGGGAAGCCCAGCATGACAACTATTACCTCCTGTGGGAAGTCATCATCTAGCAAAGATGTGTCTTACTCCTCATCTCTACAAAGGGACAAAGGAGGACAACCTGCAGCCAGTTCAAAGAGACAGTTTCGGTTCAGCAGAGAGCCTCATGAGGAAGTGGCCACTCTCCGGAAGTGTTCAAATAGGGAGGCTAGACAGGGAATCCCTATATCAGGTGAGAAGTTGGAATGCGTAAGCCCAAAGACCTTTGTTTGGAGGTTGCAAACTGGTGACATGCATGTCATATGGGGCAAACAGATGCACTTGCTCTTATTTGTACACTGTTTGCCTTCAGAGTGTTTTGTTGTTGCTATTGGAAACAGAGCTGAGCAGAGATGCCCCTTTCCACAGGTCTTATGTTCTTTAGCTCATGGCCAGCACCACTCCCCACTCTACCCAATAGCACAGCCAAGTGTCCACTGACATTTATTACTCTGCCTGCACTACAGGGTTTTCCCCTTGTACTCAACCCACTTAACCCATGTATATTATTACTTGCCTTTTCTCTGCAGGTGAGTGATCAAGTGACTTTGGCTGTATTCTACTCTCAATCTTCACTTGAAACAGTAGGATAGAGCTATGTTATCTCAATTCTCCCTCTCCCCCTGTGCTCCCAAAGATTTGCAGTGCATGTGAACAGCAGAGAAAATCACCAAATCGCTGTTTGCACTCAGCCCTGGAGCGAGATTCCCAATAACCCAATGGAAAGGAGAAAGGCAGCTCCTGAAACGTGCATGGACTAACGGGTCATGCGCCCATCACCATGCACACCACCTCCAGGACAATGACCACTTTATGTTTTTCAGTTCAGTTCAGTTGCTCAGTTGTGTCCGACTCTTTGTGACCTCAGGACTGTAGCACGCCAGGCTTCCCTGTCCCTCACCAACTCCCAGAGCCTGCTCAAATTCATGTCCATCAAGTCGGTGATGCCATCCAACCATCTCATCCTCTGTTGTCCCCTTCTCCTCCTGTCTTCAATCTTGCCCAGCATCAGGGTCTTTTCCAATGAGTCAGTTCTTCACATCAAGTGGCCAAAATATTGGAGCTTCAGCATCAGCCCTTCCAATAATATTCAGGACCGATTTCCTTTAGGATTGACTGGTTTGATCTCGTGCAGTCCAAAGGACTCTCAAGAGTCTTCTCCAACACCACAGTTCAAAAGCATTTACATTTTTAAAGAAACATTATTCCTCCTTGAAGGGAGATTACCATCTAATTGACTACCTTTTAAAAGAGTTCAGAGCACCCTGTTAATGACCTGCAATAAATAGAAAAACTATCTTATCTGCTAGACTGGAATAAAAATTAGAGATTTTGGACAATGATCTGGATCAAATGAATGTTGAGAGTCCTACTAGCTCAAAAAACCTATGATTCCTAAAACTCATACTAATAATAGTAGCCAACACTTACTACATGCTTTCTATAGGCCAGACACTGTGTAAGCACTTTAGGTGGTTTATCTCACATGTAAAAACACTACAGAAGAGGTATTAAGATTATCCTTAGTTATAACTGAATCATTTTGCTGTATACTTGAAACTAACTCAACATTGTAAATTAACTGTGAAAAGTGAAGTCGCTCAGTCGTGTCCGACTCTTTGCGACCCCATGGACCCTCTGTCCATGGGATTTTCCAGGCAATAGTCCTGGAGTGGATTGCCATTTCCTTCTCCAGTGGATCTTCCCGACCCAGGGATGGAACCCAGGTCTCCTGCATTGTAGAGAGACACTTTACTGTCTGAGCCACCAGGGAAGCCAAATGGGACTCAGATGGGCTCAGACGGTAAAGTGTCTATCTACAATCCGGGAGACCCAGGTTCGATCCCTGGGTTGGGAAGATCCCCTGGAGAAGGAAATAGCAATCCACTCCAGGACTATTGCCTGGAAAATCCCATGGACAGAGGAGCCTGGTAGGCTACAGTCCATGGGGTCACAAAGAGTCAGATAGGACTGAGCAAATTAACTGTACTTCAAACAAAAAAATATACTTTTTAATTTCTTAAAAAAGATTATCCTCAGATATACAGAAGAAGAAACTCAGGCACAGAGAGGTTAAGTAACTTGTCCAAAGTCACACATCTAGTGATGATAGGGCCAGAATTTAAATCCAGACAGTCTAACTCCAGAGACACTAGAGAAGAAATGATGACAGTGCCAGATTTGATAGTTTCCCATAGGAATTTCTTTTCCCTGCCCATTAACTGATGTGGCTACATTTCTGGCCAAGCCCACCAATAACACAAAATACAAGAGGTTCGGATTTTCATTTCTCTGGTTTACAAATCTGTGAAAATTAAACAAAAAATACTCTCCCACATTATTTGATTCTTTAAAATATAAAACAATTAAAAAGGAAAGTTTCCTTGGAACTGAAGTTGCTTTTCCAGAATCTGGTTTACATTCAGAATTCGAAAGGGAATATAAAATAAAACTGTTCAATGTCAGGTCATTTCTTTCAAGAGTCTACAACTAAATGCTGTGCAGTGTGGGCTGGACACATGGAACTGAGTTTCCATTATGTTCAATCATGCAAAATTTGATCAATGTAGTGGACATTTGTTATGTTACAGTGACCCTGCCAGGTAGCTGGGAAGCCTATCTTAACTTCTGAGATCATGTGACATTATGAAGTATACATCCAAAACTAAACATTGTTTCTCTGTCTGCCTACTTCAATATTTTAATAGGAAAACTGTCAGTGAGAATCTTATTTGCAAATGATTTGTGTGTTTAAATAAAACTAAAAAATAAATTTAAATAAAATTCCCTTAAAATTATGTATTTGGGAAAACTAGACAGCTACATGCAAAAATAACCAAACTGGAATACTTTCTCACACCATGCACAAGAATAAACTCAAAATGGATTAAAGACTTAAAAAAACATAGGCAGTATGCTCTTTGACATCAATCTTAGCAGCATTTGTTTCTTTTTTTGGACGTTTCCTTAGGCAAGGGAAACAAAACCAAAGTAAACAAATGAGACTACTTCAAACCAAGAAACTTTTGCACAGTGAAGGACACTATCAACAAAACAAAAAGGGTGCCAACTGAATGAAAGAAAATATTTACAAGCAACTTATATGATAAGGGGTTAAGATTCAAAATACACAAATAACTCATACAACCCAACATTTAAAAAACAAGCAATCCAATTAATAAATGGGCAGCAGAGATCTGAACAGACATTTTTCCAAATAAGACATACAGATGGCCAACAAGCATATGAAAAGATGCCCAATATCATAATCATCAGGGAAATGCAAATTAAAATTACAATGAGCTATCACCTCACCCATAGGAATGGCTATTATAAAAAAGATAACAAATAGTAAGTGTTGGTAAAGTTGTGCAAAAGAGAGAACCCTCATGCACTGTTGGTGAGAATGTAAATTGGTGCAGCCACTAGGAGATTCCTCAAAAAATTAAAAATAGAACTACCATACAATCCAGCAAACACTAATTTGAAAACAATACGTGCACCTCTATGTTCACTGCAGCATTATTTATAATAGCTAAGATATGAAACCAAGCTAAGTGCCCATCAACAGATGAATGGATAAAGATCTGGCATATATACACAATGGAATATTACATAGCCACAAAAAAGAATGAAATCTTGCCATTAGTGACAACACAGATAAAGCTAGGCCATTATGCTAAGTAAAAACAAAATCAGACAGAGAAAAGTAAACACTGTATGATTTCACTTACATGCAGAATCTAAAAAAAGAAAAGTGGGACTTCCCTGACAATCCAGTGGTTAAGTCTCCTAGCTTCCACTACAGGGGGCACAGGTTTGATCCATGGTTGGGGAACTAAGATCCTTCATGCCAGGTGGTGTGGCAAAAAAAATAAACTAAATAAAACAAATTAACAAATATAACAAAAGAGAAACAGGGTTTTTGAAACAGATGCAAAAAACAAACAGGTGGTTGCGAGAGAAGAGGGGGTTGAGGGGGGGAGAGAAATAGGTGAGGGAGATTTAAGAGGTACAAGCTTCCAGTTGCAAAATAAATGAGTCACAAGAATGCAATGTACAGTCTGGGGGATATAATCAATAATTATTTAATCTTTGTATGGGGACAGAGTATAAATAGATTTACTGCAGTGATCATTTTGAAATGTACTGAAATATCAAATCACTATGTTGTGTATAAGAAACTAACAGTTTCTTAAGTCAATTATACTTCAAAAACAAACAAACTCATAAAAAGAGATTAGATTTATGGTTGTCAGAAGTAGGGTATGGGGGGGAATGGACGAAGGAAGTCAAAGGTACAAAATTCCAGTTATAAGATAAATAGGTACTAGGAATAAAATGTCCATGATACAGATAATTAATACTGCTGTATGTATGTTATATATGAAAGTTAAGAGAGTAAATCCTGAATTCTCTTTACAAGGAAAAAATATTTTTCCATTAAATTTTCTATTTAATTCTGTAACTACATGAGATAATGGATGTTCCTAAACTTATTATAATAATAATTTCATGATGTATGTAACTCAAATTATTATGCTATACACCTTAAATTTATTCAGTGCTATAAGTCAATTATATCTCAGTAAAAGGAGAAGGCAATGGCACCCCACTCCAGTACTCTTGCCTGGCAAATCCCATGGATAGAGGAGCCTGGTAGGCCGTAGTCCATGGGGTTGCTAGGAGTCAGACATGACTGAGCAACTTCACTTTCACTTTCATGCACTGGAGAAGGAAATGGCAACCCGCTCCAGTGTTCTTGCCTGGAGAATCCCAGGGACGGGGGATCCTGGTGGGCTGCCGTCTCTGGGGTCGAACAGAGTCGGACATGACTGAAGCAACTTAGCAGCAGCAACAGCAACACTGAAAGAACAAAATCATAAATATATTTAAAAATAAAAACTGTCAAATAAACATTAATTCTCTGGGCTTATTATCAATTGAAAATATTACTCAAAAATAAATGTTAGACATTATATGATGACATTTTCCTGACCAGAAAGCCTAAAATTTTTAAATCATATTTTAAATAAGACTACTCCTTCCTTAATAAGAGAACTGAAATTGTCCCAAAGTATTAATAAATAAAAAAACTCAATATTGAAGGCAACTCCAAATTACTTAATAAAAAATGTTCATTAGTGCATGTAATAAACTCTTATATTGAATACAAAGAAATACATGATTTCGTTAAAAGAAAATGTTTCACTACTCTTCACTAAAAAACAGGCTGAAGGAATATGTAAAGTATATATGTTTTAAAGATGTCAAATTATTAACCTTCCTCTTTACAATATATTGTGGGGAAAGGGAACATGATTTGGTGCCTCTTTTAAGCCCTTTGAGGCTTCCCTTGTGGCTCAGCTGGTAAAGAATCTGCCTGCAATGCGGGAGACCTGGGTTGGATCCCTGGGTTGGGAAGATCCCCTCGAGCAGGGAAAGTCTACCCACCCCAGTATTCTGGCCTGGAGAATTCCATGGACTGTACAGTCCATGGGGTCACAAAGAGTTGGACACCACTGAGCGACTTTTACTTTACTTTAAGCCCTTTAGCAAATGACCCTGTTTAGTTCAGTTGCTCAGTCGTGCCCAACTCTTTGCAATCCTATGGACTGCAGCACGCCAGGCCTCCCTATCCATCACCAACTCCGGGAGTTTACTCAAATTCATGTCCATTGAGCCGGTGATGCCATCCAACCATCTCATCCTCTGTCATCCCTTTCTCCTCCTGCCTTCAATCTTTCCCAGCATCAGGGTCTTTTCAAATGAGTCAGCTCTTCGCATCAGATGGCCAAAGTATTGGAGTTTCAGCTTCAGCATCAGTCCTTCCAATGAATATTCAGGACTGATTTCCTTTAGGATGGACTGGTTGGATCTCCTTGCAGTCCAAGGGACTCTCAAGAGTCTTCTCCAACACCACAGTTCAAAAGCATCAATTCTTCGGCGCTCAGCTTTCTTCACAGTCTAACTCTCACATCCATACATGACCACTGGAAAAACCATAGCCTTGACTAGATGGACCTTTGTTGGCAAAATAATGTCTCTGCTTTTTAATATGCTGTCTAGGTTGGTCATAACTTTTCTTTCAAGGAGCAAGTGTCTTTTAGTTTCATGGCTGCAGTCACCATCTGCAGTGATTTTGAAGCACCAAAAGATAAAAATCTGTCACTGTTTCCACTGTTTCCCCATCTATTTGCCATGAAGTGATGGAACCAGATGCCATGATCTTCATTCTCTGAATGTTGAGTTTTAAGCCACCTTTTTCAGAGCCTGGGAACGCCCAATATACCCCAGGATAGTACACCACAGAGGCCACAAGGTGTCGCTTTCTGACAACCTCTAGCTTTGCAGCATACACTATTCTTCAAGGGGAAGGATGTTATTAAATTTTGAAGGGGAAGAAGAGGAAGGATGTTACTATATTTTGATGCAATAACCAGAAGTGCATCCACTAGAACACACAGCAATTAATGCATCCAGATTAACAGAAGTTTCCCTCTAACATCCCTAAACCTAAAACTTAAATCTATTTTTACCGTCTTCATCTTCTTTTCCCCTGGAGCAACCCAGAGCATGTTTTTCTGTTTTTTGCAACTTGAGGGATCCAAGTTCCTTGACTGGGGATGGAACTCGTGCCCACTGCTGTGGAAGCACAGAGGCCCAACCACTGGCCCACCACGGAATTCCCACCATGAGCATGTTAACATTACTGCAGATTAGGGATACCAACCCCTAAATTTTCCATAGTTACTTTTTAGTCTTCACAAACACTCAATGGGATGCCCTGAGGAGGAATTGTTATCCTTATTTTACTGATGAGGAAACCAAAGCCCAGAGAGGTTATAACGGGCCAATGAAAATTCCAGTGACCAGGTTTCCCGACACATAGCACCCCAGCTGGGGCCTGTAACCCTGCCTCTCCTCCATCCCTCGGCGTGGAAGTGGTTGGGAGTAGGGTTCCACTGTTCAGCTTTTTAGAAATTAATGTAAAATACTTTATATTAAACTGATATGAATTTGCAGGTATTTATGTTTATAAAATAAAGTTTCAGAGGGTTTTCATGGCTGCTCTAATTCATTATGAACTGTGCTGTGATGGGTTTCCAAGGAAGCTCTCTGTTGTTCAGGGGATGTATTAGTTTGCTAGGATTGCCCTAAAGAAACACTGGGCTTTAAACAACAGAAATTAATTTTCTCACAATTGTGGAGGCTAGAAATCCATCATCAAGGTGTCAACAGGGCTATTTCTTTTGAGGCCACTCTTCTTGGTTGGTAGATGGCTGTCTTCCCCAGATCTTAGCACCCATGCATGTGTGGGTGTGTATGTGTGTGTCAATCTCTTATAAAGACATGAGTCAAACTGGAGTAGGGCCCACCTTACTGACTTCATTTTACCTTAATTACCTCTTTAAAGGTCCTATCTCCAAACACTGTCACATTCTGAGATACTGGGGTTGGAACTTCAACATACGAATTTAAGGGTGACAATTCAACCTGTAACAGGATGAAAAAGTTGAGAAACGTGCAATACCCCTTCCAACTCTTTACCCACAAGAATGGCAGTGTTCTAGTCTATGTCCCAAGATCACACGATTAATAATCATTGGTGCTAGAATTCAAGTACTGGAGGTCCATATGACACCAGTGACTAAGCATTCAAGCTGAATATTGATAAGCACAGCTTTTACTGCCTTTAACTTCCTCCACCAAATAGTTCATAATGGCAGCTACTTTCCTTTTTACCCAATAGCTATTTAGAAAATTTGTTTTTACTTCCAAGAGATTAGATTGGTTAACTTTGTTATTATTTTCAAATTTTCATGACAAAGTATTTGCTGGCACGAAATCTTTCTAGATAACAAAAATGTCTCCATGTCAAAATGACATGGAGCATAATATAAAAAAACTAAGTAATCCCTATTTAATTGATTCAACCTTATCATTGCATTCTGATCTCTGTATCTTTGTTTTTTGTGGCTGTCTTCCAGCAAATCTCACAAAGGCTAAAAGTGGTGCTAAAATCTCCAGTTGTAATTGTAGTATTTCCAAGTTTTAAATGGTGTGAATTCTACTATATAATCTAACATCCTGTCTGTGGTTTACTGCCTTTTGCCTAGAGGTCTTCTTTACTGAGTTTTAATTATAGTTAACATTTACTGTGTCCCACCCTCTGTGCTTGTAGTTTCACACAAATTACTTTAAAACCAAAGTAACTCTAGCAAATATTGATCATGTGGATCCAGATTTATGGAAATTGGAATTTATACAGTATTGAAGAAAAATATGGTAATCCAAATCCTGAAGGATGACGCTGTGAAAGTGCTGCACTCAATATGCCAACAAATTTGGAAAACTCAGCAGTGGCCACAAGACTGGAAAAGGTCAGTTTGTATTCCAATCCCAAAGAAAGGCAATGCCAAAGAATGCTCAAACTACCACACAATTGCACTCATCTCACACGCTAGGAAAGTAACGCTCAAAATTCTCCAAGCCAGGCTTCAGCAATACGTGAACCGTGAACTTCCAGATATTCAAGCTGGTTTTAGAAAAGACAGAGGAACCAGAGATCAAATTGCCAACATTCGCTGGATCATGGAAAAAGCAAGAAAGTTCCAGAAAAACATCTATTTCTGCTTTGTTGACTATGCCAAAGCCTTTGACTGTGTGGATCACAATAAACTGTGGAAAATTCTGAAAGAGGAATACCAGACCACTTGACCTGCCTCTTGTGAAACCTGTATGCAGGTCAGGAAGCAACATTTAGAACTGGACATGGAACAACAGACTGGTTCCAAATAGGAAAAGGAGTACGTCAAGGCTGTATATTGTCACCCTGCTTATTTAACTTATACGCAGAGTACATCATGAGAAACGCTGGGCTAGAGGAAGCACAAGCTGGAATCAAGATTGCCGGGAGTAATATCAATAACCTCAGATATGCAAATGACACCACCCCTTATGGCAGAAAGTGAAGAAGAACTACAGAGCCTCTTGATGAAAGTGAAAGAGGAGAGTGAAAAAGTTGGTTTAAAACTCAACATTCAGAAAACTAAGACCATGGCATTCGGTCCCATCACTTCATGGCAAATAGATGGGGTAACAGTGGAAACAGAGGCAGATTTTATTTTTCTGGGCTCCAAAATCACTGCAGATGGTGACTACAGCCATGAAATTAAAAGACGCTTACTCCTTGGAAGGAAAGTTATGACCAACCTAGATAGCATATTAAAAAGCAGAGACGTTGCTTTGCCAACAAAGGTCTGTCTAGTCAAGGTTATGGTTTTTCCAGTAGTCATGTATGGATATGAGAGTTGGACTATAAAGAAAACAGAGTGCCGAAGAATTGATGCTTTTGAACTGTGGTGTTGGAGAAGACTCTTGAGAGTCCCTTGGACAGCAAGGAGATCCAACCAGTCCATCTAAAGGAAATCAGTCCTGGGTGTTTATTGGAAGGACTGATGTTGAAGCTGAAACTCCAATACCTTGGCCACCTGATGCGAAGAGTTGACCCATTGGAAAAGACTCTGATGCTGGGAGGGATTGGGGGCAGGAGGAGAAGGGCACGACAGAGGATGAGACAGTTGGATAGCATCACCGACTCGATGGACATGAGTTTGGGTGAATTCCAGGAGTTGGTGATGGACAGGGAGGCCTGCCGTGCTGCAGTTCATGGAGTCACAAAGAGTCAGAAACAACTGAGCATCTAAACTGAACTGAATTCAGAAAAGAAGGGAGATCTGTTCCTAACCTGGCAGTGCTAGTCCTTGTAGGCAGGGGCACAAGCCATGTAAGGGTCCCTGGAGGAATAACCTCGGGAGCAACCTCTACCAACATTGGTAATAGGTCCTAACCCTGATACCCAACTGGAAGGAATGACTGACTATACCAGGAACCAACTCATAGAAAGGTACACCTGAACTAAATTTGGATTTTATTGCTTTCAAACCCCCCTTTGGCTGGAACAACAGTATAATTAACATATCACTGATTTTGTAACTGAAAATTCAGTCCTCCTTCCCAATACAGACTGAAGATAATGGGAAGGTTCTAAGGATAAAGGAAAACGAAATTTATTGATTTGACAGCAAATGAGGACAGTAGCAGACTAACTTCCTGAAAATTACCGTCCTGCTTTCTGGGAGAAACCAGGAGTATTTAAGGAAAGTCTTGAGACTGGGGTTAAAAGGAACAAGCAAAACTAGCAAGAAGGCCCGCCAGCATTAATCAGTAACAAAGAATGCAAATTTAGTTCCCAGCAACACAAGGGGAAGATAGGAAAAACAGTTTTAGAAATCATCTATCAAAACAGTTTTAACCTTGTGGCCCTTTTACAGTTGGGAGGATGTTACTTCTTTTCATTTGCTTATTAAGAGACATTATCCCGTATACTAGGAACTTGGGAAATACTGTTACTATAAATTATAATTTCTGCAGTGAACCTGTATTTAAAAAATTACTGTACTGGCAAATTTCTGCAGTGAACCTGTATTTAAAAAATTACTGTACTGGCAAAATTACAGTCTCAGTCTCTGGGCATAATTTACCCGGAAACGAGAATTTTGTTAAGGATTGGAGAAGGCAATGGCAACCCACTCCAGTATTCTTGCCTGGAAAATCCCATGGATGGAGGAGCCTGGTAGGCTGCAGTCCATGGGGTCGCTAAGAGTCGAGGACGACTGAGCGACTTCACTTTCACTTTTCACTTTCATGCATTGGAGAAGGAAATGGCAACCCACTCCAGTATTCTTGCCAGGAGAATCCCAGGGACAGAGGAGCCTGGTGGGCACAAAGTCGGACACGACTGAAGCGACTTAGCAGCAGCAGCAGCAGAGAAAGAGAAGCTAAAGGGAGAGGAGCTAAGAAAGGGCTAGGGCACCGTGATGCCTCGAAAGAGGTGGACAGAAATGGGTTCTACAGCCTAAGAGAAGAGATGGCGCCTGACAGGAGGGAAGGGGAAAAACTTTAGGTCAAGTGGTAGAATGAGACATGAGGTTGAACGAGTTAATCAGGGCCTATTTGTCTGTGTACACAATTTGCTGAGTCCAGCCCCAGTCAGGCACCGGGTTCCGTCAGGGTAGCAGCCGGACCAGGCGCCCCAGGTAACGCAAGCAGCCAGAAAAGGAGGCTGGGACGGAGGGCGGAGAGGCCGCCGCGGTCAGGGGTGAATCACGAATAAACAGCCGCGGGTACTGAGCCAACAAGCCCCACAAGCCGAGAGCAGTGCCGGATGTGGCGACACTGAGCAGGGCGTCCCTTTCAGCCAATAGCCGCGCGGTCCGCCGTCCGACGGTGACCGGAGCGGTACCTGGGGAGAAAAGGCGGGAGGCCCATGAGGCGCGAGAAAGGACCACCCTTCCACGCCATTACGCGAGTTACCAGAGCAGTGTACCGGAGGACCCGCGTCTCTTTCAGCTTCCCTTCCGCAGGTTAACTAATTCAGAGACACCACGCCTTCAACCTGTGGACTGCCTCATGCCGGAAGCTGCCCCCAGTAAAGATGGCGCAGAGGCAACGAGGAAAAGCCTGAAGTAGGCGGGAAAGGAGGAGCCGGCAGAGGGCGTGCCGGGGCGTGTCCTGGCGGCCGAGGCCTGAATGGGCGTGGCCATCCGCCCCTACTGGGCTTTCGATCTATGAGGCTCACAAGCTGCAGCCAACCGAGTTCCTCCGTCGTCTCCTGGAGGCGGGTCGCCACTGGCCCCGCCCCCGCCGGATCACTCCCTTTTGGAAGGTTATCACCTGAGTTTTCAAGATTTGAGTGAGGTTGGGCCACTAACCTCCAGTCCCTCTGCGATGGAGGGCGCGCAGGAGAGCCCCGCGGAGTCTGGTTCCTCCGTCCCGTGGTCCGAAGAGCCTGCTGGCTCGGCCAAGGTTCCCGAGGTGTCGCTTTCGGAGGAGTCGGAGGGCTGTACCCGGCCCCTGGAGGCGACCCCCCCAAAGCTTTGTGGATATTTAAGTAAGTTTGGTGGCAAGGGGCCCATCCGGGGCTGGAAATCCCGCTGGTTCTTCTTCGACGAGAGGAAATGTCACCTGTATTATTCGCGGACCGCGCAGGATGCGAATCCGTTGGACAGCATCGACCTCTCCAGTGCGGTGTTTGATTGCAAGGCGGACGCCGAGGAGGGGACTTTCGAAATCAAGACTCCCAACCGGATAATTACCTTGAAGGTAAATGGAGCGCTGTTTTCCCTTTTTGGCCGGGATGGGATCCCAGGGCACCGCCGAGCACAGGTGGGTGGTCACAATAAACTTATCATAATCACCGACCCCGATCACCTCAGTGAACCCTGGGTGCCCAGGGTTTTGTGTTTTTCAAAGCGCATTCACACCCATTTCCTCATTAGATTCCTGCAGTAAAGGCCGGGATGATGGACCTATATTACGGATCAAAAAACTGAGTCATAAAGGGGTAAAGGGACTGGTTTGAGTCACACCACTAAAAAGTAGTGTAGCCCACACTTGGAATCTCATAGCTTCCCTACTTCTCAGTACCTTATCAAAATTTTTAGGATACAGTCCATTGGGTTGCAAAACAGTCAGACAAAACTTAACCAGCTTAACAACAAAAAACTAGGCAGTTACCATAACTTTCTTACTTAGGGCTGAAGTATAGTCAAGATATGAGCTTTACAATCCTCTTTCAAGGCCTGGATTCTGAATTACTTTTCTTGATGTTGTAGCCAAGGGGAGTGAATGCTGAGAAAACATTGGCAGAGATTGGGAGATAAACACTTAGGTTTCACTGATCAACCTACATTGTTCATTGAAGCATAGCCAAACCTGTTTTCTCATCAGTAAGTTCTGTTTTATTATCATATTTAACTGGAAAAGCCTGAAGCATTGCAAAGGCCATGCGCTTTGAAATCAGACAGGCTTGGATTCAAATTCTGCATCAGCTACTTACTAACTGTGTGACTCTGGGCAAGTTAACCTCTTAGTACCGAGGTAGTTTGTGAGACTAAAACAAGGTATGTAAGCACCTGGCACATCACAAGTTGCGGAATTAATCTCAGCCTAGACTACTGCTGGCATCTAGTGGGTGCACAATACGTATTTGTTGACTGAGCACACATAGTAACAGAACCCAAGGTCAGAAACTTCTTGTCCAGTGAAAGTGCCTAGAACTTAACTGGAAAGAAAGATTGGTGTGGGCTAGGAGTTCTGGAATTCACACTCAGAGAGGAGTGTGCCAGTAGACTGCTTCCCTCCCACCTCTACTTCCAGCCAATGGAGAATCTATTGAGCCCCCTGGATAGAGCTCACAGCTTTTAGTTGCACTTTAATGACTAGGCCAGTCTTGTGACCAGGCTGCAGTGGGGGGTGGGTGACAGTCCATCAGGAGAAAATGATGGCTGAGCTGTAGCATTGGGGAAGGAGACATATGCAGGTGGCTATGGATATGAGAGAGGAGTCAAGGATGGCTTGTGTAACTGGCTGACTGCCTGGTTGGGCCAGTCACTGACAGGAGGGAACCCCAATTGAGGAAACAAAGGACATGCAGTCATATGTCCCCTTGGTAGATTCTTAAGTTTCAAGAGGAGAGGGGCCATGTGGGCTCACCAGTGTCTCCACTGCCTACCACAGTCCCTGACACATACCATAGATGCTCAATATACACATGTCCAGAGAATTAATAAAATGGGATGTTTGGGTATGAGTGGGAGTTTGTGAGCACAAGGTCATGGTGAAGCCCTGGAAGAAGCTGAGGTCTCTCAGGGAAAGCTTTGATATATAGAAAGAGAATGGTGGACAGCATTTTATCTGATTTGATCCCTCCATGGCAGGCTGAGGGCCCCTCTCATGGAGCCTCCTGCCTTCTGCATACCTCACCCCTGGCCCTCTTGAGAAGAGGGCTTGCCCTGGTTGCTTGCTTATATTCTCACACGGCCTTGACTGTGCTCATCTCTGTGAGGCTTACCTTCCAATCCTAGCGAGCTGCCCAGCTTCTGCAGCCCATCTGATCCCAGGCCTTCTCTCTGTAAGTCACACTCTCCTGGCCATAAATTATAACAGG